>NC_040105.1:46113924-46799501 GCF_003369695.1 Bos indicus x Bos taurus
AGTTTTGAGGAATACAGGTGTTTTGTCTCCTTAGGTATGTTTCAGGTCAGTCGCTCAGCCATGTCTGACTCCTTGTGACCCCATGGACTGCAGCATGCCAGGCCTCCCTGTCAATCACCAATTCCCGGAGTTTACTCAAACTCATGTCCATTAGTCGATGCCATCCATGTGTCTCATCCTCTGTTGCCCATTCTCCTCCTGCCCTCAGTCTTTCCTAGTTTAGTCCTAGGTGTTTTATTCCTTTTGATGTGATGGTAAAAGGAATTGTTTCTTGAATTTCTCTTTTTGATTTTTTCATTTGTTGTTCACTCACTCAGTCATGTCCATCTCTTTTGGACCCCATGGATGGCAGTATGCCAGGGTTCCATCCTTTACTATCTCCCAGAGTTTGCTCAAACTCATGTCCATTAGCCAATGATGCCATTGAACTGTCTCACCCACTGTTGCCCCATTCTCCTCTTGCCCTCAGTCTTTCCCAGCATCAGGGTCTTTTCCAATGAGTTGGCTCTTAACATCAGGTGGCCAAACTATTGGAGCTTCAGTGTTAGTCCTTCCAATGACTATTCAGGGTTTATTTCCTTTTCCTTTAGGATTGACTGGTTTGATCTCTTTGCTGTCCAAGGGACTCTCAAGAGTCTTCTCTAGCACCACAGTTCAAAAGTGATCAGCCTTTTGTATTATCTAGCTCTCACATCCCTACATAACTACTGGAAAAACCAAAGCTTTGACTATACAGATCTTTGTTGGCAAAGTAATGTCTCTGCTTTTTAATACACTGTCTAGATTTGTAATAGTTTTCCTTCCAAGGAGCAAGTGTCTTTTAATTTCATTGTTGCAGCCACCATCCACAGTGATTTTGGAGCCCAAGAAAATAAAATTGTCACTGTTTCCATTGTTTTCGTGTCTATTTGTTATGAAGTGATGGGACCTGATGTCATCATCTTAGCTTTTTGAATGTTGAGTTTTATGCCAGCTTATTCACTCTCCTCTTTCACCTTCTTCAAGAGGCTTTTTAGTTCTTCATTTTTTTTTTTTTTTTTTTTTTGCCATTAGGGTGGTGTTATCTGCATATCTGAGGTTATTGTAATCTCTCCCAGCAATCTTGATTCCAGCTTGAATTTCATCCAGCTTGGTATTTTGCATGACATACTCTGTATATAAGCTAAAGTAGCAGGTGACAGTATACAGCCTTGACTTACTCCTTTCCCAATTTGGAACCATTTTGTTGTTCCATGTCCGGTTCTAACTGTTGCTTCTTGACCTGCATACAGGTTTCTCAGGAGGCAGATAAGTTGGTCTTGTATTTCCATTTAAGAATTTTCCACAGTTTGTTGTGACCCACACAGTCAAAGACTTTAGCGTAGTCAGTGAGGCAGAAGTATATGTTTTTCTGGAATTCCCTTGTTGGTGTATAGAAATGCAACAGATTTCTGTTGCATATGTGTATTAATTTTGAAACCTGTAACTTTATTTGATTCACTGATGCATTCTAGAAATTTTCTGGTAGCATCTTCAGGATCTTCTATGTATAGTAAGTACCATGTCATCTGTGAATAGTTACAGTTTAATTTCTTCTTTTCCAATTTGGTTTCCCTTTACTTCTTTTTCTTCTCTGAGAGTTGACATCCTTGTCTTTCTCCTGATCTTAGAGGAAATGCTTTCAGCTTTCACCATTGAGTATGATGTTAGTTGTAAGTTTGTCATATATGGCCTTTATTATGTTGAGGTATAGTCCCTCTATGTCCATTTTCTGGAGGGTTTTTATCATAAATGTGTTCGGAATTTTGTCAAAAGCCTTTTATGTATCTATTGAAATGTATATTTTTTATTCTTCAGTTTGTTGATACTGTGTATCACATTGATTGATTTGCAAATACTGAAAAATCCGTGCATACCTGGGATGAATCCTGTGATCATGGTGTATGGTCTTTTAAAATGTACTGTTGGATTCAAATTGCTTGTGTTTTGTTGAGGATTTTTGCATCTATGTGGATCAGTGATATTGGCCTGTAATTTTCTTTTCTTGTGGTATCTCTGTCTGGCCTTGGTATCAGGGTTGTAGTGGCCCCATAGAATGTGTTTGGAAGTGTTCCTTCCTCTGCAATCTTTTGCAACAGTTTCAGAAGATAGGTGTTAACCCTTCTTTAAATGTATGATAGAAGTCACCTGTGTAACCATCAGGTCATGGACTTTTGTTTGCTGGGAGTTTTAAAATCACAGTTTCAATTTCAGTGTTTGTGATTGGTATATTCATAATTTATATTTCTTCCTGGTTCACTTTTGGGATTTGCACCTTTCTAAGAATATGTCCATTTTTCCAAGTTGTCCATTTTGTTGGCATGGAGTTGCTCATAGTAGTCTCTAATGACCCTTTGTGTTTCTGCAGAGTAAATTTTAACTTCTCCTTTTTTATTTCTAATTTTATTGATTTGAGTCCTCTCCCTTTTTTCCTTGATGAGTGTGGCTAAAGTTTTATTGGTTTTGTTTATCTTTTCAAAGAACCAGCTTTAAATTTCATTAATCTTTACAGTTGTTTTCTTTGTTCCTATTTCATTTATTTCTTCTCTGATGTTATTTCTTTCCTTCTGTTAACTTTACTTTTGTTTATTCTTACTCTAGATATTTTGGGTGTAAGGTCAGGACTTTTATCTGAGATTTATTTGTATTTCTTGAGGACGATTGTATGTGATAAACGTCCCTCTTAGAACTGCTTTTGCTGTCTCCCATAGGTTTTGGACTGTTGTGCTTTTGTTTTTATTTGTCCCTAGGTATTTTTTTATTTCCTCTTTGATTTCTTCAGTGATCCTTTACTGTTAAATATCATATTGTATTTTTTGTAATTTTTATTGTAGTTTCTTTCTAATCTTATAGCATTGTGATAAGAAAAGGTGCTTGATGTGGTTTTAATTTTCTTAAATTTACTGAGACTCACCTTATGGCTCTGCATGTGGTCAATATTGGAGAATGTTCTGTGTGCACTTGAAAAGAATGCGTAGTCTGCTGCTTTTGGATGGAATGTTCTATAAATTTCAATTAAGTCCATGTGATCTAAAGTTTTATTTAAGCCCTGTGTTTCCTTACTAATTTTCTGTCTGGATGGCAATGTGATTTAGGATGGGGTTTTTGTCCACACCAACAATGTGATTTATGGTGGGGGCGCTGAGTTACCTGGTATCAGTTCATCTTCTGAGGGGACTGTATACAGGGATCAGCCACAAGTGCAATGATAAAGCTCTAACAAAATCTTAAGAAACTTGAGTGTGCTTTCCTGGGGGCAATACTCCATGCATATTGTCACATATTTATTCTGGAAAGTAACATTGTCCTCACTCCACAGGAATAGGAAAATTGAAGCTCTCTGTTTGGTACTTTCTTATACTCCGCTCTATGATTCTTCCCTTGGCTGATTTTCATCTGTATCATTTAGGTTTCATAAGGCATAACTATGAGTATACCAATGAATTCTGTGAGTCTTGTAGTGAATTATCAAACCAAACATCTATTTCTGCTTTATTGACTATGCCAAAGCCTTTGACTGTGTGGATCACAATAAACTGTGGAAAATTCTGAAAGAGATGGGAATACCAGACCACCTGATCTGCCTCTTGAGAAACATGTATGCACGTCAGGAAGCAACAGTTAGAACTGGACATGGAACAACAGACTGGTTCCAAATAGGAAAAGGAGTGCGTCAAGGCTGTATATTGTCACTCTGCTTATTTAACTAATATGCAGAGTACATCATGAGAAATGCTGGGCTGGAAGAAACACAAGCTGGAATCAAGATTGCAGGGAGAAATATCAATGACCTCAGATATGCAGATGACACCACCCTTATGGCAGAAAGTGAAGAGGAACTAAAAAGCCTCTTAATGAAAGTGAAAGAGGAGAGTGAAAAAGTTGGCTTAAAGCTCAACATTCAGAAAACGAAGATCATGGCATCCGGTTTCAGACTTTATTTTTTTGGGCTCCAAAATCACTGCAGATGGTGACTGCAGCCATGAAATTAAAAGACGCTTACTCCTTGGAAGGAAAGTTATGACCAATCTAGATAGCATATTCAAAAGCAGAGACATTACTTTGCCAACAAAGGTCTGTCTAGTCAAGGCTATGGTTTTTCCTGTGGTCATGTATGGATGTGAGAGTTGGACAGTGAAGAAGGCTGAGCACTGAAGAATTGATGCTTTTGAACTGTGGTGTTGGAGAAGACTCTTGAGAGTCCCTTGGACTGCAAGGAGATCCAACCAGTCCATTCTGAAGGAGATCAGCCCTGGGATTTCTTTGGAAGGAATGATGCTGAAGCTGAAACTCCAGTACTTAGGCCACCTCATGTGAAGAGTTGACTCGTTGGAAAAGACTCTGATGCTGGGAGGGATTGGGGGCAGGAGGAGAAGGGGACGACAGAGGATGAGATGGCTGGATGGCATCACTGACTCGATGGACGTGAGTCTGAGTGAACTCCGGGAGTTGGTGATGGACAGGGAGGCCTGGCGTGCTGCAGTTCATGGGGTCGCAAAGAGCCGGACACGACTGAATGACTGAACTGAACTGAACTGAACTGAAGGGTGTTATTTGGGATCCCTAGACTCTCAATTGGTGTCAGAAGGAAGGGTTGTCTTGTGTGAACTCTTTCCCCTAACTTCTCAATTGCTCTAACATTCACAATATGGTAGAATTTTCCTTGTCTTCTGAGACTTAGTTCAAACATTTCCTTCTTTGGTAGAGATGTCTAATGTTCATTCATATCTAGTTCTCCTGCCCTTCTGAGTTTGTAGGACTTTTACAGTTTTCTGTTTCCTTAAAGTTGGATGAGGCCATATGATCAGTTCTGGCTAGAGAATTTAACTGTAAGTGAGAAACAATCTAGGGCTCTCTCTTCAGCTGTGGTGATTATAGAACTACATCTTGAGATGGAGGTGTAGCAAGGCAGCAGAAGCCCAGATTGTGTACTATCACATGGGTGATAGCTGCTCTGGAAAGTCACCTGGACTCAGAGTAGGATTTGTATGAGCAAGAAATAAACTCTTATATGTTAAGCCATTAAGATGCATATTGATGTATGAATACAACACAATATTGTAAAGCAATTATCATTCAATTTACAATAAATAAATTAAAAAAATAAAATGGATAAACAACAAGGAAAAAAAGATTTGAGGGAATATCTCTTATTGCAGTACACTAAACTTATCCTGACTGATTACAAAGATGTTCCTCAATCAGAATTAACCATTCCATTTTCTGAGTGCCTTGAGGACTTCATCCATCCTTCTTATGGCCCATGTTTATATGTTCTCACTGAACTCTGAGACTGTAGGCAGAGATTTTATTTTAGTCATCTTGGTATCTCCTGTGTACCAACCACAAGGCCTAGCCCAGATTATATACTTAGGACATGCAAGTTGAATCTAATTCAGTTGGTTGGCAGCATGGCTGTTGTGGAGATGGACAAAGCCTCACCTAAAAAGCTGCCTTGAAGGACCTATTGGTGAGTTAAATAGAAGTAATACAGGCTTCTGAAGGACAAAGGACCATGCACCATTCCTTTCACTCTTCCCCAATCATATGAGAAAACACTCATGGCCTACTAGAGAAAAAAGAAAGAATTGGGAGAGATGGAACCAGAATAGTGTGCTTCTAGTGAACATGAAGTAACCTCCAAAATTCCTCTCCAACCATGTTGGGAAACCCAGATGGTCTAATATACCTATGACCAGGCTAAACTGTTGCACTGCAAGTGGTTGTACTTGGGGGAATGCTGAGATCTCATTTTGTTATCTTGGACCTGATAGGTAAAGGCCTGGGTGAGCAAGGTCTATCTAATCAGCATTCTATTCTATGCAGGACAGAAGCCTCTGGGAGGCAGGGGTAAGCAGGTCAATATAAATAGGGAAATTCCAAAGGGTCCAAAAGTTAAGCAGGCTAAGCAGTAGAGTGGTGGCCTCAGTGACTAAAACACTGAAGTAAGCCAAAACCCACAGCAGAGACCTTGGGCCTCCTTCTATTTGCTCTTGGTACTAGAGACAAAAGGACCGGTGGTCGTAGTCATCTGTTGGAAGCCTACGCTAGAAAACTTAAAGAGACAGGGCTCTTGAGGAGAATATAGAGAGTGATACTCATTCATATGCTAGTATCAGCTCATTCCATATTCTTGCTTCCAACTCCCCTCAATTCATGTGACACCCAGGAACACTCTAAGAGTAAGCAACTCTGAGATCAGTTTGAAGCAGATTGGGAGATGAGTGACAAATAAGCATTTTACTGGGATCAGTGTTTATTTCTTCTGGAGAAAGGCAGGTGAAGTAGTACCAGAACATACAAACTATTATTGTGTCTCTGCTGGGTAACATAAGATACCACACAGGAGCCTTGTGGACAGCAAGGAGCATGTATGTGTAGGAGACACCATGATGAAATAAACACTTTGGGGGATGGATAAATATGTCTATTTCAGAGGAAACAGGACTGGAAGCATTAGGAAATAGCTGGAGGTGAAGGATTCCTAAGTGATATGTATTCTGGTTAGGTTCAAAAAGCAGCTTTTAAGATCATGTGAGAGTGCACAGGGCAAGTACTGGACTTGGCAGCTGCAAGGAAAAGGAGCAAAGTCAGGAATGGGTCTTTAAGACTTGTCAAAGGGTGAAGTGACATGAATGACAGTCCTACCCATAAAGACATTTGAAGTGCCTCTGTTACAGACTCAAAATTGGTTATTGTGGCCTACTCTTTAAGAAATGACATGGAAGGCCACAGACAGCCCATCGTATGCCTGGCTATAGAACAACAGGACTGGTAGGCGAGGCTGGGATAAGCTGCCCCCACCAGGCAAATTCCCTTTATTTAGCACTTGGTAAAACATACACACACAAAATAGCATGAGAGCTATGCCTAGAGGTGTCTTTTACTTCTTTTATTGAACTCCATAAATATTTTCATAAGGCTTTGTGTCATTACAACATCATATTTTTGTTAAACATTTTTTAAACACACAACTTTGACACTTGTTTGACAGGGTCAAACAATCAGATAGAAGAAATGAAATAATAAACTGGCAAGTGCAGAGCAGCAGGGGTAATCAAAATCACTGTTGCCCATCCATCCACCCCAGCCCACCCCATCCCCAAAGCACTAAAAGATCACTATTTGGTTTCACACTAGAATTGTTAGAACTCTCTTGTTGCTGTCCTTACACATCCTTTAGAGATATACATGTAGAAGGGATGAGAGAGAGAGGGAGAAAGAGGAGTTGAGCTTCTGGATTAGGCCATTCTATGGCAGGTTCCAAGCCTTTTGGAGAGCAAATCCAGGCCTCATTGAAGTGAGGAAAGGGGATCTCTGGGCCATGCAGAAACAGAGATTTACAGATTCCTTGGGGAGAGCACTGCTGTGGGGACATAGAATAGGCTTGAATTCTGAACTCAGGTAATGGGGGATCCCCTTGAGGCTGTCCATCACTGGTCTGCTTGCTGTCATTGGTTAGGTGAATTTTCTGACCAATGGTAAACTGATTTCTTATTGTTCTCACAAGTTATTGGCATCTGATGAGACCAGTGAGTTGGGTGAGTGAGAGGTAGGTGGAAAAGAGGTGATAATCCCTGATCCTGGAGCTCTGTGTCCTGCTTCCCTGGACACAGTCCCAGGGGAGCAGGAAGGGGGTGTGGGAGGGAGCTTGGCCAAGAGAAGTTGTAGCTCCAGGGACCTGTCCAAGAATCCCCTTTTGGTGTGCCCCCAAGCTCTGGAGAAACATGTCAAGGCCAGGCCTAATGGGAAAGAATGGAAAGTGGGAAAATAATGTACACTCAAGGGAGGCCTACACAGCCAGATATTCTGTTTGACAGGGAGGTCAATTTAGCTTAGGCACTCAGTACCAGGTTCCTTGCCAACGGAGCTTAAGTAGTTGGGTCTTGTGCTGAGCAGTGGTGGCCAGTCCCGAGCTCTAGCCCTCTGCTCAATTCAGGCTTATCCTTGGCTTACTCCTCAAGTCTCATTTGGGTGTGGTGGAATGTGAGCTTAAACAGCTTGTAATTTGATTCCCAAAGAGGAAAAATTCCCAGGCTGGACAGGGCCTGGTCTGGATCAGGAAGCATAAAAGCAGCAATCAAGCTAGCTATGTTAAGTGTCCCATGCAGCCACAGCTGCTGCTCATTAAGCTGAGGTCCTTTCATGATGAAGTCTTCTCCCACAGGGTCCAGGACAGACTCAATCTCCTCACTAGAATGGCGCTCCATAGTAGGGCCCATCTTTACTCCTTTGTACTACATTCTTCTTACAATTCAAGGTCTATCTACCCAAGAGGCCATGTGGAGAGGAGGAATAGGGAGTACACATAGGGAGCCTGTCTCTTTGTGTGGGAAGTGTAAAGCCTGCCAAAAATGAACCTGAGGGCAGCAACTCTGCCTCAGATCCTTTCTCCACAGGGAAGTGTCCTCTGGGTTTCTCACTTGCTTACTTCAAATGTGGTGGGATGGGAGAATGTTGGAAATAGGGCATTCTTTGAGTTCCAGAAGTGCTTTAATTATGCTCATACCAGCAATCCTCCTGTGTAGGGGAGAGCAGGGGAAAGAAAGAAAACAGGGAGGAAGATGGAAGGAGCCATGGAAGATTATCCATGCAATCTGCTAACAATGGGGCAAGTTACACCTAAGTTAGGAACTTTAAGTACATATCTTGGACTGAGGACGTCTCTTTCCATCCCCATCTTTATTCTTTTCTACATTACTCTCAGCCCTGGATTCTGTCTAGGTCAATAATTTGAATACAGCTGATGATCTTGGTCAGGTGAGCTCTGTTTTGACCTCTCACAGACTCTGAACAATGCTTCCTAAACAATCTGCAAATGTGAAGCAGGTATAACCAGGCTGCTGAACTGACTGCAGTGGGGAACCATATCCTAAACCTACCTGTTACTGGAGACAGTTGAATCCCTCCTTCAAGGGGCAGAGTCTCAGCCTCTTTGCTTCTAGTTCAGACTTTTTAAGTTAGGGGAGGAAGAAGCCTAGAAGAAACCCCATAACCAAAGTGGCATGAAGAAGAGAAAAACTGACCCAAACTGAACCCCAGATACAAAACTGTCATGACCCAGCAGTGCTACAACATGGGAACCCCCAGTGCTAGAAGAAGAAACAGCCCAAATGCAGAACATTTTCTGAACAAAAGTCCCTTCTAGTATCATTACTCTGATGTTCTCTTACTTCTGTTTAGTTTCAATCCCTCCACAACACCTAAAACACAGTGAAAGCAATAGAAATATTGAGCAGTTATGTCACAGGGCACAACAGAGCATGTCCAGACTGGTATGACTAGGACAGAAGATGCAGGAAAAAGGCTATTTGGGGTAACTGCAGGGCTGCAGAAACATTCGCAGATGATCAGTCGAGGGAGAGGAGAAAGGGGATCCTTCCTTTACCCAATGAGAAGTAAAAGGAAAAAAAAGAAATTCAAAACTCCCAAACTCCACCATATTAAATTAAATTCAAAAGTCATCAGCATCAGTATCATCAGGAAAGTAAAAAACAATACAACACATCTATGTTAATAATGACAAGTCAATGAATCATTCACAGGAGAGCAAAAAGATTATTTCAACAAAAAAGGAACAAATAGAAATGTAAGTTTCTGAAAGTAAAGGGGAGGGGGGCAGGATAAGAACAGAAAACTTTTTAAGGGATCACGTGTTTGGAAGTCATTGGTACTTCTTCCTACCAACTACAGATTTTACTTGCCCAAAACAACAGAAAACATTTTTGGTCCTTCTGCGTGTGTGTGTGTGTGAGTGTGAGTGTGAGTGTGTGTGTGTGTGTGTAGTTGGGTGTGTGGGTGTGTACACTCAAGACTGTGTGTTTTTGTGTATGTGTGTGTATGCATGTGTGTGTATATGTATATATATATATAAATTTCAACAGTGCTTCTCCAAAAAAAGGTCCATCTATAAATATAATTTTATTTATTTTAAAATTATCTGCCTCCCTGTTGGTATTATTTTTTGAAGGGGGTTAACCTGCTGAAGTTTTGCCAGAATGGTGACTGGCTGCGCTTGGGTTCGGTGAACTCAAAGACCTGCGACTGAGCGATGCCATCGGGGACCAGGTATTGGCCCTGGTTTAACGGGTCCTGTGGTGGTGGGTAGGAAGGAGGAACTGAGCGGGCAGAGTTGACACCTAGAGTAGATGGGAGATCAAAGGGAAATGGTATAAATTAAGTAGCAAGGGGCTTCTCACATCACCTAGTGCCCCACTTTTAATCCTTATCTATATTCAGAACAGAATAGGCTGAAGCACAAAGCATATGATTCAGAATGCAAGGATGATTTCTCTGTTGCTCCCAAATACCTTTTTCATTTGCTGGTCAGTGTCTGAAATTTCAACATTACAGCTTCTCTGTTTGTCTTTGTTTGATTACTTGATCCCATTACCCTGGAAGCAATGTCACATTAAGCCATCATATATCATATTAAGCCATTGGCAGGTCAGTGAGAAGGAAACACTTCTAAAAGTGAGTATTTTGCTGTTTTTTATTCTTATTGTTTTCCATCTTTATTGAGATATAACTGACATAATATTGTGTAAGTGTTAAGATGTTAATGTGATGATTCATTACATGTATATACTGTGGAATAATTACCACAATAAGGTTAGTTAACACATCCATCACCTCACACAATTACTTTTGTTTGTAGTAAGAACATTTAAGAACCTCCTAAGTATGTAATACTCTTAGCACCTCCTAAGTATACAATAGAGTATTGTTAACTATATTAACCATACTGTATATTATATCCCCAGAACTTCATCATGTAACTAGAAGTTTGTGCCCTTTGACCAACAAATCCCCACTTTCCTCAATGCCAACCCCAAATCCTGGCAACCAGCAATCTATTTTCTATTTCTATAACTTTTCTTTTTTCAGCTTGCACTTAATAGAGACATCAGATAATATTTGTATTTTATGACTTATTTCTCACAGCATATAACTCCCTAAAGACCATTCATATTTCCATAAATGATAGGATTTCTTTCTTTTTATGGCTGAACAGTATACCATGGTGTATATGTATATGTCTTTATTGGGTATATGGTTTATAAATAATTTGTCCCATTTCATAGGGAGCCTTTTCATTTTGTTAATAGTTTGTCTTTTGCTGAGCAGATTACAAGTCCCACTTGCTTATTTTTGTTTCTCTGGCTTGTGCTTTAGGTGTTATATTTAAATCTCATTGGCAAGACCAATGTCAAGGAGTATTTTCTCTATGTTTTCTTCTAGGATTTCTACATATGTGGGTCTTACACATAAATCATTAATCTGCTTTGAGTTAATTTTTGTGACTGGTGTAGTATGGGGGGGTTGATACAGTCCTCTGCATGTAGATATCTAATTTTCCCAATGCCATTTATAAAAGAGTAGTTTTCCCTTGTGTTTCCACCCTGGCTCAGCGGTAAAGAATCTGCCTTCAATGCAGGAGATGCAGATTCGATCCCTGGTTGGGAAGATACCCTGGAGAAGGAAACGGCAACCGACTCCAGTATTCTTGCCTGGGTAAGCCCATGGACAGAGGAGCCTGGTGGGCTACAGTCCATGGGGTCGCAAAGAACTGGACATCATAAGCCACTAAAACAAAAACAACAAATTTTCCCTTTCTGAATATTCTTGGGCCCCTTACAAATAGTAGTTGAACATAAGTATGGTTTTATAATTGGGCCCTCAATTCTGTTCCACTCATGTATATGTTGATACTTTTTTGATTACTATAGTTTTGTAATATAGTTTGAAATTGGGATGTATGATTGCCTCCAATTTTGTTCTTCTTTCTCAGAATTTCTTTGGTAAATTGGGCTCTGTTCTGGTTTCATATGAATTTTAGGACTCTTTTTTTTTCCTCCTTCTATGAAAAATGCTATGGAATTTGAGATAGGGGTTACACCAAATATACAGATGGCTTTGTGTAATAAGGTCATTTCCACAATATCATCTTATAATCCATGAATATGTGATATCTTTCCATTTATTTGTTTTTTTTCAAATTTTTTCATAAATGTCTAATAGATTTAAATGTACAGATCTTTAACTTTCTTGGTAAACCTATTCCTAAGTATTTTATTATTTTGTTCTATTACAAAGGGGGTTATGTTGTTAATTTCTCTGTGGATATTTATTGTTATTGAAACAAAACTGATTTTTGTACAACTGATTTTGTATACTGAAATATTACTGAATTCCTTGACTATTAGAATATTTTTATGTCTTAAGAGTCTCTACAGTTTTATACGTATGAAATCATGTCATCTGCAAACAGAGATAATTGACTTCTGACTTTAATTGCTTTTTCTTTCCTGATCACTCTGGCTAGGATTTTCAGAGTTATGCCAAATAGGAGTGGTGAGAGTTGGTGTCCTTCTCTTTTCCCTGATCTTAGGGGAAATGCCTTCAAATTCTTACCATGGAATATGATGTTATTGAATATTTGCATACTGATATTTCTCCTGGCAATCTTGATTCCAGCTTGTATTTCATCCAGCCTAGCATTTTGCATGATGTACTCTGCATATAAGTTAAATAATCAAGGTGACAATATACAATCTGATGTTCTGCTTTCCCATTTTGAACCAGTCTGTCATTTCATGTCCAGTTCTAACTTCTTGACCTGCATACAGGTTTCTCAGAAGGCAGATAAGGTGGTTTGGTATTCTCATCTCTTTAAGAATTTTCCATAGGTTGTTGTGATACACACAATCAAAGACTTTAGCAGAAGTAGATTTTATTTTTTCTGGAATTCTCTTGCTTTTCCTATGGTCCAACTGATGCTGGTACTTTGATCTCTGGTTCCTCTACCTTTTCTAAATTCAGCTTGTAAATCTGGAATTCTCAGATCATATACTGTTGAAGCCTAGCTTGAAGGATTTTTAGCATTACCTTGCTAGTGTGTGAAATGACTGCAATTGTATGGTAGCTTGAACATTCTTTGGCATTGCCCTTCTATGGGATTGGAATAAAAACTGACCTTTTCCAGTCTTTTGGCCACTCCTAGTTTTCCAAATTTGCTGGCATATTGAATGCAGCATTATAATAGCATCACCTTTTAGGATATGAAATAGCTCAGCTGGAATTCCATCACCTCCACTAGCTTTGTTTGTAGTGATGCTTCTCAAGGCATACTTGACTTAGCACTCCAGGATGTCTGGCTCTAGGTGAGTGATCACACCATCATGGTTATCTATGTCATTATGATTTTTTTTTGTATAATTCTCCTGTGTATTCTTGCCACCTTTTCTTAATATCTTCTGCTTCTGTTAGGTCCATACTGTTCCTGTCCTTTATTGTGCCCATGAAGCATGGAATGTTCCCTTGGAAGCTTCAATTTTCTTGAAGAGATCTCTAGTCTTTCCCATTCTATTGTTTTCCTCTATTTCTTTCATTGCTCACTTCGGAAGGCTTTCTTATCTCTCCTTGTTCTTCTCTGGAACTTTGCATTCAGATGGGTATATCATTCCGTTTCTCCTTTGCCTTTAGCTTCTCTTTTCTCAGCTATTTGTAAGGCCTCCTCATTTTTCCTTTTTGTATTTCTTCTTCTTTGGGATGGTTTTGATCACCACATCCTCTACTATGTTTAAACCTCTGTCAATAGTTCTTCAGGTACTCTATCATATCTCTTGAATCTATTTGTCACTTCCACTGTATAATCATAAGGGATTTGATTTAGGTCATACCTGAATGGCCTATTGGTTTTCTATACTTTCTTGAATTTATGTCTGAATTTTGCAATAAGCAGTTCATGATCTGAGCCACAGTCAGCTCCTGGTCTTGTTTTTTCTCCATCTTTGGCTGCAAAGAGTATAATCAATCTGATTTTGGTATTTGACCATCTGGTGATATCCATGTGTAGAGTCATTTCTTGTGTTGTTGGAAGAGGGTGTTTGCTATGACCAGTGCATTCTCTTGGGATTACTCTGTTAGCCTTTGCCTTGCTTCATTTTGTACTCTAAGGCCAAAGTTGCTTGTTACTCCAGGTATCTCTTGACTTCCTACTTTTGCATTCCAGTCCCATATGATGAAAAGGACATCTTTTTTTCCATGTTAGCTCTTGAATGTCTCTATATTTTGATCACATTTACCTATTTTCCCTAACCAACACTCTTTGCATGTGGCAAACACCAATCTCTTCTCTGTTTCTATGAAATCAATTTTATTAGATTCCCCATATAAGTGAGATCATGAAGTATTTGTCTTTCTTTCTCTGCAATATTTCTTTTAGCAGAATACCTTCCAGGTTAGTCCGTGATGTGGAAAAGACAAGATTTCCTTCTTTATGACTGCATAAAGTTTTATTGTGTGTGTATTTATCCATTCATCTGTCAAAGACACTTAGGTGGTTTCTGTGTCTTGTTTTTCAGTCACTCAGTCACGTCTGACTCTTTGCAACCCCATGGACTGCATCCTGCCATGCTTCCCTGTCCTTCACCATCTGGAGCTTGCTCAAACTCATGTCCATTGAGTTTGGATACTGAGTGATGCCATCCAATCATCTCATCCTCTGTTTTCTTGGTTACTATAAATAATGCTGTAACGAACATGGGGTACAGAGATCTCTTCAAGATAGCTATTTCATTTCTTTAGATATATATTCAGAACTGGAATTGAATTATATAGTAGTTCTATTTTTAAGTCTTGAGGAACCTCCATATTATTTTTCATAACAGCTGTATCAATTTACATTCTCACCAGCAGAACACAAGGGTTCTTTTTTCTCTACATCTTTCCCAGCACTTGTCAGCACTTTTCTTTTGTTAACAGCCATTCTGGAAGGTGTGAGGTAATATTTCACTGTGGTTTTTATTTGCATTTCCTGATGATTAATGATGCAGAGAAATTTTCATGTATATGGTAGCTACTGGAAAATTTTCTTTGGAAAATGGGTATTTATGAATTCTGCACATTTTAAAAATTAATTTTTATTGGAATATAGTTTATTTATAATGTGCATTAGTTTCTGCTGTATGACAGAGTTAATCAGTTATACATATCATATATCCACTCTTTTTTAGATTCTTTTCTTATAAAGGTCATTATATCTTTGCGACCCCATGGACTGTAGCCTACCAGGCTCCTCTGTCCATGGGATTTTCCAGACAAGAATACAGGAGTGGGTTGCTGTTTCCTTCTCCAGGGAATCTTCCCAGCCCAAGGATCGAACCCTGTTCTCCTGCATTGTAGGCAGACGCTTTTACCATCTGAGCCACCAGGGAAGTCTATAAAAGTAATTACAGAGTATTAAATAGAGTTCCCTGTGCTATACAGTATGTTCTTACTAGTTACTTGTCAATTCCAATCTCCCAGTTTATCCCTCTCCTGCTTTCTGACTTTGCAACTCTAAGTTTGCTTTCTATATCTGTGACTCTATTTCTGTTTTATAAATAAGTTCATTTGTACCTTTTTTACATTCCACATATAAGTGATATCAAATGATATATACCTTTCTCTGCCTCACTTACTTCACTAAGCGTGGCAATCTCAAATAGCATATATGTCATGGATCCATCCATGTCACCACAAATAGCATTATTTCATTTTTAATGGCTGAGTAATATACCATTGTATGTATGTATCACATCTTCTTTATCTACCTATCTGTTAATAGACATTTAGGTTGGTTCTATGTTCTAGCTATTGGAAACAGCACTGCAATGAATATTGTAATGCAAGGGCCTTTTTGAATTATGGCTTTCTCTGGATATATGCCCAAGAGTAGGATTTCTGGATCATATAATAGCTCTTTTTTTAATTCTAAGGAGCCTCCATACTGTTCTCCATAGTGGTTGTATCAGTTTACAATCCCACCAACAGTATAAGAGCTTTCTCCACAATCTCTCTGGCATTTATTCCTTGTAGATTTTTTTGATGATGGCTATTCTGAAAAGTTTAAGTTTTGTCATTGTAGTTTTGATTTGCATTTGTCTAATAATTAGCAGTGTTGAACATCTTTTCATGTGATTTTTGGTCATCTGTATATCTTCTTTAGAGAAGTATCTACTAAATCTTCTGCCCATTTTTTGATTGGGTTGTTTGGTATTTTCGATATTGAGCAGCATGAGATGTTTATATATTTGGAGATCAATCCCTTATCAGTCGCTTTGCAAATATTTTCTTCCATTCTGTAGGTTGTCTTTTAATTTTTTATGTTTCCTCTTGCTGTGCAAAAGCTTTTAAGTTTAATTAGGTCCCATTTGTTTATTTTTGTTTTTATTTTCTCTAGGAGGTGGATGCAAAAAGATATTGCTGCAAATTTATGTTAAAGAATGTTCTGCCTATGTTTTCCTCTAAGAGTTTTACAGTATGCAATCTTACATTTAGGTCATTTATCCATTTTGAGTTTTTTTTTGTGTGTGTGGTATTAGAGAACATTCTAGTTTCATTCTTTTACATGTAGCTGCCCAATTTTCCCAGCACCATTTATTGAAGAGACTGTCTTTTCTCCATTGTATATTCTTGCTTTCTTTATTGTAAATAAACTGACCGTAGGTGTGTGGGTTTATTTCTTAGCTTCCAATTCTATTCCACTGATCTATATTTCTGGGTTTGTGTGTGTGTGTGTGTGTGCGTGCGTGCCAGTTCCACTCTCTTTTTTAGTAATAACTTAAACATTTTTATTTTATGTTGGAATATAGTTAACTAACAATGTTGTGTTAGTTTCAGGTGTACAGGAGAGTGATTCCATTATACATGTATCTATTCTATTTCTGATTCTTTTCCCATTAGTATATTACAGAGTATTGAGCAAATGTGCCCATGCTATACAGTAGGCCCTTGTAGTAGCATACTTTTTTTTTTTTTTTTTGCTTACTGTACCTTTGTAGTATAGTCTGAAGTCAGGGAGACTGATTCTTCCAGCTCTGTTTTTCTTTCTCAGGATGATTTTAACACCATAGAGTCTTTTGTGTTTCCATGTAAATTTGATTTTTTTGTTCTAGTTCTTTGAAAAATGTCATTGGTAATTTAATAAGGATTGCACTGAATCTGTAGATTGCCTTGGGTAGTATAGTCATTTTGACAATATTGATTCTTCCAATCCAAGAACATAGTATATAATTTGACATGTGTCACCTTCAATTATTTCACTGGCATCTTACAGTTTTCATAGTAAAATTTTTTGCCTCCTTAGGTAGGTTTATTCCTATGTACATTATTCTTTTTGATGCAGTGGTAAATGAGATTGTTCCCTTAATTCCCCTTTCTGATTTTTGTGGTTAATGTATAGAAATGTGAATGATTTCTGAGTATTAACTTTCTATCCTGCAACTGTACCAAATTCAAGGATAAGCTCTAGTGTGTGTGTGTGTGGGGGGGGGTGGCGGGTAGCATCTTTGGCATTCTCTATGTACAATATCATGTCATCTATAAACTGTGACAATTTTTCTTATTTTCCAAATTGGATTCCACTGTTTGTTCTTATTTGTCTGTTGGTTTAGGTTAGTTTGTATTTTTTTCCCCTGAAGTAAGATTGTATTGCTACAGACTTCATTCTTAGAACTGCTTTTGTAGCATCCTATAGGTTTTGGATCATCATGTTTTCATTTTCATCTGTCTCTGGGTATTTTTTTTTTCCTTTTTGTCTTCTTCAGTGACCCATTGGTTGTTTAGTGACATATTGTTTAGCCTCCATGTGACTGTGTTTTTTCCAGTTTTTTCTTATAGCTAATTTCTGATCTCTTAGCATTTTTGTTGGAATGCAGGCTTGATATAATTAAAATTTTATTAAATATACTGAGGCTTCTTTTATGGCATAGCAATTGAGAGAATGCTATCCTGGAGAATCTCTCACGTGCACTTGAGAAGAATGTGTGTTCTTCTGCTTTTGAATGAAATGTTCTATAAATATCAATTAAGTCCATCTTGTCTAATATGACATTTTAAGGCTTGTGTTTCCTTACTGATTTTCTGTGTGCATGACCAGTCCATTGAATAAAATGGGTCGTTAAAGTGCCCCCAATATTATTGTGTTACTATCAATTTCTCATTTTATGGCTGCTAGAATTTGCCTTATATATTGAGGTGCTCGTATGTTGGGTGCATTCATATTTACAGCTGTTATATCTTCTTCTTGGATTGATCCCTTGTTCATTAGGTAGTGTCCTTCTTTTGTCTCTTGTAACACTCTTTTATTTTAAAGTCTATTTTGTCTGATATGAGTATTGCTACTCCATTCCAGAGGATGGAATATCTTTTTCCATCCTCTCATTTTCAGTCTGTAAGTGTCTCTAGATTTTAAGTATGTCTCTTGTAGACAGCATATATATGGGTCTTGTTTTTGTATCTATTCATCCAGTCTATATCTTTTTATTGAGTGTTTAAACAATTTCCATTTAAGGTAATCACTAATGTGTATTTTTTATTGTCATTTTTAAAATTGTTTTGGATTAATTTCTGTAGTTCTTTTTCTTTCCCTTCCTCTTTTGTTCTCTACTGTTCTGATTTGATGTTTATCTTTAGTGTTTGGATTGCTTTTTCTTTTTCTTTGTTCTTATCTATTACATATTTTTGGTTTCTTTTTATCATGAGGTTTTGTTATGGCAGTCTTTGTATATACAAGATTGTTTAAAGTTGCTGGTCTCTTAATTTCAAATGCATTTTCAATATCCTACATTTATACTCTTCTCTTTTCACTGTTGCTGGTTTTGTTATTATATTTTATATGGATGCTTGCCCACCTTTATTGTATGTTGCCTTCACCATTGAGCTTTCCCATTCATAATTTACTTGTTTCCAGTTATGGCCTTTTCTTTCCCATATAGAGAAGTTCCCTTAGCATTTGTTGTATAGCTGATTTGGTGGTGTTGAATTATCTTAGCATTTCTTTGCCCATAAAGCATTTGTTTTCTCTGTGGAATCTGAATGAGAACCTTTCTGGGTAGAGTATTCTTGGTTGTAGTTTTTTCCTTTTCAGCATTTTAAATATATCATGCCACTCTCTTCTGGCCTGCAGATCTACTGCTGAACAATCAGGAGATAAGCTTATGGAAATTCTTTTGTATGTTATTTGTTGCTTTTCCCTGTTGCTTTTTAATATTTTTTCTTTGTCTTTAGTTTTCATTACTTTGATTAATGTGTATCTCAGCATGTTCCTCCCTTGATTTATCCTGTATGGGACTCTCTGTGCTTCCTGGTTTTGAGTAAGTGTGTCCTTTCCCATTTTAGTGAAGAGTTTGGCTATTATTTCCTCAAACATTTTCTCAGGCCTTTTCTCTCTTCATCTTCTTCTGTTACCCTTATAATGCAAGTGTTGGTACATTTAATATCCCAGAAGTCTCTAAGACTGTTCTCATTATTTTTCATTCTTTTTTCTTTATTCTGTTTTGCAGTAGTGATTTCCAGTAATCTGTCTTCTAGCTCACTTATCTGTTCTTCTGCCTCATTTATTCTATTTATTCCTTCTAGTGTATTTTTCATTGCAGTTATTGTATTGTTCATCTTTGTTCTTTTAAGCTCCTAGAAGAAAGTGAAAGTGAAGTTGCTTAGTCATGTCTGACTCTTTGTAACCCCATGGACTTTAACTTATCAGGCTCCTCTGACCATGGGATTTTCCAGGCAAGAATGCTGGAGTAGGTTGCCATTTCTTTCTCCAGGTCTATAATAAACATTTATTGTATTCTCTTGGTCTGTGCTTCATTATTTTTCTGACTTCTTGAATCATCTTTACTGTCATTACTCTTGAGTCTTTCTCAGGTAGATTGCCTATCTCCACTTAGTTTCTCTGTGGTTTCTATTTGGTTCCTTCTTCTTTAACATATTTCTCTGTCATCTCATTTTGTCTTAATTTTTGTGTTTATGGTCCCTTTTCCTCAGGCTGCAAGATTGTTTCCCTTGCTTCTTGTGCCAGCATCTTGTTGAGTGAGGTGGATCCAAGGTCCCTGTACAGGTTTCCTGGTGGGAGGGACTGGTGCCTGCCCCCTGGTGGGCAGAGCTAGGTATTGTCCCACTTGTGGGCAAGGCCATGTCAAGCCATGTGTTTATAGGTGGTTGTTGGCTTAGGATGAATTCAGGTAGCCTGTCTGCAGATGGATGTGGCTGTGTTACCACTATTTTGGTTGTTTGATGTGAGGCATCCCAGAACTGGATCCTACAGGCTGTTGAGTGAGTCGAGATCTTGGTGCCAATATGATGACTTCTACGAGAGCTTATGTGGATAATATTCCTTGGAATTCCCACCACCAGTGTCCTTGTCCCCATAGTGACTCATAGCTAACCTCTGCCTCCCTAGGAGACCAAGATTCACAGGCAGGTCTTGCCTAGGCTCCTATGGAGTCACAGCTTTGCTTTGGGTCCCAGTGCACATAAAATGTGTGATTCCTCCAAGGGTGGAATCACTGATTTCCCCAGTCCTGTGAAACTCTTGGACACAAGCTCCACTGGCCTTTAAAGCCAAATGTTTGTGAGCTTCTCCTTCCATGGCCAGAGCCCAGGCTTTGGAGTCTAATGTTGCACTCAGAACTCTTACTCCTATGAGAGAACCTCTGCAATATAATAATTTTCAAGTTTGTGGGCTGCCCACCTGGCAGGTATAGGATTTGATTATATTGCAAAAGCACCCCCCGCCACTGTCTTTTTTCTTCTTTGTCTTTGGTTGTAGAATACATTGTTTCATAGGTTCAAGACTTTTTTGTTAATGATTGTTCAGCAGTTAGTTTTGATTTTGTTGCTTTCATGAAAGGAGGTGAGCTCAACTCTTTCTACTCTGATATATTGTCTGCTGCCCCTATTGTACATTCATCTTCAGGTTTTCATGTTACTAATTAGCATTCTTTCATTTCAGCTTGAAAAAATTTCAGCATTTATTGTAAGTCAAATCTAGTGGTGATTAACTCTTTCTGCTTTTTAAATTTTTCCTGGTCTGAAAAAGTCTTTTTCTTTCCTTTATTTTCTGGGTGCAGCATTCTTGTTGGATGATACTTTCTTTTAGTACTTTGAACATATCATTCCACTCTCTGTTGAGAAATCTGCTGATAGCCTCATGCAGGTTTCCATGCACATGAGATTTTTTTTTTTTCTCTTGCTACTTTTAATCTTCTCTTTTTGTCTTTGATTTTAAATAGCTTTATTAGAATGTGTCTTAGAGAAGACCATTTTGGGTTAAATTGTTTGGATATCAGTGAGCCACATGAACTTGGATATCCAAATATTTACCCAGAATTGGGAAGTTCTAGCCATTGTTTGTTTAAACAGTCTTTGTTCTCCTTCCTTCTTCTCTTATCCTTATTAGACTGTAATATTTTATAGATTGTTAATCTTAATTTTACCCCATAAGTCACATAGGCATACTTTATTCTTTTTCATTTTTTCCCTAGTCTGACTAGACAATTTCAAATGACCTTTCTTTGACTTCACAGATACTTTTCTTCTAGGGGATGAAGTCTGCTATTGATGCTCTGTATTGTATTTTTTTCATTTCATACATTGTATTTTCAGCTCTATACTTTGTTTGGTTCTTTTTATAATTTCCTCTGTTAAATTTCTTATTCTGTTCACAATGTTTCCCTGATTTTGTTGAACTGTCCCTCTTGTAGCTCTCTGGACTTCCTTAAAATAACTATAATATATTTTGAATTGTTTATCAGGCAAATCACAGATCTCCTGGTCTTTGGGTGTCAGTTTCTGGAAATTATTGCATTCCATCGATGATGTCTTGTTTCCTTGACTTTTCATATTCCTTCTAGTTTTGTGTTGCTATCTTTGCATAAAAAGGGGCAGTCACATACTCCAGTTTTTATTGACTGGCCTCTTTTTTGCATCCAATCATAGATTATTCTGTCTGGAACTTCTCCACTGAGCTCCCAGACTCTCAGAATGACACTCCCAGCTGCTAGTAATTGTCAAAATCTGTGTTCTTTGGAGAGACTAAGGTAAAAAACTATTATGCCATTTTGATGATGTTGTCTAACAGTTTTCAAATGTGGTATCAAAAATATGACAGTATCAGAGGCCAACAAATGATATATAGATATTAGGGAGGGAGTTTGTGGAGTGTTCATTTTAATTTTTTAATTAAGCTTTTTATTTTGAGATCATTGTAAATTCACATACAGGAATCAAAAATATGGAAATATGCCTTGGACCCTTTATTTAATTTCTCCAATAATAGCATTTTGCAAAACTATATTATAATATCACAGCTAGGATATTAACATTGTTATAGGACACAGTCAAGAGACAACATTTCTATCATCAAAAGGATTACTCTTATTACTCTTTTATAACCACACTTATTTCTTTCCTTTTCCCAATCTCGCCTTAACTCCTAGCAACCATTAGTATGTTCCTCATTTCCAAATTATATTATTTGAAGAACATTATATGAATGGAATCATATCATCTGTAACCTTTAGGTATCAGGTTTTCTCAATCATCAAGATTCCTTAGAAATTCACCCAAGTTGTTACATGTACCAGTAGTTGGCTCTTTTTATTGATGCATAGTATTCTATGATATAGATGTACCAGTATTTGCTTAATTACTCACCCACTGAAAGACATCTAAGTTATTTCCAGTTTGGTCTATTTTGAACGAAGCTGCTATGAACATTTGTTTAGAAGTTTTTAAGTGAAAATAAATTTCCGCTTCTCTGGGATAAATGCCCAGATGTGTAATTGCTGGATCATCTTGTAGTTGTTTATTTTATGTTTTAAGAAACTGCCAAACAATTATGTAAAACAGTGGCTATACTGTTTTACACTCTCATCAGCAAGGTATGAATGATTCTGTTTCTATACACCCTTGCCAACATTAGGTGTTTTCACTATTTATTTTTCTATTGCCTTTGTAAAAGATATGTAGTGATAGCTCATTGTGATTTGCATATTTTCAATGATTAATGATGCTGAACATCTTTTCATATGTTCAGCTGATACCCAAATATCATCTTCAGTGAATTATCTGTCTTTTGCCCATTTTCTAATTGGAATGTGTAATTTGTTTTTGTTTGTTTTCATTTATTTTTTTACTATTGAGTTTTGAGAGTTTTTTATATATTCTAAATACCATTGTTTTGTCAGGTACATGGTTTGAAAACATTTTCCCTAGCATGTAGCTTATCTTTTCATCTTCTTCACATGGTCCTACACAAGGCAAAATTTTCTACTTTGATGAGGTCCATTTTATCAATACTTGATTTTATAATTCAAGCTTTTGGTGTCAGTTCTAAAGAATTATTTGCCTAAACCTAATCCTGAAGATTTTCTCCTACTGTTTTTTAAAAGTTTGTAACTTTAAATTTAAATTCATTATCTATTTTGAGTTACTTTTTATAGGTTGTGAATTTAGGTTGAGATTATTGTCTTTGTTTTTCAGTTGCTAAGTCATGTCTGACTCTCTGTGACCCAGTGGACTGCAGCATGCCAGACTTTCCCATCCTTCACTATCTCCCAGAGTTTGTTCAAACTCATGTCCATTGAGTTGGTGATGCTATCTAACCATCTCATCCTCTGCTGCCCATTTCTCCTTTTGCCTTCAATCTTTCCAAGCATCAGGGTTTTTTCCAATGATTTAGCTCTTCCCATCAGGTAGTCAAAGCACTGGAGCTTCAGCATCCATCCTTCCAATGAATATTCAGGCTTGATTTCCTTTAGGATTGACTGGTTTGATCTCCTGCTGTCCAAGAGATTCTCAACAGTCTTCTCCAGCACCACAATTTGAATGCATCAGTTCTTCAGCACTCAGCATTCTTTATGGTCCGACTCTCTCATCCGTACATAGCTACTGGAAGAACCATAGCTTTGACCATAAAGATCTTTGTTGGTAAAGTGATGTCTCTGTTTTTTACTATGCTGTCTAGGTTTGTCACAGCTTTTCTTCCAAGAAGCAAGCATCTTCTAATTTAATGGCTGCAGTCACTGTCCACAGTGATTCTGGAGCCCAAGAAAGTAAACTCTGTCACTGTTTCCACTTTCCCCCTTCTATTTGCCATGGAGTGATGGGACTACCCTGGGATGGGATGCTATGATCTTAGGTTTTTAATGTTGAGTTTTAAGCCAGATTCTTCACTCTCCTCTTTTTTCCTCATCAATAGGTGTCTTAGCTCACTTCTTCCATTAGAGTGGTATCATATGCATATCTGAAGTTGTTCAGTGCCATTTGTTTAAAAGGTTATCCTTCCTTAACCGAATTGCTTTTGTACCTTTGTCAAAAAATTGGATGGACATATTTGTGTACGTCTATTTTTTTGGTTCTCTATTCTCTAACAATCTACTATGTCTATTCTACTAACACCACACTGTCTTGGTTACTGTAGCTATTAGTGTTGAAATCAGGGTAGACTTATTGTTCAAACTTTATTCTATTTCACATTTATTTTAGTTATTCTTACATATTCATTTGATTTTGATCTGTCCTAAAGCCTCTGGAGAGGAGGACTGTACTTGTGGCCCTAGAGAGCTCCATAATGGCAAACTGAAATGAGTTGATGTACCAGGAATTAATAATCGACTCTCAAGACAGTATAAAAGGCAAATGTAAAGTGAAAAGGCCTCCCTTGGAGCTAGGCTCTGTCCTCTGCTTTTCTTCAGCCAGGCTTCCCTCCCCCAGAACAATAGACTAAGTGAATAAGGCCCCGTGACATTATGGGCTTCCATGGTGGCTCATGTGACTTGGAGAAGGAAATGGCAACCCACTCCAGTATTCTTGCCTGGAGAATTCCATGGACAGAGGGCCAAGACAAGCTACAGTACATGGAGCTGCAAAGAGTCAGACACGATTGAGTGACTAACACTTCACTTCACATGGCATTATAGATTGTGTTGGAATCTATATTAAATCTGAATTAGAGAAATGATAAAAATGCTCCTTATCACTTCCAAAAAGGTGTCATTGGAAGGATTAAGAAAGCTGGCTTTCTTAGGTATCTCAGAAAACTCATTTGTTCTTCCCATATGTGTGTGTGTGTGTTAGTCGCTCAGTTGTGTCTGACTCTTTGGGACCCCATGGATTGTAGTGAAAATCACTTCTACAAATGTAGTGCCCATGTGTCTCAAATATATCAGTCACCACAGTCCTGGACTAGGAGGGCCTTGAAAATGGAAACAGAAATAATGGAGGAAATTTTTAGGAATTCAGTGGTTTGAAACTAGATAAGTTTATTTGAAGTCTAGATGGAAAGCTGTTCAGGTGAACAATTGTTTGGATACTGGGAGACAAGAAAAGACCTGCAAGAGATAGTCTTGAGACAAGGCAGAGAAGGAACATGACACAAACGCTTGGTATGAGCAAGTAGGACTGTTTTCTAATTGGTTGCTTTGTGCATGTTCTTCTGCTTTAAGGTTTCTCAGTGGAAAAATAAGCCAGTCTCAGATAGACTTGGGAGAACTTGGGCTGAGGTAAAGGAATACCATCCCATTTTGAAGGTCAATGTGGTAGGGGCAGTGGAAGGATTCAGAATGAGAGAAGTTCAGGAGGAAAGAGCCTCCAGGAGACAGAGGTGGGCCACTAGGACAGCAGCCCTTTTGTACCCTGAAGACTGTCCAGGTAGTGGGGGCTCATATCTCTAAGGAATAAGCACATTCTCTCAAAGGATTCTCCTATCCATACAGATCATAGACTTAGTGTAATTAACTCCAGATTACTTTCTAACACTCCTGTTTTCACCACTAAGGAGTTAGGAGTGGTTGCCTTTAATTTCCTACCTAAAATGAATCACATTTCCACAACGAGTGAAAGTGTCAGTGAGCATCTTCAAAGACTAAGAAGCAATAAGAAGTTAAAAGGAAGGCCATGACTAGCTGGATGCCCAAGCTAGGTGCACTGGTCAACTGGAAATCAGATATCCACAGGCACTAAACCTCTTCAATAAAAAGGAACTTCATTGGGAATAATTAAGGGTATATTATGTGACTGCTAGAACTTCAGGCAACTTGAATCTAATCACTTAAATGGTCACTAATTCTGAATCAGAGAGCCCTTTAAGAGAGCACAAGGAAGGGCCTAAGGAAAATGAAGTCTCACTAAGATTGCCTACCCTGGGGAGAATAATAATGGCTGTCAGTAATAGAAACAGCTGTCAGTGGTTGAGGTGAGACAAAAAAATTGAGCTGTTCTTAACTAGCATGAAGGATCAACAGAACCCTGAGGTGGAGAGGAGGGTGCAGCAGACTTGGAAACAAGCTGACTTAAGTTCAGAGTCAATTTATGCCAAATATCTTCAGTTTCTTCATCTGGAAAATAAGACTAATAACGTCTACCTTTTCAGGGGTATCATAAAAGCGAAATGAAGGAACTTATATAAAATGACTGGTACTGAATAGCTTCTTGAATAAACAGAGGGTAGTTCCTTCCCTTTGTTCAATTAACCATTTAATGTTTTCTAGTTCATGAAAATGAGAAAATAAAGCTTCATTTCATACTCAAGTTGATTTCCAAGGTATTTTTCTTTTTAAAATACTTTAGTTTATGACTCAAAAAGAGAACAAATATCTGAATCTTCTGTCTAGGTTCAGTTTGAAGTCCTCCATTCTGATTTGGGGTTCATGATTTGGCAAATGCCCCCAGTCCAATGAAAGAAGGTTATATGCATATCCCTAATATATATATATATATATATATATATATATATATATATACATGTATTAATAAATTCCATATATTTACTATTGTCCAACTGTTTCTAAATTGTTAATAAAGTTTAGTTTCTCACTTTAAGGGAAAATAAAAGAAACAAAGTTTCTATTTTTTTCCTGTACCCAATGAGCTATCTGTAGACATGGTTATCTTAAATTATTCACTCCTAAGCCTTAAGTCTTTTAAAGATCATTTACCACTTATCATCAGAGACACCTGGGAATCTGGACATTTCCCATGACCCTAAGTGAACTTTAGCATGGAAATAAGCATATGAATATACAAATACATAGCTTATGGCTTTTCAGTTTCACAATGAGAGTGAGTGAGGTCAGGGAGGTTGTAGTTAAAGGCAGTTTTACCTTTTTGTTTAGAGACTTTTCTCACAGTCATTGCAGCCTGCCTCTTCTGATTTTCAGAAATCTCAAACCCTATAACACAAAAATAAATCATTTTGTTATGAGTAACATAGACCTTTTTTAAAATGTATAAATTAGTACAAGTTTTCTGGAAGAGTAATATTAACACTTACCTACAACAATGCATTTCAATGTATAGAGGGGCAAAAAGGTGAGAACATGAGTTAAGAGGCTGTTAAATGGAGAGTGGTTGAATAAAATATGGTGAAAAGTGGAAAGACATTTCACAATCAAAAGCAAAACTAAAAAGAAAAATGAGCTAAAAAATGAGATTACAGCAGAAAATATATATAGACTTAAGGAAAAGTTTTACAAGGAGGAAAAAAATTGAATGGCAAAAGCAATCAAAGAAATAATCAAAATATCTGTGGAAGTTCTTTGCCAATTTTTAACTGAGTTTTGGGTTTTAACTAATTGAGCTGTAGGAGTTCCTTATATATTTTAGAAATTATCACATGTATTTTTTGAAAATATTTTCTCCCATTTAACAGGTTGCTTATTCGTGCTGTTTTTTTTTTTCTTTTGCTGTGCAAAGGCTTTTTGGTTTGATGTTTTCTATTTTTGCTTTCCTGTCCATGTTTTTGGTGTCATATCCAAAAAAATCACTGTCAAGACCAACATCAAGAAATATTTCCCGAATGTTTTTGTCTAGGATTTTTACAGTTTCAAGTCACATGTTCTAGTCTTCAGGCCACTTTGAACTGATTTTCACATATGGCATAAAGTAGGAGTTCAATTTTATTCTTTTTCATGTGGATATCCAGCTTTCACATCATTCATTGAAGAAATTATCCTTTCCCAATTGTGTATTTTTGGAATCCTTGTTGAAGATATGTTGAATATATAAATGTATGTGTTTTTCTGAGCTCCCTATCCTATTGCATTCATCTACATGTCTGTCTTTATGCCAGAACCAAACAGTTTTAATTATTATAGCTTTGTAATATATTTTGAATCAGGAATTGTGATGTCTCCAGCTTTATTCTTCTCTCTCATGGGTATACTGTGGATCCCCATGAATTTTAGGATTGTTCTTTTTTTTTCCTGTTTCCATAAAAAATGCTACTGGAGTTTTAATAGGAGCACATTGAATCTATAGTAAATCTTTAGTAAAATGACCATGTTATTAACATTGTCTTCCATTCCAAGAATACAGAATGTCTATTTATTTATGTCTTCTTTAATTTCTTTCAGTAATGTTTTGTAGTTTTCAGTGTACCAGTATTTTACATCCTTAGTTAAGTTTATATCTAACTATTATATTCTTTTTGAAGCAATTGTAAATGAGATTGCTTGCTTAATTTCTTTTTCATATAGTTTGTTGTTAGTACATAGAAACACAATTTACTTTTGTATGTTGATTTTGTATCCTACAAATAAATTCATTTATTAGATGTAAAAGCTGTTTGTGGAATCTTAGGGTTTTTACATATAAGATGATCTCATCTGCAAACAGGAATAATTTTACTTTCTCTTTCCTGATTTGGAGGAATTAATTAGTTAAGCCTAATTGCTCTAGCTAGGACTTTCACTACTACATTGACTAGAAGCGGTGAATGTAAACATCTCTTGTTCCTGATCTTAGAGAAAAAGCTTTCAGCTTTCCCCCAATAAGCATAATATTAGCTATGAGCCTTGTGAGCTTTCAATATATGGTTTATATATTGAGGTAAATTCCTTCTATATATTGTTGATAGTTTTTATCATAAGAGTGTGTTGAATTTTTTCACATGATTTTTCTGTATCCATAAGGATGATCATGTGACTTTTCCCCTTCATTTTGTTAGTGTGGTGTATCACATTAATTGATTTACATATGTTAAACCATTCTTGTATTCCAGATAAATCCCACTTGGTCATGGTGTCTGATCCTCTTATTGTATTGTTGAATTTTTTTTTCCAGTGATTTACAGAGGACTTTCCCATGGATTTTGTTATAGATATTGATTTGTAGTTTACCTTTCTTGTGGTGGAAGGTTTAATATTGTTAAATATCCATTCTGACTTGAAGCTATCTATAGAGTCAATGTAATTCTATCAAAACCCCAATGGTATTTTTTTTACAGAAACAGAAATAGCAAGCCTAAAATTTATGTGGAAACATAAAAGACCCATAATAGCTAAAGCAATCTTGAGAAAGAAGGGCAAAGCTAGAAACTTCACAATTCCTGGTTAAAAATATATTATGAAGCTACAGTAATTAAAACAGTATTGTATGGCATAAAGAGAGAACTCCAGATCAATGGAATAGGATAGAGGGCCAGAAATAAATGCACACATATACAGTCAACATATCTTTGACAAGGCTGCCAAGAATACACAATGGGGAAAGGATAGTTTCTTCAACAAATGGTTTTGTGAAAATTGGATATCCACATGCAAAAGAATGAAACTGAACTTCTATCTTATGCCATACATGAAAATCAATGCAAAGTGGACTGAAGACTTGATTGTATGACTTGGAATTGTAAAACTCCTAGAAGAAAAAAGGGGAAAAATCTTCTTGACAATGATTTCTTAAATACCAAAAGCACTGGCAACAAAGAAAAAGCAGACAAATAGGACTACATCAAACTAAAATGATTCTGCACAGCAAAGAAAAGAAACAACATATAAAAAGGCAATCTATGCCACTCTAGTATTCTTGCCTGGAAAATTCCATGGACAGAGGAGCCTGGTTGGCTATAGTCCCTGGGGGTCCCAAAGAGTCAGACATGACTGAGCATGCCCACACACAAACTGAAGTTCACTGAGCTCAGTCAAGAATTTTCTTTAAAAAAAAAAAAAGGCAATCTATGGAATGGGAATAAATATTTGGAAACTATATATCTAAGGGCTTAATATCCAAAATATATAAGAAACTTCTCTGCTCAGCAGTAAATAAACAAACAAACATATAGCAATTAAAAAGAATGGTCAAAGGACTTGCATAGACATGTTCTCAAAGAAGTCATACAAATGGCCAACAGGTATATAAAAGTATTCTCCACATCACTAATTATCAGGGAAATCCAAATCTTAACCATAATAAGATATCACTTCACTCCTGTTTAGAGAGATATTCTTGAAGAAACAAAAGATGATTAGTATTGGCAAGAATGTAGAGAAACTGGACCCATAGTAAACTGTTAGGAATTAAAATGATTTAGTCACTATGGAAAACTACCATATGATCCAGAAATCCCACTTCTGGTTATATGTGCAAAATAATTGAAATCAAGATCTTGAAGAGATATCAGTACTCTCATATTCATTGCAGCATTATTCCCAAAGGCCATGATAATTGAAACAATCTAAATGCCTGAGGATGGATAAAGGGATAAAGAAAATGTTGTATGTATCTTTTTATATACACACACACATACACACACACACACACACACACACACACACACACACTAGAATATTATTCAGCCCTAAAAAGAATGGGAATTCTGCCATATGTGGCAACATGGATAAATCTGGAGGACATTTGCTAATTAAAATAATGTAGTCACAGAAGGACAAATTCTATATTTGCATGAATATGAAGTGTCTTAACTAGTGAAACTCATAGAGAGCAGAATGGTGATTCCAGAGAGAATCACCAGAGATAACAGGGAGCTGCTTTTCTATAGCTATAAAGTTTCATTTACATAAGATATGAATAAGTCCTTGAAACTTGCACAACAATAAGCATACAGCTAAGACTAGTATATTGTGCCTTTAAATTAGCCTCCAATTAAAATAAATAAATACATTAAAAAACAAATAAATAAAAGGAAAAAAATTAAGTACAGAGCTCATGGTGTTTTTGCCAGTTAAAAAACTAAGGCTAAGGTCTCATCTAAAAGAAGAAATTTTGCCTTACAAGCTTCGGACCTACAAGCCCTATCCAAAGACAGCTTTGCTCTATGCCCACGAGTTCAAGCCTACCCATGATGTTTGAACCTGAATGCCTGGAGTTGCTTAGCCAGCCTTCACAATCACATAATGCAATTCTTATAATAAATTTCTTAATAATAATTTATCTCTTATTGGTTATGCTTCTCTTATTGAACCCTGACTGATATAAGGAGTTATAGTTAGATTCTGTATTCTTCAACTGGAGTGGTTCTGATGATAAATTATGTTTAAGAAAGCAAGTTACAGAGTAATATGTATAGTACAGTTTGTATCTTTTAGCATAATATTTATATTTTTATAAAGTCTTATGTGTATATGTTTATATGAACTTGAGATTAGTATGAAAAGAAACACATCAAATTAATACTGATTATCTCACACAGCATAGGAGCAACAGAGAAGGGAACAGAATGCTAAACTTTATTATATTTCCATATGTGCTTAAATGGTTATTATGACTATGTATTTTATAATTTAAAAATAAAAATAAAAAACAAAAATTATAGTAAATCCACATGACAGCCATAAAAATAATGATTAAAATAGTAAATGATTTACAGAAATGTTAATGATATAATTTTAAGTGACAAAGATATAAATTTATATCTGTCATGAAGTGGCAGAGGTTGGGGGAGACAGAAATAAAGATTCAGGCACTCTAATTTTTTTTTTTAATTTAGACACATAGGAAAAAAGATGGGAAGGAAATATACAAAAATATTTATAAAATTTATCTCTGGGTAGTATGTTCATGTGTGATTTTTAGGTGTTTTTTTCCTTGTATTTTGTGTTTTTTCCCCAAAATTTCTTTCAAAGAAAATGACTTACTGTTATAATTAGACCAAATTCTTAATATTTTTAAAAAGACGACTGTTGGGAAGCAATTTCTGGAAGCTTTTCTACAGTGTGGGAGATATGTTGGAACCAGAGTGAATGGTATGAGTCTTCTAGTTGATCTAGGATCTGCAAAAAGCACACTAAAACAATTCCTCTAATAGCACTAACAATCTAGGCAGTGTCAGAGATTGTTGGTGCCTTCCATTAGGACAAGCAGCCAGTAGAATTTCTGTAATGATTCTACATCATGTCCTAAAGCAGTGCCCAAATGCTAAAAGCAAACTGAATTCAATGGGACTTATAGTGAATTATCAATAAGTACTCTACCCAAAACCTGAGAAGACTTAGATAAGATGAAGCAGTGTCTTTCTGATGATCCTTCCTTGCCTTTGGACCATTTCAATCCCAATACTTCAGATAGGAAAATATATTTGTACCAGGACTCAAATGGTAGGCCCATTTTTTTAGAGGCAGTTTCTTCCAACTTGAATACAGATGTTTTAAGGTATAATTCTCCTCCTTTAGGCAGGAGAAGGCAATGGCACCCCACTCCAGTACTCTTGCCTGGAAAATCCCATGGGTGGAGGAGCCTGGTAGGCTGCAGTCCATGGGGTCGCTAAGAGTTGGGCATGACTGAGCGACTTCACTTTCACTTTTCACTTTCATGCACTGGAGAAGGAAATGGCAACCCACTCCAGTGTTCTTGCCTGGAGAATCCCAGGGACGGGGAAGCCTGGTGGGCTGCCATCTATGGGATCGCTCAGAGTCAGACACGACTGGAGCAACTTAGCAGCAGCAGGAGTGAGGCAAAACCAGAAACTCTGGTGTCCTCTCAAGGAATTTCAAAGCCTGGCTGTATTGTATTTTTTATGCCAGAAAGGCAGGACGACGAGCAGGAGACCAGATAGTACTTTGTAAACCACAAGGTTAAATGCTAAATCCCACAGTGGGAAAGCAGTATAAAAAGTATCTCTACCAGCTATATTCCCTGTGGAAAGGAGAATAACTTATTTGAAATAAAAGAGTATGGTTTAGTGTGATTCTACATCATGCAAATGGTCCTGGTTTTAAATCATGCAAGTGGCCCTGTTATATTTTCTATAATTTACTTTAAAATACTTTTATACAGAGAACATGATATATATAAGAACATTAATAGGGGCATTTAGTTAACACCTAAAGTGATCTAATCAGGAATACACACTCAAGAAGTGATTTGTTAACATATTGAACATTCAGAAGTCTTTGCTCAAGAGGCCACAACTACCAGCAGTTCAGTCACCTTAATTTGGGAGGCCTAATTAGTCTAATACATGTGAAAATGAATTTTCACTGATAAAAAAGAATGCTGTACAAGATGTGCCCTCTCCACAAATGTCATATAGGCACTTGAGCCTTCACAAGAACTGGGTATAAGAATCCAGTGAACCCTGCTGCTGCTGCTGCTGCTGCTAAGTCGCTTCAGTCGAGTCCGACTCTGTGTGACCCCATAGACGGCAGCCCATCAGGCTCCCCCATCCCTAGGATTCTCCAGGCAAGAACACTGGAGTGGGTTGCCATTTCCTTCTCCAATGCATGAAAGTGAAAAGTGAAAGTGAAGTCGCTCAGTCATGTCCAACTCCTAGCAACCCCATGGACTGCAGCCTACCAGGCTCCTCTGTCCATGGGATTTTCCAGGCAAGAGTACTGGAGTGGGTTGCCATTGCCTTCACTGACAGTGAACCCTATAGCCTATATATATACTTCAGAAGGAAGCCTGAAATTTAAGATTGAAAATGAGTACTATATTTTGGCCTAATCAGAGGATTTTGTCACCGGACTTTGACTAGGAAGTTAGCTGAAAGTGAAAGTGAAAGTCTGTCAACCGTGTCCGACTCTTTGCAACCCCATGGACTGTATATAGTCCATGGAATTCTCCAGGCCAGAATACTAGAGTATGTACCCATTCCCTTCTCCAAAATTACCAAATCTGCCTCAACTAACCTAAACTTTTCACAGAAGATGCTGTTGTGTATCTAAAGACAGAGTTCTGACTTCATTGAAATTACAGAACAGGCTGTATGACTGCTTTTGTGTTTGTTTGCTAATACACTTTTGTATGTTTGGGAGAATTGAGCCTGAGGTTTGATTTAAGTGTATTAATCTCATCTAACAGTGATAATGTAGGGGAAATCAACCTCTAAGTATCACTTAACCCTGACTAATAGAAACTATTGTTATCTGCCAAAAATAACCTAATAATAGGAAACCACCAAAGTGGATTATGTCAGTTTACAACACAAATTTCTCTGCCTCTAGAAAAATGAAAATTAATTTAACTCTTCTATGTTCTTCATACCCATATTCTTCTTTCTCCTCTCAGGTCACTTACCAATTTTTTCATCTTCCTGTACCATTTTCCTCTCTTCTCTGAAAGCTCTGAGCCAGCGTATCTTCTCCTCCAATTTCTTGGCAAAGAATAGATGTATCTCCTCAGTCTCCTTGTTGTGAAGCTTGAAGGCATTTTTCATGCTTACATTAAAGTCATCATCTCTGCCATCTTCAATGTCCACTACCTCATATTTATCCATATCAATGCGGCCTTTGTAGTATAGAATGTCTCTCCGGATCAGGTCCTAGACAGGAAGAAAGAGAAGGCTTTTTGTTGGAGGTATGTGGAGAGTGGGTATAAGGACAGTTGGCACATATGCACAGCAGAATGCTAACATTGCCATTGTTCTGGTGTATCAGTGAGAGGTGGTTTGGTTTAAATCTGGACAGGTTACCTTAGCTTATGACACTAACAGTTGGCTAACTAGATGCTATTAGAGAAATCCTCTGGCCTACATCTGTGGATTTTGTCTCAGACCTCAGCCTCAATGCACATATGTGTTTACAACAAGACTGCTGATGTGAAGTAGGAAGCAGTAAGCCACACATGCACTGCTACAAAGGGCTTTTCCTCTTCCAAAATATTTGAAAGCCTTCCAGAAGTATGAAATGAACTGACTAGTTGCCTGAAGTATACTCAGGAATCTAAGTAGGCCATCAAGACTGGCATATCAGAGAGGGAATGAGTGATAAGAGTAGTTAGGTAGTCAAAGGCTGCTGGCCAGGAAGGATTACCTAGAGAAGGCTGAACACTTAGAATTCTGGGGGTTTTTGGAAAAGGACTCGTCTAGCAGGAGAAATGTAGGGAAAGTGAATAAAAAGCTTCATATGTTGACATGGATGAATCTCACAAATCTTATTGCATGAGAAAAATAAAAGTAGTAGTTGGATACAAAAAATATATTGCCTATCCATTATGATTGTTATTTTTATTCTTGGGTATATGAAATTGAATTAAACCCAGTCTATTAGACACTCATAATTACTCAATGTATAGTGCCCTTATATCTCTATTCATTTACTTGCTTACTTACTTTTATTGACATATTAAGTTTTGGTGAACCCAATGCCCATTCCAAAACCTGTAACACCAAGGCAGCCCACATATTAAATCACATGTTCATAATTCCCCTGCTTTCTATTCTATATAATTTTATCTCATCTACATGTATTCTGTTTATATAAAGTTAAAAAAACACAAAACAATGCCACATAATGTTTAGGGATATATACAAAAATTATAAGAAAAATACAACAATGATACATGCCAAATTCAAGGGAATACAAAGAGGAGAATGGGGACAAGAGAGAAAAAAGGGAAATGGATGGAAGAGGGAGAGGAGGAAGACGATATTTATAATGATTTATTTCTTAAATTGAATGGTTTGCCTTGGAAACAAGCAGAGATGATTTTGTCGTTTTTGAGATTGCATCCAAATACTGCATTTCTGAAGCTTTTGTTGACTATGAGGGCTACTCCATTTCTTCTAAGGGATTCAAAATAAAGCAAGGCAAAGGCTAATAGAGTTTTGCCAAGAGAATGCACTGGTTATAGAAAACACCCTCTTTCAACAACATAAGAGACAACTCTACACATTACTCTACACTCTCCAAGACTCTACACTCTACACATCACCGGATGGTCAATACTGAAATCAGATTGATTATATTCTTTGCAGACAAAGATGGAGAAGCTATATATAGTCAGCAAAAACAAGAGTGGGAGCTGATCATGGCTCAGATGAGTCCAGTTCAGTTCAGTTGCTCAGTCATGTCTGATTCTTTGTGACCCCATGAACTGCAGCAGGCTAGGCCTCCTTGTCCATCACCAACTCCCAGAGTTCACCCAAAACCATGTCCATCGAGTCGATGATGCCATCCAAATATCTCATCCTCTGTCATACCCTTCTCCTCCTGCCCTCAATATTTCCCAGCATCAGGGTCTTTTCAAATAAGTCAGCTCTTTGCATCAGGTGGCCAAAGTATTGGAGTTTCAGCTTCAACATCAGTCCTTCCAATGAACACCTAGGACTGATCTCCTTTAGGATGGACTAGTTGGATCTCCTTGCAGTCCAAGGGGCTCTCAAGAGTCTTCTCCAACACCACAGTTCAAAAGCATCAATTCTTCAGTGGTCAGCTTTCTTTATAGTCCAAGTCTCACATCCGTACATGACCACTGGAAAAACCATAGCCTTGACTAGACGGACCTTTGTTGGCAAAGCAATGTCTCTGCTTTTTAATATGCTGTCTAGGTTGGTCATAACTTTCCTTCCAAGGAGTAAGCGTCTTTTAATTTCATGGCTGCAGTCACCATCTGCAGTGATTTTGGAGCCCCCAAAAATCAAGTCTGACACTTTTCCCACTGTTTCCCCTCTATTTGCCATGAAATGACAGGACCGGATGCCATGATCTTAGTTTTCTGAATGTTGAGCTTTAAGTCAACTTTTTGACTCTCCTCTTTCCTTTCATCAAGAGGCTCTTTAGTTCTTCTTCACTTTCTGCCATAAGGGTAGTGTCATGTGCATATCTGAAATTATTGATATTTCTCCTAGCAATCTTGATTCCAGCTTCTGCTTCCTCCAGCCCAGCATTTCTCATGATGTCCTATGCATATAAGTTAAATAAGCAGAGTGAAAATATATAGCCTTGACATACTCCTTTTCCTATTTGGAACCAGTCTGTTGTTCCACGTCCAGTTCTAACTGTTGCTTCCTGACCTGCATACAGGTTTCTCAAGAAGCAGGTCAGGTGATCTGGTATTCCCGTCTCTTTCAGAATTTTCCACAGTTTATTTTGTTCCACACAGTCAAAGGCTTTGGCATAGTCAATAAAGCAGAAATAGATGTTTTTCTGGAACTCTCTTGCTTTTTTGATGATCCAGCAGATGTTGGCAATTTGATCTTTGGTTCCTCTGCCTTTTCTAAAACCAGCTTGAACATCTGAAAGTTCACAGTTCACATATGGCTGAAGCCTGGCTTGGAGAATTTTAAGCATTACTTTACTAGCGTGTGAAATGAGTGCAATTGTGCAGTAGTTTGAGCATTCTTTAACATTGCCTTTCTTTGGGGTTGGAATGAAAACTGACTTTTTCCAGTCCTGTGGCCACTGCTGAGTTTTCCAAATTTGCTGGCATATTGAGTGCAACACTTTCATAGGATCATCTTTCAGGATTTGAAATAGCTCGACTGGAATTCTATTACTTCCACTAGCTTTGTTCGTGTGATGCTTCCTAAGGCCCACTTGATTTCACATTCCAGGATGTCTGGCTCTAGGCGAGTGATCACACCATCATGATTATCTGGGTCATGAAGGTCTTTTTTGTACAGTTCTTCTGTGTATTCTTGCCACCTCTTCTTAATATCTTCTGCTTCTGTTAGGTCCCTACCTTTTATGTCCTTTATTGAGCCCATTTTTGCATGAAATGTACCCTTGGTATCTCTAATTTTCTTGAAGAGATCTCTAATGTTTCCCATTCTTTTGTTTTCCTCTATTTCTTTGCATTGATCGCTGAGGAAGGCTTTCTTATGGCTCAAATCATGAATTCCTTATTACCAAATTCAGACTTAATTTGAAGAAAGTAGGGAAAACCACTAGACCATTCAGGTATGACCTAAATCAAATCCCTTATGATTATACAGTGGAAGTGACAAACAGATTCAAGGGATTACATCTGATAGACAGAGTGCCTGAAGAACTATGGATGGAGGTTCATGACATTGTATAGGAGGCAGTGATCAAGACCATCCTCAAGAAAAAGAAATGCAAAAAGGCAAAATGATTGTCTGAGGAGGGCTTACAAATAGCTGAGAAATGGAGAGAAGCTAAAGGCAAAGGAGAAACAGAAAGGTATACCCGTTTGATTGCAGAATTCCAAACAGCAAGGAGAATAAGAAAGCCTTCCTCAGTGATCAATGCAAAGAAATAGAAGAAAACAATAGGATGGGAAAGACTAGAGATCTCTTCAAGAAAATTGGAGATACCAAGGGAACATTTCATGCAAAGATAGGCTTGATAAAGGACAGAAATGCTATGGACCTAACGGAAACAGAAGACATTAAGAAGAGGTGGCAAGAATACACAGAAGAACTATACAAAATGACCCAGATAACCGTGATAGTGTGATCATTAACCCAGAGCCAGACATCCTGGAATGTGAAGTCAAGTGGGCCTTAGGAAGCATCACTACCAACAAAGCTAGTGGAGGTGATGGAATTCCAGTTGAGCTATTTCAAATCCTAAAACATGATGCTGTGAAAGTGCTGCACTCAATATCCCAGCAAATCTGGAAAACTCAGCAGTGGCCACAGGACTGGAAAAGGTCAGTTTTCATTCTAGTCCCAAAGAAAGGCAAAGCCAAAAATGTTCAAACTACTGCACAATTGCCCTCATCTCACACGTTAGCAAAGTAATGCTCAAAAGTCTTCAAGCCAGGCTTCAACAGTACATGAATCCTGAACTTCCAGATGTTCAAGCTGGATTTAGAAAAGGCAGAGGAACCAGAGATCAAATTGCCAACATCCGTTGGGTCATGGAAAAAGCAAGAGCATTCCAGAGAAACATCTACTTCTGCATTATTGACTACCCCAAAGTCTTTGACTGTGTGGATCACAACAAACTGTGGAAAATTCTTCAAGAGATGGGAATGCCAGACTACCTTACCTGCCTCCTGAGAAAGCTGTATACAGGTCAAGAAGCAACAATTAGAGCTGGACATGGAACAACAGACTGGTTCCAAATTGGGAAAGGAGTATGTCAAGGCTGTATATTGTCAGCAATTCCTGCTTACTTAACTTACATGCAGAATCCATCATGCTAATTGCCAGGCTGGATGAAGCAAAATCTGGAATCAGGATTGCCAAGAGAAATATCAGTAACCTCAGATATGCAGATGACACCACCCTTATGGCAGAAAGTGAAGAAGAACTAAAGAGCCTCTTGATGAAAGGTAAAGAGGAGAGTGAAAAAGCTGGCCTAAACTCAACATTCAAAAAACTAAGGTCATGGCATCTGGTCCCATCACATAATGGCAAATAGATGGGGAAACAATGGAAACAGAGACAGACTTTATTTTCTTGGGCTCCAGAATCACTGCAGATGGTGACTGCAGCCATGAAATTAAGACATTTGTTCCTTGGAAGAAAAGCTATGACCAACATAGACAGAATATTAAAAAGCAGAGACATTACTTTGCCTACAAAGGTCCCTCTAGTCAAAGCTATGATTTTTCCAGTAGTCATGTATGGATGTGAGAATTGGAGTATAAAGAAAGCTAAGCACCAAAGACTTGACGCTTTTGAACTGTGGTGTTGGAAAATACTCTTGAGAGTCCCTTGGACCAGAAGGAGATCAAACCAGTCCATCCAAAGGGAAATCACTCCTGAAATTTCATTGAAAGGACTGATGCTGAAGCTGCAACTCCAATACTTTGGCCACCTGATGCAAAGAGCTGACTCATTGGAAAAGACCCTGATGCTTGGAATGATTGAAGGCGGGAGGAGAAAGGGATGGCAGAGGATGAGATGGTTGGATGGTGTCACCGACTTAATGGACATGAGTTTGAGCAAACTCTTGGAGTTGGTGACGGACAGGGAGTTTGAGATGGACAGGGAAGCCTTGTGTGCTCCAGCCCATGGGGTCGCAAAGAGATAGACAGGACTGAGCGACTGAACTGAACTGATGTCATATTCCCCGGTCTTCCTAGGTGGCGCTGTGGTAAAGAACCTGCCAGCCAATGTAGGAGACCTAAGAGACATGGGTTTGATCCTTGGGTCAGAAATATCCCCTGGAGGAGGGTATGGCAACCCACTCCAGTATACTTGCCTGGAGAATCCCATGGATAGAGGAGCCTGATGGGCCATAGTTCATAGGGTCTCAGAGAGTTGGACGCGACTGAAGGGACTTAGCACACATATATTCAGATTCCCAATCCTAAGTCTTCACACTGCATGGTAAACAGAGCTTTTCTGTAGGGTGTGGAAAACTGTCTTTCAGGATTCTCAGCGTAGCTCTGTCCATCTCAAAACCCTAGGTTGCCAAATACATCATGGTGTTCTTTTCTTTCCATAATGATTATGCACATAAATCATCTTGTAATCATATAAATCATTTTATTTATAATCAATCTCTAAGTTTTTGCACAGAGATTGGTTCTAATCCATTGGGTAATCCTGATATCAAGTTTACAAGAAAGATAGGTCTGCTATACAGAGTGGGACAATGTAGTTACAAGTCTGTTTCAGAGTTTGGATTCCTTTTACCATGCTCAAATTGGACAAGTTTGGTCCTGCCAAAATAATGGGGTGGCTCCTTGATGGTTCAGCAGGTTAAGAATCCATCTGTCTGCAACACAGGAGACACAGGAGATGTGGGTTCAATCCCTGGGTCAGGAAGATTCCCTGGGTCAGGAAGATTCCCTGAGTAGGAAATGGCAATCCACTCCAGTATTCTTGACTGGAAAATCCCATGGAGAGAGGAGCCTGGTGGGCTACAGTCCAAAGGGTTATAAAGAGTCGGACATGACTGAGCGACTAAGCATACATGCACACTCATGAACTAACTTCTATAATACCTAGGAACACTTTGTGAAACAATATGCATAAAAAGTTGGCCCTGTCAAACTAACTACAAAAGCAGGACAAGCTGAGGAGAATGTATCCATGTAGTCTACTTTGATTCTGTAAAGGCATGACACCTACCTTACAAAACATAATACACATGCACATAGACCTGGACCACACAGCTAATAGGTGGGTGCCCACCTGGCTAGAATATAGGCAGAGTCAACCCTCCCTCTATTCCTAACTTCAGCCTGCTGCTTCCTTTCCCTCTGAATTGGTGTGTCATAAACATTATTAGCCTTCAAAATCTTTAATAGTTTTCAAAAATGGAAAGGATGCACATGATCTTAGAGCTAAATTAAAAGCATCAACTGAACCTCCTATTGTTTCTCTAGGTATTTGAGGATAATAATGAATGACAGAGAATTCTGTCTTTGTGGCAGGGGAATAGGACTAGAGGGATGTGTCATTAAAATTCTCCCTTTTCCTGGTCTTTCTGGCTCCCCAGAGGGTTGAAAGTGAGCTTTCAGACATCAGATTAGTCATAAAGCTAAGTGAAGGGATGTGCTAGGAATGATTAAGAATGACCCACTGTTCAGAAAACCGACCAGAAAGGGTAGCTAAGGCCACTAAGCAGCACAGAATGGTGGAAAGAACATCAGTTAGAGTTTAAAGTTCTGAGTTTGAATTTTAGCTGCTTAATCTCCTAGCTGTGTGGTACTGGGCAAATGAATTAACCTTGCTAAGGCTCAATTCCCTCAACTATAAAACTAGGAGAGTCATATTTACCTTGTAAAATTGTTGTAAATCTCAAATCTAAACATGCAGTATCCAGGTCATGAGGCTAGCCTTACCTGATAAACATGGTGCTGAGCTTTCTTGCTTTCAGACCAGTGTTTCATAGATCTTAAAAACTCCTTTTGATAAATGTAAAAAACCCATTGCCTCCTTTAGTTCATTTGAACTTTCAAAGTAAGTTAAATATTGTGATAGAAAAGAAATCAAAGTCAAAGCAACTCTGAATGTTTTAAAATGTACATAGCTACCCCACTGTCCCTGGAAATTCCAGAAACCCTTTCAGGGCAGGGGTGGTATTAGTGGTGGGTGGCAAATACTGTTTGCTACTTACTCACCAAAATCACAGATCTATACCTGGGCTCACACTACTATCCCCTCCCTGATCCAAAGAAGCCTTCTATTCCAGTCCTTTCAGACTTTAAGACCAAATTCACACATTCTTCCTCCTCAAAGAAGCCTTCCATGACTGCACCCTCTAGATCACATCACTACAGTTTTCCTTTTCTGAACACTAGCACTGACTATGAAGACTATGAAGACACTTATGAAGACAACTATAAAGACTATGAAGACAACCAGCATTCAATTACCACCCTAGTGAATTTGCATTAGTTCTGTTTTATATGTTTTATTGCTAATTTTGTCTGTCCATTCAGGTTGTGCCCCGTACTGAGCTTTCCTTGGTTTTGCCTTATTTAGGAGTTATCCAGGGAAGGAAAGCTGATAAAGGCTCAAACATTTTTTCTGCTCAGCTTCCACACACAGCAAGAGGACAAAGCTCTCCTGGGCCCTAGTTGCCTGTGGGACTGCTGGGACTGGGATGCCCACATGCAAATTGTTAATGGTGATCTGAGTGCTTTCAAAGGCACATGGTGAATAGGTGCTCCCTACAGATGCTATTTCGGAGAAGGCAGTGGCACACCACTCCAGTACTCTTGTCTGGAAAATCCCATGGATGGAGGAGCCTGGTGGGCTGTATAGTCCATGGGGTCACTAAGAGTCGGACACGACCAAGCAACTTCACTTTCACTTTCCACTTTCATGCATTGGAGAAGGAAATGGCAACCCACTCCAGTGTTCTTGCCTGGAGAATCCCAGGGATGGGGGAACCTGGTGGGCTGCCGTCTATGGGGTCGCACAGACTGAAGCGACTTAGCAGCAGCAGCAGCACAGATGCTATTTAGACTTCCCTGGTGGCTCAGACGGTAAAGCGTCTGTCTACAGTGTGGGAGACCGGAGTTCAATCCCTGGGTGGAGAAGATCTCCTGGAGAAGGAAATGTCAACCCACTCCAGTATTCTTGCCCAGAAAATCCGATGGATGGAGGAGCCTGGTAGGTTACAGTCCATGGGGTTGCAACGAGTCGGACAGGACTGAGCTTTCACTTTCACTTTCACAGATGCTATTTGGGTCTTCACAATTTCTCTGTCTAAATGGGGTTGTTTCTAACAGGATGGCCACCTTCCTCCTTTTCCTTTCTACTCATCCAAGTTGGAGGAGATTAAGGGAGCTAGTGCTTCTCTAGGATGGTCCTGGCACCTGCAGCCAAGCACTCTGGCCCTGGCTCTAGCCATGTCTCCAGCAAGGAGCTTATCCCCATCCCTGACATTACGTGATTGAAACAGCTGGGAGCTGTTTGAACTTGGCCTTACTGGGTATTCATGGGGTTTACTGAAATACTATAGTACATTTTGTACAAATGGCAGGTGCTGCAGTCTGGGGAATGTAACTGTTCAGGATTGAAGTTTGCCTCACTTGCTTGTCAGCAAGGTTCTCCCTACCTCTTTTGAGGGGGCCCTGGCTACTCACCTCTAGCCTAACAACCCTGGCTTTCTCTTCAGATCCTGGGGAAGGCACATGGTGCTATGACTGGATTTGTCTTTATCATTATAACATTGCAGCATCTAGAATACATTCTTTTTTTAATTAATTTATTTTAATTGGAGGCTAATTGCTTTACAATATTGTAGTGGTTTTTGCCAAACATTGACATAAATCAGCCATAATGACAACAACGACAACAGTGAACACTTAAACAACAGACATTATGCAGCAGACACTACTCTAAATACTTTCCCCCCAGCTTTATTGAGGTATAAATAACAAAACTTATATATATTTAAGGTATACAACTTGATGTTTTTATATATGTATGCATTATGTAATGATCATCACAATCAAGTTAATTAACATATCCATCATCTCACATAGTTGTCTTTTTTTGAGATGAGAAAATACTTCAGATCTATTTTCTTAGCAAATTTCAATTATACAATACAGTGTTGCTAACTATAGTCACCATATGTATAATACATTAGCTATCCAAAACTCATTTATCCTACATAACTGAAAGTTTTTACCCTTTGACCAACATCTCCCCATTTTCTCCACCCAAATGAGCCCCGGCAACCACCATTCTACTCTCTACCTCTATGAGTTGGACTGTTTTAAATTCCATATATAAATGAGATAATATAGTATCTGTCTTTCTCTGCCTTATTTTACATAGAATAATATCTTCCAGGTTCAACCATGTTGTTGGGCACAGCAGGGTTTCTTTCTTTTTCAAATATTTAATAATATCACATTGTGTATATGTGTGTGTGTATGATGTTACCTTTATGTGTTCATCCCTTGGCAACTACACTTTGCATTTATTAACTTAAATCATCCTATCTTACAAGTTAGGTACTGTTATAATCCCATTTTATGAGAAACTGCGGACATAGAGCAGTTAAGAAACTTGCCCAGGAATAAAAGCTACCATTTATGGCATAGCTGGGATTTGAGTCTAAGATATCTGGCTCTAAAAATCTGTTCTTGTTTTAACCACTGTGTATACAGCCATGAAGTTAAAAGATGCGTACTACTTGGCAGGAAAGTTATGACCAAACTAGAGAGCATATTAAAAAGAAGAGACATTACTTTGCCAACAAAGGTCCATCTAGTCAAGGTTATGGTTTTTCCAGTAGTCATGTGTGGATGTGAGAGTTGGACTATAAAGAAAGCTGAGCGCTGAAGAATTGATGCTTTTGAACTGTGGTGTTGGAGAAGACTCTTGAGAGTCCCTTGGACTGCAATGACCAGTCCATTCTAAAGGAAATCAGTCCTGAGTGTTCACTGGAAGGACTGATGTTGAAGCTGAAACTCCAATACTTTGGCCATCTGATGTGAAGAACTGACTCATTTGAAAAGACCCTGATGCTGGGAAAGATTGAAGGCAGGAGAAGAAGGGGATGACAGAGGATGAGATGGTTAGATGACATTACCAACTCAATGTACATGAGTTTGAGTAAACTCTGGGAGTTGGTGATGGACAGGGAGGCCTGGCGTGCTGCAGTCCATGGGGTCTCAAAGAGTTGGACACGACTGAGTGACTGAACTGAACTGAACTGATACTGCCTCTGAATAAAAACGTCCTGAATGAATGATCACTGAATATTTACTGTGTGCCAGGCCCTATAACTGTATTACCTCATTTAACACTGAGATACAACACACTTGTACATGTACATGAACTTGCATGAGGTACAACAACATGCAACACTTCCTCGCATGTAGATACTATTCAGTTCAGCTTGATGATTCCCATTTTGCAAATGAGGGGATAATAAAAGGCACCCAGGAGGTGTCCAAGATTACATAGCTGATGGGAAAAAGTAAACTGGTGGTCTCTTGTCTGGCTCTAGAACCCATGACCTTAACATTATAGCTCACTGCATCCCATTCCTTCAAGTGATTCTCCTCAAATCCTCCTGAAGTGAATTCTATCATCAGGTTGACTTGACATTGATAAGAATAAAGACTTAAAGAACTGATGCAAGGTTAAGCAAATTAGTAAGAGATAGTAGAGTCTTGGACTCAAGTGTTCTTGTTTTAAATCCACTGGTTTTAAAGTAGAAATCTTTTTTTCTACTCTATTCCATCTCTGATGCATTTTTGAGTTGTTCCAAATGCCTCAACCTCCAAGTCTGGCCCTTTAGTTCATGAAAAAATGGTCCAAAGGCAGAAAGTTCCATGAACAGAAGAAATTATCTCTCCAGCATCCCTACATTCAATTTAGTTCCAATTCTCCCAGAATATGATGAAAGCAACAAAAAACTAAGCAGTTATGATGCAGGGGACAACAGAGCATGTCCAGACTGGCACAATTGATGAAAGATAGGGAAAAGGCTGTTTGTGGCAACAGCAGAGTTGTAACAATATTGGTGGATGATTGACTGAGGAGAGGGAAAAGGGGTTCTCTCTTCCTCAGTAAAATATGAAAGGGAAGAAACAAAAAAGGGTAAAATTTCCGGAAGCAACTAAATCATTTCCAATATAATCATCTCAGGAGGAAAATAACAAAAAAATTATTAAACAAAATTAAATTCAGATAACAATTATATGTACTACTGTGGGCAAAAATTCCTGAGAAGAAATGGATTAGCCCACACAGTCAACAAAAGACTTCAAGATGCAGTACTTGGGTGAAATGAAAGTGAAAGGTGCTCAGTCATGTCTGACTTTTTGCAACCCCATGGACCATACAGTCCATGGAATTCTCTAGGCCAGAATACTGGAGTGGGTAACCTTTCCCTTCTCCAGGGGATCTTCCCAACCCAGGAATCAAACTGGGGCCTCCTGCATTGCAGGCAGATTCTTTACCAACTGAGCTATCAGGAAATCCTAGCACTTGGGTACAATCTCAAAAACAACAGAATGATCTCGGTTTGTCTCCAAGGCAAACCATTCAATATCACAGTAAGCCAAGTCTATGCTCCAACCACTAATGCCAAAGAAGCTGAAGTTGAACAGTTCTGTGAGGACCTACAAGACCTTCTAGAATCAACATCCAAAAAAGATGTCCTTTTCATCATAGAGGACTAGAATGCAAAAGTAGGAAGTCAAGAGATACCTGGAGTAACAGGCAAGTTTGGCCTTGGAGTACAAAATGAAGCAGGGCAAAAGCTAACAGAGTTTTGTCAAGGGAACACACCAGTCATAGCAAACACCCTCTTCCAACAACACAAGAGACAACTCTACACATGGACATCACCAGATGGTCAACATTGAAAACCAATGATGGAGAAGCTGTATGCAGTCAGCAAAAAACAAGACCTGGAGCTGACTCAGATCATGAGCTCCTTATTGCAAAATTCAGGCTTAAATAGAAGAAAGTAGGGAAAACCACAGGCTATCAAATCCCTTATGATTATACCATGTAGGTGACAAATAGGTTCAAGAGATTAGATCTGGTAGACAGAGTCCCTGAAGAACTATGGACAGAGGTTTTTAACTATGTATAGGAGGCAGTGACCAAAACCATCCCAAAGAAAAAGAAATTCAAGAAACCAAAGTGGTTGTCTGAGGAGGCTTTAGGGGAACACATGTTTTAAAATTATTAAATTAAAAAAATTAAAAAAAAGAGAGAAAAGGAGAGAAACAAAAGGCAAAGGAGAAAGGTAAAGATATACCAAACTGAATGAAGAGATCCAAAGAATAACAAGGAGAGAGAAGAAAGACTTCTTAAGCAAACAATGCAAAGAAACAGAAGAAAGGAATAGAATGGGAAAGACTAGAAATCGCTTCAAAAAAAATGGAGATATCAGGGGAACATTTCATGCAAGGATGGGCATGGTAAAGGGCAGAATTGGTAAGGACCTAACAAAAGCAGAAGAGATTAAGAAGAGATGGCAAGAATAGACAGAAGAACTATACAAAAAAGGTCTTAATGACTCGGATAAACACAAATATGTAGTCACTTTTCTAGAGCCAGACATCCTGGAGTGTGAAGTCAAGTGGGCCTTAGGAAGTATTACTGCAAACAAAGCCAGTGGAGGTGATAGAATTCCAGCTGAATTATTTCAAATCCTAAAAGATGATGCTGTTAACAAGCTACACTCAATATGTCAGCAAATTTGGAAAACTCAGCAGTGGCCAAAGGACTAGAAAAGGTCAGTTTTCATTCCAATCTCAAAGAAGAGCAATGCCAAAGAATGTTCAAACTACTGTACAGTAGTGCTCATTTCATAAGCTAGCAACTCAAAATCCTTCGAGCTAGGCTTCAGCAGTACATGAACTGAGAAATTCCAGATGTACAAGCAAGGTCTAGAAAAGGCAGAGGAACCAGACGCCAAATTACCAACATTCATTGGATCACAGAGAAAGCAAAGGAATTTCAGAAAAATATCTATTTCTGCTTCATTAACTATGCTAAAGTCTTTGTGTGGACGACAACAAACTGCGGACAATTCTTAAAGAGATGGGAATGCCAGACCACCTTACCTGTCTCCTGAGAAGGCTGTATACAGGTCAAGAAGCAACTTTTAGAACAGGACATGGAACAATGGACTGGTTCAAAATTGGCAAAGGAGTATGTCTAGGTTGTATACTGTCACCCTGTTTATTTAATTTAGATGCAGGGTATATCATGAGAAATGCCAAGCTGGATGAATCACAAGCTGGAATCAAGATTGGCAGGAGAAATATCAACAGCCTCAGATATGCAGATAATACCACTCTAATGGCAGAAAGTGCAGAGGAACTAAATAGCCTCTTAATGAGGGTGAAGGAGGAGAGTGAAAAAGCTGGCTTAAAACTCAACACTCAAAAAAGTAATATCATGGCATTCAGTACCATCACTTCATGGCAAATAGATGGGGAAAAATTGGGAGCAGTGACACAGTTTATTTTCTTGGGTTCCAAAATCATTGCAGACAGTGATTGCAACCAGGAAATTAAAAGATGCTTGCTCCTTGGAAAAAAAGCTATGACAAACCTAGACAGCATTTTAAAAAGCAGAGATATCACTTTGCCAACAAAGTATAGTCAAAGCTATGGTTTTCCAGTAGTCATGTATGGATGTGAGATTTGGACCATAAAGAAGACTGAGCACTGAAGAATTGATTCTTTCAATCTGTGGTGCTGGAGAAGACTCTTGAGAGTCCCTTGGACTACAAGGAGATCAAATCAGTCAATCCTGAGGGAAATCAACCCTGAATATTCATTGGAAGGACTGATGCTATTTGATGCTGAAGCTGAGGCTCCAATACTTTGGCCACCTGATGAGAAGAGCTTATTCATTGGAAAGGACCCTGATACTGGGAAAGATTGATAGCAGGAGGAAAAGAGGCCAAGAGAGGATGAGATGATTGGATAGCGTCACCTATTCAATGGACATTAGTTTGAGCAAACTCAGGGAGATACTGAAGGACAGAGAAGCCTGGCGTGCTGCAGTCCATGAGGTCACATAGAGTCAGACACGATTTAATGACTGAACAACAACAACAAGATGCAGAGGAGCAGAAACTTAAGTGATATCATAATGGACAAGAAAACAAAAAAAGGCTTATCTAAATTTTTCAAAACAAAAGTGACAAAGAGGGAAGCAGCAAAAGTTAAGGAAGGGATCACATAGTTAGAAGCCACTGGTGTCATTTTCCACCGAGTATAATGACCCTTAGAAAGCATCTTCATATATATATTCACACACATATATGCACACTCTGAAACAAGCTACACGTTTTTCAAGCTGTTATAAGTGGTGTACACAATCCCAGCTTCCAGTTAGGGAAATTTTAGCTTAACTTTTTGGGAATGAACAGAATCTTGAGAGCTGGATGAGAACTTATTAATAATAACTGGGCCAAATTATCTCAGGAGTCAGGTCTTTCAATCTCTCTTATACTATCTCTGGCAGAAAAACATCTAGCTCACTTGGTGGTACATCTAGTGATGGAGGGGCTTCCCTGATGGCTCAGTGGGTAAAGAATTCACTTGCAATGTAGGAAATGGAGGTTTGATCCCTGGGTTGGGAAGATCCCTTGGAGGAGGAAATGGCAACCCACTCCAGTATTCTTGCCTGGAGAATCTCATCAACAGAGGACTGAGCATGCATGCTAGTGATGGAGGCCTCACTATCTTACAGGGCTGATTATTTCTTTATTGGGTTGGGAGAAGACTAACAAGTACCTACTAGGTGTAAGGCCCTCTATCAGGCATTTTATATGCACTGATTTCATTTAATCTTCACAATCCTGTAGAATAGCTGTTATCTCCATTTTACAGACAATGAAATAAAAGTGGAGGAAGTGAAAAGTCATTTGTTTGAAATCATGTAGTTAGGGAGTGCTGGAACTAAGGAGCCCAAAATCTGACCATAAATTTTATGCTTTTTCTACCACTCCACATTCCTTCTATCTCCAAGGAAACCTTAGAAAGTCTGAAGCACCAGGCTAAAATCATGATATTTTCTATCTAGTGCAACCTGCTCATCAACTACTCTAGTTAATGGCAAGACAGAAACTGGATTTTATGTGACATGATCTGCTGTTAGGAAACCAATGGTGAGTCCCTGTCACTGTACCTCCATTTAAATGTTCACCTCTGTTTGATAATCTATTATAGAATTCTGACAAGCTCAATGGGAATAATGACATAGAGGTTACTAATGAAAAGTCTGGAGCTAGCTTTTCTAGATTCAATTCCTGGCTCCATCACTCAATAGCTATGATATCACCTTGGGCAAATTATATTGGGTTGGTCAACAAGTTCCTTTGTTTTTTTAAGCAAAAATAAAAGATACATTTTTCATTTTCACCAAGAACTTTATTGAACAATATATTCAGGGTTTTGTTCCATTACCTTCTGTCAATTTTTAGGCAACTTCATAACCATATAACTTCTCTGTACCTCACTTTATATATATTTAAAATGGGAAAAATAATAGTACTTACCTCATATGTTTGTTGTGATGATTAAATTGAGTTAATGAAAATAAAGGTCTTAGAACAGAATCATAGAGGTACACAGTGAATGTTAGTCCATCATTGTCAATCTATATTTTATAGAATCTTTTAAATTTTGAAAAGTGGTACAACATGAACCGTGAACTTCCAGATGTTCAAGCTGGTTTTAGAAAAGGCAGAGGAACCAGAGATCAAATGGCCAACATCCACTGGATCATCGAAAAAGGAAGAGAGTTCCAGAAAAACATCTATTTCTGCTTTATTGACTATGCCAAAGCCTTCCACAATAAACTGTGGAAACTTCTGAAAGAGATGGGAATACCAGACTATCTGACCTGCCTTGTGAGAAACCTATATGCAGGTCAGGAAGCAACAGTTAGAACTAGACATGGAACAACAGACTGGTTCCAAATAGGAAAAGGAGTATGTCAAGGCTCTATATTGTCACCCTGCTTATTTAACTTATATGCAGAGTACACCATGAGAAACATGGGCTAGAAGAAGCACATGCTGGAATCAAGATTGCCAGTAGAAATATCAATAACCTCAGACATGCAGATGACACCACCCTTATGGCGGAAAGTGAAGAGGAACTAAAAAGCCTCTTGATGAAAGTGAAAGAGGAGAGTGAAAAGTTGGCTTAAAGCTCAACTTTCAGAAAACGAAGATCATGGCATCTGGTCTCATCACTTCATGGGAAATAGATGGGAAAACAATGGAAACAGTGTCAGACTTTATTTTTTAGGGGCTCCAAAATCACTGCAGATGGTGATTGCAGTCATGAAATTAAAAGATGCTTACTCCTTGGAAGGAAAGTTATGACCAACCTAGATAGCATATTCAAAAGCAGAGACATTACTTTGCCAATAAAGGTCCGTCTAATCAAGGCTATGGTTTTTCAGGTGGTCATGTATGGATGTGAGAGTTGGACTGTGAAGAAAGCTGAGCACCGAAGAATTGATGCTTTTGAACTGTGGTGTTGGAGAAGACTCTTGAGAGTCCCTTGGACTGCAAGGAGATCCAACCAGTCCATTCTAAAGGAGATCAGTCCTGGGTGTTCATTGGAAGGACTGATGCTAAAGCTGAAACTCCAGTACTTTGGCCACCTCATGCGAAGAGTTGACTCATTGGAAAAGACTCTGATACTGGGAGGGATTGGGGGCAGGAGGAGAAGAGGATGACAGAGGATGAAATGGCTGGATGGCATCACCGACTCGATGGACATGAGTTTGGGTGAACTCCGGGAGTTGGTGATGGACAGGGAGGCCTGGCGTGCTGCAAGTCATGGGGTTGCAAAGAGTCAGACACGACTGAGAGACTGTACTGAATTGATAGTGTTTTGATAGATCTCCTGGAACACATGATTCTGTTGCATTTATCTACAGCAATTCTGCTGAGGACATCTGAGAATTATTTCAGTGCCCAATGATGTATATATTTTTAAATTATTTTAGATCACAAGCCCGAAGAAGGCAGAGCTGGCTGGCACAGAGCAGGGGATCAATAATTACAGCATGAAATTCAGAACACTGAAGTGTTTTCCTATAACTACAGATACTTTAGGTTTAAATTTCCCCTCAACAGGTTTATGCTCTTTTTCCATTGACAGAGAAGTTTTATGTTCCTCTGTTAATAGTAAATTAGTTATCCTTAGCAGGGAGCTGACAGAATATCATTTTTTTTCTTCTTTCTATGAACGGATCTTTTAAAATCATTGATATTATCTTAGAATCTTTAATAACTAACTTTTACCCATTCTAGGATTCATGAAACTAATCTTTGTCACTCCTATTAAACATCCTACCACATATAAAATGTTACCTATTATCTATCCACTTGCTAGGGCCCCATGTTTCCTCTTCCTTTTAAAATATGAACTCATCAGAAAGCTTAGTGTAGTGACATTTGATTACTTAGCTTTCTTGTCCCCTTTCTTCCTTGTAAAAAGATTACTGTGTTCTGGGGCATTGTTTTTAAATCTGTGCCTAAGGTGAGTGCCTTACTCACCCAGTTCTAGTCCTGGCCCTTCTTCTTTTCCTTTGTATATTTCCTTTGCCAAAGGAATCTTCACCTTCAAAAGGCTCTGTCCATTTCTTCCAGCTCTACCTCATAAGGAAAGTCTTTTATAGCAGTGACAAGAAGTCTCTCAACCACTCAGCAGACAAAGGACCTTGTCTCTTTCTATACCTTATTTTGACTTCATGGTCATTTCTCAAAAGTTTACTCCCTATTTGCTGAATAGAAAGATCTATTTTAGGTATCAAATAGAAATCCTCAACCATAGCCTCAACACAAGCATCATATATAGCTTTAATAGCCTTTGAAAAATCAAACTGTAGTTGCTCATGCTCTGAGGAACCAGAGTCAAGAAGGCCCAGGTATGTAGTTAGTGCCCTTTATACTCAAGAGTCTGAGTCAGCTTTGTTCTGGAATGCGAGTCCACAGTTCTTATTAGAAAAAGAAGCCTCTCATTGGAATAAAGCTATGCTAGCTTCAAGGTTTCTCTTGTTTTTGTGATCCTCGTTGCCTGCTACCCCCATCCTGCCAGGTTGGCTTGCTTGAACCCCCAACCCTGCTTTGACTTCTGGTTTCTCCTTAATCACTGGCTCATACTAACTGGCCTGGAGCTGACTCTCATTCAATTTTATTCTTCTTCTGCCCCTTGCTCATAAATTAATCCCACTGTCCATCTTGTTTCTTCCCTTTATTCCTAGCCTTTGCCTCACTATTTTGTGTCCTGGGTCCTGGCACTGTCTCTTAGTTTCTTATATCTACATCTTTCCAGAGCTGAGTTTCACATTTTACTTAAAGTAATCTCAGCCTTGGCAGACAGGTACCCAGATTAACAGGGTCTGAGTTGTGCACAACTCTAAAATAAACCAGCTTCTTAATTGTTTTTCTGTGTCTCTCTCTGACTGGTTGTTCTGAGTGTAAAAATGCCTCAATGGGAAGAATGGGCAGATGCCTATGGGTAACATGGCTGATATGCTGAGAATTTCCTTGGCTACCTAAATTAATGCTCAAAAATCTGCCTCCTGATTTGATGTAGGTCTAAGGAAGAGTTGGGGGTAAATAATAAGAGGGCTGGGTGCTTAGCCAAGTTCCAGATTCCTAAAAATTATCTCTTCCAGGGCCAGGTCAAGACCAAGGCAGTAACTATCTCTATTAACTAGCCAGCTATCAGTTCCAGAGCTGGCACTTAAAAGCTTATCCCCAAACACTGAGGAGGTTTCACTTGAAACTCAATTTGTTCTCTTAATGTACCATCAAAGGAAAATGAACAAAGATTTAATACAAGATGTGGCATACACAGAGAACAGCGGCTTAAAAACAAATGTGTGGTTCTTGTTCCAGGTTGAAAAAAAAGAAAGTCACTCAGTCGTATCCAGCTCTTTGTGACTCCATGGACTGTAGCCCACCAGGCTCCTCTGTCCATAGAATTCTCCAGGCAAGAATATTGAAGTGGGCTGCCATTTCCTTCTCCAGGTTAGAAAACATCAGTGTTTAACCTAATGTTTCATGACTTAGTATTCCCTTGCAAAGGTATTTTCTATGGGTGAGGAAGAGAACAAAGGGAGTGAATTATGGAGAAAGAGCCAAGGGTAGGATGGTGAATTTAGTCACTCTAAGCATTCTTTGGTTTTGCCCTCCTCTTTTACTTTCCCTGGTCCCAAATTCTTTCCAGCAGTCCTTGGAGCCAAAAGTTATCTGAACTCCCTATCCTAAGGGAGGAGGTAGAGGAAACAGTATCCAATTTGGAGGAATCAGGCTGAAAACATATGCCACCCTCCTACCTGCCAAGGAGAAGATACTAAGAAACAAACACTCATACTGAGTTAATCATAAGAGTAAGACATTTTCTCAAATGAATTAAAGAGAAGGGAATGTAAAGGAGAGCTCAGTTGAGAGTTATAGGGATGTGACTCACCTTATAGAGGAATTGGGTAGGGGAACAGAGAAACTTCCTATTACAAAGGTACCTACCTGTAAGGGTAAGTTAGGATGTCCTGTGTTGTTTCCTAGGGCAGTAAGGGCCAGATGGGCAAAGCTATTAGAGAATAAATGGGAGGAGGTACTCAGGGAAGCCACTGTTCACAAACTAGGATAGAAATATTACAATATTTTTAGGAACTGGTACAGATCAGCAGTGTAGTCTATCAGCTCTGGGTGGAAGAGAGTGAGAAAGATCACCATGAAGAGCAGGAGGGAAAAGTGTAAAAAATATGCCAACACAAAATTTACGAATTTCAGAGTTTCACAGCCAATAAGACAGCACTGCCTGTGATGTCAAGGCATACCACTGATGACATGGAATTGCTGCCAATTTCCTGTCTTGTTCTTGCCTGGCAGGGTTGCCCACCTCATTTGGAGCAAGGGATAACAGTGAGGAAGGGTCTGGTGCTCCTTAGGTGACCATCTCCCTCAGGGAAGAAAGGGGTATGGTTACCTTCTTGCAGAGGACCATCTGGTGGTCAAACAGGAAGAAGACTCGCTGCTGGTTGCGGCCATAGGGCTGGTAGATCCAGGCCATCTCCCCAGTGTAGATCAGCTCCGAGCTCCTGTCTAGGATGTCCTCGCCCTGGAAAGAACATATGATAATGAGAGGCAGCCAGGCAGGAAGCATGGCATCTTCATCTGCCTGGAGGCACCTAGAGTTGACTATAAGCTGGGAAATAAGCAGGACAGAAAGGGACTAGTAAGGAAGAAGGAATGGAGGGAGGGATCCCTGGGAGTCCCTGAAAGGCTCCATGAGTTATAAAGACCCATAGTCTTGTTTACTCTGAAGTCAAATGAGCCCCACTACCCAGGACTGCTACAGTCCTTCTTTACCAGTTGCTCTCTGGCCACAGAGCCACCAGCTGCCTTGAGATGTCTCTCTCTCTCTCTCTCTCATATTCTCCCTCTCTTTTTTTTTTTTTCTATGAATCTCTCTTTCCATCTTAATCTTTCATCCCAGTTCTAGACTTTAAGTCTCTTTCTTGTACCTGAAGAGTAAAGCCTGAGCAGGTGTAAAAAGTCGCTTTGGTTCCTAGACAAGTAAAACAAGACAAGGAGGGATAAAGAGGAGATGATTTTTGAGGGAGAGAAAGGGAATCCATTCACCCTCTTAAAATTGTGTTTCCTTCTTTTCTCAGTTCATTAAAATATACTGATTAAATAGGAAATTTTATCACCACATGCTACCTTGGTCTGATATCCAGAAAGCCTGAATAACTTGCTTATCTTTCTGGCTATGTAGAATCAGACACACACCAAAAGCCCCATCAAGACACTTAACTCTTAGCTAATTCTATTCCACAGTTTCCAAGGGCCTTTTATTTGTGGGAACTTGATATGTAGGGGTGTATGTCAGATGCCAAGCCATATCTGGCCCTGTTCTTAAGGAGTTTACACCTCAGCAGAGGAGTCTACTACAGGTATGCTCAGAACTTGTGGAATGCAAGGCAAACTATGGGGACAAAGAGCAGTGGCTCCATGATTCAGGAGAGTTAATGCTTACTGAGCACCTACAGGGGTCAGACATCATGCTACATACTTTCACTCTGTCTTTTGTGCATCACAATAGCCCTGGGAGGTAGATAGTCTTGCTATCATCTGTATATTCTGAAGGACAAAGAGGTCAAGTGATCAGCCATGGTCACCCAGCTAATTAGCCAAAGATTCATAATCCAAACCTAAGTCTGCAACTCCAGAAAGTGTGCTCATTTTTGCCAATACATTATATTGTCTCTAGGCCAAAAAGGCACTGAAGGGTCAGTCCCTTTCTCTCTCTGGGTGTCAGTTTTTCTAGCTGTTAAATGAGGTATGTGAGGATGATCTCTAAGCTCCTAGCTGCTGCTGCTACTGCTGCTAAGTCACTTCAGTCGTGTCCCACTCTGTGCGACCCCATAGGCGGCAGCCCACCAGGCTCCCCCATCCCTGGGATTCTCCAGGCAAGAATACTGGAGTGGGTTGCCATTTCCTTCTCCAATGCTAGCCCTGACACTCTAATGCTAAGATCTCAGCCTTGCACCAAAAAGTTTCAAGTCAAAGTTAGACATGGAGGGTCCTGCATTTTCCTGGAAACAATCAGAGGCAAACAACCTGGGCAAAGCAGTGGCACAAAAAGAGGGGTAGCTAGAAATGTTATTCTTGAGCATACCACTTTTTTTTCAGTCTAAGAGATAGGAAGAAAAACAGGAGCTCTGTGGAAATATTTTCTAATAATACAACCTCAAAAAGAAATCTCAGTGATACTAATGTGACTCCAGACCACAGCCTAGGAGCTCCTTGGAATTTTGATAAACATTCCTCCTTGGCGGGCCCACATACTAACCCAGAACTTCTGGAGGCCCAGGATTAGGAAAAAAAATCCTTGAGTGTGGGGGCCATGCAAGGTTTTAGTGTTGGCGGGGTGGGAAGCTGAAAGTGGTACCACTCATCCATGCCCCAACTTGAGGCAGGCCAGGAACATGTATTAAAATCCATTTTAAACATGTATGAAGTGAAAGAAAGGTATAAAGGGGGCCAATGCTATACAAAGATGTGCAGGATGACTTTTAAAGGCACAATTTGCTAAGCTGAAGATGATCAGACCAAGGGTACTGCTCATTGCCATCTGGTCCACCCACTCTACCAGTGAGGAGTACCCCAATTCTATCAATTGTATTCTAAGTACTTGCCATGAGTGCCACTTGGTGTCTTTCTACCAAGAAGGAAACTTGAATAAATACACCTCTGTGCTCACCAAGCTGACTGTTGTCAGGTAACTCTCTTATGTTCTCTGTTCCTCAGTTTCCTCATTTAAAATGATGATAATATGACCAACCTCATCTGGCTGTTGCAAGAATTATATAACATACAAAGTGCTTAGAAAAGTGTACTTTTCTAAGTGTACTTTCCACATAATGATAGCTATTATCTTGAATATTACTGTGTGCCCCGAATCTTGTGCCACATGCTCCTATTTATACTCATAACCCAATAAGGGATGTACTGTTTAGTTCAGTTCAGTCACTCAGTCATGTTTGACTCTTTGCAATCCCATGGACTACAGCATGCCAGGCTTCCCTGTCCATCACCAAATACCGGAGTTTACTCAAACTCAAGTCCATCAAGTCGGTGATGTCATTCTACTGCTGTCCCCTTCTCCTCCTGCCTTCAATCATCAGGGTCTTTACCAATGAGACAGTTCTTCACATCAAGTGGCCAAAGTATTGGAACTTCAGCTTCAGCATCAGTCCTTCCAATGAATATTCAGGTCTGATTTCCTTTAGGATTGACTGGTTTGATTTCCTTGCAGTCCAAGGGACTCTCAAGAGTTTTCAACAACACAATACAAAAGCATCAGTTTTTTTTGGCACTCAGCTTTCTTCATGGTCCTATTCTCACATCCATACTTGACTAGTGGAAAAACCATAGCTTTGACTAGGTGGACCTTTGTTGGCAAGGTAATGTCTCTGCTTTTTAATATGCTGTCTAGGTTGGTCATAACTTTTCTTCCAAGGAGCAAGCGTCTTTTACTTTCACGGCTGCAGTTACCATCTGAACTGATTTTGGAGCCCCCCAAAATAAAGTTTGTCACTGTTTTCATTTTTTCCCCATCTATTTGCCATGAAGTGATGGGACCAGATGCCACGATCTTAGTTTTCTGAATGCTGAGTTTTAAGCCAACTTTTTGACTCTCCTCTTTCACTTTCATCAAGAGGCTCTTTAGTTCCTCTTCACTTTCTGCCATAAGAGTGGTGTCATCTGCATATCTGAAGTTATTGATATTTCTGTCAGGAATCTTGATTCCAGCTTGTGCTTCATCCAGCCCAGCATTTCTCATGATGAACTCTGCATATAAGTTAAATAAGCAGGGTGACAATATATATCCTTGCCATACTCCTTTGCCAATTTGGAACCAGTCTATTGTTCCATGTCCAGTTCTAACTGTTGCATCTTGACTTGCATACAGATTTCCCAGGAGATAGGTAAGGTGGTCTGATATTCCCATCACTTTAACAATGTTCCACATTTTGTTGTGATCCACAGTCAAAGGCTTTGGAGTAGTCAATACAGCAGAAATAATTGTTTTTCTGGAACTCTCTTGTTTCTTTTATGATCCTATGGATTTGGCAATTTGATCTCTGGTTCCTCTGCCTTTTCTAAATCCAGCTTAAACATCTCGAAGTTCTCAGTTCATGTATTATTGAAGCCTGTCTTGGAGAATTTTGAGCATTACTTTGCTAATGTGTGAGATGAGGGCAATTGTGTGGCAGTTTGAACATTCTTTGGCATTGCCTTTTTTTGGGATTGGAATGAAAACTGACCTGTGGCCACTGCTGAGTTTTCCAAATTTGCTGGCATGTTGAGTGCAGTAATTTAACAGCATCATCTTTTAGGACTTGCAATAGCTCAGCTGGAATTCCATCACCTCCACTAGCTTTGTTCATAGTGATGCTTCTTAAGGCCCACTTGACTTTGGACTCCTGTATGTCTGGCTCTAGGTGAGTGATCACATCATGATGGTAACATGGGTCGTTAAGATCTTTTTTGGATAGTTCTTCGGTGTATTCTTGCCACCTCTTCTTAATATCTTCTGTTTCCATTAGGTCCATACCATTTCTGTCCTTTATCGAGCCCATCTTTGCATGAAATGTTCCCTTGGTATCTCTAATTTTCTTGAAGAGATCTCTAGTCTTTCCCATTCTATTGTTTTCCTCTATTTTGCATTGATCACTGAGGAAGTCTTTCTTATCTCTCCTTGTTATTCTTTCAAACTTTGCATTTAGATGGGAATATTTTTCCTTTTTTCCATTTCCTTTCACTTCTCTTCTTTTCTCAGCTATTTGTAAGGCCTCTTCAGACAACCATTTTGACTTTTTGCATTTCTTTTACTTGGGGATGGTGTTGATCACTGCCTGCTGTACAATGTCATGAACTTCTGTCCATAGTTTTTCAGGCACTCTATCAGATGTTATCCCTTAAATCTACTTGTCACTTCCACTGTATAATTGTAAGGGGTTTGATTTAAGTTATACCTGAATGGTCTAGTGGTTTTCCCCACTTTCTTCAATTTAAATCTGAATTTGGCAACAAGGAGTTCATGATCTGAGCCACAGTCAGCTCCAAGTATTGTCTTTGCTGACTGTATAGAGCTTCTCCATCTTTGGCTGCAAAGAGTATAATCAATCTGATTTTGGTATTGACCATTTGGTCATGCCCATGTGTAGAGTCTTCTCTTGTGTTGTAGGAAGAGGGTGTTTGCTAAGACCAATGCATTCTCTTGGCAAAAGTCTATTAGCCTTTGCCCTGCTTCATTTTGTACTCTAAGGACAAACTTGCCTGTTACTCCGGGTATCTCTTGACTTTCTACTTTTGCATTCCAGTCCCCTATGATGAAAAGGACATCCTTTTTTGGTGTTAGTTCCAGAAGACCTTGTAGGTCATCATAGAACTACTCAACTTCAGCTTCTTCAGCATTAGTGGTTGGGGCATAGACTTGGATTACTGGGATATTGAATGGTTTGCCTTGGAAACGAACAGAGATCATTCTGTCATTTTTCAGATTGCACCCAAGTACAGAATTTTGGACTCTTTTGTTGACTCTGAGGGCTACTCCATTTCTTCTAAGGGATTCCTGCCCATAGTGGTACATATAATGGTCATCAAAATTAAAATCACCCATTCCAGTCCATTTTAGTTCACTGATTCCTAACATGCCGATGTTCACTCTCGCCATCTCTTATTTGACCAGTTCCCATTTACCTTGATTCATGGACCTAACATTCCAGGTTCCCATGCAATACTATTCTTTACAGCATTGGACTTTATTTCCATCACCAGTCACAAACACAAGTGGGCATTGTTTTCGCTTTGGCTCTGTCTCTTCATTCTTTCTGGAGCTATTTCTCCACTCTTCTCCAGTAGCATATTGGGCAACTATGACCCGACAAGTTCATCTTTCAGTGTCATATCTTTTTGCCTTTTCATACTGCTCATGGGGTTATGGGGAAACAGTGGAAACAGTGTCAGACTTTATTTTGGGGGGCTCAAAAATCACTGCAGATGATGATTACAGCCATGAAATTGAAACACACTTACTCCTTGGAAGGAAAGTTATAACCAACCTAGATAGCATATTGAAAAGCAGAGATATTACTTTGCCAACAAAGGTCCATCTAGTCAAGGCTATGGTTTTTCAGGTGGTCATGTATAGATGTGAGAGTTGGACTGTGAAGAAAGCTGAGCCCTGAAGAATTGATGCTTTTGAACTGTGGTGTTGGAGAAGACTCTTGAGAGTCCCTTGGGCTGCAAGGAGATCCAACCAGTCCATCCTAAAGGAGATCAGTCCTGGGTATTCATTGGAAGGACTTATGCTGAAGCTGAAACTCCAATACTTTGGCTATCTCATGCGAAGAGTTGACTCATTGGAAAAGACCCTGATGCTCAGAGGGATTGAAGGCAGGAGGAGAAGGGGACGACAGAGGATGAGATGGCTGGATGGCATCACCAACTTGAGGGACATGAGTTTGAGTAAACTCCAGGAGTTGGTGATGGACAGGGAGACCTGGCATGCTGTGATTCATGGGGTTGCAAAGAGTCGGACATGACTGAGCAGCTGAACTGAGCTGACATTGGGTTCTCAAGGCAAGAATACTGAAGTGGTTTGCCATTCCCTTCTCCAGAAGACCACATTTTGTCAGAACTCTCCACCATATCCTGTCCATCTTGGGTGGCCCTATACAGCATGGCTCATAATTTCACTGAATCAGACAAGGTTGTTATCCCTGTGATCAGTTTGGTTAGTTTTCTGTGATTGTGGTTTCCATTCTGTCTGCCCTCTGATGAATAAGGGAGGTACTGTTATTTACTCCTAAACCAATGTCAGAGAAATTAGAAGTAATATGGCCACAGTGGAAGAATATAGGACAGAGTCCCTCTAATTGTCATGCTTTAAACCATCAAACCACAGCAAAATAATGATCCCATAATGGAACAACCAGCTGCCTTGGAAGATTTCTACGGTGGGAATGTCAAGTATGAGGTTCTGGGGCCAGTGCTGCCACCAACTCACTTCCTTAGGAGGTAGCTTAATTACCATCAATCTGCTTCTTCATTTAAACAATGTGGCTAATACAAAAGTTTCTGTTTAACCCACTTTACATGGCTGCTTGAGAGCATCAAATCAGTTCATGTAAGGGAGAGAGACCTTAGAGTTTAGAGCTCTCTTCTTTGCCCCTCTGCCCCACTTGCACCACATAGTTCTTTGCCTTGACCCCTCGAGTGCAATCACTTCTTACCTCCTCTTCCCCTACATGCCTTCTGTTTTCTTCTATTCTTCCATGATTTTGCTCTTCCTAGGACATATTCGCCCTCACTGGATAGCCAAGGCCACATCTCATTCATCTTGATATCTCAGTTTCTAGCACCTCATTCTAATTACAGGCTAATTATCTTGTGTGGGGCTGTGCCCTGAGAACATCAAGGGAGAGAAGGACAAGGGAAATGCTATCCTGCTCATAGTTTATTTTTGATTCTTCCTGCTGGCAGGAGGGCATGGAATTAACAAATACATTCAGCTCCACATTTTATCTAATGGTCCCAGGAGCATGCTTCATCCAGTCACTTTAGCTTTTAAGTAGATGTTTTTGCTGCCTCCATCACATTGGGCTTTTGTGTTTCCTCTAAATTCTTTGGATTCGGAACTCCAATGGTAAACTAGAACATGCTCTTGAGTGTTGTACAACCAGGCTGTTGAGGGGAGGGGTGTTATGAACAAGTAATCACAACTACACACAATCAAGTTCCTACATACGAGCTGCAAATTTGGGATCCTGGTAAAAATCTCCAGAAAAAAATAAAAAAGATAAAAAGAAGCTGTCAGGGATACGCTCCTTCTCCCTTCCCTTCAAGTGGATCTAATGCATGTGAAGGGTAGCAAAGTGACAGCTTAACCAAATATCAGCATCAGAGAAATTAGAAATAGAAATTTCCAAGAAATTGTAATTCTTGGGTGCAGGTTCTTCTTCCTGCTGCTCCCCTAAGCTGTCCAAGGGACTTATTATTTAGAAGTATAGGTGATACTGGTACTGAGTTTTAGGAGCCCTAGAGGGTGAGGCAGAGCAGGGGGTACTCGAAGAATTCTAAGCCCCATAGGTTGACATGGAGAAGGATGGTAACGGGAGGTGGGCAAAAAGACCCAGAATGTTCATGGAATAAGTTAAGGGAGGGCCAGGTGTGGATATAATACAAGATGTCCTGCTCTCCAGCCAAATGCTCTGATTTATTGAGAAGGCAAAAATTGCTATTGCCTGTATACTACCAACTGTCCACCCTTTTTCCTAATTTCTCTTCAAGTGATATTAAGCTCTGAAGGTTCCTTCTATGACTGTTCTTTTCATTTGACAAATTAAACTTGAATTATTCTGTAGATGTTTTTAACAGCTACCTTGTTTTTCCAAACATCTGGAGGAGGTAAGGGAGTGGCAGAAAGAGAAAAGCACTGCTTCATTTTCTTGATATGCAAGGCTTGTCCACAGCAGCCCGCACCAAGCTGGCAAGCTGGCAGAGCTTCTCTCTGCCTGTTCAACTGCTTGGGTAGGTGGAATATACAATGAAAGGAACCAGTGATCTTGGACCACCTAAGCCAAGAGCCAACCAGCCATGGAACAGACACATCCTGTTTCTTTCTGGGGGAGGCCCCGGCACTCATCCACCTTTAGCCTTACTGGGATTTGGATTTCACCCCACCCCCAAGAGAGTTTTCCTCTCTTTCTTAGATATGGACACTTTACTGCAGAAACAAGTCCCTGTAATATCATAAAAGACAGCAACTGGGCTGCAGGAAGCAGAAGGCTACAAGAGTATGTGGTGCAGCAGTGAAAAGAATATCCTCTTAATTGAATTATTCAAAGTGGAAGTATTTAAACACTTTTGAATTTACATCTATCTTTTGTGTTTACTTTTTAAAACAAAGTGCTTGTATTTGTATCTCCAAAAAAAAAAAAAAAAAGAATTTGGAGACTAGATTCAAGTTTTAGTTTTGTCATTGACTTGCTATTTGGCCTTGCTGAGAAATAGGCTTCTCAGACTTTCACCATCATTACAAGGTGTGCATGTGTATGCATATGTGCATGTGCATGTGTATGTTTATGCACACACATGTGCATAAGCATGACCAGGGTTGTTGCTCAGGGAATTCACTAAAAGCCCTAGTGACACTGACATTCTAGAAGTGTTTAAGACTAGTTATGGTACCTTGATTGAAACTTTGGGCCTGGCTTCTGAGATGTACCCAACAGGCCTTGCTAAAGAAAAGCCTTCCTAGAGTGCAACCTCTCTGCATCTGGTAAGTTCCACAGTGACCACAGAGTCTGAAAAGTTAACCACAAAGAATTTTTCTTCTAACTAACTTAGATAAATAAGGGCTTTTTCAAGCAGGGTTGTGTGGGCTTAGATGAGATTAGAGGACAAATCAATCATGCTTACAAAAGAGGGAGAGAGTAACTGCCTCCTATCAATCCTACCTCAGATTTGCCTTTTTGCTTATCACTCCCCCCTGACCTATAGACATAAAAATATAAAATTCTTTCTGAGATGCTGAATCTCTAAATTATAGTTCACTGCTTTCAAGTTGGGTGTGACTGAAGCTTCCTGAGCAGGGCAAACAATTTCAAGCTATTCTTAGTATTGTATGACCCCAGATGCAGGGACTGGAGGCTCAGAGCACATGGAGGAATTAGATAGTATTCCAAGTAGTGGAAAGGGGAAAAATGTTCCATGGGATAGAAAGTCAATTGCTTAGAGGAGAACATAGGCAAAACACTCTCTGACATACATCACAGCAGGGTCCTCTATGACCCATCTCCCAGAATATTGGAAATAAAAGCAAAAATAAACAAACAGGACGTAATTAAACTTAAAAGCTTCTGCACATCAAAGGAAACTATTAGCAAGGTGAAAAGGCAGCCTTCAGAATGGGAGAAAATAATAGCAAATGAAGCAACTGACAAACAACTAATCTCAAAAATATACAAGCAACTCCTACAGCTCAACTCCAGGAAAAATAAATGACCCAATCAAAAAATGGGCCAAAGAACAAAATAGACATTTCACCAAAGAAGACATACAGATGGCTAACAAACACATGAAAAGATGCTCAACATCACTCATTATCAGAGAAATGCAAATCAAAACCACTATGAGGTACCATTTCACGCCAGTCAGAATGGCTGTGATCCAAAAGTCTACAAGCAATAAATGCTGGAGAGGGTGTGGAGAAAAGGGAACCCTCTTACACTGCTGGTGGGAATGCAAACTAGTACAGCCACTATGGAGAACAGTGTGGAGATTCCTTAAAAAACTGGAAATAGAACTGCCTTATGATCCAGCAATCCCACTGCTGGGCATACACACTAAGGAAACCAGAAGGGAAAGAGACATGTGTACCCCAATGTTCATCGCACCACTGTTTATAATAGTCAAGACATGGAAGCAACCTAGATGTCCATCAGCAGATGAATGGATAAGAAAGCTGTGGTACATATACACAATGGAGTATTACTCAGCCATTAAAAAGAATACATTTGAATCAGTTCTAATGAGGTGGATGAAACTGAAGCCTATTATACAGAGTGAAGTAAGCCAGAAAGAAAAACACCCATACAGTACACTAACGCATATATATGGAATTTAGAAAGATGGTAACAATAACCCTGTATACGAGATAGCAAAAGAGACACTGATGTATAGAACAGTCTTATGAACTCTGTTGGAGAGGGAAAGGGTGGGAAGATTTGGGAGAATGGCATTGAAACATGTATAATATCATGTATGAAACAAGTTGCCACTCCAGGTTCGATGCACGATACTGGATGCTTGGGGCTGGTGCACTGGGACGACCCAGAGGGATGGTATGGGGAGGGAGGAGGGAGGAGGGTTCAGGATGGGGAACACATGTATACCTGTGGTGGATTCATTTCGATATTTGGCAAAACTAATACAATATTGTAAAGTTTAAAAATAAAATAAAATTTAAAAAAAAAAGGAAAAAAAAAAAGTCAATTGCTGCTGGGAAACTTGTATTACAGAGAATCCCATCAAGGGTAGAGAAAGAGACGCCTGCAAGCCAGCCAAAGTTTCAGAGTACCTGAGACTTTATGGGCTTCAGTTCAGTTCATTTCAGTTCAGTCACTCAGCCGTGTCCGACTCTTTGCGACCCCATGAATCACAGCACGTCAGGCCTCCCTGTCCATCACCAACTCCCAGAGTTCACTCTGACTCATGTCCATCGAGTCAGTGATGCCATCCAGCCATCTCATCCTCTGTCGTCCCCTTCTCCTCCTGCCCCCAATCCCTCCCAGCATCAGAGTCTTTTCCAATGAGTCAACTCTTCGCATGAGCTGGCCAAAGTACTGGAGTTTCAGATTTAGCATCATTCCTTCCAAAGAAATCCCAGGGATGATCTCCTTCAGAATGGACTGGTTGGATCTCCTTGCAGTCCAAGGGACTCTCAAGAGTCTTCTCCAACACCACAGTTCAAAAGCATCAATTCTTTGGTGCTCAGCCTTCTTCACAGTCCAACTCTCACATCCATACATGACCACAGGAAAAATCATAGCCGTGACTACACAGACCTTTCTTGGCAAAGTAATGTCTCTGCTTTTGAATATGCCATCTAGGTTGGTCATAAATTTCCTTCCAAGGAGTAAGTGTCTTTTAATTTCATGGCTGCAGTCACCACCTGCAGTGATTTTGGAGCCCCCCAAAATGAAGTCAGCCACTGTTTCCACTGTTTCCGCATCTATTTCCCATGAAGTAATGGGAGCGGATGCTATGATCTTTGTTTTCGGAATGTTGAACTTTAAGCCAACTTTTTCACTCTCCACTTTCACTTTCATCAAGAGGCTTTTGAGTTCCTCTTCACTTTCTGCCTTAAGGGTGGTGTCATCTGCATATCTGAGGTTATTGATATTTCTCCCGGCAATCTTGATTCCAGCTTGTGTTTCTTCCAGTCCAGCGTTTCTCATGACGTACTCTGCATACAAGTTAAATAAGCAGGGTGACAATATACAGCCTTGACGAACTCCTTTTCTTATTTGGAACCAGTCTGTTTTTCCATGTCCAGTTCTAACTGTTGCTTCCTGACCTGCATACAGATTTCTCAAGAGGCAGGTCAGGTGGTCTGGTATTCCCATCTCTTTCAGAATTTTCCACAGTTTATTGTGATCCACACAGTCAAAGGCTTTGGCATAGTCAATAAAGCAGAAATAGATGTTTTTCTGGAACTCTCTTGCTTTTTCCATGATCCAGCGGATGTTGGCAATTTGATCTCTGGTTCCTCTGCCTTGTCTAAAACCAGCTTGAACATCTGGAATTTCACAGTTCATGTACTGCTGAATCCTGACTTGGAGAATTTTGAGCATTACTTTACTAGCGTATGAGATGAGTGCAATTGTGTAGTAGTTTGAGTATTCTTTGGCATTGCCTTTCTTTGGGATTGGAATGAAAACTGATCTTTTCCAGTCCTGTGGCCACTGATGAGTTTTCCAAATTTGCTGGCATATTGAGTGCAGCACTTTCACAGCATCATTTTTCAGGATTTGAAATAGCTCAACTGGAATTCCATCACCTCCACTAGCTTTGTTCATAGTGATGCTTTCTAAGGCCCACTTGACTTCACATTCCAGGATGTTTGGCTCTAGGTCAGTGATCACACCATCGTGATTATCTGGGTCATGAAGATCTTTTTTGTACACTTCTTCTGTGTATTCTTGCCACCTCTTCTTAATATCTTCTGCTTCTGTTAGGTCCATACCATTTCTGTCCTTTATCGAGCCCATCTTTGCATGAAAGGTTCCCTTGGTATCTCTGATTTTCTTGAAGTGATCTCTAGTCTTTCCCATTCTGTTGTTTTCCTCGATTTCTTTGCATTGATTGCTGAAGAAGGCTTTCTTATCTCTTCTTGCTATTCTTTGGAACTCTACATTCAGATGCTTATATCTTTCCTTTTCTCCTTTGCTTTTCGCTTCTCTTCTTTTCACAGCTATTTGTAAGGCCTCCCCAGACAGCCATTTTGCTTTTTTGCATTTCTTTTCCATGGGGATGGTCTTGATCCCTGTCTCCTGTACAATGTCACGAACCTCATTCCATAGTTCATCAGGCACTTTATCTATCAGACCTAGGCCCTTAAATCTATTTCTCACTTCCACTGTATAATCATAAGGGATTTGATTTAGGTCATACCTGTATGGTTTAGTGGTTTTCCCTGCTAGAGGTCATTTGATCAGGCAACTAGCCAAAGCAAACCAGACGAAGGGAAAGAGAATCTGTGATTTTCTAATAAGTCTGTGTCAGTGCTGGCTTCTTATGAGCAAGAAGATCTCTTTAGATGTTTCCTTCCTTTCCCTGCACCTCAAAAAATCACTGCTGTTTTCTATTCTATATGGGGATACTATCCTTTAAATAAGACTCAAAAATATGCCCGCTGCTCAGAACTGTGGACATTTCCAGCCATTTACATTAAAGAGCAACAGAGGTCACAGAACAAAGGAAAGATGATTTTTTCCTGGATCTTGGTTAAGTAACTCTAAGGCTGATATTTAATCCCCTCATAATGTGCTAAACTATATGAGAAGTTAGAGGAATACTACCTCTCAAATTACAGGAAATTATACCTGTGTGGAGGCGAGTGGAATGGGGAGCTGACTCAACTTTTACACTATGACCACAAGGCTTAAGATTGCCTCTTCCTCTGTGGTAGCATGTCCAGCTTTTTCCATCTTGGTTATATTAGCTATGAACTGTCATATTTTATAACTTGGGCCTAAGAGATAAATATGAAATGTCATTACTCCTGGTTCTCCTGATGGGCACAAGAGACAAACAATAAATACCATACTTAACATATAGGTACCTGTGAGGTATTAAAACTCCCATCACTGTTTCTACTGAACAGACACCTCAGGAACTTCAGAGGAACTATGGCATTAGAGGCAAAATCTCTATTTAGTTGTTAGGCTCTGTATATCTTCTTCAAGTGAACATTTCAGATGACAAAGCTTTAGTGACTTCACTGAAGGCTTTCTGAGTTCAGAGAAGTCATGATTGTTTCCAATAGAATTAAGACTCAGGGATTATTTTTATGATCAGATGATTAAACAACAGAATGTGGTCTATCACTTGGGCAGGGATGATGATCCTGACCTCAAGTGTGCAGGCTTCGATAGAACTAGTAGATATGTCAGGGTGAGGTGATCCCTGACAAGAGGAAAAGAAGTATGTTGGCTGGCCTGCATCAGAGAACCAACCTTGCATTCTGGGTCTGGGAATGGATTTTTATATATTACGACTTATCCAAGTATTTATCTGGTGGTAATAAAATTCCAGGACTTGAAATAGCTTTGAACGTTTACTGAGTCAACCCAATTGTTTCTTAGTAACACCCAAGGAAATGAATCTTTCCAGTCCTAGTAAACTTTTACTACAGACTTTTCTCCAACTTTCTTAGAAAGCTATTTAAGTACACGACACCTCTCATTAGCAGTGAGTTTTGCCTTGGCTCTAATCTAAATCCTTTCTCCTGCTTTTCAAATATAATTACTCTTTTTTCATCTTTGGCTAAAATGTGAGGTTCTGGCTAAGGTATTTGAATTCTCCAGTGTCCCTGCTGGTGAAAGTGTCCTACCTCCCAGTCTAGAACAGAGGCTTGCCACTGTGCAATCTTGTCAATATTCTCCAAGCGACGTTTGCGTTCATTGATCTGCTGAGTCACATTTCTCATGACAGCCAGAGCAGCTGCCACATACCTGTAGTCACTGTGAAGACACAAAATTACAAGTTGGATGAGTTAATGTGCCATAGAACCAATGTGCTGGGTGTCAACCCTAACATCCATTCTCCTGTTCCTACTTAGCAACAGAGCCCTCATTTTCAGATGGAATCCAAGCCATGTGGAGTAAAGGAATACATTTCCAAGAGGTGATTTATGTGATCTAGTTCTGTTAAGTGATATATAAATAGAAATGTTAGGCAGAACTTTTGAGAAATCTCCTTTAAGAAAGACAGAAGGCCATTCTTTGGTCCTTACTTCATCCTGATGCTTAGAATTTAGATGTGAAGGCTGAAGTTCTTCCAGCCATCTTGGATCATAAGGACAAGCTCCATACTTGCAAAGGATCCAGAAGGGAGCTTTACACATGGCATAGTCCAGACAACTTTACCATCTGTTCTAGCACCTATTTCTAGGGAACTCTGCCCAAAGTAACTATAAAATAACAATCAAACCTTCCCCCCAGAGATAAACTCCTTGGACACAAAACAGACTTTAGTCACTGACAAGTGGTGTGGTCTTTGACAAATCACATTTACCTTCTCAGTGACATATTTTTTATCTGTAAAATGGGGGAGAATTACAGTAGAATTTGTTGAAGTTTTATTAATCCATGGCAATGGTTCTACTCTTGGCTTATAGCAAATGTTAGCAGTATTATTAATACAAAGGAAACATTTCTCTAGTATAGATGTTATATGGGCTGTCTCTCAAAACCTCTAACTCAGAAGTATAATCCTAATCTCATTTTCCTGGGACTTTGGATGGTCCACTTGTTGAAGGTTATATCACCCTGCCAAGTTTTCTCTGCCTGTCTGCTCTAATTTCCAATCAAATAGCTCCTGTGAAAAGCATGTTGAAAGTGAAACCCCAGATATTTGGTGGAATTACTATAAACTGAGAAGGCAGGATGATGAGTTAACTTTTCTCTAAGGAAAAGTTAAGCTGAACATACTTTGTGGTCACTAACCTGCTCACTGTCCCAGTACCAACTGGAAAGAAGAGAAGAGAAAGAGAAGAGCACAGCAATTGTCTTTTTCTTTCCTAATATATTGAGCTGTGGGGTGGTAGATCAAACATCAGCACAGAAGAAAGGGAGTTGTAACTGCCAGGGCAGATGCCTCCTCTTATCTGGCTTCCCTGACTCCAGTCTTTTCTCTGCATACCTTCCAGACTATAGTCTTCAAGTGTTACTACATCTTATCACCCCGAGTAACAAGATACTCACTACATATCCTAAGCAGTCCATTCTGTCCCAAGACAACTCTGTTAACATGCGCATGTGCTCACATACACACACACACACATGCACCAAAAACTCTTTTATTCTGAGTCTAATGAATGTTGGCTATTACCAGTTTTTCTTATGGATGTCACATCTGACTCATACTGAACTTATAATTAACCAACACTTCTTAAATTTCTTTATAATATGCTTTCTAGAAGCTGTGTTTCTCTCAGTTGGTCCTTGAATTGTTGACTTCTTAGACCCAACCACAAAATATTATATTTGTTCCTATTGCATTACAACGTTTTACAGTTACTTGCTCCAATCTATAGCATAACTACTGTGCTCTGTAAAACTGTCAAGGTTTTGCTCTGGCAAGACTATCTTAGCCCGCCATTTAGAAGCAGGGTAGGGTAATGACAGAAGGGGTAGTTGCAGTGCAGAAGCTGCTGATATAAATAAGCACCCCATTATTTAGTCTTATGTTATTCCACTCTCTGATTTGAGAGCATCAGGAAAATGCCTTAAGCCACCTTCTGGGAAGTAAAGCATAGAGTTACACTGTATATATGGTAGCCACTAGCCACATTTAATTAAAATTAAACATTTTAAAATTTAATTATTTAGTTGCACCAGCTACATTTCTCAGTTCTCAATATCCATATGCCGACAGTGTATACTATATTAAACGTTACAGATATAGAATGTTTCCATCACTGTACAAAGTCTTATTGGAGAGTACTGGTATGAGAATGCTCTACCTGACCCCATGTACTACTCAGCCATGAATTTATCACTGCCACTGTGCCAAACTGTCAATCAATAAATAGCTGTGGTCTAGCCTGAACCCTTCTAGAGCCCTCAGGCTTCCAGAGGGGGTCTGAGTCCAGCACCCTAGTGAGGAGACTGACTGAACCAAGATTGTCTTGTTCTAGACAGGTCAGCTAACCTCCTTCTTGCACAGAGCCTTCCTTCTTGTCAGCTTAAGCAAGGTTGGGTAGGGGAGTGAATACATGTCACCCTTCTGTAAACAAAGGTAGCATTATTCTCCACTTATCATTCTCTATCCATCTAATCTTCTCCCTCATAAACTACTCTGACTGCCTACATTTCAGACTTACCTAACTGAATACCTATGTTACTAAGCCTTCAAGCTTGCAGTAGCCTCTAATTGCCTTCAAATCCAAGCTACTCTGACATGCAGTGCAGGACCTATCACCTTGATACAGCTTCCTGAGGCCAGAAAGAAGGAACTGTCCATGGACTGGAGATAGTGCTAGGTTCAGTGGGTCACCCCAAATGAGGACAGGGATTGATGTAGCCTGCAACTGCCTGAAACATTCTCTCAGCACGTTAGTGCCTGGGGCTGGAAGAGGAGGAGACCAGAGACAAAGGGGAAAAAAGGCCTTGAGGCAGGGGTTCCACTCACAAGGTGAAGGAGTATAGGAATGGCAAATCCCAGGGAGATATTCTATCTTATTGACTCCCACTAAACCCAAAAAGGCCTTACGATTGCTTTGGCCTAAAACACTAACGTAGTTTTTTGCTGTGCTTTAAAAATGACATTTGGAGGACTTTTAAAAGCACCTATGCAAATATATAATTTACATAATTAACATCATTAGTCCATAAGTTTGATTTTTAGAGCCTCCTGCTAGGTAGGTTCCATGGAACAGATACTCAGGAGTAGGCAGGAGATGAGCTGTGATATAAAAACATTTGAGAATCACTCTTTGAATATACTGATTTTAGAACCATTGATCTGAAAGCTGCTCCACTGAGATTTAGGTACAAGAGTGGCTGTTTCTGGTCACTTAGCACCTTGAAATATACGTGTGGGGGTCATTTAAATTCATCACATCGTGAGCAGGCAGAACTAGAAAAGGCCTTCCAGATTGTGTAGTATAATGGCTCACAAATCTTCCTGGGCACTTGGAGGACTCTGTAAAAGGCTAGGCTCCCAGACCACTGGCCATACTTTGTGTCCCTGCTATGCCACAGGCTTCCTCTTTGTCATTTTCTTTCTTTGGGACTCAGTCTCTCCAGCCATAGAATGAGGAAGTCTGACTAGAAGAACTTCCTTTAAGGCCCTTGCCATTTTAGGGCCATAAATGTTTTTCATTTTTATTTTTAATTTAGTGGGTTTTTTTCAGTATCCTATTAGTTCTCACAAGTCTTCTCCTTCGAAAAGTTGGGACTCAGTTTTGGTAATGGGCTATATTAAATATTTTAAGTGAGATTTATTCACCTCCAAGTTTCATGTCTGAGTACTCCCATCCCCCAGCTAGTAAACAGAATCAAGGAGAAGAGAAGACAGAGCCTTCCTTTGCAAAGTCTTTCTATACCTACTTCCCTCACAGCCAATGGATCAAGGAAGGCAGAGCTATCACTGGTGGTGTTACTTACACAAAGGGAGAGCCCATTGCTGCCACATTTAGTTTCAAATCTGAATCTGTCCAGGGCTTCAGAAACCCTGGAGCACGTGACGCATGATTTGCTAAAGAAACAATATCAACTTAAAAATGAACCTAGAGATTGACCTAGAAGCTTGACATAAAGCCAGCTGACTCCCACACGTGGCCTTACGCAACTAAGTCTGGAAATCAGCTCCAAGGAAACTAGGCAACAAAGTTAAATGAAAGTAAGATATGAGCCTGATGAGAATGAGACAAAAACTAAAGGAAATTGGGCAAAGGCCTTCTTTATTCTTGGAGTGCTCAATCAGGAAGAGAGTTGAGAGCTGGGCCAACAAACCTAAGGTCAGATATTTAATATCAATCAAAAGCATGCTATAAATAGCCTGGGGGTTCTAGGTCATGAAGTAAAGGATATGCAAAACTAGGGGATGGTTTACTGTAGGCCACTCCCATTGCTGGAGATAGCTCCCAGTATGGTGGTTTAGTCCCTCAGTTATGTCTGACTCTGTGACTACCAAGCTTCTCTGATCATGAAATTTCCTAGGCAAGAATACTAGAGTGGGTTGCCATTTCCTTCTCCAGGAAATCTTCCTGACCCAGGGATGGAACCTGTATTTCCTGCTTAGCAGGCAGATCCTTTATCACTGATCCACCTGGAAAGCCCAACTTCCAGTATATACCTTACTAATAGGAGATCAGAAGTACTATTTCCATTCAAAGAGACAAATAAAGTTCTTTCATCCTTTTGGTGTTTTCTTGAAAATACTGAAAAACTTTTGAAAAACTTCAGGGGAACTCACAAGTCTATTTCCTCCTAGTTATGCTCTAGATCTAAGGGGAGGGTACAGTTAGGATGAGGCAGAAGAGGGAGGAAAAGACTAAAGAAGTCCAGGTATGTAGCCTTTCAGAAGAATTCTAAGGTCAGTACAAGCTGAGTAGTCTGTTACCAGGATATTTTACTCTATCAAGCAGAGAATAAAAAGTTGGTTCCCTTGGCTAATTTCCCAAGGTGAGGGAGTGATAAAGAATCTACCTGCCAATGCAGGAGACACAGGGGATGCAGGTTTGTTCCCTGGGTTGGGAACATCCCCTGGAGAAGGAAATGACAACCCACTCCAGTATTCCTGCCTGGGAAATCCCATGGACAGAGGTGCCTGGTGGGCTACAGTCTATGGGGTTGCAAAGAGCTGGACATGACTGAATAGCCAAACACTTTCACTTGGCTGAATTCAGGACTAAGGACCAGGCTATAAGCTTCCTGAAGACAGTGTCTTAAGTTGTACAATAATTATGCACACTGATTTTGTGTATATATTTATTTACAAATTTATAAACAACTCTTATAAATACTACCTCACTTTATACACACAAGAGTCTTGAGAAGTAAGCAAGAATATATCATTATCCCATTGTACATATAAGCTAACAGCTCAGAAAAGGCAAAAGAACATATACTGTCAATAAGGACTAGCATATAGAGGAGGTTCTCTCCTTCACTACTGCCTCCCTCAATCCCTTACCTATGGTCCTGGGCGGTATACTTGAGGAGCTCGGCCAACTGTAAGGGATACTTGCAGATCTTCTGTACTGGCGTCAAAAGGAAACCATCAATAGCAATGTCGATCATTTGCTGCAAGAGGCGACAGGCCTCAAAAAAGTGTTGGTAGCGGCTGTCCTTCATCAGTTTGGAGAGCTCCATACAGGCGTCCAGGTGATTGTTACAATACTCAGAGTATATCCAGAATCCATCTTGCTGTGAGCAGAGGAAAGATGGAGAGAAAAGGAAATGCTACTGAGGACTCCAAAAGAAATTCTGGAGATATGGAATGACAAACCGTCTTCTTATGTAGAAATATAAAAATGAAAACAACGTCAATCTTTTCTAAACTGATTCATAATTTAATAACAAATTATTTGGGAATTAGACAAACTGCAAAAATTCATATATAAAAATAAATAAGTAGGAATAGCATGTAAATGCTATAAAAGAAGGCTAATGAGAGGAGACTGACCCTGAAAATAGTAAAACAAAATATCGTAATAAAATTCGGGCATTGGATCATAGAGGTAGGTCAGAGGTCTATTTCTTGTAGTGGCAGACTAAATAGTTTTATATGAAACTTAATCACTGAGAAAAGCTAGAAAATCTGGAAAAAAACATAATAAATTTCTGTTTGAATGAATCACATCATCCAGAGTTTTTAATTGTCTCCAAAGAATATTTTGTAGGAAATTTACCATGGAATTTTCAGGAGTAAAGAGGAGTGATGAATGCAAGTTAAACACAAATGGCTGAGGAAAACAGTGTGTGTGTGTGTGTGTGTGTGTGTGTGTGTGTGTGTGTGTGTGTGTGTGTACATGTAAAGAAGGGAAGAGAAGGTAAGGGGAGTATATTCAAATGATATACCAAAATCAGAGGAATGTTAATATTAGATGAATCTGGGTAAATGGCATCTTTCATTTCATTGCACTTCACTTTATTGCACTTCACTGATATGTTTTTCACAAATTGAAGGTTTGGGAGAAAGACTTGGTTAAGCAAGTCTATCGGCATCATTTTTCCAATAGTTTTTGTTCACTTCATGCCTCTGTGCCACATTTTGGTATTTCTTGCAATGTTTCAAACTTCTCCACTATTATTATATTTGTTATGGTGATCTATGATCAGTGATCTTTGATGTTAATATTGTAATTGTTTGTGGATGCTACAAACCTATATAGCAAGGTGAATGTAATACATAAGTGTTGTGTGTTCTGCCTACTCCACTGTTCCCCTATCTCTCTCTTCTCTGGCTTCACTATTCCCTAAGACACAACAATACTGAAGTCAAGTCAATTTATAATTCTGCAATGATCTCTAGTGTTCAAGTGAGAGGAAGCATTATATGTCTCTAACTTTAAATCAAAAACTAGAAATAAGTAAACTTAGGAAGGAAGGTATATCAAAAGCTGAGACAGGCTAAAAGCTATAACTCTTGCACCAAATAGTTAGCCAAGTTGTGAATGCAAGGGAAACATTCTTGAAGGAAACTAAAAGTGCTACTCCAGTGAACACACAAATGATAAGGAAGTGAAAACAACCTTATTGCTGATATGGAGAAAGGTTAAATGGTCTGGATAGATCAAACTAACCTAACCCAGAGCAAGACTCTAACTCTCTTCAATTCTGCAAAGGCTGAAAGAGATGCGAAAGCTGCAGAGAAAAGAGTGAAGCTGAGATAACAAGATGGTGGTGGAGTAGGTGGACATGGAGTACATCTCTCTCCACAGATACATCAGGAATACAACTTCAGACACAGAAGTGCATGCAGAACACCAGCTGAGAGCGGACAGGAGTACCTGGCCAGTGGAAAAGATTATATAGAATCACGCAAAACTTGGTAAAATGAAGAAACTAGGGGGGAAAACACGAGTATTAGTAGGACTGGATCTACCCTCAGCAGGTGGGGGAACTGAATCAGGGGTCTGATCCTCACAGTAGGGCAACTGTCTGAGTCACAGGATAAACATTTAAGACTGAGAGTAAAATAGCTGATTTGTGGCAGCCTAAATGGAATGACAATCAGACAGTCCTTGACACAGCCATACATACCCTGGACAGGGATGCAGGTCCCCTGGAAGGTGTAGCAGCTGGGAGCTGGAGTTTAGGGATTCTGGAGCAGTCCCAGTGCGAGGGCTGCTGTTGACTGCCAAGAGACACATTGAGGGGATGTGAGGGAGGAGATCATGGGGGGAAATGTCTATGGAGGGAAGTCGGAAAGCCAGGCAGCCATGGAAGCAAGGTGATACTCCTAAGTCACGCATAGGGGGTGGGGCTATCACCCTAGCATGTCTCTCCCCACATGCCAGCATCTGCAGTTGAACAATAGAGAGGGTGGCCCATCAAATGCCTCATGCACTGAACTACAGAGTAGGACGCCAGCCAGGGTGCTCCTTTAAGTGACCAATGAGCCAAACTACAGAGTAGGACCCCACCTAGGGTGCCCTTTTAAGTGCCTAATGCGCCAATCTACAGAGTAGACCCCAGTCGGGGCAGGGGGGGGGTGGCTCTCTATGTGCCTGACATGACAAACAACAGAGAAGGACCCCAGGCAAGGGATCCCTCTAAGTGCCTGAACAGGCGGAGCTATGGAGAAAGACTGGCCAAAGAGGCCTTCTGATCACCAGCTACAAGAGGCTTGAAAAAAGACTGATACGGCCATAACTCCTGCCATGGAGGCAGTTTGTGTACCTGAACACTTGGTGCTGCCAGGGTCCCTGCAAGCCAAGCAGCTGCACCACCTTCACACTCAACTCTCACTGGGGCAGAGCTGCCACAGACAAAAAAAAAAAAAAAGTCTTGTGTTTACACACACATAGTTGCTTCAGTCCTGTCCGACTCTTTGCGACCCTGTAGACTGTGGCATGCCAGGCTTCTCTATCAGAGATGGGGTTCTCCAGGCAAGAATACTGGAGCTTATTGGTCAATACTGGTTGCCATACACTTCTAGAACACTATATTTCCTGCTGCCCTAGCCGCCAATCCCCCTGAGTACCTGGTGCTGCCAGAACCCCTATGACCCAAGGAGATGCACCACTTCCACACCTGGCCCTCACAGGGGCAAACCCAAGCCCTCCAGGGCAGCCTCAGGAGCTAAACCCCAGTGGATAAACCATGTGCAGAGGTGGAAATAAAACCACAACTGAAACCCAGGGGCAGTGTGGCTAAGGAAGAAGACCCAAAACATCCCCACCAGATGTACAAGTGGCAGATTAAATCCACACGATCAACTAAGCAGACTCTGTGTCTGTGGAATATATTAAAGGCCATTGAGAGCTCCCAAAAAAGAAAATGCACTAGCTCTGATAGCTGGGGACATTGGAGGAAAGAACACACAAGAGTAGGACCAGATTAGAATCTGAGCAGCCCCCACACAGGTCCAGAGATCAGTACAGTGTTGGATGGCAACCTAGGGAGGTAAGGTGAACTGTGATTCCCAGAGCAGGAAAGGACTCTGACAGCAGAGACTCAAGAAAATCATTTATTACTCTTATTTTTTTACTTGTTCTGTAGATTATTTTGGATTTTATTTTTTTTCTTTTTTCTCCCCTCTGTTATAGTTGTCAATTTCATTGGCACTAAGAAACCCAATTAAGCTTTGGAGTTTTTTTTTTTTTTCCCTCAGTCACATTTTTTATTGTCATAAAACTCTGCCTCTACGTTGGGCATTTGCAGTTCTGTGGAGTTTTCTTCTTTTTTCCTTTTCTCTTTTTTTTAATTGTAATTTTTTAAACCTAATATTATTTTTCTACGTTTATTCCTTTGTTTGCTTTTCCTACTGTTATTTCTCCCTTGCAATTAACCTTTAATGTATAGAAATCTTCTTCATCAACCTCTATTTAACTTTGCATATCTATTATTTCTTTCTCTCCTTTCCTCTCAACGTATTTGTTAGTTTTACTTTCATTGCTTTATTCCCCAATTGGCACCTTGCTTTAGTTTTGTTTTCCAGTTTGTGCTTTAATTAGTTTTGTTCTGGTAGATACAATTTTTGGTTTCCTTTGTTCACCAGGTCAATATATTGCAGTTAATTTTTGTTGGACTGTTTTGATTTTTCTTATGTGTCTATATGTATATGTGTATATTTAGTCACACTTTCTATTGTTGTTATAAACCTCTGCCTCTACATTGGGCTTTTGCAATTGTGTGGAGTTTTCCTCTTTTTTCCCCTTTTTTCTTTCTTCTTCCATTTTTTTCTCATTTCTCTTTTTTATAATTGTAATTTTTTAAGCCTATTATATTATTTCTAAATTTATTCTTTTGTTTGCCTTTCCTACTGTTCTTTCCCCCTTGCAGATAATCTCTAATGTATATAAATCTTCTTCATCTACCTCTATTTAACTTTGCATATCTAGTCTTTCTTTTTAAAAAAAAAATAATTTATTTATATTAATTGGAGGCTAATTACATTACAATATTGTAGTGGGTTTTGCCATACATTGACATGAATCAGCCATGGGTGTAAATGTGTTCCCCATCCTGAACCCCCCCTCCCACCTCCCTCCCCATCCCATCCCTCAGGGTCATGCCAGTGCACCAGCCCTGAGCACCCTGTCTTGGGCATCAAACCTGGACTAGCGGTCTGTTTCACATATGATAATATACCTGTATCAATACTATTCTCTCAAATTATCCCACCCTTGTCTTCTCCCACAGAATCCAAAAGACTGTTCTATACTTCTGTGTCTCTTTTGCCATCTCACATATAGGGTCGTCATTATCATCTTTCTAAATTCCATATATATGCGTTAATATACTACATTGTTGTTTTTCTTTCTGACTTACTTCACTCTGTATAATAGGCTCCAGTTTCATCCACCTCATTAGAACTAATTCAAATGCATTCTTTTTAATGGCTGAGTAATAATCAACTATGTATATGTACCACAGCTTTCTCATCCATTCATCTGCCGATGGACATCTAGGTTGCTTCCATGTCCTGGGTATTGTAAACAGTGCAGTGATGAACATTGGGGTACACGTGTCTCTTTCAATTCTGGTTCCCTCAGTGTGTATGCCCAGCAGTGGGATTGTTGGGTCATATGGCAGTTTTTTATGGAATCCCCACACGGTTCTCCATAATGGCTGTACTGATTTTCATTCCCACCAACAGTTTAAGAGGGTTCCCTTTTCTCCACACCCTCCCCAGCATTTACTGTTTGTAGACTTTTTGATAGCAGCCATTCTGACCAGTGTGAGATGGTACCTCATTGTGGTTTTGATTTGCATTTCTCTGATAATGAGTGAAGTTGAGCATCTTTTCATGTGTCTGTTAGTCATCTGTATGTCTTCTTTGGAGAAATGTCTATTTAGTTCTTTGGTCCATTTTTTTTGATTGGGATGTTTATTTCTCTGGAATTGAGCTGCAAGAGCTACTTATATAGTTTTGAGATTTATTCTTTGTCATTTGTTTTACTTCCTATTATTTTCTCCCATTCTTAAAGCTGTCTTTTCACCTTGCTTATAGTTTCCTTCATTGTGCAAAAGCTTTTAAGTTTAGTTAGGTCCCATTTGTTTATTTTTGCTTTTATTTCCATAACTCTGGGAGATGGCTCATAGAGGATCTTGCTGTGATTTATGTCAGAGAGTGTTTTGCCTATGTTTTCCTCTAGGAGTTTTATAGTCTCTGGTCTTACATTGAGATCTTTAATTCATTTTGAGTTTATTTTTGTGTATGGTGTTAGAAAGTGTTCTAGTTTCATTCTTTTACAAGTGACTGACCAGTTTTCCCAGCACCACTTGTTAAAGAGACTGTCTTTTTCTCCATTGTATATTCTTGCCTCCTTTGTCAAATATAAGGTGTCCATAGGTGCATGGATTTATCTCTGGGCTTTCTATTTTGTACCACTGATTTATATTTCTGTCTTTGTGCCAGTACCATACCATCTTGATGACAGTAGCTTTGTGTATAGTCTGATGTCAGGCAGGTTGATTCCTCCAGTTCCATTCTTCTTTCTCAAGATTGCTTTGACTATTTTAGGTTTTTTGTATTTCCATACAAATTGTGAAATTATTTGTTCTAGTTCTCTGAAAAATACCACTGGTAGCTTGATAGGGATTGTATTGAATCTATAGATTGCTTTTGGTGGTATACTCGTTTTCACTGTATTGATTCTTCCAATCCATGAACATGGTATATTTCTCTGTCTATTTGTATCATCTTTGATTTCTTTCATCAGTGTTTTATAGTTTTCTATATATAGGTATTTTGTTTATTTAGGTAGGTTTATTCCTAAGTATTTTATTCTTTTGTTGCAATGGTGAATGGAATTGTTTCTTTAATTTCTCTTTTCTCATTGTTAGTGTATAGGAATGGTATGGATTTCTGTGTGTTAATTTTATATCCTGCACATTTACTATATTCATTGATTAGCTCTAGTAATTTTCTGGTGGTGTCTTTAGGGTTTTCAATGTAGAGGATCATGTCATCTGCAAACAGTGAGAGTTTTACTTCTTCTTTTCCTGTCTAGAGAAGATCCTTTAGCATTTGTTGGAGAGCTGGTTTGGTGGTGCTGAATTCCCTCAGCTTTTGCTTATCTGTAAAGCTTTTGATCTCTCCTTCATATTTGAATGAGATCCTTGCTGGGTACAGTAATCTGGGCTGTAGGTTTTTTTCTTTCATCACTTTAGGTATGTCTTGCAATCCCTTCTGGCCTGAAGAGTTTGTATTGAAAGATCAATTGTTATCCTTATGGGAATCTTCTTGTGTGTTATTTGTTGTTTTTCCCTTGCTGCTTTTAATATTTGTTCTTTGTGTTTGATCTTTGTTAATTTGATTAATATGTGTCTTCGGTGTTTCACCTTGGGTTTATCCTGTTTGGGATTCTCTGGGTTTGTTGGACTTGGGTGGCTATTTCCGTCCCCATTTTAGGGAAGTTTTCAACTATTATCTCCTCAAATATTTTCTCATGGACTTTCTTTTTGTCTTCTTCTTCTGGGACTCATATGATTCAAATGTTGGGGCATTTGACATTGTCCCAGAGGTCTCTGAGGTTGTCCTCATTTCTTTTAATTCTTTTCCCCCCTCTACTTCATTTATTTCCATCATTGTATCTTCCACCTCACTTATCCTATCTTCTGCCTCAGTTATTCCACTGTTGGTTCCCTCGAGATTGTTTTTGATCTCAGTTATTGCATTATTAATTATTGATTGACTCTTTTTTATTTTTTCTAGGTCCTTGGTAAACATTTTTTGCATCTTCTCAATCCTTGCCTCCAGACTATTTATCTGTAACTCCATTTTGTGTTCAAGATTTTGTATCATTTTTACTATCATTATTGTGAACTCTTTTTCAGTAGACTCCCTATCTCCTCCTCTTTTGTTTGGTGTGGTGGGCATTTATCATGTTCCTTTACCTGCTGAATATTTCTCTGCCTTTTCATCTTGTTTAGACTGCTGTGTTTGGGGTGGGCCTTGTGTATGCTGCAAGTTTGTGGTTCCTCTTTGTTATAGAGGTTCCTTCCTGTGGGTGAGGTTGGACAAGCGGCTTGTCAAGGTTTCCTGGTTAGGGAAGCTTGAGTCGGTGTTCTGGTGTGTGGAGCTGTATCTCTTCTCTCTGGAGTGCAATTAAGTGTCCAGTAGTGAATTTTGAGGTCTATGTGTTTGGTGTGACTTTGGACAGCTTGTATATTAATCCTAGGGCTATATTCTTGTGTTGCTGGAGAATTAGTGTGGTATGTCTTGTTCTGGAATTTGTTCACACTTGGGTGGACCTTGGTTTCAGTTCGGGTATGGAGGTTTTTGGATGAGCTTTTTGCTTAATGTTCCCTGGAGCCAGGAGTTTTTTGGTGTTCTCAAGTTTTGGATTTAAGCCTCCTGCCTCTGGTTTTCAGTCTTATTCTTACAGTAGCCTCAAGACTTCTCCATCTATACTGCACTGATGGTAAAACATCTAGGTTAATGGAAAAAAGATTCTCCACACTGGGGGACACCCACAGAGGTTTACAGAGTTACATGGAGAACAGAAGAGGGAGGAAGGTGATAAAGGTAACCAGGAGGAGAAGAGGGCAAGTCAAAAGGAGAGAGACGGATCTAGCCAGTAATCAGTTCCCTAACTGTTCTCCACAGCCTGGAATACTGAAAGAGATTCACAGAATTGAGTAGAGAAGAGAAAGGGGAGGGAGGAGATAGAGGTGACCTGGAGGAGAAAAAAGAGAGTCAAAAGGGGGAGAGGGCAATCAAGTCAGTAATCACACTCCTAAGTAAAAATGGGTACTGAAGATTGGATTCTTAAAGGTACAAAATTGATAACAAATACAAAAGCCAAAGATTAAAAATCTAGAGTAGACATTAGACTCTCAAAAATACAATATTAAAAAAAAAATCTCAAAAATTATTAAAAATATATATGAAATTTGCTTTAAAAATAAGGTCTTTTTTGCAAGATAATAGTAGGTTATAACTATGAAAATTAAAGGAGTAATAAAGGACTTAAAATGAAAAAATTAAAAAATGATAATAGTAAAATATATCTAGGAATTTTTCTGGAGCTGTTGTGGGCAGTGCGGGGTCAGTTCAGTTTCAGATAGTTCCTTGCTCCAGCTTATACTTCTTCTCAAGGTCTATAGGCCCCTTCCAATGTAGTCTGTGCTAACTACAGGGTTTTAATCTGTTGCAATTATCACTTCCAAAGCGGTTCCCTCTGTTTATTTTGGCTTCTTCTATTTGCAACTCTCTTCAGTGTCTACTTTCTGCCCTGACACAGGGGGCGAATGTGGTCACTTATTTAAGCTTACTTGTTCAGTTGTGCTGTAGGGAGGGAGGAACAATGCACACAAATATCACTGGCGTGTATGGGGAGTGCTTGCAGTGTCTGGGCCACAGTGGGTTTGAGCCCACTCACAGTGTGTGTGCTTTCCTGGTCTACACTGCTCAGGCCCAGGTTGCTCTGCAGGGGAACTGTCAAAAGCAGGCCCTGGGTTGCATGCACTTCCAAGGTCTAAGCCGCACAGGCTCAGGTTCTGTGGTACTCCACAAAGGCACAGAATCGGTTGGGCCTGTGTTTTGTGCCCTTCCCAGGTCAGAGCAGCTCAGGCAACCAGTTGTTTGGTGAGTGCACTCTCCCCAGGAGTGTGGTGCATCTTATCGCCTCACCAGTCCCAGCCCCTCGATTTCCTGGGTGCACAGTGGGAGAGCCATCTCAGGTGTGCCGTGTGTCTCTTCTGGGGAGCTGATCTCTGACTGCAACCCTCCTGGCGAATGGCAACCATCCAGGATCCCAGGAAGACTTTGTTACCAACTGCTAGCCTGCTTGCAGATTGGTAGAGGATGCCGTCTCTGGGGCCGAGATTGCCCCTTTCCAGCTCTGGCTGTCACTGGCCTGCCTCTCTGCTTCTGGCAGGGGATGGGCCAGTCCACAGGTGGCTAGCTCTCCTCTGGTATTCGCTCAGTCCTTTATTCTGTGAGCAGGTCTGGCAGTGCTTTAGGTTAGAGCTTTTCATGGGAAAGTTCTCTCTCTCTCTCTCTCTCTCTCTCCTTTCTCTCCCTCTCTCTCTCTCTCTCGCTGTCTCACAGTTTGGGTTGCTATCTCACCTTAGCTCCCTCAGATTATCCTCAGGGCATTCAGGCCAGGTCCTTACCCTAAGCAATGCAGCCCACACCTCCCTGTTCAGTCCCCGCTTGCTGGTGGCGAATGCGCTGGTCTGGGCTACTTCTCTGCTGGAAGTTGCAGTTAGGCACATAATCTGTGGGCTTTATTTATTTTTTCCTCCCAGTTATGTTGCCCTCTGAGATTCCAAAACTCCCCATAGACCCACTGGTGAGAGGGTTTCCTGGTGTTTGGAAACTTCTACTCTTTCACATCTCCCTCCTCAGGATGGGTCTCCATCCCTAACTCTTTTGTCCCTCTTTTTATCTTTTATATTTTGTCCTACCTCCTTTTGAAGATAATGGGCTGCATTTCTGGATGCCTGGTGTCCTCTGCCAGTGTTCAGAAGTTATTTTGTGGAATTTGTTCAGCGTTCAAATGATCTTTCAATGAATTTGTAGGGGAGAAAGTTGTCTCCCCATCCTATTCCTCCACCATCTTAGGACTGCCCCCCTCTTTCTTTCTTCCCTTTCCTCTCAACATATTTGTTAGTTTTATTTTCATTGCTTTATTCCCTACCTGGCACCTTGCATTAGTTTTGTTTACCATTTTGTGCTTGTTAGTTTTATTCTTAACTGCTAAATATAATTTTTGATTTCCTTTGTTCTCTGGATCAGTCTACTGTACTTTATTTTTGTTGGACTATTTTCATTTTGCTCATGGGTGTATATGTATATGTATATATTCCATTATTTGAATTACTACGTACCTGATTTTGTAACTGCCATTTCTCTGGGGTTCATCTTTAGTTTCTTGTTTTTGAATATTTGTTTTACTCTCACTTAATGGCATAATAAACCACTTGTGGAGTCTTCATTTCTGACGAGAGATCAAACCCTGAGACTTTGGACTGGGAGCATTGACTCCAAGACCCTAGAGTACCAGAGAACTAACGCTGCTGCTGCTGCTAAGTTGCTTCAGTCGTGTCCGACTCTGTGCGACCCCATAGACGGAAGCCCACCAGTCTCCCCTGTCCCTGGGATTCTCCAGGCAAGAACACTAACCCTAGGAATATCAAATAGTGAGAACTCCCCCAAAGAAACCACTTGACTATATCACCTGGCATCACCCAACTACCAGTAGCACCTTTGCAGGACGCCTGGTCTAAATAGCAAACAAAATAAAAATACAAACCAAATCATCAGCATACAGGAGTACCACCTCACTCAGCCTTTCCCAGAAGAGGAAAAACAAACAAACAAACAAAAACTGACCACAAATCTCACCCTATAGAAAGCTCACACAAAGCAATGGACCAACCTTAGGAGGGCAGAAACCAAAAGAAAGAAAAAATTCAACCTTCTTCAAGGAAAGAATTCAACTTTCCTTGAAGCCTGGGAAAAGGAGACCCCAAACACAATAACTTAAAAAAAAAAAGAAAGAAAAGAAAAGGCAGAGAAATACTGCATAAATGAAATAACAAATTAGAAACATAGAAGTCCAAATAAATGAAGAGGAAATATGAAAATTACCTGAAAAATAATTCAAAATAATGATAGTAAAGATGATCAAAAACCTTGAAAACAAAATGGACAAAATGCAAGAATCAATTAACAAAGACCTAGAGGAATTAAAGAATAAACATACAGAGACAAACAACACAATTACTGAAATTAGAAATACTCTAGAAGAAACCAGTAGAAGAATACCTGATTCAGAATAATGAATCAGTGAGCTGGAAGATAAAACGGTGAAAATAACTTCTGAAGAGCAGAATAAAGTAAAACGAATGAAAAGAGCTGAGGACAGTCTAAGAAAGCTATGGGACCATATCAAATGAGCAACATTTGAACTATAGGGGTCCCAGAAGAATAAGAAGAGAAAAAGAAAGGATATGAGAAAACTTCTGAAGAGATTATAGTTGAAAATTTCCCCAACATGGAAAAGGAAATAGCCAATCAAATCTAAAAGGCACAAAGAGTCCCATACAGGATAAACCCAAGGAGAAACATGCCAGGACACATACTAATCAAACTAACAAAGATGAAACACAAAGAAAGAATATTAAAAGCAGCAAGGGAGAAGCAACAAGTAACATACAAGGGAAACCCCATATGCTTAACAGCTGATCTTTCAGCAGAATCTCTGCAGGCCAGAAGGGAATGGCAGGATATATTTAAAGGACTGAAAGGGAAAAATCTGCAACCAAGATTACTGTACCCAACAAGGATCTCATTCAAAATTGATGGAGAAATCAAAACCTTTTTTTTTTTTTTTTTCAGATTCCTTAGGAAACCTTTATTTATTTTTTTTATTGTGATTGAATTTTATTTTTTAATTTTATTTTATTTTATTTTATTTTTTAATTTTAATTAATTTTATTTTATTTTCAAACTCCACATAATTGTATTAGCTTTGCCAAACATAAAAATGAGTCCACCACAGGTATACATGTGTTCCCCATCCTGAACCCTCCTCCCTCCTCCCTCCCCACACCATCCCTCTGGGTCGTGCCAGTGCACTAGCCCCAAGCATCCAGTATCGTGCATTGAACCTGGACTGGCATCTCGTTTCATACATGATATTTTACATGTTTCAATGCCATTCTCCCAATTCTTCCCACCCTCTCCCTCTCCCACAAAGTCCATAAGACTGTTTTATACGTCAGTGTCTCTTTTGCTGTCTCGTATACAGGGTTATCATTACCATCTTTCTAAATTCCATATATATGCATTAGTATACTGTATTGGTGTTTTTCCTTCTGGCTTACTTCACTCTGTATAATAGGCTCCAGTTTCATCCACCTCATTAGAACTGATTCAAATGTATTCTTTTTAATGGCTGAGTAATACTCCATTGTGTATATGTACCACTGCTTTCTTATCCATTCATCTGCTGATGGACATCTAGGTTGCTTCCATGACCTGGCTATTATAAACAGTGCTGCGATGAACATTGGGGTACACGTGTCTCTTTCCCTTCTGGTTTCCTCAGTGTGTATGCCCAGCAGTGGGATTGCTGGAGACAAGCAAAAGTTAAGAGAATTCAGTACCAGCAAACAGCTTTACAACAAATGTTAAAGGGACTTATATAATGAAGAAACACAACAGAAGAAAAAAGATCTAAAAAATCAACTACAAATGATTAGAAAATGGCAATAGGGACAAATATATCTATAATTACTTTAAAAGTAAATGGATTAAATGCTCCAACCAAAAGACACAGACTGGCTGAATGGATACAAAACCAAGACCCATATATATGCTGTCTACAAGAAACCCACTTCAGACCTCAAGACACATATAGACTGAAAGTAAGAGGATGGGAAAATATATTCCATGCAAATGGGAAGCAAAAGAAAGCTGGAATAGCAATCCTCATATCAGACAAAATAGACCTTAAAATAAAGGAGATTACAAGAGATAAGTAAGACTACTAGACAATGACCAAGGGGTCAGTGCAAGAGGAAGACATAACAATTGTACATATCTATGCACTCAACATAGGAGCACCTCAAAACATAAGACAAACAATAACAGACATAAAAGGAGAAATTGACAGTAACACAATAATAGGAGGAGACTTTAACAACCTACTCAAACCAATGGACAGATGATCAAAACAGAAAATTAATAAGAAAACACAACTCCTAAATGATACATTAGATGAGATGGATCTCATTGGTATCTTCAGGACATTTCATCCAAATGAAGAAGAATATATCTTCTTCTCAAGTGCACAGGGAACATTCTCCAGGATAGACTATATCTTGGTTCACAAATCAAACCTCAATCTGCTAGGTGTCCTGGAACCAAATCCCTGCAATACTGGGGGACAGCTGTATAAAAAACTATACACACTGAGGAAACCAGAAGGGAAAGAGACATGTGTACCCCAATGTTCATCGCAGCACTGTTTATAATAGCCAGGACATGGAAGCAACCTAGATGTCCATCAGCAGATGAATGGATAAGAAAGCTATGGTACATATACACAATGGAGTATTACTCAGCCATTAAAAAGAATACATTTGAATCAGTTCTAATGAGGTGGATGAAACTGGAGCCTATTATACAGAGTGAAGTAAGCCAGAAGGAAAAACACCAATACAGTATACTAATGCATATATATGGAATTTAGAAAGATGGTAACAATAACCCGGTGTACGAGACAGCAAAAGAGACACTGATGTATAGAACAGTCTTATGGACTCTGTGGGAGAGGGAGAGGGTGGGAAGATTTGGGAGAATGGCATTGAAACATGTATAATATCATGTAAGAAGCGAGTTGCCAGTCCAGGTTTGATGCACGATACTGGATGCTTGGGGCTAGTGCACTGGGACGACCCAGAGGGATGGTGTGGGGAGGGAGGAGGGAGGAGGGTTCAGGATGGGGAACACATGTATACCTGTGGCAGATTCATTTTGATATTTGGCAAACTAATACAATTATGTAAAGTTTAAAAATAAAATTAAATTAAAAAAAAAACAATTGTATTTCTATATCATGACAACAAACTACAGGAAATTGAAATAAAAATGCAAATTATAAAGCAGCAAAAATTTAATTACTTGGAAATAAATTTTTATAAATAAGATCAAGAACTATACAAATGAAAACTATAAACAATAAGATCAGTCACCCAGTCGGGTCCGACTCTTTGCGACCCCATGAATCGCAGCACGCCAGGCCTCCCTGTCCATCACCAACTCCCGGAGTTCACTCAGACTCATGTCCATCGAGTCAGTGATGCCATCCAGCCATCTCATCCTCTGTCGTCCCCTTCTCCTCTTGCTCCCAATTCCTCTCAGCATCAGAGTCTTTTCCAAAGAGTCAACTCTTCGCATGAGCTGGCCAAAGTACTGGAGTTTCAGCTTTAGCATTATTCCTTCCAAAGAAATCCCAGGGCTGGTCTCCTTCAGAATGGACTGGTTGGATCTCCTTGCAGTCCAAGGGACTCTCAAGAGTTTTCTCCAACACCACAGTTCAAAAGCATCAATTCTTCGGCGCTCAGCCTTCTTCACAGTCCAACTCTCACATCCATACATGACCACAGGAAAAACCATAGCCTTGACTAGATGAACCTTTGTTGGCAAAGTAATGTCTGCTTTTGAATATGCTATCTAGGTTGTTTATAACTTTCCTTCTGAGGAGTAAGTGTCTTTTAATTTCATGGCTGCAGTCACCATCTGCAGTGATTTTGGAGCCCCCAAAAATGAAGTCAGCCACTGTTTCCACTGTTTCTCCATCTATTTCCCATGAAGTGATGGGACCAGATGTCATGACCTTCATTTTCTGAATGTTGAGCTTTAAGCCAACTTTTCACTCTCCACTTTCACTTTCATCAAGAGGCTTTTGAGTTCCCCTTCATTTTCTGCCATAAGGGTGGTGTCATCTGCATATCTGAGGTTATTGATATTTCTCCCGGGAATCTTGATTCCAGCTTGTGTTTCTTCCAGTCCAGCGTTTCTCATGATGTACTCTGTATAGAAGTTAAATAAACAGGGTGACAATATACAGCCTTGACGTACTCCTTTTCCTATTTGGAACCAGTCTGTTGTTCTATGTCCAGTTCTAACTGTTGCTTCCTGACCTGCATACAGATTTCTCAAGAGGCAGATCAGGTGGTCTGGCATTCCCATCTCTTTCAGAATTTTTCACAGTTTATTGTGATCCACACAGTCAAAGGCTTTGGCATAGTCAATAAAGCAGAAATAGATGTTTTTCTGGAACTCTCTTGCTTTTTCCATGATCCAGCGGATGTTGGCAATTTGATCTCTGGTTCCTCTGCCTTTTCTAAAACCAGCTTGAACATCTGGAAGTTCATGGTTCACATATTGCTGAAGCCTGGCCTGAAGAATTTTGAGCATTACTTTACTAGCATGTGAGATGAGTGCAATTGTGTGGTAGTTTGAGCATTCTTTGGCATTGCCTTTCCTTGGGATTGGAATGAAAACTGACCTTTTCCAGTCCTGTGGCCACTGCTGAGTTTTCCAAATTTGCTGGCATATTGAGTGCAGCATTTTCACAGCATCATCTTTCAGGATTTGGAATAGCTCAAATGGAATTCTATCACCTCCACTAGCTTTCTTCATAGTGATGCTTTCTAAGGCCCACTTGACTTCACATTCCAGGATGTCTGGCTCTAGGTCAGTGATCACACCATCGTGATTATCTGGGTCGTGAAGATCTTTTTTGTACAGTTCTTCTGTGTATTCTTGCCATCTCTTCTTAATATCTTCTGCTTCTGTTCAGTCCATACTATTTCTGTCCTTTATCGAGCCCATCTTTGCATGAAATGTTCCTTTGGTATCTCTAATTTTCTTGAAGTGATCTCTAGTCTTTCCCATTCTGTTGTTTTCCTCTATTTCTTTGCATTGATTGCTGAAGAAGGCTTTCTTATCTCTTCTTGCTATTCTTTGGAACTCTACATTCAGATGCTTATATCTTTCCTTTTCTCCTTTGCTTTTTGCTTCTCTTCTTTTCACAGCTATTTGTAAGGCCTCCCCAGATAGCTATTTTGCTTTTTTGCATTTCTTTTCTATGGGGATAGTCTTGATCCCTGTCTCCTGTACAATGTCACAAACCTCATTCCATAGTTCATCAGGCACTCTATCTATCAGATCTAGGCCCTTAAATCTATTTCTCACTTCCACTGTATAATCATAAGGGATTTGATTTAGGTCATACCTGAATGGTCTAGTGGTTTTCTCTACTTTCTTCAATTTAAGTCTGAATTTGGCAATAAGGAATTCATGATCTGAGCCACAGTCAGCTCCTGGTCTTGTTTTTGCTGACTGTATAGAACTTCTCCATCTTTGGCTGCAAAGAATATAATCAATCTGATTTCGGTGTTGACCATCTGGTGATGTCCATGTGTAGAGTCTTATCTTTTGTTGTTGGAAGAGGGTGTTTGTTCTAATCAAATTGCCTGAAGAGTTCTTTTTAGTTGGCATGTTTTTCGTAGATCTAAGCAAGCTGATTCTTTTCCCCCTAGTTTTATCCAGAAATAACTGATATACATCACTGTATAAGTTTAAGGTGTACAGCAAGATGGCTTGCTTTACATATATTATGAAATGATAATCACAATGTTTATTTAACTTCCCTCATCTCATATAGATACAATAAAAAGAACAAAATTCTTATTGTGATAAGATAAATATATATATAGAAATACCTAGAGGGGTGTGATGGGGAGGGAGATGGGAGGGAGGTTCAAAAGGGAGGGTATATACGGATTTTCCCTGGTGGCTCAGACGGTAAAGCATCTGCCTACTATGCGGGAGATCTGGGTTCAATCCCTGGGTTGGGAAGATCTCCTCAAGAAGGAAATGGCAACACACTCTAGTATTCTTGCCTGGAAAATCCCATGGATGGAGGAACCTGGTTAGGCTACAGTCCATGGGTTGCAAAGAGTCGGACACGACTGAGCCACTTCACTCATTCACATGGCTGATTCATGTTGAAGTTTGACAGAAAACAGCAAAGTTCTGTAGCAATTATCCTTCAATAAAAAATAAATCAAAAAATCATCTAAAATAAAATTATTTTGAAAAAAAAGTGAATACAAAGGAGATTACCTGCTCTCAAGACCTGCTATGAAGCTAGATTATTCATGATGATGTGAGAAAAAAGTTGTAGCTATGTATGGTAATGGATGTTAACTAGATTTATTGTGGCAATCATTTCATAACATATAGAAATATTAAATTATTATTCTGTACACCTGAAACTGATATAATGCTATATGAGAATTATATCTCAATTAAAACAACAAGAAAACATAGTGTGGCATTACTATATAAATAGTCATATAGATCCCTGGAACAGAATAGTCTTCTTAAAGATAGAACTACACATATATGATCAACTGATTTCTGACAAAGATGCCAGGTAATTCAATGGGGAAATTAACAAGCTTTCTCAACAAAAGTGCTGGAATGGCTGAATATCCATATGGAAACAAATTAACAAATTTACCTTGATCCTTTTGTCACATTGTATATTAAAAGTTACCTCAAAAATTATCTTAGACCTAAATATAAATATTAAAGCTACATAATATCTATACGAAAACAGGATAAAAACTTCGTGACTTTGTATTAGGCAAAGATCTCTTAAATAAGAAGCAGAAAACGTGAACCATGAAAAAATGATTAACTGAATTGACAAAATTAAAGTTTTATGCCTTTTCAAAGACAATGCTAAGATGAAAAACTAAGCCAAAGACTGAGAAAACCTTTGAAAATCACATATATGACCAAGGACTTGCAAACACAATAAGAAATAACTCTTGAAACTAAATAATATGAAAACAGACAACTCACTTAGTAAACAAGGACAAAAGACAAGGATGCTTCATCAGAGATTTTATACAGATGGTAAATAAGAACATTTAAAAATGCTCAATATCATTAGCAAATGTAAAAATAAACTACAATAAAATGCCACTACATACATATTAGAATGGCTAAAATTAAAAATACTGATAATATCAAGTGCTGACAACCATGTGGAACAACTACAACTCTTATAGATTAGAGTGAGAATGCAAAATGATAGAGCAACTTTGGAAAACAGTTTGGCAGTATCTTATAAAATTAAATAAGCACCTACAATGCAACCCAGTAATTCCAAACATGGAAGTAACCTAATTAACCACCCAGATGTCCTGGAATGAACTAGTGAATGAGTGGCATATCCACACAAGAGAATATCACTAAACAATAAAAAAAAAAAAACTGCTAATACATGCACGAATATGGATGGATATCAAAGAAATTAAGTTAAAGGAATACAACATAAAATATAATTATGGTATGATTCCATTTATATGAAATTCTAGAAAAAGCAAAATTATAGTAACAAAAAGCAGATCAGTGTTTGCCAAGAGCCAGAGTGGAAGCAAAGTTTGATAACAAAGGAAAAACATTAGAACCTGATGAAATGATAGAAATGTTCCATAATCTTGATTATGGTGGTAGATGGTGATTGCAGCCATGAAATTAAAAGACGCTTACTCCTTGGAGGTTGTGACCAACCTAGATAGCATATTCAAAAGCAGAAACATTACTTTGCCAACAAAGGTCCGTCTAGTCAAGGCTATGGTTTTTCCAGTAGTCATGTATGGATGTGAGAGTTGGACTGTGAAGAAAGCTGAGCGCCGAAGAATTGATGCTTTGAACTGTGGTGTTGCAGAAGACTCTTGAGATTCCCTTGGACTGCAAGGAGATCCAACCAGTCCATTCTAAAGGAGATCAGTCCTGGGTGTTCTTTGGAAGGAAGGATGCTAAAGCTGAAACTTCAGTACTTTGGCTACCTCATGTGAAGAGTTGACTCTTTGGAAAAGACTCTGATGCTGGGAGGGATTGGGGGCAGGAGGAGAAGGGGACGACAGAGGATGAGATGGCTGGATGGCATCACCGACTCGATGGACGTGAGTTTGAGTGAACTCCGGGAGTTGGTGATGGACAGGGAGGCCTGGCGTGCTGCAATTCATGGGGTTGCAAAGAGTCGGACATGACTGAGCGACTGAAATGAACTGAACTGAACTGAACTGACACAACTACATGCATTTGTTAAAACCCATCAAATTAAACATTTGGTGAATCTTATTGCTTGTAAATTATACCTAAACAAAGATGATAAAAAATGAAATCCTAAAAAAAAGAAACCTTAGAACTGTAAAGAGAAAACAATCTAATACTTTTAAAAATGTGAATTAATGCATAAAGAAGGATCAGTTAAGTTCAGTTCAGTGTCTCAGTCATGTCCAACTCTTTGCAATCCAATGGACTGCAGCATTAAATGGACTGCAGCATTATTATGGACTGCAATCCCATGAACTGCAGCATTATTAAAGAAGGATAATACACCACGATTAGCTAGCATTTACCCCAGCAATGCAATGCTCATTTAAGATATGAAAATTATTTAATTTAAATCACCATGTTAACATTACAGGGTAAAAGCATAAGATCATTTCAATAGATTAGTGGTTCATTTGACAACATCTGGAGACATTTTCAGTTGTCACAACTGGAAGCGTTGCTACTGACCTCCAGTAGATAGAAAATGCTTAATAGATATTTTGTTAAGCACTCTACAAGGCACAGGGTAGACTCTCATTGAGAGTCAGTATTCCACATTCTACTTTCCCAACTCAATATTATATTTATGATATTCACACACATTTCTATTGGGTACACACATCTAGTCTTGTTATTTCTTACTACATATTAACCCAGAGTAAGCATTCCCCATATGTTTCACATCCATGCCCTGGTGATAAATACCTAAGCTGCATCTAACTGCACTCAATGACATAACACTGCCATGTTATCAACAGCCTTGTAAATGTTCCCTTTCTCATGGACCTCTGAGAATTTCTCTGGGATATATTCTCACAAATGAAACCAGTAAGTAGTAAACATGCTTAACTTTGATAAATACTACCCAGGTGTTTTATGGAATGACTGAATCAGTTTAAAGCTGTAAAAAAAAAAAAAAAAAAAAAAGCACTTAACTTATTAGGCCTGAGACTGCTATCCCTAAAAAGGCCTACTTGAAAGGTTGGCCCTTGGCTGGCATCTTGGAATTTGGATCTCAAGAGGGTTCTCACCATTCCCTGACAAGAATGGCTCACTCTGCCTAAACTATTTGTATGAACATTGTGGTTTATGCTGAAGACCTGCTTTCCTTCTGTGAGTCTGGAATTTTGGTACACACTAGACATGGAGTGCCTACATGACCAGTCTCCCATAGACATCTTGGGCACTGAGTCCTTAATAATTTTCCCTGGTAGACAACATTTCACATGTGCTGTCATAACTCATTGTAAAGGGAATTAATTACACCCTGTGTAACTCCACTGGGAGAGGACTCTGAAAATTTATACCTGGTTTCCTTCAGACTTTGTCCTATATACCTTTTCCTTTTGGTGATTTTGCTTTGTATCCTTTAGTTATATTAAATTATAACCATGAGTATGACTATATGCTGAGTCCTGGGATTTCCAGCAAATCACTGAACATAGGGGTTGCCTTAAGGCTATCGCCTCAACAGAAATTCCCACAGTCAAAGTAGGAAAATTTGTAAGAAGACTTACTTTCAGCTGCATACTTCCATGTGTCATTTGAATTTTATACCACATGAATGTGTCATCTTTTTAAAAATAAGTACTTTATAAAAAGGGAGAGAAAAGTTGTCAAAACTAGGTTACCTGTGAATAAGATCCTAAAGGACATTAGAGAACCATAGAAGTATAAAGTGAAACCTTCTTAAATCCACGTGAAAAAGCCCAAAGAAGGTAAGGAACTTACCCAGTTACTGAGACAGTCATTATATTTATGACTTGCATCCTCACTTTCCTGTTTCTAGTGTTCCTTTCTCTTAAGTCACGTGGCCCTTTTTCCTACACAAGTCACTTCCCCTACCATAGTGTTCTCCCCTAAATGCCTTGCAGGGGTCCACTTTCATGGTGACCACAGTCTTTCCTATTTCTCAGACTCCTGGAATATGTGAATATGTTCAGAGTCCCTCCCAAAATGTTGGGTCCCATGGGAACTGAGCCCAATAGGAACGAAAAAGAGAAGTTGAAGAAAAATCCTACTGGTAACTATCTGGAAGAGGAGAAAAAGAGAGGGGAACAGTAAAGAAAGAGAGTCCTTGGTCAAGTCATCATATCTTTCCAAGTTCTCATGCTGTAGCAAGGGGGTGAACATCAAGGTCAGAGAGGAATCCATCCACTACTGTGGGACAAAGCAGCTGAGCAGACCAGATAGCTCAGAGACTCCTTGCATGGATTCCAAACGTCTCTCAAAACCCTCCCCAAAGGGGAAGATGCTTACGTGCTCCAGGAAGCAGGGTCCTATCTCGCTGAGATGGGGGTCATCATTGTTGTACTGTTTCTCCAGGTCTCTTACAAAGCCCATCTGAAACCTGTAGATGTCTTCAATGTTCCCAAAGATCACCTTCAGTTGCTCATCACTGAACATGTCCCTTCTCTTCCGGCATTGCTTCAGGTAGCCCTGCAGACAAAGTAAAAGTCCAGGATGAGGATGCCCTTCATTCCTTGAGGGTTTTACCACTTAAGCATTTGGGAGCCTTATTTCAGTTCCATGATGTAAACAGGGTATAATTATTTCTATTTTTCATACAAGAAAATTGGGTTTAAAGAAAGAAGTCACTCGATAAGTGAATAATTAGGAAAGCTGGATCTTAAGGAAAGGTCTCCAGAGTGCAAAGATTCCAGAGCATAGAGCTTTGTCCACAATTCTCTATGACAAGGACCCCCAAAAGTGAAAGGACTCTTTCTTAGAATCTGGTTAAGCACAAATAATTTCACTCGCTTTAGTAGCTATTGGGTTAGCTGAATTGATTCACAACTCTAATGGTCTATTTCTTGTAGGACCAGTCCAAAGGCTCTGGTAGGAAAACTTCCCAAAAAGGAACAGACAAAACCAAACCATTCTTAAAGTGAATGTTGTAGTCATCTGAGTAGCTGGTCAGGAGAGGTTGTTTGGATGAGCTTAGTGAGCAAGCCCACAGGTGCCCAGGCATGGTGTTTTCAACAGGGTAAGTGTTTAGGACACATTTGTGAATAAATGGATGAGTTAATACAGCTAGCCACTGATGAAAAACGAATCAATGAAAGAAATTCTTAGTCTGATAAGAGAACTGAGATAACACAATCAGACTCAGAACACATTGTAAGTCAGGGCAAAGGAAACAAACAAACAAACAAACACAGTTTTCCATTCTGAACCTCCCAGTGTACATTTTTAACTAATAGTAATGGTCTTCATTAGAAATCATTAGCATGTAAAAAGCCTGGTGAGAATGAATTATGCCCACTTGCTTTTATCTAAAAGCTAAATGTGATTTTTATAACATCCATTGAACCCCTAATGAGGAGCATTATGGTGAATGACTTATCACTTCTGGCCCTATCTAACTCCATTTTGTCTCCTCTAACACAGTTTGCAATGAAGGCATCTAGGCTACTCCAGGAAGATTCTCATCCCTGGTTTCAATGCCCTTTACCAACTCCTACCAAAATCTCACTTCTCTTTTATCTTCTTACCCTCCAATTCAGCCATTAATGAGTGTCTTTTAACAATTTGCAAATTAATAGTTTGTGCCTGTGTTGACATTTATTTAATTAATGGCTTATGCCCTCCCTGACTACTATGCTCAAGATGTCCTACATTCATTTATATACAATTCCTGACCAAGAGGAAGACACTTTCTACTCCCAGAATATCCTTTTAGCTTCTCTCTCTTTACTAAAGTGGATTCCGAAATTCTGCTTCCCTCAAAAACTTTCTTTCACTAATAGGAAGAGAGGTAATAAATTCCTGAAGGTTCCTCTCTGCCTAATATGTTACTCCTAGTTTCCTTATCTCTATTTTCCTCCCTTCTCTCCCTACTCTCTCTTTTTCACTCTTAACACCTTTGGAAGTGTCTTAGCTACAGTAGAGCAAGAAAATCAGTGAGCATATCATCTGGCAGGAACTTTTCCATCTTGACATTAGGCAGGGGGCAAAGACCGACTCACCTCTGCTCCCACTTTTTCACCCTAGAGTAGGCTTGTGAGTATAACTGGAAAAAAATGGTAACAATGTTACATTAGCATGTCACTTCTGAGTTGGTAGTAAGTACTTGTGAGTGACAGGAAACAGAAGAAGTCAGCCTGGACAGCTCATTCATCCCCTGATAAGCCAGCTCATGAAATACTTAATAGTTTTGTTTACTGCTCCCATTTGCAACATCTCAGGGAACTGACAAATTACCATCAAATCCTTAAAAGTGCAGCAAGGATGCTATATCTTAACATGAGTATGGAATACAACAGAAATGGGGGATAAAGGAAAAAGTGGGGTCTGAAAAAGAAAGAGACAGAGATGTCAGAATGGCTTCCTAACTCCCCCAATATGCTATTCATTATCTTTGTCAAGGATACCATTTTTTTTATATTACATTATATAGAAAGGGAATGTGCTGTAACAAGGGAATATAAGGTTATATATTAGGAGAAATGTAACTACCCATAGGATGGTAGGGCCCTAGACTGTACTGTCAACTGTTTTTCTTTAAAGCTAATGCTAGATTATAAATAAATATATTATGGTGCATTTAGCTTAATGGAATATCACACAGCCATTAAAGTCAGAAAGGCTATCTTGTAACATGGAGATGTGTTTATGGTATAATGTTAAGAAGTAGAATACAAAATGGTGTCACTGTGTCTTTATGATTAAAAATAAGAAAAAAGTCTTTGCCAGAGAATACAAAGAAAATACAGCCTCAAGAAGATTGCCTTGAACACAATATTATCAAGCAAAGGAGGAGAATCCAATGTCTTCTTAAATTCTCCAGCCCTAGTGTTTAAGACACATGACTTACCAAAATAATAGATAGAAACTGCTCTTATTGGGCTTCCCAGGTGACTCTAGAGGTAAAGAACCTGTCTATCAGCACAGGGGACATAAGAAACATGGGTTCGATCCCTGAGTTGGGAAGATCCCCTGGAGGAGGGCATGGCAACCCACTCCAGTATTCTTGCCTGGAGAATCCCATGGACAGAGGAGCTTGATGGGCTATGGTCCATAGGGTCACAAAGAGTCGGACATGACTGAAGCGACTTGGCACACACATGTCCTTATGAAGGAAATTAAAAAAGGGACATAAGGATATGGGAGTAGCCAGAGAACCCTTAAATGTCATCCTTAGCCCTATTTCGCCCAACTGCCTAGGCTTCTGAGGGGACAAAGGCCAGGAGGGTTGACTAGTTCTCTGGAGTCTTGATTTTATTTTTCACTACCTTCTTTGGCTGACTTAGTGACTTCTATCAAATTTTCCACAAAAACAATGAACAGCACTTTGATTAGGGGTCAGTCAATCTTTGTTTCTTCTCATCTATTCATTTTTAAGGACGTATAAGTTTAAGATGAGTTGGTAGTGGAATATGACTTTCAAAAAAAAAGAAACCTAATGCCATTTTAATTTAGGGATAAAGGGAAAACAGACTGAGAAGGTGAAATGAGAGAAGTAATAGAAAGGCAATCACACTACTGCAGGGGAGCATCATTCAGTTCTGAGCCCTGTTTTCAGAGAAACATGAAAAAAAGGATACAGAGACAGAAGGAAATAGACAGGGCAGAGGGGGGCCTGAAAACAACACCATGAATAATGGTGGAATGCCAGGGTTGTTTGTCCTAGAGAACAGAAGTTGCAGAGGACCTCTGAAGGCTTGTCACAGGGCAAAGGGAGCAGAAGGGGTCTATGGATTTTACTGTCAAGCATGCTTTGAACACCTTCTAGCTCCATCTGAATGGTAAGAGAAAATAAGGTGATGTGGCAGCAGGTGTGAACTAACTGAACAAAAGTAGTTTCTGAGAGCCTCACCTTTCTTAGGAGTAAAGTGAGCATGAATGTGAAGGCAGTACTGTGGGAGTTATCAAATCAATCACAATCAGCATGAATTAGCCCTGCTATTGCCATGGTAATAGGCAAAGAAGGTTGACTATTAATTTTACTGTTTCTAAACCCTCAGGGTTGATCTAAAAGTCTAAATCTAATACAGTGAGCTAGAATCAGTGCCTTATATGAGATACAAATCAAAATCATGACCTCCAGAGAAGATTCCAAAGACTTGTGGGAAATAAGATTAATCAAAGAACCTCTGAATCAACTATGGTTTTAAAAAACCTTTAGGGAAAGGGCTGTGCAAACCTGGACCTCGGTGACTCTATCTATAAAATGTATATATCAGAAAAGATTTACAGGGCCCATTCAACTCTGACTCGCTATAGATATCATATATTGTTTTGCCTGGAAGCCTGAAAAGAGACTTGATATATGTCTTGAAAATAATTTCAATATTATTAGGGAATGATAACCATGGTTGCCCTGTTCACAGCTGTATCTCTAGAGCTTTTCTTCTTTCACTTTTTTGTCCATGAAGTCTTTTTTTTCAGATTAAATGAAACCATTAAAAAATAAGAGGATGACAGGAAGAAGATTTGCAATTTGGAAAACTGCCAAGGGATTAATATCTGGAATATACCAGGAACTCCTATAAATCAGCAAGAAAAAAAAAAGAGAGAAACTACAGGAAAATGGGCAGAGGATAGGTAAAGGGCCTCGAGTGTCCAGGTGGTATGGATAGGTAGGGCCTAGAGCATCCAGAAAACCCTGGGCTGGTCACTAAAGGTCAATGAGCTGCCTTATCTTTTTAGTTTAGTATGCTATACAAATATTATTGTTTATTACAATGTGTTATTTTCTACATATACACCAAGATATAAAGACAATTGGGAATAAATCAGGATAGGCAAATAACAGAAAGAAAAAGTCAGGAAGTTTGAAAACTCCAGGCTTAAACATATCGAATGTAAATGTCTTGAAGCTATAGTATGCGAAACTCTGTCAGGTCTAGGAAGAATTCCTTGATGGTGTATGAGACACTAATACAAATGGCAAAGGACAACTAGTCTAGCTTTTCTAGAGGCATTTGAGGACAGAATTTATTTCACAGGTATCAAATGACTGAGATTGTCTTACTCAGAGAGTATTTAACTTTGTTTGACCTGTGTCTCAGTTTCCCTGATCACAATATGATTTCTGAAACAAGAGTAAATACCATAAGCCATTGGTCAAGATGGCCTAGAACTAAGCCAATTCTCTTTTATATCACTGTTTGAATTTAGAAAGAAGAATGTCATCTTTTCAGAGAACTCATTAAAAAATATACTTTCTTTTACTGGCCTCACTGAATAACTTTGATAAAAATAACTCTATTTCCTACTTCCACATTTGTAAAATGAGCGTTCAGTTCAGTTCAGTTCAGTCTCTCACTCGTGTCCGACTCTTTGTGACCCCATGAATCGCAGCACGCCAGCCTTCCCTGTCCATCACCAACTCCCGGAGTTCACTCAGACTCACGTCCATCGAGTCAGTGATGCCATCCAGCCATCTCATCCTCTGTCGTCCCCTTCTCCTCCTGCCCCCAATCCCTCCCAGCATCAGAGTCTTTTCCAATGAGTCAACTCTTCACATGAGGTGGCCAAAGTACTGGAGTTTCAGCTTTAGCATCCTTCCTTCCAAAGAACACTCAGGACTAATCTCCTTTAGAATGGACTGGTTGGATCTCCTTGCAGTCCAAGGGACTCTCAAAAGTCTTCTCCAACACCACAGTTCAAAAGCATCAATTCTTCGGCGCTAAGCTTTCTTCACAGTCCAACCCTCACATCCATACATGACTACTGGAAAAAACCATAGCCTTGAATAGACAGACCTTTGTTGGCAAAGTAATGTCTCTGCTTTTCAATATGCTATCTAGGTTGTAGTGTAACTTAAATGGTGAGGCACTTTCTGCTTCCAGGAGTAATTAATAAATGAATAAATAAATACAAAAAAATGATTATTTTCTGATAGTGACTTTTTTCTATACTGAATACAATATTTATAGATCTCCCTTAACCTACAGAAAGAGTAGATACCATGCTAACACATTTGTACATGAGTAAGACATGCCTCCATTGGTATCAGTGAGAAAATGGCAGAAAAGGCAGAAGTAACATGGATTACTATCACAGTGTTCTTTAGTGAGAGCATACCTAGATTTCACAGAATCAGAGAAAGTACTATCCAGACAGCACTTAAAGAGCAACTCTTCCAATCTGCTAATTTTAGAATTAGGGAACAAGTTCCAGGATGGAAAAGATTCACCTGAGGTTCCTCAGTCAGTTAGTGACTAAGGTGGGACGTAAACTTAGGAATCCCAATTCTGGTTTTGGTATTCTTTCTTATAAATCATATTGTTCCTCATAGCTTTTGGTTTAGAGGTGACACAACCCTGAGCTAAAATATTGTTTTTCTGACCCAGCTGGACACATGTTTCTCTACCCTTCTTTTGTTCTAGCTAAATGTTCCTTTGACACCTGTGGTTGCAGGGGCAAAGAGATATTTCCCATTTAAACCATTAGCTTCAGCACCAAGAATAATTAAGAGATATGGAACTAAAATATCACCAAAAAAAAACTTTGTTAGGTTAGTTGGACTGGGAAATTTCTCAAAGCAGGGAATGACACTCCATCTTTTGGAAAGATAAATTCTTGCATTGCTGTCCTGAGCCCATGCCCAAGAAATTTGGGAAAAGAGGCCAAGATATTTGAGAGTTGAGAATAAAATCCATCTAAGACTTAACAGATTTATACTGGGCCAGTATTTGAGAACTCTAGGAAAGTAATTTTGTTTCTTAGAGATTCAGTCTACTGACCTCAAAAATAGTTATGACAATAATAACCTATTTCCTGTATGAAAATGAAATGTCAAGATGTGAATGTACTTTGCCAAAGCGTACATACACATGTGCACTTGTAATTAAATCTGACTTTCAAAAATACTTATTGAGCATCTACCATCTGCCAACTACTGTGCCAGGTGCTGAGTATGCATCAGTAAATAAATGAAGAAAACTGTCCCTCATGGAATTTACTTTATAGTAGGGGAGAATGAGAAATAGATGGAGAAACAAATTTATTTTCTTGGGCTCCAAAATCACTGCAGATGGTGTGTGCAGCCATGAAATTAAAAGACGCTTGCTCCTTGGAAGAAAAGCTATGACCAACCTAGATAGCATATTAAAAAGCAGACATTACTTTGCCGACAAAGTTCCATCTAGTCAAAGCTATGCTTTTTCCAGTAGTCATGTATGGATGTGGGAGTTGGACCATAAAGAAAGCTGAGTGCCAAAGAATTGATGCTTTTGAACTGTGGTGTTGGAGAAGACTCTTGAGAGTCCCTTGGACTGCAAGCAGATCCAACCAGTCAATCCTAAAGGAAATCAGTCCTGAATATTCATTGGAAGGACTGATGCTGAAGCTGAAGTTCCAATACTATGGCCACCTGATGAGAACTGACTCATTGGAAAAGACCCTGATACTGGGAAACATTGAAGGCAGGAGGAGAATGGGACGACAGAGGATGAGACAGTTGAATGGCATCACCAACTCAATGGACGAGTCAGAGCAAGCTCCAGGAGTTGTGATGGACAGGGAAGATTGGAGCGCTGCAGTCTATGGGGTTGTGAAGAGTCGGACATGACTGAGCGGCTGCACTGAACTGAACTGAGGTAGGACTACCTTAGGCAGAAGGGAAAGCCAGTGGAAAGGCCATGAGTGGGGAGCATATCAGGCCTTTTTAAGGAACAACAGTAGGCCATTGTGGCTAAAATAGTGAGAGCACATGGGAAAGGAGCAAGAGATGAAGTCACAGAAGTAAGGAAATGTTGATCACACAGGTTTGTAAGTAATAATGAGAACTTTGTCTTTGTCTTCTATTCAGGAGGGAAAGGTGTGCCACTGGAAAGTTTTTTTTTTTCCAGTTATTATTATTTTTTTAAATTTTATTTTATTTTAAAACTTTACAAATTGTATTAGTTTTGCCAAATATCAAAATGAATCTGCCACAGGTATACATGTGTTCCCCATCCTGAACCCTCATCCCTCCTCCCTCCCCATACCATCCCTCTGGGTCATCCCAGTGCACTAGCCCCAAGCATCCAGTATCGTGCATCAAACCTGGACTGGCATCTCGTTTCATACATGATATTATACATGTTTCAATGCCATTCTCCCAAATCTTCCCACCCTCTCCCTCTTCCACAGAGTCCATAAGACTGTTCTATACATCAGTGTCTCTTTTGCTATCTTGTACATAGGGTTATTGTTACCATCTTTCTAAATTCCATATATATGCGTTAGTATACTGTATTGGTGTTTTTCTTTCTGGCTTACTTCACTCTGTATAATAGGCTCCAGTTTCATCCACCTCATTAGAACAGATTCAAATGTATTCTTTTTAATGGCTGAGTAATACTCCATTGTGTATATGTACCACTGCTTTCTTATCCATTCATCTGCTGATGGACATCTAGGTTGCTTCCATGTCTTGGCTATTATAAACAGTGCTGCGATGAACATTTGGGTTACATGTGTCTCTTTCCTTTCTGGTTTCCTCAGTGTGTATGCCCAGCAGTGGGATTGCTGGATCATAAGGCAGTTCTATTTCCAGTTTTTTAAGGAATCTCCACACTGTTCTCCATAGTGGCTGTACTAGTTTGCATTCCCACCAGCAGTGTAAGAGGGTTCCCTTTTCTCCACACCCTCTCCAGCATTTATTGCTTGTAGATTTTTGGATCGCAGCGATTCTGACTGGTGTGAAATGGTACCTCATAGTGGTTTTGAGGAGAGAAGTGATATAAACTGACTTAGATATATTATCCCTTGGCTGCTTAGTAAAGAACAGAATGTACTAACTTGTATTAGAGCTTATAAGACAGCTATCATTTTAAAAAATTTGTATTGGGGTATATTTGATTTACAGTGTTGTGCTATTTTCAGGTATACAGCAAGGTGACTATTATATGTAAACATATACTGACTCGTTTTTTGGATTCTTTTCCTATGTAGGCCGAACATTTCCCTGGTGGCTCAGATGGTAAAGTGTCTGCCTACGATGCATTAGACGTGGGTTCGATCCCTGGGTAGGGAAGATGCCCTGGAGAAGGAAATGGCAACCCACTCCAGCATTCTAGCCTTGAAAATCCCACAGACAGAGGAGCCTAGTAGGCTACAGTCCACGGGATCGCAAAGAGTCAGACACGACTGAGTGACTTCACTTTACTTCACTTTCACTTTCACCTATATAGGCCATTCCAGAATATTGGGTACAGTTCCCTATGCTATACAGTAGGTCCTAATTAGTTATCTATTTTATATATAGTAGTGTGCAGAGGTCAGTCCCAGTCTTCTAATTTATCCCTCGCCTCCTTACCGCTCAAAAACCATAAGTTTCTTTTCTATGTCTGTAACTGTCTGTTCTATAGATAAGTTCATTTATGGCCTTTTTTAGAATTCCACATATAAGCAATATCATATATTTGTCTTTCTCTTTAACTTACATCACTCAGTATGACAATCCCTAGATCCATTCATGTTGGTACAAATAGCATTATTTTGTTATTTTTTATGGCTTATTAATATTCCATTGTATATATGTACCACAAAATTATTAATCCATTCCTCTTGATGATGGACATTTAGGCAACTTCCATATCCAGGCTATTGTAAATAGTTTAAGATAATTATCATTTTATAGCAGTGCTCCACACACTTTAATATGTATTGTAAGTCAAATGTTAACCTAGTTAAAATGCAGATTTGAACTCATGTCTGGAATAGAGTTAAAGATTCTGAATTTCTTAAAAACTCAAGGTGATTCATATGCTGTTGGTCAAGGGCAGAACAATTTGAGGGTAGGAGATATGTCCAAGGCCTGGCAAAGAGCAGAGCTCCACTAAATTTTTGCTGAATGAATGATATATCAGTGGTTTGATGCCCAATGTTAACTAACACATTCTAGAGGGTAATTAAAAAAAAATTAACCATTTGTAAGAAGACAGGAGGAAGAGAAAAAGATAAAAGAGAGGCATGGATGGATAGGCAAACAGAAGAAAAGGGAAAGAAGGAAAGAAAAACCACATTTCCCCAAATACTTATAATATTAGATTTACTTAATTTCCTCAATGAACTTAAGAGTTTGGTAAAATGAAGCTAGCTTTTTCACTCTCCTCTTTCACTTTCATCAAGAGGCTCTTTAGATCCTCTTCACTTTCTGCCATAAGGGTGGTATCATCTGCATATCTGAGGTTATTGATATATCCTTCAGCAATCTGGATTCCAGCTTGTGCTTCATCCAGCCTAGCAGTTCGCATGATGTACTCTGCATATAAGTTAAATAACCAGGGTGACAATATACAGCCTTGACATACTCCTTTCCCAATTTGGAACCAGTCCATTGTTCCATGTCCTGATCTAACTGTTGCTTCTTGACCTGCATAGAGATTTCTTAGGAGGCAGGTAAAGTGGTTTGGTATTTCCATTTCTTTAAGAATTTTCTACAGATTGTTGTGATCCACACAGTTAAAGGCTTTGGTGTAGTCAATAAAGCAGAAGTAGATATTTTTCTGGAACTCTCTTGCTTTTTTGATGATCCAACAGATGTTGACAATTTGATCTCTGGTTCCTCTGCCTTTTCTAAATCCAGCTTGAACATCTGAAAATTCTCAGTTCACCTACTGTTGAAGCATAGCTTGGGGAATTTTGAGCATTACTTTGCTAGCATGTGAGATGAGTGCAATTGTATGATAGTTTGAACATTCTTTGGCATTTCCTTTCTTTGGGATTGGAATGAAAACCGACGTCTTCCAGTCCTGTGGCCACTGCTGAGTTCTCCAAATTTGTTGGTACATTGAATGCAGCACTTTAACGGCATCATCTTTCAGAATTTGAAATAGCTCAGCTGGAATTCTATTACCTCCACTAGCTTTGTTCGTAGTGATGCTTGCTAAGGCCCACTTGACTTCACACTCCAGGATGTCTGGCTCTAGGTGAGTAATCACACCATTGTGGTTATCTGGTTAATTAAATCTTTTTTCTATAGTTCTTTTGTGTATTCTTGCCACCTCTTCTTAATATCTTCTGTTTCTGTTAGGTCCATACCGTTTCTGTCCTTTATCGTGCCCATCTTTGCATGAAATGTTCCCTTGGTGTCTCTAGTTTTCTTGAAGAGATCTCTAGTCTTTCCATTCTAGTGTTTTCCTCTGTTTCTTTGCGTTGATCACTTAAGAAGGCTTTCTTATCTCTCCTTGCTATTCTTTGGAACTCTGCATTCAGATGGATATATCCTTCCTTTTCTCCTTTGCATTTCGCTTCTATTCTTTTCTCAGCCATTTGTAAGGCCCCCTCAGACAACAATTTTGCCTTTGTGCATTTCTTTCTCTTGGGTATAGTTTTGATCACTGCCTTCTGTACGATGTCATGAACTTCCATCCATACTTCTTCAGGCACTCTGTCTGTCAGATCTAATCCCTTGAATCTACTCGTTACTTCAACTGTATAATCATAAGGGATTTGATTTAGGTCATACTTAGTGGTTTTCCCTACTTTCTTCAATATAAACCTGAATTTTGCAATGAGGAGTTCATGATCTGAACTACAGTCACCTCCTGGTCTTTTTGCTGACTGTATAGAGTTTCTCCAACCACGGCTAAAAAGAATGTAATCAATCTCATTACAGTAGTGACCGTTTGGTGATGCCTATACATAGAGTGTTCTCTTGTGTTGTTGGAAGAGGGTGTTTGCTATGATCAGTGCATTCTCTTGGCAAAACTCTGTTAGCCTTTGCCCTGTTTCATTTTGTTCTCTAAGGCCACACTTGCCTGTTACTCTGGGTATCTCTTGACTTCCTACTTTTGCATTCAAGTCCCTTGTGATGAAAAGGACATCCTTTTTGTGGTGTTAGTTCTAGAAGGTCTTGTAGGTCATCATAGAACCATTCAACTTCAACTTCTTCAGCATTAGTGGTTGGGCATAGACTTGGATTACTGTGATATTGAATGGTCTGCCTTGGAAGGGGACAGAGTTCATTCTGTCTTTTTTCAGATCACACCCAAGTACTGCATTTTGGACTCTTTTGTTGACTATGAGGGCTACTCCATTTCTTCTAAGGGATTCTTGCCCAGGATAGTAGATATAATGGTCATCTGAATTAAATTTTCCCATTCCTGTTCATTTTTGTTCACTGATTCCTAAAATGTCTATGTTCACTCTTGCTGTCTCCTGTTTGACCACTTTAAATTTACCTTGATTGCTGGTTCCTATGCATTTTTGTTCTTTACAACATCAGACTTTACTTCCATTAGCAGTCACATGCACAATTGTGCATTGTTTTAACTTTGGTTCATTCTTTACTCTTTCTAGAGCTATTTCTCCACTCTTCTCCAGTAGCATATTGGGCATCTATCGACCTGGAGAGTTTATCTTTCAGTATCATAAATTTTTGCCTTTTCATACTGTTCATGGGTTGTCAAGACAAGAATACTAAAGTGGTTTGTCATTCCCTTCTCCAGGGGAATATGTTTTCGCAGAAATATCCACCATAACCCGTCCACCTTGGGTGGTCCTACACAGCATGCCTCATATTTTCACTGAATTAGACAAGGCCATGATCCATGTGATCAGTTTGTTTAGTTTTCTGTGACTGTCATTTTCATCCTGTCTGACCTCTGACAGATAGGACTAAGAGGTTGTGGAAGCTCTTTGATGTGAGAGACTGGCTCTGGGGAATCTAGGTTTTGTCTGATGTGCGGGGTTGTGCTCAATAAATCTTTAATCCAGTTTTCACTTTAAGTATGGGGGCTGTATTCCCTGAAGCAAACCTATGTTAGGTGTAATGGTCAGATCAGATAAGTCACTCAGTCATGTCTGACTCTTTGAGACCCCATGAATCGCAGCACGCCAGGCCTCCCTGTCCATCACCAACTCCCGGAGTTCACTCAGACTCACATCCATCAAGTCAGTGATGCCATCCAGCTATCTCATCCTCTGTCGTCCCCTTCTCCTCCAGCCCTCAATCCCTCCCAGCATCAGAGTCTTTTCCAATGAGTCAACTCTTCGCATGAGCTGGCCAAAGTACTGGAGTTTCAGCTTTAGCATCATTCCTTCCGAAGAAATCCCAGGGCTGATCTCCTTCAGAATGGACTGGTTGGATCTCCTTGCAGTCCAAGGGACTCTCAAGAGTCTTCTCCACCACCACAGTTCAAAAGCATCAATTCTTCGGTGCTCAGCCTTCTTCACAGTCCAACTCTCACATCCATACACGACCACAGGAAAAACCATAGCCTTGACTAGATGAACCTTTGTTGGCAAAGTAATGTCTCTGCTTTTGAATATGCTACCTAGGTTGTTCATAACTTTCCTTCCAAGGAGTAAGTGTATTTAATTTCATGGCTGCAATCACCATCTGCAGTGATTTTGGAGCCCCCCAAAATAAAGTCTGACACTGTTTCCACTGTTTCCGCATCTATTTCCCATGAAGTGATGGGACCAGATGCCATGATCTTCATTTTCTGAATGTTGAGCTTTAAGCCAACTTTTTCACTCTCCACTTTCACTTTCATCAAGAGGCTTTTGAGTACCTCTTCACTTTCTGCCATAAGGGTGGTGTCATCTGCATATCTAAGGTTATTGATATTTCTCCCGGCAATCTTGATTCCAGCTTGTGTTTCTTCCAGTCCAGCTTTTCTCATGATGTACTCTGCATATAAGTTAAATAAGCAGGGTGACAATGTACAGCCTTGACGAAGTCCTTTTCCTATTTGGAACCAGTCTGTTCTTCCATGTCCAGTTCTAAGTGTTGCTTCCTGACCTGCATACAGATTTCTCAAGAGGCAGATCAGGTGGTCTGGTATTCCCATCTCTTTCAGAATTTTCCATAGTTTATTGTGATCCACAAACTCAAAGGTTTTGGCATAGTCAATAAAGCAGAAATAGATGTTTTTCTGGAACTCTCTTGCTTTTTCCATGATCCAGCAGATGTTGGCAATTTGATCTCTGGTTCTTCTGCCTTTTCTAAAACCAGCTTGAGCATCAGGAAGTTCATGGTTCAGGTATTGCTGAAGCCTGGCTTGGAAAATTTTAAGTATTACTTTACTACGTGTGAGATGAGTGCAATTGTGCAGTAGTTTGAGCATTTTTTGGCATTGCCTTTCCTTGGGATTGGAATGAAAACTGATCTTTTCCAGTCCTGTGGCCACTGCTGAGTTTTCCAAATTTGCTGGCATATTGAGTGCAGCACTTTCACAGCATCATCTTTCAGGATTTGGAATAGCTCAACTGGAATTCTATCACCTCCACTAGCTTTCTTCGTAGTGATGCTTTCTAAAGCCCACTTGACTTCACATTCCAGGATCTCTGGCTCTAGGTGAGTGATCACACCATCGTGATTATCTGGGTCGTGAAGATATTTTTTGTACAGTTCTTCTGTGTATTCTTTCCACCTCTTCTTAATATCTTCTACTTCTGTTATGTCCATACCATTTCTGTCCTTTATCGAGCCCATCTTTGCATGAAATGTTCCTTTGGTATCTCTGATTTTCTTGAAGAGGTCCCTAGTCTTTCCCATTCTGTTGTTTTCCTCTATTTCTTTGCATTGATTGCTGAAGAAGGCTTTCTTATCTCTTCTTGCTATTCTTTGGAACTCTGCATTCAAATGCTTCTATCTTTCCTTTTCTCCTTTGCTTTTCACTTCTCTTCTTTTCACAGCTATTTGTAAGGCCTCCCCAGATAGCTATTTTGCTTTTTTGCATTTCTTTTCCATGGGGATGGTCTTGATCCCTGTCTCCTGTACAATGTCACGAACCTCATTCCATAGTTCATCAGGCACTCTATCTATCAGATCTAGGCCCTTAAATCTATTCTCACTTCCACTGTATAATCATAAGGGATTTGATTTAGGTCATACCTGAATGGTCTAGTGGTTTTCCCTACTTTCTTCAATTCAAGTCTGAATTTGGCAATAAGGAGTTCATGATCTGAGCCACAGTCAGCTCCCGGTGTTGTTTTTGCTGACTGTATAGAGCTTCTCCATCTTTGGCTGCAAAGAATATAATCAATCTGATTTTGGTGTTGACCATCTGGTGATGTCCATGTATAGAGTCTTCTCTTGTGTTGTTGGAAGAGGGTGTTTTTTATGACCAGTGCATTTTCTTGGCAAAACTCTCTTAGTCTTTGCCCAGCTTCATTCCGTATTCCAGGGCCAAACTTGCCTGTTACTCCAGGTGTTTCTTGACTTCCTACTTTTGCATTCCAGTCCCCTATAATGAAAAGGACATCTTTTTTGGGTGTTAGTTCTAAAAGGTCTTGGAGGTCTTCATAGAACCGTTCAACTTCAGCTTCTTCAGCATTACTGGTTGGGTCATAGACTTGGATTACTGTGATATTGAATGGTGTAATGGTAACCTCCTTCAAAAGGGCTTATGCCAGTACTGTTGTATTCAGTGCCCCTGGCCCTGTGTCAGGCCACTGTCGACCCATGCCTCCACAATATCAATGTGTCATATGATAGCTGTCCTTCTCTGTCTGACTTCATTCAGTATGACAATAAATAGATCCATCCATGTTGCTGCAAATGGCATTATTTCATTCTCTTTAATGCCTGCTGAAGCCCCAATACTTTGGCCACTTGATGTGAAGAACTGACTCATTGGAAAAGACCCTGATGCTGGGAAATATTGAAGGCAGGAAGAGAAGGGGACAAGACACGATGAGATGGTTGGATGGCACCACTGACTCAATGAATACGAGTTTGAGCAAGCTCCAGGAGTTGGTGACTGACAAGAAAGCCTGGCATCCATGGGGTTGCAAATAGTTGGACATGACTGAGTGACTGAACTGAACTGAAAATGAAACTCACTGGAGAAATCATAAAATCAAAGGTTATAGGAGTAAAGGGCACCTTCAAGGCCACAAGTTAATTAGTGACTAAGTTAAGACGTGAAAGCCAGCACTCCATGTCTACAGAGCCCTTGTTGTTTCTATCCTACATTATTGCTTTGAGGAAGTGGAAGAAGATAAACTTCAACCTTCCTGGACGGGGTGAGAAAAGGAGTTTAGGTGAAGAAAGTTAAGGCCCAAAGTCCTTGGCCTTAATATCTTCACATGCAGTTGTTGTTGGTATTAGTTACATGTGGATATTTAAATTAAAATGAAATAAAATTTACAATTCCATTTCTCAGTCATACTAGCCACATCTCAAATGCTCAGCAGCCACAAATGGTTGACCAGTGGCTACTGTAATAGGGACTACAGATATACAACTTGTTCATCACTGCAAAAAGTTCTACTATGCAGCACTACAGAAACAAGGACTTTACATTCCCACCAACAATGCGAGAGGGTTCCCTTTTCTCTATATTCTCTCCAGCATTTATCGTTTGTAGGTTTTTTGATGATGTCCATTCTACCAGTGTAAGGTAATACATCATTGTGGTTTTGATTTGCATCTCTAATAATTAGTAATATTGAGCATCTTTTCATGTGCTTCTTGGCTATCTGCATATCTTCTTTAGAGAAATGCCTATTTAGGTCTTCTACCCATTTTTTGATTGTGTTGTTTTTTTGTTATTGAGCTGCATGAGCTATTTGTGTACTTTGGAGGTTACTCCCTTGACAGTTGCTTTATTTGCAAATATTTTCTCCCACACTGAGGGTTGTCTTTTCATCTTGTTTATGGATTTCTTTGTTGTGCAAAAGATTTTACAGTCACTAAGAGGAACAGTATGGAGGTTTCTTAAAAAATAAAAACAGAACCACAGTTCTGTGCTGTGATTAGTCACCCAGTAATGTCTGACTCTTTATGACCCCATAGACTGTAGCCTGCCAGGCTCCTCTGTCCATGGGGATTCTCCAGGCAAGAATACTAGAGTGGATTGCCATGCCCTCCTCCAGGGGATCTTCCCAACCCAGGGATCACACCCAGGTCTTCCATATTGCAAGAGGTTTCTTTACCATCTGAGCCTCCAGGGAAGCCCAAGAATACTGGAGTGGGTAGCCTATCCTTTCTCCAGGGGAATTACCCAACCTAGAAATCAAATTGCTGTCTCCTGCATTGCAGGCAGATTCTTTATCAGCTGAGCTACCAGGGAAGCCCCAGAACCACCATATGACCCAGCAATTCCATACTGGGCATATACCATAAGGAAACCACAGTTCAAAAAGACATTCACCCCATTCTTCATTGTAGCACTGTTTACAATAGCCAGGACATGGAAGCAACCTAAATGTCCAAAGACAGATGGATGGAAAAGAAGATGTGGTGTATATATACAATGGACTATTAGTCAGTCAAAAAGGAATGAAGTTGGATCTCTTGTAGAGACATGGATGAACCTAGAGTCTGTCATACAGAGTGAAGTAAGTCAGAAAGAATAAAACAAATATGGTATATCATTGTATATATGTGGAATCTAGAAAAATGGCACAGATGAACCTATTTGCAGGGCAGGAATAGAGACACAGATGTAGAGAAAGGACATGTGGACATGCAGCGGGGCATGGAGAGGGGTGGGATAAAATGGAAGATTGGGATTGGCATACATATTAGACTGGCCAAAGAGTACATTCAGGTTTTCCCCTTATACCTTACAGAACAACTCAAATGAACTTTTTGCCCAATCCAATACACTATCATGTGTAAAAGAGATAGCTAGTGAGAAACTGCTATACATTACAGGGAGCTCAGCTCAGTGCTCTGAGGTGATCTAGATGGGAAGGATGAGGGGAGGTTGGGAGAGAGTTCCAAGAGGAAGGAGATATATGTATACATGTGGATATATGTATACATGTGGCTGGTTCCCTTTGTTATACAGCAGAAACTAACACAACATTGTGAGGCAACTACACCCCAATTTAAAAAACAAGAAATAAGAACTCTGACATGTTTAACAAGCTTGCACAGGAACCTTGGTGTACTTTCAAGTTTGTAAACTACTGGCTTACCGAAATGTTTGTGTGCTATAATGAAGTCAGGCCCTTACATGGGGTGCCAACAACTGGATCAGAAGCCAAGAGGATACAGATAGAGATTCCAGCGAGGGGACAGAGGAAGGGAGGGAGGGGGGGAGAGAGAATATGAATATGCATATGAAAGTTAGACAAACAGATAGCAAAAAGGGGAGAAGTAAACAGAGGGAGAGTAATCCCAAGGGAGCAGTTTCATCCACTGAACAGAGTCTAGATCAGTCCAGTTACTTTTTCTAACACCTTGGGACTGTCACAGGTATAGCCCAGGAAGGTTGTCATTTCTTCATGGAAGTGTTCTCTATCTTATCCTAAGGGCCCTCACATGGACCATCAGAGTTGGGCCTACCTCACAAATGTCCTTTAGGTGCTTGATGTAATGACGCTCGGTGCTCATGATCTCATTGATGACGTTGGCCCGCATCTGGTCCCGGTTTTGGAGTGGCCGGCCCAGACAGAGGCAGTCTGAGTTGGGGTCCAGGTGCCCATTCTGAACATCACTGGGCCCTTCCTCTACCCCATCCTCCTGGTTCACCCATAGCTGTAGAGGCAGGCAGAAGAAGAAGAATGGGTTAGCTTCCTTCTTTGAGAAATTTTCAGCCAAGTAGAAAAAGGATAAACTAAAATATTCAGGTATTCATAGAGCCAGAACCTTCAACCAGAGCCCTCTTAAACTGAATGCCAGGACCAGCTCTAGGGTGACTTGTTGGACTTATCTATGAGTCTATACCTCTCTAGGCCTTTAGTGACCTATCCATAAAATGGAGGATGGAGAAGAGTAGGACTAAATCATCTCTAAGAGACTTCTTGGCTAGGAAGGTTTCAGAGGAGAAAAGAGTTATGGCAAGCAGAACTCATTTGTGCTGGAGCATATTGAGCCATCACAGCTGGATCAACAAATACAGATTAAATTATAATATTGGGAGGTGAAGGGTCCAAGATGGTGACATTAGAAGACCCTGATCTCACCTCCTCCCATGGATACACCAAATCTACACCTATATAGAGAGCAATTTTAAAACTGGACTTCATTTTATTTTTATAGAGCAATTTTTGAGGGGTGATTGGATAGTTACTGCACATAAAAGGACCAGATAGAAATAGGTAGTAAAGATGGAAACATGATATCCATGAACCACACCTCTGAAGTAGCAATTTGCATGGTAAGGGATATTGCTGAGGGGCATAAGCAAAGACTCACCTAAACCCAGCAGTTTAAAGAGCAGACACACACACTTAGAGAACAAACTTATAGTTACCAGAGGAAAAGGATTGGGGAGGGATAGATTGGGAGTCTGGTACTGACAATGTACACACTGTTGTATTTAAAATAAACAACAAAAACCTACTGTATAGCACTGGGAACTGTTATATATCTGCTCAATATTCTGTAATAACTTAAAATAATTTGAAAAAGAATAGATACATGCATACATATAACTGAATCACTTTGCTCTACATCTGAAACACAACATTGTTAATCAATTATATTCCAACATAAAATGAAAACAAAGAAGTAAAAATAAAGAGCACCTAGACTATACAGTAAGAAAATCCATTTACTAACACAAAAGCTTCATTACCACTAAATCAATCTTACAAGAAATATTAATGGATCTTCTTCAAGTGGAAAAGAAAAGCTCATAAATAGAAATAAAATCTATTAAAGAAAAAATCTTAATGGTAAAGGCAAATATAGAAAAGGCAGTGTATTAGCCACTTAAAAAGCAATGAAGGCTAAAAGACAAAAGTAGAATAACCAACTATAACTATACTAATTTGTTAAGGGATACATAAAATAAAAAGAGGCAAAATGTGACATCAAAAATATAAAATGTGAGGTGAGGGAATAAAAGTGTAGTGCTTTGAGAATGCCTTCAAACTTTCACTGTAATAGACAGATATATGTTGTTGTTTGCTGTTCAGTCTCTAAGCTGTGGCCGATACTTTGTTATCACATGGACTACCTTCACTGTCTCCCAGAGTTTGCTCAAATTCATGTCTATTGATTCAGAGATGCTATCTAACCATATCATTTTCTGTCGCCCTCTCCTCCTTTTGCCTTCAGTCTTTCCCAGAATCAGGGTCTTTTCCAAAGAGTCAACTCTTCACATAAGATGGCCAAAGTATTGGAGCTTCAGCATCATTCCTTCCAATGAATATTCAGCGTTGATTTCCTTTAGGATTTACTTGTTTGACCTCATAGTCCAGGGGATTCTCAAGAGTCTTCTCCAGCACAGTTTAAAAGCATCAATTCTTTGGCCTTCAGCCTTATTTATGGTCCAACTCTCACATCTGTATATGATTGCTTGAAAAACCATAGTTTTGACTATACAGACCATTGTAGGCTAAGTGATGTCTCTGTTTCTTAATACATTATCTAGGTTTGTCATAGCTTTCCTTCCAAGGAGCAAGTGTCTTTTAATTTCATGGCTGCAGTCACCATCTGCAGTGATTTTGGAGCCCAAGAAAATTAAATCTGTCACTGCTTCCACTTTTTCCCATTCTAATTGCCATGAATTGATGGGCCCATATGCCAAGATCTTAGTTTCCTGAATGTTGAGTTTTAAGCAAGTTTTTTCACTCTCCTCTTTCACCCTCATGAAGAAGCTCTTTAGTTCCTCTTCACTTTCTGCCATTAGCGTGGTATCATCTGCATATCTGAGGTTGTTGCTATTTCTCCCAGCAACCTTGATACCAGTTTGTGATTCATCAAACATGATATTTCACATGATGTACTCTGCATACAAATTATATAAACAGGGAATCAATATACAGCCTTGACATATTCCATTCCCAATTTGGAGCCAGTCAGCTTTTCCATGTAAGGTTCTAACTGTTGCTTCCTGACACATATAGGTTTTTCAGGAGACAGGTAAGGTGGTCTGGTATTCCCATCTCTTTAAGAATTTCTACAGTTTGTTGAGAACCACACAGTCAAAGGCTTTAGCATAGTCAATGAAGCAGATATTTTTCTGGAATTCCCTTGCTTTCTCTATGATCCAAGGAATGGTGACAAATTGGCCTCTGGTTCTTCTGCCTTTTCTAGACCCAACTTATATCTCTAGAAGTTCTCAGTTCAGGTACTAGTGAAGCCTAGCTTGAAGCATTTTAAGCATAACCTTACTAGTATGTTAAATGAGCAATACTGTACAATAGTGTGAACATTCTTTGAAATTGCCTTACTTTGGGATTGGAATGAAAACTGACCTTTTCCAGTCCTGTGGCCACCTCTGAGTTTTCCAAATTTGCTGGCATATTGAGTGCAACACTTTCATAGGATCATCTTTCAGGATTTTATTTTTTTCAAATCAAATAGTTCAGCTGGAATTCTATCACTTCCACTAGCTTTGTTCATACTAATGCTTCCTAAGGTCCACTTGACTTCACACCACATCATGTCTGGATCTAGATGAATGACCACAATATCGTGGTTATTTGAGTCATAAAGACATTTTGTATAGATTCTCTGTGTATTCTTGCCACCTCTTCTTAATCTCTCCTGCTTCTGTTAGGTCCTTACTGTTTCTCTCCTTTATTATGCCCAATCTTGCATGATATATTCCCTTGATCACCTCAATTTTCTTGAAGAGGTCTCTAGTATTTCCCATTATATTATTTTCCTCTACTCATTTGCATTGTTCATTTAAGAGAGTCTTCTTAATCTCCCCTTGCTATTCTCTGGAACTCTTCATTCAGTTGGGTATATATTTCCTTTTCTCCCTTGCCTTTCACTTCTCTTCTTTCCTCAGCTATTTGTAAAGCCTCCTCAGACAACGACTTTGCCTTTTGCATTTCCTTGGTTTGTGGTAATTTTAGTCACTGCTTCCTGTACAATGTTATGAAACTCTCTCCATAGTTCTTTAGGCAATCTGTCTATCCGATCTAATTCCTTGAATCTATTTGTCACCTCCACTATATAATCATAAGGGATTTGATTTAGGTTATACCTCAATGATCAAGGGGTTTTCCTTACTTTCTTCAATTTAAGCTTGAATTTTGCAATAAGGAGTTGATGATCTGATCTACAGTCAACTCCAGGTCTTGCTTTTGTTGACTGTGTACTGTTTCTTAATCTTAAGCTTCAAAGAATATAGTCAAACTGAATTCAGTATTGACAATCTGGTGATGTCTATGTGTAGAGTCACCTCTTGTGTTGTTGGAAAAGGGTGTTTGCTATGAGCAGTATGTTTTCTTGGGAAAACTCTGTTAGCCTTTGCCCTGCTTCATTTCATACTCCAGGGCCAAACCGGCCTGTTACTCCAGGTATTTCTTGACTTCCTACTTCTGCATTCTAGTCCCCTATGATGAAAATAACATCTTTTTTGGTGTTAGTTTTAGAAGGTCTTGTATTTTGTCTTAGAACTGATCAACTTCAGTTTCTTTGGCCTCGGTAGCTCGAGCAAGACTTGGATTACTGTGATGTTGAATAGTTGCCTTGGAAATGAACTGAGATCATTCTGTCATTTTTGAGATTGCACCCAATTACTGCATTTCAGACTCTTTTGTTGACTATGAGGGTTATTCCATTTCTTTTAAAGGATTCTTGCTCACAGTAGTAGGTATAATGGTCATCTGAATTAAAGTTGCCTATTACTGTGCATTTTAGTTCACTGATTTCTAAGATGTTGATGTTCACTCTTGCCATCTCTTACTTGACCATGTCCAATTTACCTTTATTTGTGGACCTAATATTCCAGGTCCTATGCAATCTTGTTCTTTATAGCATCAGACTTTACTTTCACCACCAGACACATTCATAAGTGAGCATCGTTTCTGCTTTGGCCTCATTCATGGATCAGAGCCTTGTGGCAAAGGGAATTGTATAACTCAGTGAAGCTATGAACTATGCAAAGCAGGGTCACCCAAGACACATGGGTCATAGTGAAGAGTTCTGACAAAACATGGTCCACTCGAGGAGGAAATGCAAATCACTCCAGTAATCTTGCTGCTAGAATCCCATGACGGAGAAGGCAATGGCACCCCACTCCAGTACTCCTGCCTGGAAAATCCCATGGACGGAGGAGCCTGGAAAGCTGCAGTCCATGGGGTCGCTGAGGGTTGAACACGACTGAGTGACTTCACTTTCAATTTTCACTTTCATGCATTGGAGAAGGAAATGGCAACCCACTCCAGTGTTCTTGCCTGGAGAATCCCAGGGACGGGGGAGCCTGGTGGGCTTCAGTCTATGGGGTCACACAAAGTCGGACACGACTGAAGTGATTTAGCAGCAGAACCCCAAGAACAGTATGAAAAAGCAAAAAGAAATGACCCTGGAATATGAGCCCCCCGGGTCAGAAGGTGTCCAATATGTTACTGGGGAAGAATGGAAGGCAATTACTAATAGCTCCAGAAAGACAGCTATATACAGGTTGATGATATATATATAAACCTCATATCAACTATAACCCCAAAACCTACAAAAGGTACACAAAAAATAATGAGACAGAAATTCTAAAAAAAACACTAAAGAAATCCATCAGACTTCAAAGGAAGAATCCAAGAGAAGAACACAGGAATAGAGAAGACCAAATAAACCCAGAAATAATTAACCAAATGGCAATAAGTGCATATCTATCAATAATTATTTTAATATAAATATACTAAATATTCTATATCAAAAGATATAGGAGAGCTGAATGAATAAAAAACACAACCCATCTACATGCTGCATACAGAAGACTGACTGAAGGTCTAAAGGTATATGTAGACTAAAAGCAAAGGGATGGAAAAGAAAATATGCCATGCAAATTAAAAAAAAAAAGAATCTGGGGTGGCAATATTTATATCAGACAAAGCAAACTTTAAAACAAAGACTATAACAAATGACAAAGAATGGTAACATATAATGATAAAGAGATCAACACAACAAAAGGATTTAACATTTGTAAACTTTTATGCATCCAACATTAGAGCACCTAAATGTATACAAAATACTAGATAAAATAAGATAAATCAGCAGTAACACAGTAATAGTAGGGGACTTTAATATCCCACTTACATCATCTAGACAGAAAATCAATAAGAAAACAATAGCTTTAGGCAACGCAGTAAATCACAAATGGACTTAATAGATATATATAGAACATTCTATCCAGAAACAACAGATTGCACATTCTTTTCAAGTGTACAGGAACATTCTTCAGGATAGATCATAGGATGCCACAAAATAAACTTCAATAATTTAAGAAAACTGAAATCATATCAAGAATCTTTACCATACACAAGGATATGAAACTAGAAATATAATACAAGAAGAAAACTGTAAAAAGCACAAACACATGGAGAATAAACAACATGCTACTAAAGAACAAATGGATCAATGAAAAAAACTGAAGAGGAAATTTTAAAAAATTCCTTGAGACTACTGAAAATGGAAACATAACTGTACAAAATCTATAAGATGCAGCAAAAGGAGTTCTAAAAGGGTAGTTCATACTTATACAAGCAAGAAAATATGAAATAAACAACCTAACATACCATTTAAAGGAAGTGGAACAATAAGAACAAACAAAGCCCAAAGTTAGCAGAAGGAATAAAGTAATAAAGATCAGAGTGGAAATAAATGAAATACAGATTTGAATATAGGAAAAAATAAATGAAACTAAGAGTTGGTTTCTTGAAAAGATAAAGAAAATAGACAAAACTTTAGCACAAGTCTAAGGTTTCATAGGATTCACCATTGTACCAAATATTTAGAGTTAATACCTATCCTTCTAAAATTATCCCTGAAAATTAAAGAGCAAGGAACACATCTCAACTTATTTTATGAGCCCAGCATTACCCTGATAGCAAAGTCAGATAATCACACATGCACACACGCACACACACACACATACACACAAATTACAGTCCAGAATATCTGATGAAAACAGATATCAAAATCTTCTACAAAATATTGCAAAATGCATTCAACATTACATTAGAGGGATCATATACCATAATTAACTGGGATTCATTTCAGGGATGCAAGAACATTTTGAATTTCATAAATCAGTGTGGTATACCATATTAATAAAAATAAAAGTAAAAATCATAGGATCATTTCAATGGATGCAGAAATAACAGTTTGGGCACACCTGAAACTGATACAGTATTGTTACTCAACTATGCTCCAATACAAAATAAATTTTTTTAGGAAAAATTTTGGTTTTGATGTTGACAAAATTCACTATCAATTTAACACAAAAATTCTCAACAAAGTGAGTACAGAGGGAACATACTTCATAATAAAGGCCATATATGACAAACCTACAGCTCACATAATATCAAATGGTTAAAATCTGAAAATTTTTCTTCTAAGATCAGGAACAGGAGAAAAACAACAACTTTTGCTACTTTATTCAAAATAGTACTGGAAATCTTAACCACAGCAATTAAGCAAGAAAAAGAAATGAAAAACATCCAACCTGAAAGAAAGAAGTAAAAACATCATTATTTGCTGACGGCATGATACTATATATAGAAAACCCAAAAGACTTCACCAAAAAACTCTTAGAACTCATAAATGTATTCAGTAAAGCTGCAGGATACAAAATGAATACACAGAGATCTGTTGCATTTCTATAAACTAATAACAAATTATCAGAAAGAGAAATGAAGAAATTCCTACTCACAATTTCATCTAAAAGAGTAAAAGTCCTAGGAATAAATTTATCAAAGGAGGTGAAAGACCTCCTATACTCTGAAAACTATAAGACATGGAGGAAACTGGAGATAACTGCAAACAAATGGAAAGATATACTATGTTCATGCACTGGAAGAATCACTATCATTAAAATGTCATACTACACTAAGCAGTCTATAGACTCAATGTAATCCTTATTAAGTAGCAATAACATTTTTCAAAAAACTAGAACAACTAATTCTAAATATAGTGTGTAACCACAAAAGATGCCAATTAGCCAAAGCAGTCTTGAGAAAGAACCAAGCTCAAGGTATCAAGCTTCCTGAATTGAAATTATGATAAAAAGCTACAGTAAACAAAACAGTATGGTACAGGAATGAAAACAGATACAAAAATCAATAGAAAAAAAAAGACAGAGTCCAGAAATACACCCATGCTCATATACCAAACCAATCTATGACAGAGAAATCAAGAATATATATTTGGGAAAGAAAACACTTTTCAATAAATGATGTTTGGAAAATTGGATGGCTTCATGCAAAATAATGAACTTGGACCATCTTCTTATGGCATATTCAAAAACAAACTCAAACTTGATTAAAGATTTAGTGGTAAGACTTAAAACCATTAAACTTCTAGAATAAACAGGCAGTACACTTTTGCATTGGTCTTAGAAATCTTTTTGAATATGTCTCCACAGGCAAGGGAAACAAAAAGATAAATAAATCAGACTACATCAAACTATAAAGCTTTTGCACAGGAAAGGAAACCACCAACAAAAGGAAAAGGCAACCTACTCAATGGGAGAAGACATTGCAAACAATATATCTGATAAGGGGTTTATTTCTGTTTTGTAAGTAAGTTCATTAGCATCATTTCATTTTAGATTCCACATATAACAGATGTCATACAATATTTCTCATTCTCTGTCTGACTTATTTTACTTAATATGACATTCTATAGGTTAATCCATGTTGCTTTGGGGTTTTTGTTTGTTTTCTTGTATTTTTGTTTGTCTGTTTTATTAGCTTTTACTTGTCATGATTTTTGTCTGTATATACTATTTACCTTTTTTTAATAAATAAAAACATATAAATAAGGAGAATTCAAAGATAGTCTCCAATATCTCCCATCTCTATGATATACATGCCCTGAATAATCCTTCCAAGTTTGAATAGGTTGGTTTTATCCCTATGATTAGGGTATATTATATGGTTGGCTCTACAAAAGTAAGATTATCGAATTGGCCTGACCTAATCACATGAGCCTTTAATAGAAGACAGTTTTCCAGTATGAAGTTTCCTCAAAAACTTTGAACTATCATATAATTGGGCAACCCACTCCAATATTCTTGCCTGAAATTCCATGGACAGAGGAGCCTGGCTGGCTACAGTCCATGGGGTTGCAAAGAATCGCACAAGACTCAGTACACATGCACACACACGATTCAGCAATTGTGCTTCTGGGTATTTACTGGAAGAAAACAAAAACACTAATCAAAAAAGATACATGCACCTCTATATAATTGCAGTATTATTTACAGTAGCCAAGACATGGAAGCAACCCAAGTTTCCATTAAATGATGAATGGATATAGATGAACGGGCACAAACACACAACAGAATATGACTCAGCTGTAGAAAAGAATGAAGAAGGAGGGTCAAGAGAGTAGAATACGAGGACCTAGGGTTTGCCTCTCTCCACAAGTACATCAAAAATACATTTACAAGTGAAATTATTCATGCAGAGATTCTGCTGAACATTAGCAGAGTCCTTTCAACATAAAAAAGGACAAGAAAAGATTTCTGTGCAACCAGGTAGGACAAAGGAGAGAAAGGGAAGAAAAGAGGAAATGGAATGGGACCTGCACTTCTGGTTGGGTGAGCTGGTTACCACTCCAGGGGAGGCTCCCTCACCAAGAGTAAGATATGTTGAAATGGCAAGGGGCGGCGGGGGGGTGGGGGGGGAACTTTGGGAGCTACTGGAAGAAAGAGCAGTGGCTGGCCTGTGGCAGGTAGGACAGAGCAAGAACAGCTGAGCCACAGCCTGATGTGCCCTAGACTGAGATGGGTGTCCACCAAAGCAAGAGGAGGGCTGGGTGCTGGAGTGTGCAGTTAGGCAGGCAAACTTAGAGAGAGGCCTGCTGTTGGCTGTGTGGAGATAGCTTAAAGTGATGGGAGTGAGGAGGTTAGCTGCAAGGAGAAAACCTGAGGGGATGAGAGTGAGGAATTCTGCAGCTGGGAATGTTCCAGGAGGAAGCACTGACTGCCTTGGAAGCAAGACACCATTGTTGCATGGCATGCAAGGGGTGTGGCTACTATTTGTTGTTGTTCAGTCGCTCAGTCATGTTTGACTCCTTGCAATCCCATGGACTGGAGCACACCAGGCTTCCCTGTCCTTCACCATCTCCTGTAACTTGCTCAAAGTCATGTCCACTGAGTTGGTGATGCCATCCAACCATCTCATTTCCCATCCAACTGTAGCAGCCTCAGTTCCCACATGCCAGCACCTGCCTCCATGTGCACTGGAAGGAACATCCACAGGAGTGACTGTGTAGCAGTCTGTCGCAGCCTCCTGCCAGCCCCTGCCTCCACAGGCACCAGAGAGGAGATCTCATCAGATAGAGCACATGCACTCCAGTTATGGCCACCTCTTGCCCCTCCCATCTAAGCCAACAAGTGTGCCTCAGTCGCTGCCTTTGGCCCCTCTTGCCTGAGAGAGGAGCAGAAGCCTGAGGGTGGCCCACATGTAGAGTTGTGGCCAAAAACAAAGCTGAGCCTGATTGTCTGTACTACTAGGGGAAAGAAAAAAAAAAAAAAAAACACTGAAATCCCTCCATGCAGCTGCACAAGCTGCACATTAAATCTCTGTGATAGTCTAGGTAAACCCAGCCTCTGAGAAACATTTGAATGGAAAACAAATGTTTTTACAACTAAGCCCAGTCTAGTTTTAGTGGCTGTGGACTTTATGAGCACAGATATGTGGGAGTTAGGCCAGGTCAGAGTTTCAGTTGCCCACACAGTGTCCATAGCAGGTCCATAGACCAAACTAGAGGTACTGGAGGTCTTCCTGGGGAAGCAAAGGTTGGCTGTGGCTCACAGTGGAGGAAAGGATAGATAGTATAGGCCTCAGGAATTTTTGTTTTCTTTTTTCTGCTGATTTATTTTTAATATATCTTGATTTTTCTATTTTTTAATTTTTTTTCTTGTTTTCATTTTCTCTTTTCTGTTATTTTTATTTCGTGAGTTTATTTGTTGTTTGTTTTTTGATTTTTAGTGTTTCTTTTTTCATTTTTTTCAGTTATGATTTTAATATTTTGGTTTGCTTTTTTTTCAAATTTTAAACTTTTTTTGTATTGAGTTAAGGAAACAGCAGCCCACTTCAGGATTCTTGCCTGGTAAATCCCATGGAGAGAGGAACCTGTCAGTCTATGGAGTTACAAAGACCTGGACACAACTTAGCAACTAAACAATAACCAATTAACAATGTTGTTACTTGGTAGTTTCAGCTGAACAGCAAAGGGACTCAGCCTTACATATACATGTATCTGTTCTCCCCTAAACTCCCCCTCCTATCCAGGCTGGCACATAACATTGAATAGTTTCATGTACTATACAACAGGTCCTTGTTGGTTATCCATTTTAAATATAGCAGTATGTACATGACCTTTCCAAAGTCCCTAACTATCCCATCCCCCTAGGAACCATAAGTTCATTTTCTAAGACTGTGTATCTCCTTCTGTTTTGTAATTAAATTCATTAGCATCATTTCATTTTAGATTCCACATATAATGGATGTCATACAATATTTCTCCTTCACTGTCCGACTTATTTCACTCAATATGACATTCTATAGGTTCATCATTGTTGCTTTGGGGGTTTTGTTTTTTTTCTTGTATTTTTGCTTGTTTGATTTGCTTTTATTTGTCATGATTTTTGTTTGTTTGTATATATTATTTACTTTTTTTTTTTTGGTCATGATATGCAGCTTGCAGGGTCTTGGTTCCCTGATGGGGGTCAAGCCTGAACTCCTGTGGTGGGAGCTTAGAGTCTGGCCACCAGACTGCCAGAGAATTCCCAGGCCCAGGGCATATCAATTGGTGTGAGCTCTCTCAGAGGTCTGCACCTTGGCACCAAGACCCAGATCCACTAAACTGCCTGCAAGCTCCAGTGTTGGATGAACCAGCCCAAACAACCAGCAAGACAAGAACAAAAACCCCACCCATTAGAGACAGTATGCCTAAAGTCATACTAAAATACCCGAAAATACACCTTTTGACATGGCCCTGGCCACCAGAGGAATATGACTAAGCTCCACCCACCAGAATGCAAGAAATAGTCTCTCCCAACAGGAAGCCTACACAAACCTTGAACCAATCTCATCCAACAGGGGGCAGACACCAAAAGCAAGAGGAAATACAACTATGCAATCTGTGGAAAGGAGACCACAGAGTAGGTAAGACAAAATGAGATAACACAGAAACATACTGCATATGAAAAAAGCAACATAAAAAAGGTTAAAGACCAAACAAATGAAGAGGAAATAAGCAATCTACCTGAAAAAGAATTCACAGTAATGACAGTAAAGATGATCTAAGATCTTAGAAATAGAAAGGAGGCAATAGATTAAGAAGATCAAAGAAATGTTTAACAAGGACCTAGTATAACTAAAGAACAAACAGTGATGAACAATATAGTAACAGAAATGAATAAATCAACTAGGAGGAATCAATAGCAGAATAAATGAGGCAGAAGAATAGGTAAGTGAGGTGGAAGGCAGAATGGTGGAAATCACTGGTGTGGAAAAGAATGAAGAAATAAAGAGTGAAAAGAAATATGGACACACTCAGAAACATCTGGGACATTAAGAATGAAATCAGATCAGATCATTTGCTCAGTCGTGTCCGACTCTTTGCGACCCCATGAATCGCAGCACGCCAGGCCTCCCTGTCCATCACCAACTCCCGGAGTTCACTCAGACTCACATCCATCAAGTCAGTGATGCCATCCAGCCATCTCATCCTCTGTCGTCCCCTTCTCCTCCTGCCCCCAATCCCTCCCAGCATCAGAGTCTTTTCCAATGAGTCAACTCTTCGCATGAGGTGGTCAAAGTACTGGAGTTTCAGCTTTAGCATCATTCCTTCCAAAGAAATCCCAGGGCTGATCTCCTTCAAAATGGACTGGTTGGATCTCCTTGCAGTCCAAGGGACTCTCAAGAGTCTTCTCCAACACCACAGTTCAAAAGCATCAATTCTTTGGCACTCAGCCTTCTTCACAGTCCAACTCTCACATCCATACATGACCACAGGAAAAACCATAGCCTTGACTAGACGAACCTTTGTTGGCAAAGTAATGTCTCTGCTTTTGAATATGCCATCTAGGTTGGTCATAACTTTCCTTCCAAGGAGTAAGCATCTTTTAATTTCGTGGCTGCAGTCACCATCTGTAGTGATTTTGGAGCCCAGAAAAATAAAGTCTGACACTGTTTCCACTGTTTCCCCAACTATTTCCCATGAAGTGATGGGACCAGATGCCATGATCTTCGTTTTCTGAATGTTGAGCTTTAAGCCCACTTTTTCACTCTCCACTTTCACTTTCATCAAGAGGCTTTTTAGTTCCTCTTCACTTTCTACCATAAGGGTGGTGTCATCTGCATATCTGAGGTTATTGATATTTCTCCCCTCAATCTTGATTCCAGCTTGTGCTTCTTCCAGTCCAGCGTTTCTCATGATGTACTCTGCATATAAGTTAAATAAACAGGGTGACAATATACAGCCTTGACGAACTCCTTTTCCTATTTGGAACCAGTCTGTTGTTCCATGTCCAGTTCTAACTGTTGCTTCCTGACCTGCATACAAATTTCTCAAGAGGCAGATCAGGTGGTCTGGTATTCCCATCTCTTTCAGACACAATATATTTAAAGTGATGAAAGGGAAGAACCTACAACCAAGAATACTCTACCCAGTAAAACTCTTCTTCAGATTTGATGGAGAAATCAAAAGCTTTCCAGACAAACAAAAGTTAACAGAATTCAGCACAACCAAACAAGCTTTACAACAAATACAAAAGGAACTTCTCTAGGCAGGAAACAGGAGAAGGAAAAGACCTACCTACAGAAAATAAACCCAAAACAATTAAGAAAAAGTAATAGGATCATTAGGTAATAGGGCTTCCCTAGTAGCTCAGATAGTAAAGAATCCACCTGCAATGTGGGAGACCTGGGTTCAATCCCTGGGTTGGGAAGATCCCCTGGAGCAAGGCATGGCAACCCACTCCAGTATTCCTGCCTGAAAATTGCCATGGACAGAGAAATCTGGCAGGCTACAGTACATGGAGTCACAGTCAGACATGACTGAGTGACTAAAGCACAATAGGATCATACATATTAATAATTACCTTAAATGTAAATGGATTAAATGCATCAACCAGAAGACATAGACTGCCTGAGCATATGAAAACCTGTGCGTGTTTGCACTTCCACTTACCACATCGCTCTGCTTGATCCCTCAAATTGTATGCTTTTTTTTTTTTTAATAATTTTATTTTATTTTTAAACCTTACATAATTGTATTAGTTTTGCCAAATATCAAAATGAATCCACCACAGGTATACATGTGTTCCCCATCCTGAACCCTCCTCCCTCCTCCCTCCCCATACCATCCCTCTGGGTCGTCCCAGTGCACCAGCCCCAAGCATCCAGCATCGTGCATTGAACCTGGACTGGCATCTCGTTTCATACATGACATTTCACATGTTTCAATGCCATTCTCCCAAATCTTCCCACCCTCTCCCTCTCCCACAGAGTCCATAAGACTGTTCTATACATCAGTGTCTCTTTTGCTGTCTCGTATACAGGGTTATTGTTACCATCTTTCTAAATTCCATATATATGCGTTAGTATACTGTATTGGTGTTTTTCCTTCTGGCTTACTTCACTCTGTATAATAGGCTCCAGTTTCATCCACCTCATTAGAACGGATTCAAATGTATTCTTTTTAATGGCTGAGTAATACTCCATTGTGTATATGTACCACTGCTTTCTTATCCATTCATCTGCTGATGGACATCTAGGTTGCTTCCATGTCCTGGCTATTATAAACAGTGCTGCGATGAACATTGGGGTACACGTGTCTCTTTCCCTTCTGGTTTCCTCAGTGTGTATGCCCAGCAGTGGGATTGCTGGATCATAAGGCAGTTCTATTTCCAGTTTTTTAAGGAATCTCCACACTGTTCTCCATAGTGGCTGTACTAGTTTGCATTCCCACCAACAGTGTAAGAGGGTTCCCTTTTCTCCACACCCTCTCCAGCATTTATTATTTGTAGACTTTTGGATCGCAGCCATTCTGACTGGTGTGAAATGGTACCTCATAGTGGTTTTGATTTGCATTTCTCTGATAACTATAAAACTCCTAGAGGAGAACATAGGCAAAACACTCTCTGACATACATCACAGCAGGATCCTCTATGACCCACCTCCCAGAATATTGGAAATAAAAGCAAAAATAAACAAATGGGACCTAATTAAACTTAAAAGCTTCTGCACATCAAAGGAAACTATTAGCAAGGTGAAAAGACAGCCTTCAGAATGGGAGAAAATAATAGCAAATGAAGCAACCGACAAACAACTAATCTCAAAAATATAGAAGCAACTCCTACAGCTCAACTCCAGAAAAATAAATGACCCAATCAAAAAATGGGCCAAAGATCTAAATAGACATTTCTCCAAAGAAGACATACAGATGGCTAACAAACACATGAAAAGATGCTCAACATCACTCATTATCAGAGAAATGCTTTTTTTTTATATTCTTAGTTTAATCATGTTCCCATTATGGCTTGCAATTGTAATTGTCTTTTATTTTTTGTCAGGCTATTGATTGTGAAAACTGATAAACATCATTCATGATTGTGATTATGTAACTATTACTCACTTAATAACATTCTATCATGATTGGTCAACAGAAAAATAGTAGAATTCTATATCACCAAAACCACCATGTAATAGAAAAACCTGTAATTACTTTTAAAATCCAGATGCATACCAGAATTATCTTGATTTTTTGAAAAATGCAACTGCTCAGGTATTGCTTCTTTTCTGCCACCACTCCAGATATGTTTCTAATGAGCAGCCATGTTTAAAAACAACTGGCCTAGATGAAGATCTTTTACTTTTATCTAGTTTGTTTCACTTTTGCTATTTCATATTCAGTGTTCCCATTTCATTTAGTTTATGCTTTCCAATTTCTCTATCTCCTCTATTTTTTATGTTATTTCTTAAGCCTTTATCAAGTGTAGTAGAAAAGCTCTCATATACATATATATAAATAAAATCTATCATATAAATATTTTAGGAAACTAATGAATTTTTGCCTCACTGAAAAATTTATGACATTTTTATTTCACTTGTTTGACTTAGTATAAATAGAATGCTAGATTTCTAATTTATTTTATCATTTTTATATTATAAAGTGAATTTAATAAAATCTGACATAGATTTAGAGATTTTCTTCCCAATTTCAACTGAATAACAGAGTTTTCCATTGAGATACTGAAAACACTAATCTTTTTAATCAACATCATGAAAATCAAACAAAATTGAATTCAAATAAATCCAAGTATACAATCAGCACATTTTTTTGAAAAGAATATTTCCATATATTAATGGAATTATTAATACAATGCTTTTTGTTAATGAGAATTAGAAATGGATTATACTTAGGATTCTTTTCATAATAACCTTATAGTTCAGGTTTAAGAAAAAGAAATAAAAAAACTACCACAATCAAGCAAAAAGCACACTTGCTGAAGTCTAAAGAGGAACAAGCACTACACCTCTTTGTTTCTTCTAATTCTGACATTCATTCTGTGATTTTTTTTAATATTTTATTTTTAATTAATTTTAATTGGAGGCTAATTACAATATTGTAGTGGTTTTGCCATACATTGACATGAATCAGCCATTTTATTTTTTAAATTATTTTAATTGGTGAATAATTACTTTACAATATTGTGACAGTTTTTGTCATATGTCAACATGAATCAGCCACAGGAATACATGTGTCCCCTCCATCCGGGACTCTCCTCCCACCTCCCTCCCCATCCTATCCCTCCGAGTTTTCCCAGAATATGGGCTTTGGGTGCCCTGCTTCATGCATCAAACTTGCCCTGGTCATCTATTTTACATATGATAATGTACATGTTTTGGTGGTATTCTCTCAAACCATCCCACCCTTGCCTTCTCCAACTGAATCCAAAATCAGTTCTTTACATCTGTGTCTCCTTTGCTGCTCTGCATGTGGGATTGTCAGTACCATCTTTCTAAATTCCACATATATGCATTAACATGCAATATTTATATTCCTCTTTCTGAATTACTTCACTCTGTATAATAGGCTCCAAGTTCATCCACTTCATTAGAAGTGACTCAACTGCATTCCTTTTTATAGCCAAGAAACATTCCACTGTGTATATGCACCACAACTTTCTTATCTATTCATCTGCTAATGTACATCTAGGATGCTTCCATGTCCTACCTATTGCAAATAGTGCTGTGAAGAACATTGGCTTACACATGATTTCTAATTTTTAAAAAATATATATGCAATAAGCAACAAAGTTTTACTGACTACCACAGGGAACTATAGTCAATATCTTGCAATAATCTATAAAAGAAAACAATTTCAAAAATAATGTATGTGCATATGTATAACTGAATCACACACAAAAAGAATTCTACTTTTTGAAATTTAATAATTTTTCTTTTTTCCATTTTTTTAAAATGTCCTATGGACATCTAATAATGTATAAGATATAAAATTTTAAATATATTTGTATAGATATAAGATTAATATAAATAAACAGAAATCTATTCTCTTAAATTACTAATGACACTTTTTCATTTTTATTTATATATTTTTTATTTTAAATTAACTTATTTAATTGGAGGCTAATTACTTTACAATATTGTAGTGGTTTTGCCATACATTGACATGAATCAGCCACAGGTGTACAAGTGTTCCCCATCCTGAACTAACCCACCTCACACAGTCTCTTCAATAAGTGGTTCTGGGAAAACTGGACAGAAATTAGAACACATCCTAACACCATACACAAAAATAAACTCAAAATGCATTAAAGACCTAAATGTAAGGCTGGATATTATAAAACTCTTAGAGGAAAACGTAGGCAGAACATTCTTTGACATAAGTCACAGGATAATATTTTTTGATCCACCTCCTAAGAGTAATGAAAATAAAAACAAACAAAAGTGAACTAACTAATCTTAAAAGCCATTTTACAGCAATGGAAACCATAAACAAAATGAAAAGACAATTCTCAGAATGGGAGAAAATATTTCTAAGGAATCAACAGACGAGGAATTAATCTCCAAAATATACAAACAGCTCATGAAGCTCAGTATCAAAAATCAAACAAACCAACCAAAAAAATGGATGGAAGATCTAAATAGACATTTCTCTAACAAAGACATATAAATTGGCAATAAACACATTAAAAGACCAACACTGCTCATTATTAGATAAATGCAAATCAAATCTACAATGAGGTATCACCTCATACCAGTCAGAATGGCCATCATCAAAAAACCTACAAACAATAAATGTTGGGGAGGGTGTGGAGAAAACAGAATGACCCTATACTGTTGGCTGCAATGCAAAAAAGTACAACTACTGTGGAGAACAGTATGGAGGTTCCTTAAAAAACTGAGAATACAGCTTTGTTATTGTTCACTTGTTTAGTGATGTCCGACTCTTTGCAACTCCATAGACTTGCACACCAGGCTTCTCTGTCCTTCACTCTCTCCCAGAGTTTGCTCCAACTCATGTCCTTTGAGTTAGTGATGACATCCAACCATCTCATTTCCTGTCACCCTCTTCTTCTACTGTATGATCCAGCAATCTTACAGCTACCAGTTGATCCAGCAATCCCACTCCTTGACATACATCTGGCAAAAATCATAATTCAAAAAGATACATGCACCACAATGTTCATTGCAGCATGATTTACAATAGCCAGAACATGGAAGCAGCTCAAATGTCCATCAAAAGAGGAATGGATAAAGAAAATGTGGTATACACACACACACACACACAATGGAATGTTAATCAGCCACAACAAAGAAAGAAAGAAACACACAACAAAGAAGAAAACAATACCATCTGCAGCAACATGAATGGACTTAGAGATTTTCATACTGTGTAGTAAATCAGAAAAAGACAAATACATTAATAGGATATTATTAATATGTAGCATCTAAAAAAAGGTTACAAATGAACTTATCTACAAAACAGAATAAGAGTTAGAAATGTAAAAAATAAACTTATGGTTACCAGTGTGTATGGGGAGAGGGATAAATTGGAAGACTGGGGTTGACAAATATACATTACTATATATAAATAGATAACTAATAAGGTCCTAGTGTATAGCACAGGGAACTCTACTCAATACTTTATAACGGTCTATATGGGAAAAAAACTGGATAAGACGTGCATGTCTGTGTATGTCTGTGTATGTATATGTGTGTGTGTGTGTGTGTGTGTGTGTGTGTGTGTGTATGTATGTATATATATATATATATATATATATATATATATATATATAAAACAGATTCACTTTGCTGCACACCTGAAACTACCAGAACATTGTACTGGGTTGGCCAATAAAGAAGTTTCATCTTTTTTTAAGTAAAAATAAAAGATACTTTTTTTTTCATTTTCATCAAGAATTTTACTGAACAATGTATTCACCATTTTGTTTCACTACCTTCTGTCATTTTTGAGGCAACTTCATAATCCCATATTCCCAAAAGTTTTGGTCTTTTTGAATCAAAAAAAAAATGTTCCAGGTGCCATTTAGTCTTCCAGGGAATTGAATTTTTTTCCATAAAGAGAATTTTTTAAAGACCGAAATAAATGGACAGCTAAAGATGTGATATCTGGTGAATGCACTGGATGAATAAGAACTTCCTAGCAAAGCTGTAACGGTTTTTGCCTGGTCATCAAAAAACTTGTGGTCTTGTGTTATCCTGATGGAAGATGATGTATACTCTGCTCACTATTTCCAGATGCTTTTTGTTGACAGCTGGCTTTATTTGGTCTTACTTGTTAGAAATAATAATTTGGTTTTTGGGAAGGAGCTCATAATTGCAGATGCCCTTCCAATTTCACCATATACACAGTAGCACCTTCTTTGGATGAGGACAAGCCTTTGGTGTGGTTGGTGGTGGTTCATTTCACTTTACCCACAGTCTCCTTCATTCCACATTATTTTCATTGCCTATCACAAAATTTCTTTTAAAATGGAATGTTTTTGTTATGTTTAAGTAGAGAAACATGCAGAAATATGGTCAAGGAAGTTTTGGGGTTTTTTTTTTGTTTGTTTTTTATTTTTTATTTTTGCTTAGCTTATGTGGAAACCTTTTCTTGACTATGAGGGTTACTCCATTTCTTCTAAGGGATTCTTGCCCACAGTAGCAGATATAATGGTCATCTGAATTAAATTCACCCATTCCAGTCCATTTTAGTTCACTGATTCCTAAAATGTCGATGTTCACTCATGCCATCTCCTGTTTGACCACTTCCAATTTACCTTGATTCCTGGACCTAACATTTCAGGTTCCTATGCAATATTGTTCTTTATAGCATCGGACTACTTTCAGCAAAAGACACACCCATACCTGGGCGTTGTTTCCACTTTGGCTCTGCCTCTTCATTCCTTCTGGAGCTATTTCTCTATTCTTCTCTAGTAGCAACTTGGGCATCTACTGACCTGGGGAGTTCATCTTTTAGTGTCATATCTTTTTGCCTTTTCATAGTGTTCATGGGGTTCTTAAGGCAAGTATGCTGAAGTGGTTTGCCATTCCCTTCTCCAGTGGACCACGTATTTTCAGAAATCTCCACCATGACCCTTCCATCTTGGGTGGCCCTACACGGCATGACTCATAGTTTCATTGAGTTGGACAAGGCTGTGATCCATGGAATCAGTTTGGTTATTTTTCTGTGATTGTGGTTTTCATTCTGTCTGCCTTCTGATGGATGAGGATAAGAGGCTGGTGGAAGCTTCCTGATGGGAGGAACTGGCTGTGGGGTAAACTGGGTCTTGCTCTAGTAAGCAGGGCCCTGCTCAGTAAATCTTAAATCCAATTTTCCGCTGATCGGTGGGGTTGTGTTCCCTCCCTGTAGGCTCGCCTGAGGACAAACTATGGTAGGGGTAATGGCAGTAATGGTGACTTCCTTCAAAAGGACTTATGCCAGCACACCAAGGATCCAGGACTGTTGTATTCAGTGCCCCTGTCAACCCATGCCTCTGCTGGAGACTCCTGGAAACTCCCAGGCAAGTCTGGCTCAGCCTTTTGTGGGATCAATGCTACTTTCTCCTGGGTCCTGGTGCATACAAGATTTTGTCTGTGCACTCTAAGAGTCTGTTTTCCCAGTCCAGTGGAAATTCTATAATCAAATCCCACTGGCCTTCAAATTCCCTGGGGGTTCTCATTCCCTTTATCAGATCCCCAAGTTGGGAAATCTATTGTGGGCCCTAGAACTTTTACAACAGTGGGGGAACTTCTTTGGTAAAATTGTTCTCCAGTTTGTGGGTCGTCTGCTTGATGGCTCTATGGTGGGGCTAATGGAAAACTCCTCTAAGAGGACTTATGCCACACACCACACCTCCTAGGTCTACTGCAGATAGTGGCCCTATGCCAGTGGCAGGACACCGCTCACCCGTGCCTCCACAGGAGACACTCAAACACTCAAAGGCAGGTCTGGCTCAGTCTCTTGTGGAGGTCACTGCTCCTTTCCCTGGGTCCTGCTGCACACAAGCATTTTGCTTGTGCCATCCTAGCATCTTTGGCAGGTGTGAGGTTTGATTCTAAATGTGATTTCACCCCTCCTACTGTCTCTTTGGGGCTTCTTCTTTGCCCTTGGACACAGGGTGTCCTTTTTGGTGGAATCTAACATTCTCTTGTTGATGATTGTTCAGCAGCTAACTCCAATTTTGGTGTTCTTGCAGGAGAAGATGAGCGCACATCCATTCAATATCACAGTAACCCAAGACTGTGCCCCAACAGCTAATGCAGAAGAAGTTGAAGTTGAACGGTTTATGAAGACCTACATGACCTTCTAGAACTAACACCAAAAATAGATGTCCTTTTTATCACAGGTAATGGGACTGCAAAAGTAGGAGGTTAAGAGATACCTGGAGTAACAGGCAAGTTTGGTCTTGGAGTATAAAATGATGCAAGACAAAGGCTAACACAGTTTCACTATAAGAATGCACTGGTTATAGCAAAAACCCTCTTTCAACAGAAGAAGAGATGACCCTACACATGAACATCAACAGATATTCAATACCAAAATCAGATTGACTATATTATTTGCATCCAAGGAAGGAGAAGCTCTATACAGTCAGCAAAAACAAGACTGGGAGCTGAATGTGGCTCTGATCATGAACTACTTATTGCAAAATTCAGACTTCAATTGAAGAAACTAGGGAAAACTACTAGACCATTCAGGAATGAATTAAATCAAACACCTTGTGACTAAGCAGTGGAAGTGACAAATAGATTCAAGGGGTTAGATCTAATACAGTGCCTGAAGAACTATGGAAGGAGGTTTGTAACACTGTACAGGAGGCAGTGATAAAAACCATCCCCAAGAAACAGAAATGGAAAAAGGCAAAAGACTTGTCTGATGAGGCCTTACAAATAGCTAAGAAAAGAATAGAAGCTAAAGGCAAAAAAGAAAAGGAAGGATATATCCATTTAAATGCAGAGTTCCAAAGAATAGCAAGGAGAGATAAGAAAGCATTCCTAAGCCATCAATACAAAGAAATACGGGAAAACAATAGAATAGGAAAGACTAGAGATCTCTTCAAGAAAATTAGAGATATCAAGGGAACATTTCATGCAAAGATGGGCACACTAAAGGACAGAAATTGTATGGAACTAACAGAAGCAGCAGAGAAGGCAATGGCACCCCACTCCAGTACTCTTGCCTGGAAAATCCCATGGACGGAGGAGCCTGGTAGGCTGCAGTCCATGGGGTCGCTAAGAGTTGGACAAGACTGAGCGACTTCACTTTCACTTTTCACTTTCATGCATTGGAGAGGGAAATGGCAACCCACTCCAATGTTCTTGCCTGGAGAATCCCAGGGACAGGGGAGCCTGGTGGGCTTCTGTCTATGGGGTTGCACAGAGTCAGACATGACTGAAGCGACTTAGCAGCAGCAGCAGCAGCAGCAACAGAAGCAGAGGAAATTGAGAAGAGGTGGCATGAATATACAGAATAACTACACAAAAGAGATCTTAATGACCCAGATAACCATGATGGTGTGATCACTCATCTAAAGCCAGTCATTCTAGACCACAAAGTCAAGTGGGCCTTAGGAAGCATCACTACGAACAAAGCTAGTGGAGCTGATGGAATTCCAGCTGAGCTATTTCAAATCCTAAAATATGATGCTATTAAAGTGCTGCACTCAATATGTCAGCAAATTTGGAAAACTCAGCAGTGGCCACAGGACTGGAAAAAAGTGAATTTTCATTCCAATCCCAAAGAAAGGGAATGCTAAAGAATGTTCAAACTACCACACAATTGCACTCCTTTCACATGCTAGCAAAATAATGCTGAAAAGTCTCCAAGCCAGGCTTCAACAGTATATGAAGCCAAAACTTCCAGATGTTCAAGCTGGATTTATAAAAGGCAGAAGAAGCAGAGATCAAATTGCCAACATCTGCTGGATCATAGAAAAATCAAGACAATCCAAGAAAAACATCTACTTCTGCTTCATTGACTAAGCCAAAGCCTTTGACAGTGTGGATCACAACAAGCTGTAGAAAATTCTTAAGGAGATGGGAATAACAGACCACCTTAACTGCCTCCTGAGAAACCTACATGCAGATCATGAAGCAGCAGTAAACACCGGACAGGGAACAAAGGACTGATTCCAAATTGGGAAAGAAGTACATCAAGGCCGTATATTGTCACCTGCATATTTAACTTCTATGCAGAGTACATCATGCCTATTGCCAGGCTGGATGAAGCACAAACTGGAATCAAGACTGCCGGTAGAAATATCAATAGCCTCAGATATGCAGATGACACTAGCCTTATGGTAGAAATTGAAGAGGAACTAAAGAACCTCTTGATGAATTGAAAGAGGAGAGTGAAAAAACTGGCTTAAAATTCAACATTCAAAAAAGTAAGGTCATGGCATCCGGTCCCATCACTTCATGGCAAATAGATGGGGAAACAATAGAAAGAATGACACAGTTTATTTTCTTAGGCTTGAAAATCACTACAGATGATGAATGCAGCCATGAAATTAAAAGATGCTTGCTCCTTGAAAGAACAGCTATGACAGACTTAGCATATTAAAAAGCAGAGACAGTACTTTGCAATCAGAGGTCTGTACCATCAAAGGACAACAGAGGATGAGATGGTTGGATGGCATCACCAACTCAAAGGACATGAGTTTGAGCAAGCTTTGGGAGATGGTGAAGGACAGGGGAGCCTGGTGTACTTCAGTTCATGGGGTTCACAAACATTCGGACACAACTGAGCAACTGAACAACAAATATGGAACCTGAATATCAAAGTAATTATCATAACCTAGTTGGTGTAAATCATTTTCAACACTTGATTTGGATATTTTGAATATGTTGGCTATCCCCAACATGGTATAATATTCTTTGTTTTCAGTTAATGTCTCGATTTGATCACCATTGAGTTCAACTGATCTACCTGACCATGGAGCAGCATCTAGCAAATCTCCAACACGAAACTTTTCAAGCCAAGTCTGACACATTCAGTTACTCACAGCACCTGCTTCATATGCTGTACAAATTATTTTGCCTTTTATTTGCATTTTTATCTTTCTTGAAATAAAAAGCATAATATGCCCAAAATGTTGCTATTTTTCTTCCATCTTCAACGTGTAAATGGCTACACAAAAATTCACCAATTTTGATGGATTTTTAAATGTATGCTAATATGACAGCTTTCACAATACAATCTAACAGAATTGTTTCAAATGAAATTAAGGACAGTTAAGTGCTACTAGCGTATCTTCTGGAAAAAAAAAAGAAAAAAAAATCTTTTTGCCAACCCAGTAATTCAATTATACTCCTATAATCTGTTTTAAAAAAATGAAGTCTTGCCATTTGCAACAACATGGATGAACCTAGATGTTATTATGCTAAGTGAAGTAAGTCAGACAAAGAAATACAAATACTATATGCCTTTATTTATATGTAGAATCTAAAAAACAAATGAAGAAACAAAACAAAACAGAAACTGACTCATAGAGCACATACTGCTGGTTGCCAGAGGGGAGAGGGTTGGGGAGACTGACAAAATCAGTGAATGGTATTAAGAAGTACAAACTTTCAACTGTAAAATAAATAAGTCACAAGATTTAATGTACATAGGGAATACTGTCAATAATAGTGTAACAACTTTGTATAGTGACAGACTATAACTAGTCTTAATGCTGGGATCATTTCATAACTATAATAATATAGAATCACTATGCTGTATGCCTGAAACATAATATTGTATATTAATTATAACTGTATTTTTAAAAAGCTATATATCTTGGGTGCCACATCTGGATTATTATCAAACACTCCTATGTACTTGGAGACCAAAGTTAGATACTAGAGTGGGCATCTTGATACAGGGCCTCTGGTGTAGATTTCCATCAAAGCGTGTAAAAATAATCTCTACAATTTGATTGTATAACTCCTTTTTTATGCAAAGATCTCTACTTCCTCAAAGTTGGAGCAGAGGATGGCAGAGTTTCTCATACTACATAATAATAATAATAGCAACAGCTTTTGAGTGAGTACTTACTATATATCAGTCACTATGCTAAGAGCTTTCAATCTTGCAGGCAGGTACATTAGTTTCAGTATTTCACAGAAGAGGGGACTTATGCTCAGAAAAGTTAAGGAATTTGTCCCAGGTCACACAGTTCAGAAGCAGAGTAGCTAGGATAGGAGTCAGGCACTCTGACTCCAGAGCCTATGTTCTTAAACACTGTGCTAGCACCTTTGTGCTTCTTATTCTAAGGGAGACAGAACTTGGCCCAAAGTGAGCTGAGAATTGTTAGAATGATCAGAAATGAGTATAGTGGATAGAGACTGAGACTATGCATCCCAAATCATGAAGGTAAAGGTACGTTGGAAAAACCTCCTTTGGGGAGGATGTTTGAAATTTCCTTGGATCTAGGATGATGACTTAGCTTAAATCAGGGAGATTGCTCATTTCATCCCTGTCCTAGGAAGGAAGAAAACCATATGTAGGGAGAAAGGGAAGGGTGGGACCCTAGGAGAAGTGGTTAAAATCTGCCAGGGGAATTAGCCAAAGAGCTTGTCAGGTGTATCCACAGCCTTAATCAACAATCCATCTTTATCCTTCCATATTCCCCAGATTTTCCCACACTCCTGCCTCAAGAAGCTGAGATTAAGCAATTTAGATGCACCCATATTTCTGTCACCAGAAAAGCCTGTTGGTGGGTGACCTTAGGGGACAGTGGCATTGGGATGAAGCCACAGGGACAGTAGTTATTTCCCAAGTCCATGGACTCTCCTCTCTCCCTTTGCTTTGCAGAGTAGGGAGCATGGTTTCTACTTAGTAACCTTGGGATGTCACTAGTGTATATTCTACTTATTTGCTACAGGCCACAGCAAGTAGGGCTCACTCAATTCTAATACATTTTGCAAAACAGCTAAGTGTGCAAAAATGTATCTATACCTAGAACCTATCAACTTCTGCAAATGCTCTACTGAAAATCTGTTTCCAGCTTCCAAATGTCAGCTTTATATCTTTGATATGTTAATAGCTGCCATTTAACACAATCAGTAGGCAATAATGTGGGAGGATTACTCAAGGAACAAGTCTATTCAAAAAAGTGACTCTTTTTTGGCATTGAAGAAAACACATCATATACATCATGCTATTTATAACAATAAAACCCCATCCTCTAATCATCCATTAGTTTTCCCTAGCTTCCCACAGGAGAAGGCAATGGTACCCCACTACAGTACTCTTGCCTGGAAAATTCCATGGACGGAGGAGCCTGGTAGGCTGCAATCCATGGGGTCGCTAAGAGTCGGACACGGCTGAGCGACTTCACTTTCACTTTTCACTTTCATGCATCGGAGAAGGAAATGGCAACCCGCTCCAGTGTTCTTGCCTGGAGAATCCCAGGACGGGGGAGCCTGATGGGCTGCTGTCTATGGGGTCGCACAGAGTCAGACACAACTGAAGCAACTTAGCAGCAGCAGCTTCTCACAAAGCAAGCTAAGTCCTGCTATAAAAAGGGTACCATAGGCAAGCCTTTAAGAGATAAGAATATTTCTTTGATTCTTAGAAGTTTAAGACAAATCAGGTCAAAATGCTGGTTTTAGATGGCTTGAATGAGATGACTATATGGAACAATTCAAGTAGGAAGGAACACAGGATATTAGAAGGGGAGGGCATCCAGGGAAGTCAGGGCAAGACAAAAATCATAATTAGGGTTAAGCTATACTCCAATTAAAAATGAGAGGGCAGAAAGGCAACTGCAACCTGGGAGATGCAGATCCCTTACACAGAATTTGGTGGAAGAATCTCTTCTGGCAAGGCCATTCATAAGGAGACTCAGAAGACAAAGCCTTTCTTTACTATACTGTAACAACCCCAGGAGCCCACTACCTGGATTAAGATACTGCCTTAATCCTAAAGAACAACTGGCAGATTCATTCACTCATTAAATCTGTTAATTGCTTACTGTATACCAGATACCAGAGATAAAGCAGCAACAGGAAAAAAAAAAAAATCTGCCTTTGGTGGAGCTGATATTCCTGGGATGATGTTTCTCAGCCTTGAAAAAAGTGTCACATAAGATCCAATTATTGTGCCTCCCACCAGGCCCAAGATCTCATAAAAGATACCTTGAGCAGGAGGCTATGACTTTCTGATCTAACCTCTAAGTTTCCTGCTCTTGAGAACATCCCTGTTCTATGGAGATGAATGCCCTTTTCTGCTTGCACATTAAAGTGAATTGATCCAAATCAGCCCATGAGCTTTTTCCCTGGATGTTCTAAGTACCCAGAGTACCATATCAATCTGTTTCCCAAAAATTTGTTCAGGCTGCTCACAAGTATGAACATACTATTCATTGACACTGCAATGAGCATACACAGGCTCCTGGGTGACAAGTAAGAAGACTGTCAATAATAAGCTCAGCAGTAAAGAATCTGCCTGCAATACAGGAGCCACAGGAGACATGGGTTCAATACCTGGGTTGGAAAGATCCCCTGGAGGAGGGCACAGCACTCACTCCAGTATTCATGCCTGGAGAATCCCATGGACAGAGGAACCTAGAAGGCTACAGTCCATAGGGTTGCAAAGAGTCAGACAGGACTGAAGCAATTTAGCAAACATGCACACAAATAAGAAGATAGACAATGCCCTAAACCTGGCAAATTGGAAGGCTTTCTTGGAAGCACTTCCAGAGTACTTGAAGACAATTTCCTTCAGCCTTTACTGAACTCTAAACAAGCCTGTGTTAATGTAATTCAATTTAACAAATATCTACTTTGGACTTATTCTGTGCCTAATCATTGTGAGCAACATGGGGTAAGCAAGACAACTGACTCTTCTTCCCTCATTTCTAGAGAGTACTTTCAAAATCAGAAAAAAAAAAATCTCTGTTTTTCATCTCTTCCTTTTCCATTTCCATTGATGTGGCCCCCACTTCCTGAGTGATCTCCCTGGGTGATCTCCCAGCTCTAATCCCTGCCCACACACCACTATCAGGCTGGTTTCCTTGATGAACACTTTGATTGGCTACTCTCACACCCCCAAATTCTCAAATAGCTCCCCATTGCCAAGTCCAAGTCTCTCATGTTACAGAGAAATTACAATAATATGGTTTCGGTCTACATTTCCATCATTACCTTCTATTATGCCCCTTCAGAAATACTGGACATTTCCCAAACTGTTTAACTTTCTGTCCAGAAACATTCTCAATTATAATCTTTAATTCCATATTTGAACATGGAAATTTGTTTAATCCCACATTTGAATATGGAAATAATACAATCCAAAAACTTTCAACTGCTTCAGCAACTATAAACCAACATCTCAACTTCCTAATAAAGAAACTGGGGCCCATAGAGAAGAAATGACTACTAAGGTGTTAGCAACATACCCAGATCACCATTTTGATATGTCTTTTTATTTTGTATGCATCTTCCATTTTTCTTGTTTTTTTTTTTTTTTTAAGTTACATAGTTGGTACAGGAATACATTGCTTTGTAAAAAGTTAAAATAGAAAAAAGGGAGTAGATTCCAATTATTAAAATCAGGAATAAAAGAGGGAATATTAGCACCAATCTAGCAGAAATAAAAAGGATTAAAGGAAATACTCTGTACATAAAAACAAATTAGACAACCTGAAAAGATGGACAAATTCCTAGAAAGAAACAAACTACAAAAAAACTACAGATACTGACTTAAGAAAAAAATAGAAAATCTGAATAGACCTATGACAAAAAAAATGACTGCATTAGTAATAAAAAACTTCCCACTTGGGAAAAGCCAAGGACCAGATGGCATCACTAGTGCATTCTATCAAACATTTACAGAGAAATAACATCAAGTTTTCATAAGCCCTTCTGAAAAATATTAATAGAAATGCAGAAATTTTCAACAAAATACTTTGCAAATAAAATCCATTAACACTTAAAAAAATCCTTCACCTTACCAAATGGGATTGATCCCAGAAATGCAAGGTTGTTTCAACATAAAAATCAGTCAACAGAATACACTATATTAATGAAATAAAGGTTTTAAAAACAGACATGATCATATCAGTAGACACAGAAAAAGCATTTAACAAAATTCAACACCCTTTCTGATAAAGGGCTTCCCTGGTGGCTCAGAGGTTAAAGCGTCTGCCTATAATGCAGGAGACCCGGGTTCAATCCCTGGGTAGAAAGATCCCCTAGAGAAGGAAATGGCAACCCACTCCAGTATTCTTGCCTGGAGAATCCCATGGAAGGATTCTCCATGGAATCCTCCAATTTGTCCATCTTTTCAGGTTGTCTAATTCCAATGATTCTCCATGGAATCCATCCTGGTGGGCTACAGTCCTTGGGGTCACAAAGAGTTAGACACGACTGAGCAATGTCACTTTCACTTTTCTTGATTAAAAAAAAACACTCAACAAATTAGGATTAAAAAGGAACTTTCTCAAACTGATGATGGAAATTTATTTTTAAAAATACAGCTAATATTATACTTAAGAGTGGAAGATTGAATGTTTTCATCCTACAGTCAAAATGAACATCACTTCCATGCAACATTTGTACTGAACATTCTGACTAGAGCAACTGGGGAGAAAAGAAACAAAAAGGCATTCAGATCAGAAAGAAAAAGCAAAATTATTCATGTATGATGTGTTCATATGTAAAAAATCTTAAGAAATCCACACACAAAACAAACTCCTTTTATAACTAATTATAAATGAGTTCAGCAATGTTGCAGGATGTAAGATCAATATACAAAAACCAATTGTTTTTCTAGACACTAGTAATAAACAATCTAAAAATGAAATTAAGAAAACAATTACATATATGTACATTAGAAGGAACAAAATATTTAGGAATATATTTAATAAAAGAAGTACAATATTTGTACACTGAAAAATGCAAAACATTGTTGAAAGAAAGTAAAGAGGACCTACGTAAAGAGAAAGATGCCTCATGTTCATCAAGTGGAAGATTTAACATTGTTAAGGTAGTATTCTGCAAAATGATTTAGATTCCACTTGCTCCTTGGAAGAAAAGTTATGACCAACCTAGACAGCATATTAAAAAGCAGACAGACATTACTTTGCCAACAAAGGTCCGTCTAGTCATAGCTATGGTTTTTCCAGTAGTCATGTATGTATATGATAGTTGGACTATAAAGAAAGCTGAGCACTGAAGAATTGATGCTTTTGAACTCTGGTGTTAGATAAGACTCCTGGGAGTCCCTTAGACTGCAAAGACCAGTCCATTCTAAAGGAAATCAGTCCTAAGTGTTCATTGGAAGGACTGATGTTGAAGCTGAAACTCCGATACTTTGGCCACCTGATGCGAAGAGCTGACTCATTTGAAAAAACCCTGATGCTGGGAAAGATTGAAGGCAGGAGGAGAAGGGGACGACAGAAGATGAGATGGTTGGATGGCATCACCAACTCAATGGACATGAGTTTGAGTAAACTCTGGGAATTGGTGATGGACAGGGAGGACTGGCATGCTGCAGTCCATGGGGTCTCAAAGAGTTGGACATGACGAGTGACTGAACTGAACTGAACTGATACTGCCTCTGAATAAAAACTTCCTGAATGAATGATCACTAAATATTTACTGGGTTTGGGTGGACGCCGGGAGTTGGTGATGGACAGGGAGGACTGGCATGCTGCAGTCCATGGGGTTGCAAAGTCAGACACGACTGAGCTACTGAACTGAACTGAACTGCAAAATGATTTAGATTCAATACAATCCATATCAAAAGATTCAGACTGAGTCTTTGCAGAAATTGACAAGTTGATTCCAAATTTCATATAGAAATTCAGGAGACTGAAAGTAACCAAAACATTTTGAAAAAGAACAAAGTTGGAAGACTTACACTTCCTGATTTCAAAATTTACTAAAAACCTTTAATAACCAAAGTGTATACTCTTTGGTATACAACCAAAGGTATACTCTCACAGAAATAGACATAAAGATTAATGTGATAGATGAAGTTTGGAAATATACCCTACATTTATACTGAATTAAGATTTTTCAAAGTTGTCAAGACAATTCAAGGGGGAGAGTATAATCTTTCCAACAAATTGTGCTGAGACCATGGGATATCCAAATGCAAAAGAATAAATTTGTCCTCATATCTCATTCTGTATATAAAATTAATGCAAAATGTATCAAAGGCCTAAGTGTAAGATGCCAAATTATAAAATAATTCAGAGAAAACACAGAAGCAAACTTTTGTGACCTTGGATTAGACTAACTTCTTATACATGACATTTAAATCACAAGTAACCAAAGGGAAAAAATATAAATTAGGTTTCATTGAAATTAAACACTTTTGTACTGTAAGTGATAGCATCAAGAAAGTGAAACAACCCACAGAATGGGAGAAAATATTTGCACATATTATATCTGATAAGGATCTAGTATCCAGAATATATAGAATTCAACAGTAAAAAGGCAAATACCCACTTAAAATGGGCAAAGCATCTGAATAGAAATTTCTCCAAAAAAGATAATGGCAATAAACACATAAAAAGATGCTTGATACCATTAGTCATCAGGGAAATAAAAATCAAAGTCATTATGAGATACCAATTTATACCCACCAGGATGGCTATAATAAAAATGAAAGGATAATATCATGTATTGATGAAAAAGTGGAGAGATCAGAACCCTCATATACTGCTGATAGGAATATAAAATGGTGCAGCCCCTATGGCAGTTCTTCAAAAGTTAAACACGTAGTTACCATATAATCCAGCAATTTTATTTCTAGGCATATACTCAAGAGAACTGCAGATATATGTTCAGACAAAAACTTATATGCAAATGTTCATAGCAGCATTATTCTTAATAGGCAAACAGTGAAAACAATCACAACATTCATTAATTAATAAATGGATAAGCCAAAATGTGATGATGTGGTGTACATACATACATACATCTATATCATATATACACATACACACAAGTATGTGTGTATATTAAACTGTACATTTTAAAATGTTAAATTTCTATATGTGGATTACAACTTTATAAAAAAATAAAGAAAAAGTTAAAACAGTCTAGATAAAGTGAAATTTCTGCTTTGACTACTCCTCATCCTAGTTATTTTCCACCTTTCCTGAGGAAACCATGGTTAAAGATTTAATCAGCGGATGAAGCTAGAACCTATTACAGAGAGCAAAGTAAGTCGGGACAAGAAAATAAAATATCATGATTAACACATATGTATGGAATCTAGAAAGATAGTACTGATGAAACTCTTTGCAAGGCAGCAATGGAAGCACAGAGAACAGACTTGTGAACACAGTGGGGGAAGGAGAGGGCGGGATAAATTGAGAGAATAACTCTCTTCTTTCTTGGTTCCTTTTTGTATTCTTTATTTTTTCTTTATGTGAGTGTGAGTGTGTGGGTTTCTTTATGTGTTCCTGTCTAATTAATGTTGCTTTTCCCATTTATCTTGGAGTCCTGTGTTTCCAATTTTTTTAGTTTGCATTTTTGACTTATTTCTCTATTTCTTCTTTTCATTTTCTTTTCCATGTTGCATGACTTGTGGAGTCTTGGTGCTCCAGCAAGGGGTCAGGCCTGAAAGTAAGATATAGGAAATCCAAATCCAGGACACTGGATCACCAGAGAACTGCTGACTCCATGGAATATTAATTGGTGAGAGCTCTCCCAAAGGCTTCCACCTCAACCCTAAGACCTGGCCCCACCAAAAGGCCAGCAGGCTCCAGTGCCAGATGCCTCACACCAAACAATTAGGAAAACAGGAACACAAACCTAGCAATTAGCAGAAAGACTGTCCAAAGTTATACTAAGCACACAGATACCCCATAGCATACCACTGAGCATGAAACTTTCCTTTAGAGAATCAAGAAACAGCTACACCCACCAGAAAACAGGCATCAGTCCCTCTCACCAAGAAATCTTCACAAGGCCCTAGTTCAACCCCACCAACTGGGAGCAGACTCCACAAGAAAGAGGAACTATGACCTTCGAGCCTGCATGCAGAATGGAAAGTCCAAACACAGTAAATTAAACAGAAAGAAAAGATAGATAAACACGCAGCAGATGAAGGTGTATGGTAAAAAAAAAAAAAAATAAGTACACATAAAGAGGAAATAGGCAGTCTATCTGAAACATTATTTGGAGTAATGATATTAAAGATGATCCAAAACTTTGGAAATAAAATGGAGGCACAGATAGAATGAAGGAATGCATTAAGAAGGTACAAGAGATGTTTAACAAGGACCTAGAAGAAACAAAGAACAGACTGACAATCAGCAATGAACAACATAATAACTGGAAAAAAATACACTAGAGGGAACCAATAGCAAAATCACTGAGGCATAAGAATGGATAAGTGAGCTAGAAGATTGAATGGTGGGAATACTGAAGCAGAGCAAATTAAGGAAAAAAGAATAAAAAGAAACGAGAACAGTCTCAGAGACCTCTGGGACAACATTAAGTGCAACAACATTAAAATTATAGGGGTTCCAGAAGAAGAGAGAAAGGGGATTAAAAAAAAATATTTGAGGATATTATAGTTGAAAACATCCCTAGTATGGGAACAGAAATACCCAACTAAGTCTAGAAAGTCTAGAGAGTCCCATACAGGATAAACCCAAAGTGAAATACGCCAAGACACATATTATTCAAACTAATAAAAATCAAACACAAAGAAAAAATATTAAAAGCAGCAAAATATTAAACATACAAAGTACTCGCCATAAGAATAACAACTAACTTTTCAGTAGAAACTCTGCGGTCCATAATGGAGTAGCAGGATATATTTGAAGTGATGAGTGGGAAAAAATATCAAGATTATGCACCCAACATACAAAGTGATGAATGCAAAAAAAAAAATCAAGAATATGTACCCAACATACAAACATATGTCTCAATACATAAGACAAATGCTAACAACTATAAAAGAAGATATCAATAGTAACACAATAATACTGGGGGACTTTCAAACTCTACCCACACCAAAGGACAGTTCATCCCCACAGAAAATTAATAAGGAAACACAAACCTTAAATGACACAGTGATCAAGACAGATATAATTGATATCTATAAGACATTTCATCCAAAAACAGAAGGATACACTTTTTTCTCAAGTGCACACAGAACATTCTTGAAGATAGATCGCCTCTCAGGTCACAAATCAAACATTGGTAAATATAAGAAAATCTAAAACTGTAAAAAGCATTTTTTATGATCACAACACTGTAAGATTAAATATTAATTACAGGAAAAAAAATCTGTGCAAAAAAAAATGGAGGCTCAACAATACACTTCTACATAACCAAGAGGTAAATGAAGAAATCAAGGAGGAAATAAAAAATACATAGAAACGAGCAACAAAAACATGACAAATCAAAACCTATGGGGTGCAGTAAAACAGTGCTAACAGTGAAGTTTATAGCAATCCAATCCTCCCTGGGGGAAAAAAAATGAGAAAAAGAAATAAAAAACCTGTTGCTGCTTCTGCTAAGTCACTTCAGTCGTGTCTGACTCTGTGCAATCCCATAGACAGCAGCCCACCAGGCTCCCCCATCCCTGGAATTCTCCAGGCAAGAACACTGGAGTGGGTTGCCATTTCCTTCTCCAATGCATGAAAGTGAAAAGTCAAAATGAAGTCACTCAGTCGTGTCCGACTCTTAGCGACCCCATGGACTGCAGCCTACCAGGCTCCTCTGTCCATGGGATTTTCCAGGCAAGAGTACTGGAGTGGGTTGCCATTGCTTTCTCTGATAAACAACCTAAGCTTACACATAAAACAACTATAAAAAGAAGAAAAAGAAAACCCAAAGTTACTAGAAGTAAAGAAATCATAAATATCAGAGTGGAAATAAATGGGGATAAATGAAGGAAACAATAGCAAAGATCAATAGAACTAAAAGCAAATTATTCGAGAAGATAAACAAAATTGACAAGCCATTAGCCAGACTCATCAAGAGAAAAAGGGAGAAGATTCAAATCAAAAAATTAGTGGTGAAAAGGGAGAAGTTACAACAGACAACACAGGAATACAAAGGATCATAAGACTACTTACTATAAGCAACCCTATGCCAATAAAATGAACAACCTGAAGAAAATGGATAATTTCGTAGAAAAGAACACTCATCTAAGATTGAATCAGAGGGAAATAGAAAATATAAACAGACCAATCACAAGCACTGAAATTGAAACTGTGAAAAAAGATCTAAAAAACAAAAGCCAAGGACCAGATGACTTCCTAGGCAAATTCTATCAAATGGTTAGACAAGAGCTAACACCTATCCTGCTTAATTTCAATCTCTTCCAAAAAATTGTAGAGGGAGTAAAACTCACAAACTCATTCTACAAGGCCATCATCACCCTGATACCAAAACCCGAAAAAGATACCAGAAAAAAAAAGAAAGAAAGAAAAATACAGGCTGATATCAATGATGTAAAAATCCTCAAAAAAGTTCCAGCAAACAAAATCCTACAACACATTAAAAGGTCATACACCATGATTATATGGGGTTTATCCCATGGATGCAAGGATTCTTTAATACATGCAATCAATTCATATGATATACCATATCAACAAATTGAAATATCAAAACCATATGATCATCTCAATAGATATAGAGAAATCTTTCAAAAAAACTCCACACCCTTTAGGATAAAAACTCTCCAGAAAGTAGGCATAGAAGGAACATTCCTCAACGTAATAAAGGCCATATATGACAAACCCACAGCAAAGATTATTCTCAATGGGGAAAAACTGAAACCATTTCTTCTAAGATCAGGAACAAGACCAGGGTACCAACTTTCACCACTATTATTCAATATAGTTTTGGAAGTCCTAGCTATGGCAGTCAGAGAAGAGAAGGAATTCATATTGGAAAGAAAAAAACTTTCACTGTTTGCAGATGACATGATACTATACATAGAAAACCTTAAAAATTCCACCAAAAAATTACCAGAGCTAATCAAAGAATTTAGTAAAGTTGCAGGATATAAAATTAATACACAAAAAATCCATGGCATTCCTATACACTAACAATGAAAACTCAGAGAAATTAAGGAAACAATCCCATTAACCATTGCAACAAAAACAATAAAATACCTAGGAATAAACCTACCTAAAGAGACAAAAGATCTGTATGCAGAAATATAGACCAATGGAACAAGATAGAAAGCTCAGAAATAAACCCACAGAAATATGGGCACCTTATCTTTGACAAAGGAAGCAAGAATATCCAATGAAGAAAAGACAGCCTTTGCTTTCTGTCCTTAGGGTGGTGTCAATTGCATATCTGAGGTTATTAGTATTTCTCCTGGCAATCTTCATTCCAGCTTGTGCTTCATCCAGCCTGGCATTGTGCATGATGTACTCTGCATAGATGTTAAATAAGCAGTCTGACAATATACAGCCTTGATGTACTCCTTTCCAGATTTGGAAACAGTCCATTGTTCCATGTCCGGTTCTAACTGTTGCTTCTTAACCTGCATACAGATTTCTCAGGAGGCAGGTAAGGTGGCCTGCCTGGTACTCCCATCTCTTTAAAAATTTTCCACAGTTTGTTGTTATCCAAACAATTGAAGGCTTTAGCATAGTCAATGAAGCAGTAGTAGTAGTAGAATTCTCTGGAATTCTCTAGCTTTTTCTATCATCAAACAGATGCTGCAGTTTGATCTCTAAGGCTATCAACTGCTTAGACCTTGATAGAATTTAGGTTTCTATTAGTCAAATAATCACAAAAGGAATAGTTCGATTAAATAAAATAAAATCATGCAGAATTTACTTCTAAAATATTGTGTGCAGAGTCTTGTGCCCTAGGGGTGGAGAGGGGGACAGATGGGTAACAAAAAAGTAACATGTGTACATGTATAGATATTTATGGACTTTGCCAGAACTTTCGGAAGTTCACTTTTCTCTGAAATCTATTCATCTCCTAGAAAGGTCACAATACTTGATAGACATTAGAAAAACTGCTTCAGTGTGGTGACCCGGCAAAATGGAGTCACTTTAGAGTCAGACCTGTTATGTTGTTTAGGCTATATCACTTGCTACTCTACAGGTAGGGTCTCACTAACTAATCCTATAGAACTGTGCCAGTGCCCCACACTTGGCATGTTCCTTGTTTAGGGTTCTCCTGCAACATCTGCCTTGTATTTCTAACCACTTCTCAATCCTATCCAGGCTGAAATAGTCTCCTGTAGCTACTCATTTGCCTCTTTCTTCCTACTACTGAACTACTGAACCACATCCCTTCCCTCAAAATCCTCTGCCTTATACCTGCTGACCTGTATACAAATGTTATGGAGTCCAGAGGCTGTGGTGAGGGAAGAAAGAGGAATTATTACTAATGGGTAGGTGTTTATTTTAGGAGTAATGAAAAAGTTCTAGAACTAAATAGCGGTGATGGTTTTACAGCATCATAAGTGCACTGAGCTGTATACTTTAAAATGGTTGAAATGGTAAAAAAAAATTATGTTAAGTGTATTTTATGTCAATGTTAAAAATTATAGAGTATGGATTAGAAGGATTCTTGGAGTTTATCTGGTCCAATCCCTCCATCTTCTAGGTGAGAAAACTGTGATCTAGAAAACAGAAAGGATTTGAGTAAGGTCACAGAACTTAGGTAAGTCATTTAATTCCTATATAAGTTTTCATATCTACTATCATGTAGGATTGTAGGATTGGCTTCAGGTATAAAGTACTTCTGTTGCTGTGGTTCAGTTGCTCATCATGTCCGACTCTTTGTGACCCCATGAACTGTGGCATCCCAGGCTTACTTGTCCTTCACTATCTCCCGGAATTTGCTCAAACTCATATCCATTGAGTTGAAGATACCATCGAACCATCTCATCCTCTGTGGCCCCCTTCTCTTGCCCTCAATATTTTCCAGCATCAGGGTCTTTTCCAAGAGTCAACTCTTCACATCAGATGGCCAAAGTATTGGAGCTTTGGCATCAATCCTTCTGATGAATATTCAGGGTTGATTTCCTTTAGGATGACTGGTTTGATCTCCTTGCTGTTCAAGGGACTCTCAAGAGTCTTCTCCAGCACCACAGTTCAAAAGCATCAGTTCTTTGGCGCTTAGCCTTCTTTATGGTCCAACTCTCACATCTGTACTTGACTACTGGAAAAACTATAGCTTTGAATATATGGGCCTTTGTCAGCAAAGAACTTCTGTACCTCCTCAGTAACTAATTGATGATAATCTGTTGGAGGAATTTCTAAGGACTTCATTTTACAGATAAGAAAACCATTATTGGTTCATTGCACACTGCCTGCCTCTGAATTCCCTGTCGTCTACTTATTGGAGCACAGCCAACAACTCAGTGTTGGACCCACTAACATCAACCACTTGTCATGGCAACACAGTCACCCTCTGTCTACAGCCTGACACTGCACTCTCCCTACTGAGCTGTACTTCCCCCAATGTATACAGTTGGAAAGGTCCTCACTCATCTCACAGCCTCAGCCAGTCCCAACCAACATGGGAAGGTGTTAGCTTTTGTCCCCCTTCATTTTGTACTCCAAGGTCAAACTTGCTTGTTCCTCCAGGTATCTCTTGACTTCCTACATTTGCATTCCAGTCCCCTATGATGAAAAGGATATCTTTTTTTGTTGTTAGTTTTAGAAACTCTATTGTGTCTTCATAGAACCATTCAACTTCAACTTCTTTGGCATTAGTGGTCAGGGCATAGTCTTCAAGTACTGTGACACGGAATGGTTTGCCTTGGAAAAGAACCAAGACCATTCCGTCGTTTTTGAGATTCCACTCAAGTACTGCATTTCAGACACTTTTGTTGACTATGAGGGCTACTCCATTTTTTCTAAGGGATTCTTGCCCACAGTAGTAGATATAATGGTCATTTGGATTAAATTTACCTACTCCTTTCCATTTTAGTTCACTGATTCCTAAAATGTCAATATTTATTCTTGCCATTTCCTGCTTGACCACTTTCAATTTACCTTGATTCATGGACCTAACATTCCATGTTCCTATGCAGTACTGTTCTTACAGCATCAGACTTTACTTTCATCACCAGACACATGCACAACTGGGCATTGTTTCCACTTTGGCTCCGCCTCTTCATTCCTTCTGGAGCTATTGCTCCACTCTTCTCCAGTAGCATATTGAACAACTACTGCCCTGGGGGCTTCATCTTTCAGTGTCATATATTTTTGCCTTTTCATAATATTCATGGGGTTCTCAAGGCAAGAATGCTCAAATTGTCTGTCATTCTCTTCTCCACTGGACCCTTTTTTGTCAAAAATCTTCTTCATCTATTTTTTAACAAAGAACTCGTATCCACCACCAACTCAAGTGGATTTCTCCTTGTATAAATGCATCTTTCCCCAGCAAACAGGGAAGAAAAAGCAAGCAAAGTGAAAGAAGAAAACTGGGCATTTATGGAACTGGCCATAAAGGAAAATGCTTTCCTTTCTAAGGAAGTAACCTGAAATTGTGTTTTGCTCTGGTCTTGCCTTCTCCAGGATCATCCCTATAGGACAATCAAGGATAAAGCACCTTAGATGTGCCACTTTAGATATGCTGTTATATAAAAACATCCTATCTTCAACTTTCTACTTATTGTCTTAATATGTCATCCAAAGACAGCCATATCAGTCTTACATGAGGGAAGAAAATAAGTGAATTTTTCTGTCAGCTCTAAATGTCCTATTCCAAAGCTAGAGGGTTGTATTTGTGTCTGGGGTGGGAGGAAGAGCCAGGGAATAGTCTCCAATCTGCCCCAATCAAGAAAACGAAATTAAAGCCAGAAATAAAGCTCTTGGGAAAGTAATAAAATCTGAAGGGAAGAGAATGGTTTGGTCAATTGTCCTCATGTTATATACTTTATATACATGTTATATATAAACTCCTTTGGATTGCACCTCAAGACTACTCACTATTCCGAGTTCAGCCAGTTAATGCAAGAACCTAAGGAAGACAATCTCATCTTGAACCAGTAATTATTGCCCAGGGGTTAGAACTCTAGTTCTTTTGAGATGGGCAGAAATTCAGTGCTCACCCTATTTCTGGCATATTGTGGTACCAATCCAACCTGAACCTGAGTTTGATGCTTATTTGGGACAGTAGCTCACCTGAGCAGATGTACTGCTCTGGGCAGCAACTTGTTTCAAAGACTTACTTGGCGAGATCAAGTAAGAGAAGAGAAGATAAAGAGAAAATGAGGTACATTCTAAAGCCAAACTTTATATACTTGGAGATTTCATAGCTACTGTAAGATGTTTCCAGATCCCTCTGAAGGGCATCAAGTAAAGGAGAGGCTGGCCCTTGCAGAATCATAAAGAGGCCTGGAGACTAGCAGTCTAATAGCCAGGGATACTTTGGCTCTAGGCCAGTCCAGAAACTTGTCATTAGTAAGTAGGACCTAAGAATCCTGCCATATTAGAACTGGAACTGGAAGACAAATAAGAGCCAAAAGAGAACTGTCAGGGCCAAGCTATCATGAGCAGGTGGCTCTGACAGTACCAGGGGCATTCATTTGTTAGGCAGCTTCCTTCTGCACTGATCTGATCCTGTTTTACCTGTGGTCTCTCCCTTTCAAGAAAGCCAACTCAATCTTCAGGCTTCCTTCAGGTTAAAAGCAAGTCTAATCTCTCATGCAGGCATAGACTTCAGAGCTGTTAACCTCCTTTCACATGGATTAACTCTTTCAAACTCCACAATGGTCATGGAGAATGCAGAAGGTACTGCATTGTGATCCCCAAGAAGCTGAAGCTTTAGGTATTACTCTAAGGTCTCTGGAGAAGATAGTCTCTCTCTCTGCTCTGGTTTTCAGCTGTAACCTCTCTGCCCTGCTCTATATGAGAGAGGGCAAATTATGCCATATCAAACTATAGCATGTTATTCAAATATCAGGGTCTGATATTTAAGGAAAATTGGGCTCACTGTCCTCATTTTACAGGTGAGAAAAAAAAGGTTCAAAGACATGAAGAAATTATTTTAAAGGTCACACTGATCACAAGTACTTGGGTATAAGATATGAAGTCAGTTTTATCTGATTCTCAGGCCAGTCGCCTAGAATTTGAAATACTTCTTAAGGGGCATGAAGTCCCTGTGGAGGACCAGCTGGCACCAAACAAATGGAGGTGCTAAAAGTAAGTGTGCTTGCAACTCTCCCTTTCCATAGTGTTTTGTGTTTATTTCCACTTTTCTTCCCCCATCTACCTTTTCTTTTTTGGTTTTGCTGACTTTGTTTCCTTGCTTCCTTCATGGTCCCTTCTCTCCTCCAAATCATTCTCAAGCAAAAGTCTGATATCAGTCATTCACACTTCAATATGAAGAGGCTAAAGCCTTCTCCTTTCTTCTCTGAAGTCCGCATCTTAAAGCCAAGTGGTAATTATAAAATGAAAGGAGACTAATTATTTTCTTATTGGATTAATCTCATGCAGCTCAATATCAAAAAAGCAAATATCCCAATAAAAAAAAATGGGCAGAAGATCTAAATAGATATTCCTCCAAAGAAGACATACAGATGGCCAGAAAGGACATGAAAAGATGTTCAGCAACACTAATTATTAGAGAAATACAAATTAAAGCTACAATGAGGTATCACGTCACACCAATCAGAATGGCCATCATCAAAACTCTACAAACAATAAGTGCTAGACAGGGTGTGGATAAAAGGGAACCCTCCTACACTGTTGGTGGGAATACATATCAGTATACCCATTATGGAGAACAGTATGGAGATTCCTTTAAAAATTAAAAATAAGAGCTACCATATGAACCAGCAATCCAACTCCTAGATATATACCCAGAGAAAACCATAATTCCCAAAGATCCATACACCCCAATTTGCATTGCAGTGCTGTTTACAATAGCCAGGACATGAAAGCAACATAAATGTCTATCAACAGAGGAATGGATAAAGATGTGGTACATATACACAGTGTAATATTACTCACCCATAAAAAAAGACCAATGACAAATAATGTCATTTGCATCAACATGGATGGACCTAGAAATTGTTATACTGAGTGATGTAAGCCAGAGAAGCACAAATACCATATAATATTGCTTATACACGGAATTAAAAAAAAAAAAAAGAGTACAAAAGAACTTATTTATAAAACAGAGGTAGAGACATGGATGTAGAAAAACAAACTTATGGTTACCAGAGGATAAGGCAGGGATGGATAAATTGGGAGATTGAGATTGACATATATACTACTATATATAAAAGAGATAACTAATAACCTGCTGCATAGCACAGGGAACTCCACATAATACTCTGTTATGGCCTATATGGGAAAAAATCTTAAAAATAAAAGAGTATATGTATAACTGACTCACTTTCTGTACTAATACAACATCATAAATCAACTACATTGCAATAAAAATGAAAAACATTTTAAAATATGAAATGAGAGGTTCTGATTTCTAATAGAGAGCAGCCTGGCTTAAATTTAAGATGAGCCTTGGGCCAGGATATTTTCACCTCAGAAAGCTCCCTACTCAACTGATACAGGTAGAGATCAAAAGCAAATTGCCTCTTAATTTAGAATCTGGCTGTATAAAGGACAGAAGGGCACAGCTTCCTTGCTGAATGGCTTCTTCACACAACCTTGCATCATCTTCCTATTGGTACTCACTGGCTGGTGCCTCACAGAAACAGCCTTACCACATCCTGGGGATGGAGTGTTACCTATTAATATGTCAGTGGTTCCTCCACTCTCTAGTCAACAACTGTAATGTGAAGCCAAATCCTTCTTTCTCCAGCAGAAAGTCCCATCAAACCAATGTGATATACCATTCTGACTGAATGCAGACAGGTAAACACAGGTGATCTTGGTTACAGAATCATGGAATAAGCTCAAACTGGTGCAGATATGGCCATCAGAAACCACCAAGTCCAACTTCTTGCATTTTTAGTTGAGACACTGAGGCCAAGAAGAGGTCCCTCCCTGACATTCCCAGAGAATCAGCATCAGAGTTGACCCTTAAATTCAGATCTCTGACTTTACAGCCCAATGCTCCTGCTACCTTCACTATGTTCTTCTTGCATGGTAATCTGTCAAGTGTTTCATCTCTCTATCTCCAAGGAGCCCCATCATTCCCTATTCCTCCAAAGAGAATGCCCCCTGTTCAACACACAGGAACTGATCTTTGATATTCCTACACAGCATATTTCCAATAGAGAAGGATCACCCAACCTCAAAGGCTAGAGAAGTTTCTCCCCAAAGCTCCCTATTCATACTCCTCTCCTGCCCTCTTAGCATCATTCACCTACTCTTTTGACTCCTTTAAGGCAAAAAACTCAACAAAAGTTACATTGCAGCTCAGATCTCACTGGATCTGAGTTCTAATCCTAGTCAAACAAAGGTTAAGTTAGTCCAGTCTACCATACTCAGGGAGTACCGTTCTTGATGAGGGAGTCTAGTCTCTTGCTTAAGGCTCGGGCCTACTTTTGCTTTGTTCCTGCCCTATTGTACAAGAGAAAAATGTCTCTAAAAAGGCAATGGTACCTATTTGTATTTAGGCCGCGAAACATCAGACTCCCTTGCTGGTTGGAACTCTAAAAGGAATGATACAGACAAGGCCTGAGCCCTCAGGCCCTTTATTCTGTGGCTCACATCCTAGAGATTGGCAACCAGCCTTTATGTCCTCCCTGAGTTAACCTGAGGGACCAAACCCATTCTGGGAACAATTAAAGCAAAAAAAAAAAAAGGTCAATCTCTCACTCAACACTAAGGCATTCCCAAATCAAGGTTCTTCAAAGAAAACTCACTTCTGAAAACCAAAAAAAAAGAGACCCATGGGTATCTAAGTATGATTTTTCTGGTGACCTTCTAATAAGCAGGACAAAGTTCCTGGGAGGAGGCCTCTCAAGATGCCAGATAACTTCAGCCCTTGTCTACCTGGCTCAAGGAGGCAGCTTTGCTAAGTGCTAGACAGTCACTTTTGTTCAAGGATTAGTAAATACTGGTGAGCAGATGGTAACAGCAGTAATAATAAGAAGAAAAAGGTAAGAGGCTTACCTTGATTCATAATGACATCTATAATGACAAAAAAGAAACATATATAAACAGAAATATATATGTACAATTACCATGATTTTACAAAATTGTGTACTTCCCAAAGAGCCTCAGAAACAGATTTCATCCCCAAGCATTCAGTCAGTCATGATCTTCCTCTCCAAAAATCATCAAGACCACCAAAACAATGTAGACATGGTATTAGGGAGGCCCAGTCTTATCCCTAAATGAACCTAGGGGTTAGCTACACAAAGAAAAACAGGCCCTAGGCTTCAGATCATAGTCTTAAAACTAAGGCAGCCAATCAAATTTCCAATTAATGTTATGGATGAAACAACAGAGCCTTGGAAGGAAAGCCCCACCATGAAGGGAATGAGTCACAGTGTCTTCTACTGTTGCAAGCTCTTAAATATCATCTGCTTCATGCAAATAGCAATGTTTCAAGAAACTGGCTTAGATTACAATGTAAGGGCTAACAGCTTTAATCAACGAAGTAGCTTAGGCTTATCTGACACATGCTAGCCAGGTTCTCAAAAGTCCAAGATGAGTTAGTTATAATCGTGCCTGGAGACTGGGACACAGATTATATGTCCTTCATGGTTATTTTCAATTTGGGGATTCTAAGTGAGACCTTAGAATGAGACCAAAGTAATGTCTCTAAAAAGCAGAGACATTACTTTGCCAACAAAGGTCTGTCTAGTCAAAGCTATGGCTTTTCCAGTAGTCATGTATGGATGTGAGAGTTGGACTATAAAGAAAGCTGAGCACTGAAGAATTGATGCTTTTGAACTGTGGTGTTGGAGAAGACTCTTGAGAGTCCCTTGGACTGCAAGGAGATCCAACCAGTCCATCCTAAAGAAAATCAGTCTTGAATATTCATTGGAAGGACTGATGCTGAAGCTGAAAGTCCAATACTTTAGCCACCTGATGCGAAGAACTGACTCATTGCAAAAGACCCTGATGCTGGGAAAGATTGAAGGCAGGAGGAGAAGGCGACAACAAAGCATGAGATGGTTGGATGGAATCACTGACTCGACGGACATGAGTTTGAGCAAGCTCCAGGAGTTGGTGGTGGACAGGGAAGCCTGGTGTGCTGCAGTCCATGGAGTCACAAACAGTTGGACATGACTAAGTGACTGAACTGAAGTGAGACCTACAGGGTGACCTACTTTAATATGGAGGAAATCATCTTATCTCTGAGCTGGATGACTTCATATTAAAAAAAAAAAAAATCCCCTCCAATTAGCCAAAAGATGAAGTGGATAATGTTATCCTAAGTGTGTATATAACATTTGAATCAGTTCTAATGAAGTGGATGAAACTGGAGCCTATTATACAGAGTGAAGTAAGCCAGAAGGAAAAACACCAATACAGTACACTAATGCATATATATGGAATTTAGAAAGATGGTAACAATAACCCAGTATATGAGACAGCAAAAGAGACACTGATGTATAGAACAGTCTTATGGACTCTGTGGGAGAGGGAGAGGGTGGGAAGATTTGGGAGAATGGCATTGAAACATGTAAAATATCATGTATGAAACGAGATGCCAGTCCAGGTTCGATGCACGATACTGGATGCTTGGGGCTAGTGCACTGGGATGACCCAGAGGGATGGTATGGGGAGGGAGGAGGGAGGAGGGTTCAGGATGGGGAACACATGTATACCTGTGGCGGATTCATTTTGATATTTGGCAAAACTAATACAATTATGTAAAGTTTAAAAATAAAATAAAATTAAAAAAAAACAAAGTGTGTATATAATGAGAAGCAATTAAGGTGGATCATGTGAATGCAAATGACTGCTAATAATGCTATTTGAAACTTTAGTATGAAGAAGAGAAATTTCTGTAATCCAGGAAGAAAGACCCTCCCTGCTTATGCCATCCTTAATTCACAGATCTTACAATAAATCACCTCCAGCATCACAAACAAGAGTTTCTACATAGATGGTTAAGACTATAGGTCTTTGTCCACCTGAAACTTGAATGGGTAAACAAGAGCATGTTTGAACTCATCTCAAGAAATCAAAACACTGTTGCCATTAGCCTAAAATGGGAAGTAGGTCCTCAAGCGTTAACAGTCGTGTTAGCAGCCCATGTATACCCTTTCCTGACTGTTCTGTAGCCCAGAATGCACAGGATTAAGATTCAGGAGAGGGGAACATCACTAAAAGTGGTAGATTGGGATGCACAAATAATAAGTCCCTCTACTGAATCACCCTTTAGCTGACTAAGACCAACAGAACCAACTTTTTCAGAATTCTGGAATCTAATCCAAAACTTACAACAAGCAGGGAACTCTTTTTAAAAAATTTTATCAAGGTATAGTTGATTTACAATGTTGTGTTAGTTTCAGGTGTACATCAATGTGAATCAGTTATACATATACATGTATTCACTCTTCTTTTTAGATTCTTTTCCCATACAGGCCATTACAGAGTATTGAGTATAATTCCCTGTGCTATACAGTAGGCCCTTATTAGTTATTTGTTTTATATATAATAGTGTGTATATGTCAATCCCAATCTTCCAGTTTATCCCTCTTGATGCAGAAAAGGGTGGCTAAAATTTGATAAGAGAATTTTGAAGCAGTGTGCTAATTTGTCTACCATTTCTGATTCCCCAGCAGCTGAGAGAAAGGTGGCCCATATTCCTCCTGCAGCTTGCTGGTGCCAAGGGGCTAATGACCTTGTTCTTAAAATACTGTGGCTGTGTGTTTTGACCTTTTTGATCCTAAGGGTCAGGCATAGAGACTGACCTTTGTCTTATACCCCTGCACAAGGTTAAATTGGCTTTAGAGGTCATGACTCCCTTTGTCGCAAGACTTAAAGACTTACACTTCCCATGTCCATCTGGGGCAAAGGATGGCAGAAGGGGCAAACAGTGAATGGATCCAATGCCACAGAAAGAAAGAGACTGAGGAAAAAATTTCTTGGGAGAATAAAGCCTCAGAAGGGCCACTGTGCACACCGAGGAAGTCAGAGTGCAACACACATGCCCTGAACCAGATGCATGCTCAGTAAACACCTGAGTAGATGGTAGGCTTGCACTTCTGGAGGGTCTGTAGGTTCCATGCAATCAGGAATGTAGGAAAAGAAAAGTAAGGCAGAGATGTGGGCAGCCTGGATTAGTGTTGAAGGAATGCCCCAAATCTTAGCCAAGTTGCAAAGACCTGGTCAGTAATTTGTTTATTTTGGCTTCAGGTATTTAAAAGCAATCTCTGTCAGTTTACTGGCTGACTAATGAAATAATGGAATGGAGACTTGCATGATTACACATGGCAAGGAATGTAGTCTTTGCAGAAAAAAAAGTTTGGAAAAGTCACTAAATAAGTAGGCAATTGTATCCCTCAACAAACAACAGCAACAAACTCTGAGGAAGGAAGAGAATCTAATTTCCAGAGTTATCAAACTATAATATTCAAACTGCCCAGTTTTCAACAAAAAAAATTACAAGGCATACAAAGAAACAGGAAATTATGGCCCATCCACAGGAAAACAATAGACAGAAACCATACCTGAGGAATTCCATATGTTGTACTTACTAGACAAAGACTTAATATCACCTGTCTTAAGTAAGAGTCAGCAGGACTGAGTTCAAGTCCTGTCTTTGTCACTAATTCCCTACATGAGTAAGAAAGTCACTTCCATTCTCTGAGTCTATGTTTCTTTGGGATTTATAAAATGAGGAAACTAGGATGACCAGTGGTCACAAGCTGGGAATGACATTTCAATTTAGCCTACTGATATGTTCAGTTTATTCTTCACAGTGTTTCTTTTAAAATGTTAATTATTGGTCAACATTTTTAAAACATGAAGATTTTTACATGAAATCCAATTCTTGGCTTTTCTTGAAAAATCTGGAAGATCTGAGCTTGCTGGACTTTCATACTTGCTATACTCTATTCTACCAATGCGGAGAAGGCAATGGCACCCACTCCATTACTCTTGCCTGGAAAATCCCATGGACAGAGGAGCCTGGTAGGCTGCAGTCCATGGGGTTGCTAAAAGTCAGACACGACTGAGCGACTTCACTTTCATTTTTCACTTTCCTGCATTGAGAAGGAAATGGCAACCCACTCCAGTGTTCTTGCCTGGAGAATCCCAGGGACGGAGGAGCCTGGTTGGGCTGCTGTCTATGGGGTCGCACAGAGTCAGACACGACTGAAGCAACTTAGCAGCAGCATTCTACCAGTGAGAAGTATCCAAGTCACTTTTGCTCCCTTTAGGTAGGCCATAGATTTCCCAGGTTGACACAGGCTCCCACTTACCCTAGTACCAGGCTGCTTTACTCATGTAAGTTACCTGCCTGGCCCTGTAAACATCTAAGTCAGCTACTCCTGGCTAAGATGGGTCTTTACAGCTCTAAATCTACTGTGAGTCCAGGGTTTTATATAGGTGAAAAGTTTTCCCAAGTGCAATGAAAAAAGAGACACTATATAATCCAAAGCCAAGTAATACTCTGGGGGCAGTGGGCTTTCCTATAAATGGGAGAGGTTTACTTTCTGTGACATCTGATCTGCACAACCCTAAGGAATGATGGTAATGATCTGATTAGCTCATCCTTTCATCTTCTGCCAGAAGGCCAAAAATCAGGGAGATCTAGAATTTTAAGAAATAAGGAAAATATATGCTGATGGCTTCTGAGTAGGCTCTTTACACTCTGAACAAACCCATGCCTTGTCTCTCAGGCCTCAGCTACCACTAATAGCAGGTTATTACGTATTCTGTACAGATCCTGCCCTCGAGTGGGCAGTAAGCTGATCCCAGACCATGGCCCAAAGTCAGAACAAAGGCCAATTTTTACATGGTGATAAAAGAAATATGACTGAATGATTTGGAAATTAGGGCCCCGAATGGGATAGGAGGGCCACCACAGGAATGGGATTTTCTACTTAAGAGACACATCATATCCTGGCAGTCGGCTTTCAGCTCCCAGAGGGGACACCAGCCCAGAAAAGCAGCTGAAGATGTCAGCACTTAGATGTGAGGATTGATGTTCAGCAAGCTCTAATTCACTTAACCTGATCAATTGCTGTGGAAAAGGAAATGGCAACCCACTCGGGTATCCTTGCTGGGAAAACCCATGGACAGAGGATCCTGGCGGGATAACAGTCCATGGACACAACTGAGCATGCATGACCAATTGCTGAGAAAGTAAATCAACTCCTGCATTGCTCTTGTGAAGTCATATCCCCAGAGATATGAGAGAGACTGAGAACACACACACACACATACATCTATGTACATACAGACTAAAATTCTGAATAAAAGGAGAGGCAGATAGTTGACTGGATAGAAGGCATATAAACTCAGAAGTGTCTTGTACAGCACCCAAAATGGTATCACACTTCCTATTTACAGATATCCAGCATACCTAAGGTTACAAATGATTTTCACAAGACTTAATTATCCCCATTTTACAAGGAGGAAAATTGGGCTTCAAAAATATACAGAAAACTGTTCAAGGTGCATACTCAGAACTGAGGCAAGAATCCAGTTTCTCAGATTCCACCTAATTTAAGCCTAATTTACAGCAGGTAACAGAGAAGGCAATGGCACTCCACTCCAGTACTCTTGCCTGGAAAACCCCATGGATGGAGGAGCCTGGAAGGCTGCAGTCCATGGGGTTGCTGAGGGTTGGACACGACTGAGCGACTTCACTTTCACTTTTCACTTTCATGCATTGGAGAAGGAAATGGCAACCCACTCCACTATTCTTGCCTGGAGAATCCCAGGGATGGGGGAGCCTGGTGGGCTGCCGTCTATGGGGTCACACAGAGTCAGACATGACTGAAGTGACTTAGCAGCAGCAGCAGCAGCAGCAGCAACAGCAGGTAAGTCTACCTTGGACAGAACAGCACTAAACATCCTAGGGCTGATGTTCACATAGCAATGAGACTTCCAGGTAGGAAATGGAAATGCTCCACTATGTCAGTGACCTATTTGGTCCAATGATCCACAAAGGTGTCCAGTTGCGATGGAGTTAGGAGGAAAGTCTTTTTTTTGCCATTATACTTTTATGTTATATGTCAAATACCCTAAGAACCGTATTCTCAAGGAGTCACTGAATCTCAGCTCAGGATGAGACTGGATAAACAAGGCAACAATACTACAACATAGAGGTACGTCATCTCAGGAAATCAACATCTACCTATATCAGTACTAATGAAGATTCAATAGTTGAGTGTTATTCATCTATATGTCCTACCTAGACATGTCAGAGCTTGAATAGATTCTAGAGAATGCTTCAGAGATGAAGGAGGAACTAAAAACCTATGCTGCTGCTGCTAAGTCGTTTCAGTCGTGTCCAACTCTGTGAGACTCCATAGACAGCAGCCCACCAGGCTCCACCCCCTGGGATTCTCCAGGCAGGAATAGTGGAGTGGGTTGCCATTTCCTTCTCCAATGCATGAAAGTGAAAAGTGAAAGTGAAGTCGCTCAGTCGTGTCTGACTCTCAGCGACCCCATGGACTTCAGCCTTCCAGGCTTCTCCGTCCATGGGATTTTCCAGGCAAGAGTACTGGAGTGGGGTGCCATTGCCTTCTCTGGAAAACCCATGATGATACGTCAAATGTTTGGAAAAGCAAAGATTACGACTCAGGTCTCTCATTTTCTAATATAGTTAGCACTGCCTCCACAGTACAATTCTAACCTCAACCAAAATCAATGTAGAAGAATGTTGTTAGCAATTCTACTTTTAAATACGTACTAGAAAAGAGCCTGGGCTTCCCTGGTGGCTCAGTAGTAAGGAATCCACCTGCCAATTCAGGAGATGTGGGTTAGATCTCTGGGTTGGGAAGATCCCCTGGAGAGGGAAATGGCAACCCACTCCAGTATTCTTGCCTAGGGAATACTATATACAGAGGAGCCTGGCAGGCTACACTCCATGGGGTCACAATAGAGACGGACACAACTTAATGAGTGAGCAAACAAACAACAACAAGAAAAGAGCCTACATAACCTCTGCCCTTCAATTCCTTGAGTAACACAATCTTACCAGAATGTAAACCTATACATAAATGCTCATTTATGAGAACTGAAAGGTCTAACTTGGCATCAATTTTCACATCATTCACACAACAGTTTAACCCGATTTCCTTTTACTGGTGACACCACAACTGCTAGCTGCTAAAGTTCCATTGTATTCCCCTTTAGAGATCAGAAGTCCATTTACTTATCACTTAAAAAGGTTTGCAATGATCAAAAACTCATTACAAATACAATCTGAGGCAACATCTTAGTTTCTCAAAGAATAAACACTGGTATAATAGAATATTGGAGTTCTAACTTATGATTTAGGCTTTTTCATTAATGCTCCTGGTCTGCTGTCATGGTTCTCAGTCTAGATTTGTGCTATTTGATACAGTAGCAATTAGCCACATGTGGCTAATAGGCACTTGAAATGTGACCAGTGTGAAGTGAGACGTGTATAGAATACACATCAGATTTCAAAAACTTAGTAAAATATTTAAAAATGTATAGTGATAATATTATACCATAATATTTTATATATATTGGGTTAACTAAAATACATTAAATTACTTTCACCAATATCTTCCGAACTTGTTTTAGTGTGGCTAATAGAAAATTTTATAGTTGTGGCTTGCATTTGTGGCTCACATTATATTTCTATTGGACTATACTGGCCTAAGCCAAATCATTCTCAATATCAAAGATTCTGATTTAACCAGCCTAGAGCTGGGATTTTAGTGTTTGTGTCTTTTAAAGCTACCGAAGTGAATTATTTCATTGTGCAGCCAAGATTGAGGACCACTAGGCTAGACTCTCGGAGAAGGCAATGGCACCCCACTCCAGTACTCTTGCCTGGAAAATCCCATGGATGGAGGAGCCCGGTAGGCTAAAGTCCATGGGGTCGCTCAGAGTCAGACAGGACTGAGCGACTTCACTTTCACTTTTCACCTTCATGCATTGGAGAAGGAGATGGCAACCCACTCCAGTATTCTTGCCTGGAGAATCCCAGGGACAGGGGAGCCTGGTGGGCTGCTGTCTATGGGGTCGCACAAAGTTGGACACGACTGAAGCAACTTAGCAGCAGCAGCAACAGCAGGCTAGACTCTATACCGTGCATGTCTGGCCCAGCCAGGGGTCCCCTCAAAGGTCAGCTTCAGCCCACCCATGTGGCTACTGAAGCTATGTGCTTGGAGAAACACCCCTCTTGGTCTTGGATGTATGAGCATCAACGTCAGTTCATTGATATTCTAAAGCTTGGTTCTGTTATTTGTCTCCTAGTCTTTCTGCTTTTCCCAGTATTTTATCCCACCCCTTGAATTACAGTTTATTATAAAAATGACATTTCATTGAAGATGAAATACATGCAGATTTGGGTGATTTTCACTGAGTGCAATTTAATCCTTTTTTTAAAGAGGGGGCTGTCAGCCCAAGGCACACAAGCTGTCTGTATACAGGGTCTCATGCTAGTTACAAAGGCCCATGGTTATTGTTGTGCTCTTTCTAACTACCCCTGGGACCAATTCATTAACCAACAAAGCTGAGTTGGGACACATGGTCTGTGGAGACTCTGATGGAAGACACCATATATATTAGAGGGAAAAGGACTGGATATTTCATTAAGAAATTCTCAGTACAGAGTGGTTGAGAGGCCATTTTGTCTACCTCTTTGCTTCTGAGCAGTGTTCTCACCTAAATTATTGTAACCAGATAACAGTGCTTCCTACATTTGCAACTCCCCTAAGAAGGAGGCTTCTTTCAATCACTATGGTCAGCCTTGATACATAGACCTTCTTAGAGCTATTAATAATAAGGGGGTGGTGGTGAGGATGATAAAGCAAGTTACCATGTGCTAAGTACCCACTATGTGCCAGACACTTTACTCACACAGTAATCTCATTTAATCATCATAAAATTTCTGCTATTCCTATTTTTCAGATGAGGAAATAAGGCTCAGGAAAGATAAAAGTCTTGCCAAAAGCCATAGAGGCAGGAAGTAGTAAAAATGAGACTACATCTTCATCTTGGATTATCTGATTCCAAATGCCCTGCTCCTTTCCTCATGTCACACTTCTATCCTTCATATCCTGAGGCCCTTCATTCTCCAAGGACCCAAGCCACTCTGATCTTTTGTTTGAGGTCAGGACTTCACCCTCATCTTACAAAAGAAACTAACAAAAGGTGATAGTAAGGATAGCTATAAGACACCCTGATGTGGCTTTGGTACTTGTATTGCCACGAATCTGTTTTAATATATATTATTTTATTCACTGTGATAAACCCTAGCATGAAATAATTGTCAACAGCATTTTGCATATGGGGAAAATCAGAGCTCATGACTGCCAAACAGCTAATTCTAGCTCATAACACCAAGGAAGGCCACAAGCTGGAACACCAGGTCAGTGTTCTTCCCCCATTAGCATCCTGCTAATGGATAACACAGAGGAAGAAGAAACTGCTAAGGATCCCCTTCTCAAGAACCCCTTCTTTTAAGGGCCAGGTTCTTCATGGCATAATGTCAAAAGGGCTAAGACCTTGGCAGCCTTATCAAGCTGCCTGCTTCCCACCCTTGGCACATCTTAGTTCCCAACCACCTTGCAAAAAGCAATATTTGCAGTTAGTAACTCTAGCCCTTCAGAGGGTAGGGAGCCCAGATTCTTACATTAACAGCTGTAGACAATCATGAGACAACACGCAGGGGTGTTCACACTTCCCTAAATGAGAGAAAAGAGGCAAAGGAAGCAGAGAGGAGTGGGGAGGGCAGAAAGAGGGTGGGAAGAGAGCTATATAAAGACAGGATAAAAAAAGAAGAGGCAAGTAAAAGAAAGAAAGCAAAAAAGAGAGGTAAGAAAGGTAAAATTTCACAGCAATATAGAGTTGAAAAGGTCTTCAAAACCATCAAGGCCAAAAGGGAAGTAATTTGTGCAAAGTCACAATGGGTAGAAGGTGGGAGGCAGGAGATGGGAATTGTTATAAAAACAAGAAAAAAACCTCAACATTAGAAGGGCAAAGATTAAAGAAAGCCCAAGTCCCGGGTAGGAGACCAAAAACATGGAGGAAAAATGTGAGGAGCCACAAGAAGGGGAATGAGAAGGAGAAAAGGGACTGGTGAGGGGGAAGCCAGGGGCAAGTAGCCAAGGAGAAAGGAGAGGAGAGTGAAAGCTGACACTCACCCTCACAAAGCTGGCAGGAAACCATCCCTCCTCATCGTCGATCTGGCCCCACCACCAATCCTTGTTGGAAGCATCCAAGACTTTGATGACGTCGCCAGCCTTAAATGCCAACTCCCGGTTGGCCATGGTGACGTGATCCCATACTGCCTCAGCACTAACGATGGAATCTCCAGTGATCAGCTTAGGAGACAAAATAAGAATGTGTTCAGTCCACACATCTAGCTACCTTACTTCCCCCGCTCCCCGAAGCTCTACTACTTATGGAAAAACTCACATATTAGCAGTGAAGGGTGGGGTTGATGGAGATGACACTGGGAGAGCAAGCTCTACTGGACCACAAGACAATACTATCAACTCTCCATTAGCCAGTGGGTAGAATGACCCAGAATGTGTATATGGACTATGCAGGCCTCAAACTTTTATCCCTACTCATGAGCTCCTCCCCTAGAAAAGAAAAAGCTCCAGTCCATCTGTCCTTGATGCTTCAAGGCAGCTCTGGATCTGGAACAAGTGGAGAGTCTGAAACCAATCGTTAAAATGAGGCTCGAACATATTTGCTCTAAACTCTCTGTTCTCCCCATTTCCTCTTCTTCCTTTCAACTGTCTAATTGAGAGTTGGTGATACATTATTTAACTCTACTGTACCTCACCCTCATGAGTTACAGACCATGGCATTCCTCACATATAATGGACCCCAGTCCTGCAGCCTCCTGTTCTCACCCACACATGATGTTATCCAGAGAATTCATGTGTTCATAGGTATGAAAGAATCTGGCATTCTGTGATGCCTTGCTCCCAGGAAACTTGACCTTGTCACAGATTCATTCAGTGATTTATACAATGACCCTGTGAGATACATAGGGAATGTAGGTTGACTTCTGCATTTGCTAGATGTCAAAACTGAGCCACAAGGAGATTAAAGGGTAAGCTCAGATCACCCAGCAAGGTAGGGGCTATGTACCTTGGTCTTTAGACTTTATGGCCAGCAGGACTTGGCTCCACATAGTAGCAGGCAGACATCTTGCCACTTCCACATAAACACACACACACACATGTTCATGACATTTGTCTAGGCACATTAATGAGGATGGGTATGGGGGAATAGGCTGTTTCTCTCTGGCTACCATCTTGACCACTGTATTATTTGTTCTCCTTTCCTCCATAACTGGTTCCAGCCTGTATGGGTCATCAATCTTCTTGGCATTTGGAGAAACAATTTCCAGAATGAGAACATATGGCTCATCAAGCAAAGGACTTAAACATTCCCTTCCCAGAACTGAATTGCTGAACATGTCCTCTAGAAGTCATCTTTTCTATCAGTCTACTCTGATGAAGGACACCAAGGTAATTATTGGCTCCGCAAAACCAAAGTCAAAATAATTCAGACAACAGAGACAGAATATGGATCATGCATCCTCTCATACAGGTCTGCCTTCCAACACACCAGCCAGAGAATAACCCTATGGTCATGATATTAATGCATAACACATGACACACATAGGAAAAAACACACACACTGATCTTTTGACTTAGTTACGACATTCTGTTGGTTAGCTCCTGCATAAGGAATCCTTTATTGGGTTATAGCCATTGTTTTTTTGATAGAAGGCATAGAGGGAGCTCCTCAGCTTGGATGCAAGAGAGATTTCAAATAGGACCTTTTATAATACCACCTTTTGAGTACCTCATGAATTACTGTTTACAAAGTGTTTCACATCTACTGTATCACTTGATCCTTATGAATGAGCTATATTTTAAAGATGAGGAAACTGAGTCTCAAAGTGGTGAACTGGTCCTTTGGCCAATCACACATGTAATAGAGCTCAGTCTTTTGACTGCATATGCACTCATATCTATCATGCCATACTACCAATGTCTACTAATTCAGTTCAGTTCAGTCGCTCAGTCGTGTCCGACTCTTTGCAACCCCATGAACTGCAGCACACCAGGCCTCCCTGTCCATCACCAACTCCCGGAGTTCACTCAAACACATCCATCGAGTTGGTGATGCCATCCAGCCATCTCATCCTCTGTTGTCCCCTTCTCCTCCTGCCCCCAATCCCTCCCAGCATCAGAGTCTTTTCCAATGAGTCAACTCCTCACATGAGGTGGCCAAAGTACTGGAGTTTCAGCTTTAGCATCATTCCTTCCAAAGAACACCCAGGACTGATCTCCTTGCAGTCCATGGGACTCGCAAGAGTCTTCTCCAACACCACAGTTCAAAAGCATCAATTCTTCGGCGCTCAGCTTTCTTCACAGTCCAACTCTCACATCCATAAATGACCACCGGAAAAACCATAGCCTTGACTAGACAGATCTTTGTTGGCAAAGTAATGTCTCTGCTTTTGAATATGCTATCTAGGTTGGTCATAACTTTCCTTCCAAGGAGTAAGCGTCTTAATTTCATGGCTGCAGTCACCATCTGCAGTGATTTTGGAGCCCAGAAAAATAAAGTCTGACACTGTTTCCACTGTTTCCCTGTCTATTTGCCATGAAGTGATGGGACCAGATGCCATGATCTTAGTTTTCTGAATGTTGAGCTTTAAGCCAACTTTTTCACTCTCCTCTTTCACTTTCATCAAGAGGCTTTTTAGTTCCTCTACACTTTCTGCCATAAGGGTGGTGTCATCTGCATATCTGAGGTTATTGATATTTACTAATTAGCTATAATTAACTCATAGAACTGCATTCACACCATAAACCAGATTGTTCCTATTCTTTAAGAACCCCGAAGAAGGAGATTTGGACAGCCACTTTCAGTCACTGGTACCCCTTCTAAATGGAGCTTCATTTAAACTTGTCTTTTTACAATTACACTAAAAGTCAATTTCTTCTTATTCTGACCACAGTGCAGGAAAAGAATTGCTGGTCACTGGCCTCAATAAAATAAGTATTTACAGAGAAGTCTCCCCTCTCCTGCCAAAAATGGGTACCAACAGGGTGTTACTAGAGCTTAACAAGTACCTACAGCCCAACTCAGAACACCATGAGGGTTTAAAGTTTTATCACTGACTGTTTATCAAGGGTCAAAAGAGTATCTTGGCATCAATTACCAACACTCTGCTCACGAATCTAACTGTGATGCTGTTTGAATTCCCCTAGGCCCAGGTCTGGGAGAAGGCAATGGCACCCCACTCCAGTACTCTTGCCTGGAAAATCCCATGGATGGAGGAGCCTGGTAGGCTGCAATCCATGAGGTCGCTAAGAGTCAGACAAGACTGAGCGACTTCACTTTCACTTTTCACTTTCATGCATTGGAGAAGGAAATGGCAACCCACTCCAGTATTCTTGCCTGGAGAATCCCAGGGAAGGGAGAGCCTGGTGGGCTGCTGTCTATGGGGCCACAAAGAGTCAGACACAACAGAAGTGACTTAGCAGCAACAGCAGGCCCAGGTCTACTTGATTCTGCTACCTGTATGTTTTTCACAGTGCAGTCTTATTTTTAGGGAGTCCATTCTTGGCTTTCCCCAGGAGCAGTTGGCTCATTCTTGTCCCCATTTAGTCTAGTTGACATGCCTGGGCCCTCAGGTCATAAACTCCAGCTACACCCTGGAGAAAACCAATCCCTAGATAGGACCCTGTGGCCATAAACCAACTGGAAAGCCTGTTGTCAGGGCCTACTTGGAGTCAGTGACAAAGCTGGATAGCACTTCAAAGATCATCACCCTTAATACCTCATTTTATAGATTAGGTATAATATCGCAGTAGTGACTTGCCTAAGCTCAATAGATGGCCAACCTCTTTCCCATTTTCCCATCATAACACAATTGATAGAGAAGGTGGAAAAAGGATACTTGGATTTAAGACCTTGCTAAAGAAGGAATGGCAAAAATGATAATATTAGCTAATACAGAGCACTAACTATATATCAGACACTATTATAAGCACTTTATACACATCAACTCATTTAATCCTCATAGCAGCCCTATTATTATTCCTATCCTACAGATGAGGAAACTGAAGCTCAGAGAAATTAAAAAATTTGCTCAAATCCATACAGCCAATAAGTACTGAAGCCATAATTCAAATGCAGGCACAGTCTGATTTTTATAGCATCTTTGCTCTTACAAACTATACTGCCTCTGAGTCTCACTTTCTTCATCTGGTAAGTGAAGATAATTCTACACTCCCACATGATTCATGAGCTGTAAGACACTGAACCAAGAATTGACAAATGTGTGTAAAGACAATGAGAAGAGGGCACTTTAGAAGGGGATGTAGTTATATAGGGCTCCTGTGTTCTCTAGTCACAAATGCAAGCAGGAATAAGGGGATATTCTTCTCTTATCCTCTGAGATGATTTAAAAGTAAGCTAAATTTGGGCTGGAAATTAGTTTCAAATCTCCCTTTTGTATATAGAATTGACTTTTAACTTGCTACAATTTTTCATAAATATGACTTTTCTCTGCTCATCCATTTTTCACTCAACACTGTACCAAAAGTGAATGCCCTTCAAGCAGTATGCCAAAGTGGTTAAAGGCAAGCAAACCTAGCTTCAGTTCTGGGCTCTGCTACTTTAGAAAGTAGAAGTGACAATGGGAGGTGAGGAATACAAGAGAAGCCACATAAGTAATCCAAAATGGAACTGTCAGCATGTAATTAAGGATACCAAGAGTACACTATCACAAAAGTCATAGACAAAACTTTCAAGCTATACAACCTTCAGTTTAGTTTCTTCATATGCAAAATGGGGTTATTAATACCTGCCTCACAGGCAGAATTGTAGAGAAAGTGAACTGAGTGCTAGATGTATAATGTCTAGTACTGTGTCTGGTATACTCTGGCCTAGTGCAAGACCTCAGAGGACGGAAGGCTCATGTGTGGGCTCTAAAACAGTTTTGTGGTGCACTGAAGTAGGCCTTAAAGAATAGGTACTATTGTAATGGATAGAGAAGGAAACAGAAAAGGCATGGGAGGCAGACTACAGTCTCAAAGGTAAAGAGTATGGGAAATTTGATGGTAAACATAGTGAAGTTTGGAAAGGGCTGGGAAGATTGGGATGGAAAGACAGCTAGAAAGGTTGATTGGAGTCTTGTTTGAAGGCTTTAAATTTCATTTGAGGAAAAGGAGATCAAAGTTGATTTGGTAGAGGGAGTTCAATCCTAAGTATGATCATTAAAGCATAAGGATAAGTAATGAGGAAATGTTGGTTTGGGAGTGGCATAAAAGATAATATTTTCTCTAATTTGCTGAATGCTGGTGGCCAGCAGGACATGCAAGTAGATTTGAAGTTCAAGAGAGAGCAAGGGAGATAGTTATATAGGTTTGAGAGCCAATGATCCAGAAGAAATTATAGAAACCAAGGAAGTTTGCCCTGGAAGAAAGTGCTAAGAAAGAAGACCAGAAATCTAGGAAAACAGCAATAATGGGAGGTGAAGAAGAGAAGAGGAGCCAGAGAAACAAATGAAAATGGAGTTGTCAGCACATAGTTAGGATACCCAGGGGTTCAATCTCACAAAAACCAAGGACAAGTGTTTTCAGCAGCAGGAACTGATCAAATTATCAAATAAAACAGAACTACCTATGAGAGGAAAAAAAATCAAGAAAAGTCTATTTGGGAGTGGCTGTATCAAGGCTTAAATTCTTCATTTCTTGTTTATAACTGTTTTATGACCCCCACCAAAATCCCTAATTTCCCAATGGTCACAACTTCTTCATCTTGCGATCCCGTCATCCCCAAAAGCCAGGAGATGGTATTGGGTTACTCCAGCAAGGTGCCCAAATTGCACCTTGCCTTGGGACACTGTTGATGTGACTTCTAATAAAATACTTCCCAATCCTCAGGGCATTTCAAGTACAGGACCAAATATAGGTTGGTTCTTGCTCAGACTTACCATTGAGTGGGGCACATGGTGTTCTGCATTCCCAAACCAAAGACACTTTTGGACATGAATAAAAAGATGAAGAGGGAGAAGAGTCATAATTCTTAAAGGAATAATATCCAATTCCTTTTTAATCTAGATTTCCCAGCAATTCTAATTTCAAATATTCTATTCCATTGTCCTACAAATAATCTGTTATCTGACCCATGTGTCCTGACTTCTTACCTGAAAATATGATCACTATTCATTGTAGGCATTGGGAGTTTGATCTCTCAGGCTGGTTTCTGATCAACAATGAGGCATGTGCCTATAGCTAACTTGGAGTGGCCAGTGAGCCCTTTTAGGAGGAAGGAAAGAAGGCAAGGAAGAGGGAGGAAGAAAGAAAAACAGAGAGAAAGAGAAGCACTTGTTGAAAACATGTGCCAGGCATTGGGTAAGGGGATTTCTTTTGTGATCTTAGTCTCTATAGGTCTCCAAGGTAAGCATTAATATACTCATTTTTACTGAATATAACCTGTGAGGTTACCAAATAGCCCACAGTCACCCAGTTAGTAGGTGGTCGAGCAGATATGAATGTCTAGCTGACCTTATTGTATAGCTTTGCTTTTATGAATCCCCAACACTACCTATCAAGAAGGCACGGTGAGAGGGCTCCCAGCTGGTTTCTCTCTCCAGGGAGACCAGTCCACCCTGTGAATGATCTAAATCAGTAGTTCTCAATCCCCTGGAAGGCTTGTTAAAATACAGATTGCTAGGTCCCATGAGTCTCTTATTCAGTACTCTGAAGTGAGGCTTGAGAAGTTGCATTTCAAACAAGTTCCCAGGGGATGCCTGCTGGTTCAGGGACCACACTTGGTGAACCACAGACCTAGAGGGTCTTTCTAGTCTAGACTTTACCCCTGCCTTTCCTGATGCCTCATTCTCCTAAGGATCCCCATGGCACCCCACTCCTTGCTTGGTTACAATGTACTGCTTATTGGTTGGTATGTCTGAGAATGAATGAGTATTTTGGGTCACGTAGGGAGCATTCTCAATGCCAGGCCTTGCAAACACAGAAATAAAACCCTCACCCAGTTTTTTTGTCTTCCTTCTTTCTTGAACCTCTTGTCTTCCTCTTCACATTCTTGACCTCTAGCTGAACAGAACCACCCCCAAAATAGTTATTTAATTAGCCTGGGTGGCTGCCAGAAATACTAGAGTTTCAATGGCAAGGATCAGCAGAGGGAAGGATTAAAAAACTGTTGTTCAGAATAGTATATGTCCTATTGCCATGAAAAGTAGCTGAGCCTGGCTTTCCTTCTGAGAAGCTTCACAAGGGGATAAGAAGCGGCCTGAAGGATTTTGCCTTTCTATAAGGTTTTTTTTTCAGTTGATACTTGCCCCCATTCTCTCAAAAGCTCCCCTCCCTCAACAGCTGCTGATCCTGCTAAGTCGCTTCAGTTGTGTACAACTCTGTGCGACTCCATAGATGGCAGCCCACCAGGCTCCCCCGTCCCTGGGATTCTCCAAGCAAGAGTACTGGAGTGCCCTAAACAGCTAGGCATGGACAAAAGAAAATCCTTTTCTTTGTTCCATTTGGCTGATTGATGTTAGTTGCTCAGTCATGTCCAACTCTTCATGACCCTATGGACTGTAACCCTGCAGGCTCCTCTATCCATGGGATTCTCTAAGCAAGAACACTGGAGTGGGTAGCCATTCCCTTCTCCAGTGGATCTTCCTGACCCATGGATTGAACCTGGGTCTCCTACATTGCTAGCAGATTCTTTATTATCTGAACCACTAGGGAAGCCCTTGTTTCCTTTACACACATCCAAAATAGGCTGGGATTTTATTCTCTCCTGAATAAACCAGAGATCTTTTGCATATGGCCTTGTAAACAGACTCTTATCTTGCCCAAATTGTTCAAGGACAAGACTCTTACCCATTTCTGGGTTACAAAGGTGTAACTCAGACTGTTTCAACAATAGTGGGGAGGTATCAAAAGACTAGCTATTAGAAGAAGCTCTACCAGTAAGTCACTGAATCATCTTGGATGGGTCCCTTTACCTGTCTCAGTTTTTTTATCTGTCAAGTTACAGACTTGAATCAAACAGCCCTTTCCAGTTCTGGCTTTCTACTAAGGGTAACACTTGAGCTTTGCAAAGGTCAGGAATTTCATTATTGTAGATTATTTCTTCTCACTGATCTTTGCACTTGATAGTAAATAAGTAAGTGTTAGTTGCTCAGTCGTGCCCGACTCTTTGCGACCCAATGGACTGCAGCCCACCAGGCTCCTTTGTCCATGAGATTTTCTAGGCAAGGATACTAGAGTGGGTTGCCATTTCCTTCTCCAGGGGATCCTCCCAACCCAGGGATCGAACCCAGGTCTCCTGCGCTGCAGGCAGATTCTTTACCGACTGAGGTACAAGGGAAGTTTTGCACTTGATAGGATTTTTTTATTGCTCTCTACTCAAGAAAATGAGAACTTGACACTGGCTAGTCCCTTCCTGAATATAACTCACTCAGGCATTGTTAGTGACACATTAAAGGACAAGCCAGTCAGACTGACTGGGAAAACTGAGGAATGGGTTTTCTACTTTAGCCCTTGACTGCTCTATTCAAAAGTCAGTGTGGGGCTGTGGGGCAGTGGGGTGGGGGCGGACTTTCTTAGTGGTCCAGTGGTTAAGACTCTGCCTTCCAATGCAGGCAACTTGGGTTCAGTCCTTGGTGGAGGAATATGCCATGGGGCAACTAAGCCCCATGGCAACAAGAGAAACCCACACACCACAAATAGAGAAGCCCTTGCACCACACCTAGAGAAAGCTCACGCACCATAATGAAGACCCAGTGCAGCCAAAAATAAATTTTAAAAAATGTCCGTGGCAGGGAAAGCTTCCCTGGTGGCTCAGTGGTAAAGAATTTGCATGCCAATGCAGCAGCATGGGTTTGATCCCTGATCTGGGAAGATCCCACATGCTGTGGGACAACTAACACAACACACAATACTGAGCCTGTGCTCTAGAGCCCATGAAGCACAACTACTGAGCCCACGTGCCACAGCTACTGAAGCCCATGTGCCTAGAGCTCGTGCTCTGCAACAAGAAAAGCCACTGCAGTGAGAAGTTTGCAGTAAGAGAGTAGCTCTAGCTTGCCACAACTAAAGGCCCATGCACAGCAACAAAGACCCAACAGAGCCAAAAATAAATAAAAGTCAGTAAGGACCTTTGCTCTTTGTTCTAGCCACATAGCTCCTCAGATAAATCATCTTTCTCATGACATCAGCTCTTACTACCTCCAGTCCCATATTTCCAACTACCTGTTTCACATTTCCCCAGGGGCCTGCTACTGCCTCCAATAAAACATACGTAAAACTCATAACATTAAGGCCCCATTCCCCTCCATCCTTATTTTTCTCATTTCTGATAAACTTTCTGGGCCTGCTGATTTTTTTCTTCTACATATAGATATGACCCTTTATCTTCTTTTTCAATGCCTCATCTTAGGCCTGGGCCTTATCACCTCAAGTTGCCTCCTAACTGACCTTCCTATGGCTCACAGGTCTCTCTCCTCCTTAATAATGCATTTCTTAAAACTTCTTTGTTGGTGCCACTATTCATGCTCAGGAAGCCTCAAAAACTCCCTACTGTCAATCTCTCAAAGCTCTCCTTAATCTAGTCCCATCTATGGATCCAATTCTTGTCTTGAACCAACAGGGACCTTCCACTCTGGTAACACAGAGTCTCTTTCAGGTAGATGACTCCTACCTCTGTGCCTGATTCAGCCATTCCCTTGTCCATGGTTAAGTGTAGGGATACGAGATACACTTCCTCTTCCTTGCCATATGATCTTGGCCCACCTGCTCCTTAATCTTGTCCCTGACGACTCCACCCTGTATCTTCTCTCCCTTGCCTCTTTCCCTAATTTCTACCTAGGATAAGAAGAAGATATTAAATAACATAGAGTTATTCAAGTTGTTAACCAGGGTGTTATTCTCCAAACAGATTGTATACTTGTGAACAGTAAATCTAAAACATCTGCTTAATCTATAATGAACACTGTTTTTAGCCTCTAAAGTTCTGTGCCCAGAGCCCTAAAACAAGGTAAGCTCTGAGGAAGATCACAGTAAAAGAGTCAGCATCTCTGTCAGGTTGCAGAATATTCTATGGGGTCAAAGAAATTGTTTGCATAATATGTACCAGATGCCCTATAGGCCAATCCATTGCTGATAGGATTTATGGCCAGGTGGCTTCTGGGGTGGGCTGGCTTTTGCTGAAGATCTTCACAGATGCTCAATGGTCATCAGAGAAAGAAGAAATGTCAGGTAAGAAAAAAAAAAAAAACTGATTTTTTTTTTAAATCATAAGGACTGCTATTTGTTTTCCATATGACTTAATACTTCACACCTAGCTAGTTTCAGCTTTAATCTGGATGCTGCAATCACCCATAACCAGATAATTTCATTTCTGAGAAGAATAATTAATGCATTCAAGTGATGGTGGCTTTAAATGTATTAAAAGGAAGTATGCAAATATTGCCACTTTTCATGACGTGATTATCTTTTTCCTAGTTTGGGCATGTGATTTGTGAGTCATTAGGTATTGGCTTCCTTCAATATCCCACTGTTAACATAATTTTTCACTTTAACAAAATGAAGGTTGGCTTTAGCCACACCTGGCAGATACAAACCCCAGCCCAGCTGGCTTGATTTGAAAGAAGAGGCTAGATGCAGGTCAGCTCAGCAAGAACAAAACAGACCACCTGATCCAGAGGCCAATATGTCAAAAGCCAATTCACACCTGTCAGCTCCTAAAAGCTTGGTAAATCCAGATAAGCATCTTAAGATATGAAGCCATCCAGGACATTTTCTCAATTATTACAGACTAATAACAAAGGATAACACCTCTTTCTAGACCTCTTCTAAAAGAAGTTACAAAGTGATCTCAGCTATAACAGTGACCAAATATATGAGGTAAGGGAAGTTGCTTGTTTGGTTTACACCTTAGCAATTGACTCTTCTAGTATGACACTTCAGCCATTAACTCAACCTAATTGGCCCAGGAGCTTCTGAAGTAAGACCCAGCTGCTGCCCCAAAGCTTATGATGTCAAGAGTTCGGTCTTGTTGAAGGAATAGGTCTTTTAGAGAAAATGCAGCCAACAGGGCCAAGGATTGCAAAGATCAGAGAGAAGTGTTTCCAGACCACCAATTATGATACCATTGGCTGCAGAGGTCCCCCTCAACAGAGTAGCTCCCAACCTGATAAGCATCAGCTTGCACCTTCAAAGCATCTTGGAAATAAAAGTTACTGTCAAGTTGTTTGGGAATTTTTTGGTATCATCCAGGTGACTCTGATTCTTTATACCAGTTTCTCAATTGTCATTCCCAGACTCTTTGCTCAGAATCACTGCAGCATTTTTAACAAGCAGACTGAATGATTCTAAATCATATATCACAATGAGACCAAGTGTCTTTTAAACTTTCTAGAGCCTGAGTTTGAAGTACAAGAATTTCCTCTAATTGCAATGGTTTCCAAAGAAACCAGAATCTCTGAAATTCTGGCTCTTGGCTTCTCTTTCTTGTGTCAGTTTTCAAGCAGGCTAAGGAGTTATAGTAGTTTGTCTAAGTGGATTTTCCTAGGCTGCCTCAAGAGACTATCTGCACCTGCACCCCTACTTCCACTCCCTCCTAGACCTTCAACATTGATGCCCCTAATGGAAAATTTTTGCAGCATGTCTCTACACTACAATCTGGAAGCAATTTCCTAGAGCTATGCTCAATCTACCCAAGTCAGCTCCCAATACTCTAAGAGAAAAATTATCAGTAAAAAAAGAAAAAAGACCCAGCAATGCTCTTTCCACGAGTTGAGTCAGAAGCATGTCATCCCAAGCTGGAGGTCCTCTGACCCCTACCTATCTCTGGAGTCAGACTGGGACCTATCTCCAAAATATTCCTGCCCTGATTATCTCACCCTTCTTGGCTTGCTGTGGCTACTAAGTTCCAGCTATCCATGTGGGTTGCTTGTTTCCTACATACCTTGAAAGATGGCCAGGGCAAGCCTGAGGGATAGGTAGGAGATTCAAAAAGCCCCAAATGCTTGAAGTGACCTAGACCCATCACCCTACACCTGGGTTCTTGAATTTCTTTACATAGTTCCACTGAGACAAGCCTTGGGAGCTTTAACTTTTTCTGGACTGTGACTTGAAGGCCAGCCTTGGAATTCCTCCAAAGGATGGAGGTGGGGCTCCTCTAGGTTTACAGAAGGGTTAGGAGGAGGGGGCTAGAACTACATGAAGAATTTGTCCTCTGTGTCTCCCACATGTATAGTTCTATACTCATCAACACCGCAGCCAGAGGGTGGGTGGGCAAGGCAGCAAGAAGGGAAAGTCATTTTTTATCCATTTGACAGATGTCGTGTTAAAATCTTGTAGGGGAAAGAGGACTGTAGGTGGGGGGGAGGAGCAGAGGAGGAGATAGGTTGGAACTAATAGTTCTAATGTATTCTTAAATGTGGCCATCTGGTCTAAGGTAGTGATAACAGGAACAGCATTTAGTAAGGTATACTGTGACCTGCTTCTATACCTGGAGAAGAAACAGAAAAAATAAATATATTTCAACCAACTTAAACCACCTTGAACTCTACTGAGCATGCCCACCCAGGACACCGGCTTGCAAAGTCTCTAGCATTGGCAGGCATTTCCAAAGAGAATGTAATTATCTCCTGAGGAGTCCCTATAGCCCAAAAGGGAAATCTGCATTTAAACAGCCCATTAGAAAGTGAAAGATGGTTTCCAGTGGCTTATTGATTTCCCTCTTCTCTTTTACTCCCTGCAAGAGAAAAGACATTGGCCAAGACATTTAGCAGTGTTTCTGGCCCTTGTCAGTAGTTTCCTGTTCAGGGATGGGTCATTTTTCTCCTGACAAAGTCTAGCACTGTCCTGGGTTCCCAGAAGACACGATAAATGATTGATGAGCAGAAATGGTCAGTGAGCATTCACTAGATCAGGCCCCCGGGGACTCAAACTGGCTGAGCTGTCTCCCCTTCAGACTGTGTCCTTTAAGACTACAGACAGAGGGATGTAACATCTAAACCTAGGCTAACAGTGAAGACACAAGAAAAGCACAATCAGACCCCCGCTCAGGGCCCAGGAAGGATAGAATGCAGATTGGATGCAAACACCCAATCTGTGTTTGCAGGAAAAGTGATTGTGCTTGTAACAAAAGATCTTCAAGTAGGTCAGTCAGGCTTATGTAAGAGATCCTCTGCCTGTCTGGGCTAGGTAAAGGAGGTAGGAGTGGAGAAGGGAAGGGACCCAGGAAAGCTGACTGAGGGACAAGGCAAACAGCAAGATACTAGGGCTTGAACCCACTCTTCTTGACTCTGTCTCACGTTCAAAAGCCTGAAAGAGTGAATTATTATACTCAGAGAAGGCCAGGATTGGAGACTCCCAAGAGCTAGCACATCTAGTCTAACATTTTACAGATAAGAAAACTGAGGTTCTAGTAAACAGAAGTGGCTAACATGTCAAGTTAGTCAGCAGCAGAGCCAAGATTAGAAACCAAGCCTACAATAGTTTAAAAGGACAGTTGTCAATTGTTTTGGTTAAAAATTGCTCCCCTGAAATTATCAAAACATTGTTAATCAGCTATACCCCAATACAAAATAAAAAGTTCAAGATTTTGTTTAAAAAATAATCAATTGGTTAAAAAAATAAACATCTATCCCAGTATCTACCTACTACTAATGTAGTATGTGTTTTACAAAAAATCTATACAAAAAAGTAGAAATGAAATGATGAGATTAACAATTTAATATATAAAGAACTTGCAATATTTTCTTCCTAAGTTTAATTTTGGAGATCAGTTTTAGACATTTTCTGATGGTCCTTCCTCCCTCTGCCCTACAGATGTCACCCCTTGAATACTACAACCATCACTTGCCTCACCCTCCTCTCAGGGCCCCAAACAAATCTGACCCTCCCTGGAAATGAAGGCTAAGTACGAATTACTTCCAGTATCTCATTCACCACTAAATGTTTTTGCTAAGGAGTCTGAAATTCAAATTTACACTAAAATGAAAATGCTAGTGAAAAAACAGTGGGAAGGAAAGAATGGGCTCCAGGCTTGACTTGGTTTCTGAGTATTGAACTTAAGCAAATTGAACTTAAGCAAATATAACTCCCTGAGCTAGTTGTACCAGCTTATCTCAAATGGAAAGTTAGGTTGTCTTTGACAGATGCTGCTGTCAAGAGACAGAGGGGAATTGAAGAAGACATGGAAACAAGGAAGTCAGAAGTGGGATGGAGTGGGATAAGAAAGGTCAGAAGACAAAACTTGACTATTTTAGATTTTTGCCATGGGTTACCTTTACCCAGAATAGAACTTTAGTACAAGGATGGCCTTTAGGTTCCGCTGCCAGAAGAATGAGTACTGCTTTCTCCACCCAGTTCAAGCCACCTAAAGTAGTTTCAAGAAAAGAGAAAGCGGCTCACCTACCATGAGCTTAACACATTATAGTTTCTAAATTCCTTTCATATTCATTACACATTCATGAGCTCACTAGATCCTGCCAGCAATTCTGGGGAGTAAGAAGAACAGGGATGAGACCTCATTTTTAAAATGAGGAAACAGGCTTGGACAAAGGAAGTCCCTCAGGTATCCCAGGAGAACGGGCAAAAAGAGAACCCAAATCTTCTGACTCACAGTCCAGAATTTTTCTAATAATAAAAAATGGTTAACATTTACTGAGTACTTAGTATGTGTCAGGGCTTCCCTGGTAGCTCAGAGAGTAAAGCGTCTGCCTACAATGCAGGAGACCTGGGTTTGATCCCTGGGTCAGAAAGATCCCCTGGAGAAGGAAATAGCAACCCAATCCAGTATTCATGTCTGGAAAGTCCCATGGACTGAGGAGCCTGGGGTCGCAGAGTCGGAAATAACTGAGTGACTTCACTTTCACTTTAGTATGTGTCAGGGACAAATCTAAGTTTTTACATAAACTAACTTACTTGATCCCCATTTTAAAAATGAGAAAAACATGGCTCAGAAAGATGAAGTAATTGCTGAAGGTCACACAGGGTCAGAACCAAAACCCAGGTAGTCTTACTCTAGAACCACTGCTCTTAACCTCTGCTCTCCACAGCATATCCTCATGCTCCTACAGGATCACAGAACCTCCAAAGCATAGCAAGATATAGATTAGGGTGTATATTATCATAAACAGAGAAAAATATATTCATATATGTTTTATATATCCATGTAACATTTCTCTGGAAGGATTCACTGATGACCTCTGCAGAGGAAGCCAAGTGGCTGGAAGGCAGGGCTAGAGTGAGACTTTTCACTGTGTACCTTTTGGACCATGTGACTGTATTTCCTTTTCAAAAATAAAGTAATTTTAAAATGAATCTTCTATAGTCAAGAGAGCTGAAGAAACTATGTGGCTGCTTCCTGGCAGAGCTCTGGTGACTGACCCTTCCCTATCCACTTCTCTGGGTGCTCAAAATTTAAGAACAGAAGGTGTCTCTCTCCTTTTTTATTCCAATTTCCTAACCCCTGACATTGCTTGTCCAATCCCCTTTAAAGGTCAGTATTATAGTCATTCCATAGGTTTCAGTGGCACAAGTGAAAACAGCAACAGTTTGAGTTAGGCTCTCATAGCAAATCTGTAAGTTATAGGAAAATAACCTATTAGTGGTAGGACAGATGACAAAAGACACAAAAGGCCTTCCCCAGAGCCTAGCACCCAAGGCCTAAGCTCCACAGATTCTTCCATTTCCTTCCTCTCACCACTCTTGTCTCAGTGTGCTACCCACCCTTCTCCTGGGCTGAGAAAGGGAAAATACACAAGCTAGAAAGGCTCTAGGAAATTTAGCCTAGCTTGTGAGTCTGTGGTGTACAAAGAAAAATACACAAAGGGAGAAAAAGTCAGCCTAGCTATATTTTAATGTTCACATCAAGGCCAGTAAGAGTCAGCCCAAATGGTCTCAGGGAACTCTCTCAGCTGTGGTTTCTGGATCTCTACTATCTTAACTCTCAAGAGTTGGCAAAATACCCCAAAGATTAAGGGTTTAAAATATTTTTTCTTCAGATACCTTTAGGTCCAACCCCTTAGGCAGGTCAGTCATACAGGGCTTCTGTAGTCGAAGCTGTGAGGAGGTGGGAGTAGCTAAGGTAAACCAAGTGCCTTCAGGGATCCTCCTGAAGTGAATTAAATCGGCAGCACAATTCCCTCTCACAACAGCTTAGCATCTTCTCTAACGCTTCACTGCTTCTAATATGCAGGAGACGAGTAGGACGTGAGCTGTTGTGGAAGGGATGACAGGTCAGTGCCTCTCATGGAGAAGCAGGGCACTTCTGGGTTAGGCTGTGCCCCAGAGAGCTCCTGTCCCTTGCTATGTGTCAGAGACAAACCTAAATTTTTAACATTAAGTTGCCACCAGCAGCTTCCTTTTAGTACCGGACTTCATGGGGTGATAGCTTGGGGCCATAGAAAGAACACGAGTCTCGAGGCCTGGCTTCCAGACCAGAATCCACCATTACCTAACCCTGTACCCTCAGACTCAGTATTCTCATCTGCAAAATGGAGACAATACTAGTTTATAACAGGGTGCTGCTGCTGCTGCTAAGTCGCTTCAGTCGTGTCCGACTCTGTGCGACCCCATAGACAGCAGCCCACCAGGCTCCCCCATCCCTGGGATTCTCCAGGCAAGAACACTGGAGTGGGATGCCATTTCCTTCTCCAATGCAGGAAAGTGAAAAGTGAAAGTGAAGTCGCTCAGTCGTGCCCGACTCTTAGTGACCCCATGGACTACAGCCTACCAGGTTCCTCTATCCATGGGATTTTCCAGGCAAGAGTACTGGAATGGGGTGCCATTGCCTTCTCCGTATAACAGGGTAGGGGGAAGAAATTGAGAAATAAAGTGAAGACAAGCTCCTAGATTACCTCCAAAGTACATGTAATCACAACTTGGATAGACTCATAACAATTAACAATAGTAAAACATGGTCAACATTTTAAAACGCACTTTCACATATTTTGTCACTATGAATTCTTGCACCCCACAATCCTGAAACTTAACAGTTACGCCCATTTTACAGACCAGAAAAGAGACTCAGAAGGAATTTGCCCATAATTTATGGGATGAGGAGAAATCTGAACTTGTGCTAATAGTCTAGTTCCTGACCCACCCCCTTCAACAAGGCAGGTGGAAATGGCCCTGAGCACAAAACTTAGAATAAGGCACATTCTCAGGGTCAATACTGGAAATAAAGGCTACATCCTCTGGCACGGGGCAGGTACAGGCTATCTGAGCTTGCTTTTTCTAGTTTAGAAAGAAAACTGTTTCTGATGCGCCCCCCTTTCCCTACCTAGAGTTCCTAAGAAGCCAAAGCTATATGACCATATAAATGTTGCAAACCTGTATTCTGGGAAAGGACTGACCTGGTACTGAAAAGCATCTTTATGAGTGAGGGTGATCCCAGCATAACTGACCAACCTGACCCCATGAGGTTGCCTCTCTTTGGTCTTTCTTTCTACTGCTACTCTGTAAGTTAGGCTCAGTAGTTGGCAGGTATTGACATCAACTTAGGAATAGGGGAGATACAGCTTTATGGGTGAAGAACAAATAGATCTGCAAAGCATTTTCTCAACTGAGTCTATCTGAGCTTTGCCAGATTCTGAGAGGCAATATTGGTGATTTTACATATAGACCAAATAAGACTCAGAGAGAGGAAGGGAACCTGACTGAGACACACCCCAAGTGGCAGAATAGCAACTGAAGTGTGTGTGTGTTTGAAATTTTATTGCACTCTTTCTTCAGGTAAGGAACAATATAAAAGAATATTAGAATTTTTTTCGATCTTCAAAATCTTCTACCCTAAATGTAAAATCATAGTAAGAAATTTGTGTTTCTTGATTTCAAGTCCAAAGCTCAGAAACAGACATGAGGCTGTCACATTCAACAGTAATCCCCTGGGGCTTTGAGGCTGCTGCTAAAAGGCAGACCTGGCACACTGGCCACCTGTCTAATTGCTCCCCACCCTTTACCCAGACACAGTCTAGGGCCCCTCCTTCTAGCTCCAGCCTTTGGTACTAAGGGCCAGAAAGGCCTCTCCAGGACACCCCGACCTGGTTTCCAGCTTGAGAAACTCTAAAAATAACAGATCTTCATTAGTGGGGCCAGATGGTCCAAGCTGCTGTGCCTAGGGGCAGGGCTGTGGTCATTAAGGATGTGGCTGTTCTCTCCATCCACCACTGACCCAGGAGAGGCTGAACCTCTGCCCTCCTTTATGCATCCTATGTACTTCCCCTCACAATCCCCCACTCACAATTTAGATATACTTACTCTGTTCCAACTTGTTACTTCATTCCCAAGAAAAACAAACTTTAATATCAATTACTTTTGGCTTTGTAGGATATTACTTCACAATTATACCATTCCCTAATGGTCTGTAAGTAGATTAGGGAATAGAGGAGCAGGCTAAAACTTTCTACGTTGATCAATGTCAATTTATCTTCTCCATCTGCCTGTTAACATCTCAGGGCTCAGTTCTAAGTTTTGTTTGAATGATGGAGCCTGCTATAACACATGCCACCTTGAGTATCCATTTTATTACAGAGCTTACTGCTCCCTGAAGCCTGATTTCAGGGATAAAGGGGCAGAGCAAACTGATAGAGGCCCCACCAGATGGGGCCAGTGCCCTGTTGTGCCTACTTGAAAGACTGGGACAGCTGACTGGTCTTAGGGATACACTGTGTTCTTCATCAGAATGTGTCCCATAAGGATGTGTGGGGCCTGTGTGTGTGTCCCATAGATGGGTTCAAATGTGTCTCAAGGTGGGGTGGGGGGGTTGTTTGTTCAAGTCCTTAGAAGTGTGTGCCCAGGGGTAGGAGTATATCTGAGTATGCATCTCAGTATACTCTACATGTATGTGAATGTGCAGTTATGTTTTATATGCATCCACGTATGCCCACACAAATTTTCATAAGCATGCCTCACGTGTGTATGTGTGTACTCTGCCTGTGCCAAGCATGTGCAAGTGTGAGTGTGCCCCATGGCAAACTGAATGTGTATGCTCCAAGGGTGTCAATGAGAAAGTATATCCCATATGTGTGTCCTGTGTGTATCCTAAATATACTCCACGTATGTCTGAGTGTGTGCATCACATGTGACATATAATGTGTGAATATGGGCAGAGGCCATTGATAGACAGCAAGACTGAACTAATTTTCCTCCTGTACAATTTGTTTCTATCAGCTTTCCCCTAAGACACCTGAGTTAATCTGCTCCCAAGAAGGTCAGAGGACATTGACTCAAATTTCATCTGTCACTTTCTGAATATATTGTTCATAGGTGCTTTTCCCAAGAGGCTTAGCCACCACTCCATTTATCCAAGAGGCCTCAAAAAGAAAGACAAGGATCAAGGACCAACTCTAAGACTTTGGGCAAGTCCTTACCTCTCCCAGATAGCAGTTTCCTTAGCAGTACCGTGAGGGAGTGGGCTTATGGGTTGTTCCTCATTCTTATCCAGTGATTTACTCAGTTTAAGCATCATGGACTAACTCTGATCTCTCCTACCACCACTACCACAACAAAAAGAAAGTTGTACATATATGTGCATATGGATTAGCACGTACAGATGCCTCATTCTAGCTAGACTCCCTTTAGCCCTGGACAGGCTATTGGTTGCTTCCCTACATTTGTCATTCCACACTCATTTTTCCAGTGTCTTGAGCCACTTGAAGTAAAAAGGATAAAACTCTAAATGCATACAATGTTCACTAAAGCTCAGGCAAAATGAGATGGGGTTTATCCAAAGCATTCCTTTCCCATCTTTTGGGATGATTGTGGGAACTAGTGATGGTACTAAGCCATTTTAGGCTCAAGGTACAACCAGATAAATCTACAAAGAGAAAACCTCCAAACAGGGCGTGAAGGGTCACAGGATGTAGGGCCACCCTTCTGAATTTGGCAAGGCCTCTCATGCATGGGTGGACTTATAGGTCAAATAACTGTATCTGAGCTGCCAATTAGTAGTCCAATGCCATCCTAGTCAGAGTTACATGGTGACATCTGCCTAGTTTTCTCCGCTATCTTGACTGACTTTTATAACAAGACATGGATAAAAGCAAAGTGCAGAAGGCATCTTTACAATGAACTCCTTGCTCAAGGCCATTTGGTATGGGTGGGTTGATAACATCTAACTATATATGCAATGCTCTTAAGAGCACACCACTGCTTTAAGAGGAAACACTAATAGTTTCAATTTACTTAACCTTAAAATGGGGAGAATAATCCAAGCCTTGCTCACTTCACAGGGTTGTAAGAAAATAAAAACATGGCAGGAACAGATGACTATAGAGGACTATACAATAGTCCTTATCCTCTTGCCCTGTTCACGAGGTAATGAGAATTTTCCAAAGTAATACAGATAAAGGTAAAAAGTGCAGACGTGTCCTAATTAGGTCATTTGTCCAGAGCTTGTGAAATCTAAACACAGCTCTTAATCATATCATGAAACCCAGTAATGCCCATCACAAATTCTGGTCAAGGACCTGGGAGCAAAGAATTGGTTTTTAAAAGCTAAGTACCTAGGTGATTCTGGCTTGATGGATTTAAGAAGGCACTAAATAAAAATACAATTAACTTTGGCTTTCTTCCAAGCTCCTCTTTTATCTTTGCAGGAGATAGGGAGACAGAAAGCTAGTCTGGTATTTATAGTACCATGTGTGGCCAGGTGGTGGGGTGGGTGGAGATGGGGCTAAATAAAAAAAAGCTTCTTATAAGAAAAAAAAAAAATTCCAGCTTCCCACCAATGACCCAAGACATGGGCCGGGACATAGGGATTCTATCCTTCCAGGGGAGGAAAATAAAAGAGGCCTCCATGTTGTAACAGAGAGAAATGAGGCACAAAGACAATGGAATTTGTTAAAGGTCACCCAGCAACTAAGTTCATATTTATAGCCCCTCTTTATATTCATGTGTAAGTCTTTAACAAATCCTTTACAGAGAGAATTTGTTAAAGGTAGAGGCCTACCAAGTGTCAGGCCCTTCCACTACAGCAGTCACTCAGGGATTTTAGCCTCAGAAAGTTCTCAGGGATTATCAGCCCCATTTAATAGAAAAGAAAACCAACTCAGAGAGGCTAAGTGACTTGCCCAAGGTCACAGAGCTAAAAAATGACAATTAGTTCAGTGATCTTTTGCTTTCTATCACATCATACAGATTTCCTTTACCATTCCTGAAAGACAAGAGCAGCTTGCAAGTCCCATGGATCCAGGAACTCACATTCTTGCAAGCTATAGCTCAAGTACTGCTTCAAACATACTGTGTGTTTCCTTGTGTGAATCCTTTCTTATTTTGAGCCTAGTTCCCCAGCTTCCAAAATGAGGAAATTGGACTCAAGACAGCTGTAACACTCCCTTTCTAGAAGATAGAGCTGTTCGGAATGATTTAAATGGCACTGTAACTTTCAAAGCTTGAGCCCAGATCAGGCACTATATGACAATACATCCCTGAGTCTCATTTTTCTCATCTGCAAAATGCAGTAGTCCCTGTTTTACTTACTTCATAGGGCCACTACCAAGTGAGACAATGTGCAAAACCCACTGAAAAGTTTAAGACAATGTTCAAGAGAGTCAAGAATCAAGCAAGCATCCACCAGCCCCAGTGGCTTTTCTCTAAATCTAAGTAGAGAAAGTGTCAATACACTTTCTATCCAATAAATTTTTCTAAGCCCTCCTATGCAGTTCAATCTAGATTTCAAAACAAGTGCCTCAGCTGGCTGCAAGGTCCAAAGGACATTAGTAAATCTCTCCACTGCCTATTAGGCCCTAAACACAAAGCAGTCTCATCATTATGCCTGTTCTGAGCATTCCCCACCATGTCAGCTCTATCAAAGCTTCTCCTAAGGATTCCTGGCTCTACCATGCCTCTTTCCAAATGTCAAAGCACCCACTGCCCAGCCCTACTGCCAACCAGCAGGGTTCACAGAGAGAGGAGGATGGAAGAGAGTGGGCAGAGGAGAGGCTGTGGGAAGCACAGCTAAAAGTAGATGCTGCCTTTAGGCAACACACTCTGGGGGGGTGTGGGTGGGCTCTTAGCACATCCTTCCTGCAGCCTGCTTGCTGGGCAGGGAGGTACATCCTTCCCTTCCTCTAATGAAGGCAGGCAAACAGAGGTCATAGCTGCCAGAACCATTCCCAGATCTGGCTATGGATGCACAATGCTAGATGCCTCTGGACCCTGAGGGTGGATGGCTGAGCAGCACAGTATTGCACCCAGGGAGCCCTTCCTCAGAAGAACTGATGTAGTCTGCAGAAGATTCTCCGCTCCCCTACCCGCATCTGACTGCCTGGCACCCTAAGGGCTCTGACAGGCCTTTTCCCCTTTAGGAGGTTACATAATAATTTTGTTCTCCCAGCCTCTCTCTAAGAGCTCTCTCCAACCAAACCTGAGAGAGCATCCAGGTCTCTGATACAGCCAAGGGAGCACAGAGCCAGAACTCTATAGCAGAGGTAGAAGGTTATAGGGGGCAAGGGGCTGATTTGATGACTCAGGATACCAGACCCACCTTTTCTCCCTCAGTGCCTTAATTCTTTCACTTGTAAAACAGGACGGGGAGAGGCATGCAAATTTCCAAAATACTTTAATTGCTGGCCCACCCTGGCCTCCTCCATCGAGTTACCTTATCTTCCAAGCAATTTGGTTGTGCTGGGCAACCATCCCTGCTCTTCTAATTCCCCTAATGAATAAGGTCTGCACTAGCAAGTCTGGAACTCTAGACTCTCCTCCACTCAAAAAGACAAGTTCTGCTTTTTCATGCCATGTTTTATAGAGAAGTTTGTGGCTAAAATTTCATTTAAGAACACGATTCTCCTACTAAATCTACTTCTCATTTTAGTCACATGGAAACAAGAGGCCTAGTGGAGAAGGGCTTTGATCAAGTTCTGGCAGCAAGGTAGGTACAGAGCCACAGCTTGATTTTAGTAGGCCCAAGGCCATTTATAGAGTTTTTTCTCCTACTAAAGATCTGCCTTCCATATGCTGTCTCTCCGTCATGCATTCACAATTTCCCTCTTCTCTACTACCAACTCTCAATCTTGATGCTCAAAGCCCAAATGCCCAATTCTTGTCAGGGGCCTGAAACTAGCACAGAAGAGTGATAAAAGCAAGAAACAACTGACCTCGGACACATCCCTCCCTTAACCTTTCCCTTTCCTCTAGGTTATCTCTTTGTTCCTTTCTTCAAAGTTTTCTCTTGAATTCTGCTGTATGTCAGTAACAACTTTTAAATTCTCAGTCATGACCACATTCTGACCACAGAGTTCAGTATGCAGGCTACACTGGAAGAACTGAAAAGATCTGCCATCAAGAGACCTGGGTTCTAAGCCAGGAATGATCACTTTCTGAATATGTGACCTTGAGTAAGACGCTTAATCTCCCAGTGCCTCAGTTTCCTTCAACTACTTCCAGATTTAAGCGAACAGCCAATGAAATAAGTACAAAATTTTATTCATTTAAATTCATATTAGCACTAGTAGCAGTATTAACTAAATGAATGGCTACTTAAAATACTGTAGGAAAGGGGTTCTGAGGTGTCAAAAGAGCCAGCTGCTTGCCTCCTAGGCTTTCCCAGACCTATAAGGCTGGCATTTTATCTATAAGAGGCAATTTTCAATTACCCATGCAACATGTCTCTTGAATAAATACTAAATCCCAAACTAACATCCCCCCTGCCACTCAGTTCACAGTAGATTTCACTTCCCTGTGGGCAACCAGTGTGTGCTCAATGAATATAACCCCATAGTTCAGTTATTCTAGAAGAGACCTAAGCTAAATATAATTAGGAAGGCAAGTCTCCTACCTCCAAAATAACCCTGTGCATCCCAAACCTGCTAAAAGAGATCTTTGGATCACCTACTAGTTTTGAATAATAATATTCTTAATCATTTTGATCATTAGTATTCATCACAAAGTAAGCACAGATCATTAAACCTGGAAGAAATCTTTGAAGCTATCTAATCCACCTGACCTTACTTTGCAGATGAGGAAACCAAATTTCAGAGGGGAGAGATAATTTGACCAAGGTCACCCAGCAAATGAACAGAATCTTCTTCACCATTATAGAAAATGCATAGGAACTTTTTTTCCTGAAAGGGTCAAACTATCTCACAGCTGATAATTCAAAATCCAAATAGACCCTCAGACTACTCACTCTCTAGGGTTGAATCCTCCATTTTGGTGTGGGCACAAGCCCCTAGGATTCATCAAGGCCCCCACAATCCTAGAATAAAATTTCACCATCTGTGAAGCCTGCCTATTCATGTGTGCAACAAGCCAGATTCAGGCTGAGCTGACATTTCCTTTGAACATAGCAGTCATTTTCATCCCTGGCTGAACATTCTTGTCACCTCAGGGAGCTTTTAAAAAAATATTGATGCCAGGCCTCACCATGACCAACTCAATAAGATCTCCCCCAGAGATCTTAGGAATTGTTGTTAGTCTTGTTAACTCCCCAGGTGATTCCAATGTGCTGCTAGGGCTGAGAACCACCATGTTAGTAGAAACAATGCAGTCAAGCAAAAGAAATACACATACAGAGTTACGTGAACTGTTTGAAAACTAAATATATTATTTTAAAGCTAAATCTATGATGCCCTGCTTTTCCAAAGAGGGGAAAAGAAAGTGGTACCCAAAATCTACATTTGTGGCACTGACCCTCAGGCAAATTCTGGACTCAATTAGGAAACATATGGTTTGTGGGTATTCAAAGAAAACAGGGAACCCCAAAGTCTGCAAAAGGATTTACTAGGGGTAAGATACCAAATGATTCATACTTTTTCTCATGGGGTCATTGGCTTGGTAGATGATTGTTATGAAACTTGCATACAAATTGATGTCCACAAAGCATACAACAAATCCATCATGCTACATTATCCTCATCAACAGGCTGATAGGATAGATGATGGTAGGGCCCAGTGGATTCTGCACTATCTGACCAGATGTACACAAAAGTTCAGTTCAGTTCAGTTCAGTTGCTCAGTTGTGTCCGACTCTTTGCAACCCCATGAATTGCAGCACGCCAGGCCTCCCTGTCCATCACAAACTCCCGGAGATCACTCAGACTCACATTCATAGAGTCAGTGATGCCATCCAGCCATCTCATCCTCTGTCGTCCCCTTCTCCTCCTGGCTCCAATTCCAAGAGGCAGCTTTGATGAGTTGCCAGAGGAGCTAGCATTAATCAAATTATATTCAACACTACTTGGAATCAATAGCTTGGATGGTACTTATTCAGTTTTTAAATGATGCAATGCTAGAAGAGACTGCTAATCTGTTTCATGGCAAGGAAAAAAAGAAAAACTCCAAAAGCTAGGAAGACCAACCAAAGAAAATAAAAGTTCAACTGATGCAATGCTAGAAGGAACTGCTAAGTTTTGGCACAATGAAGCAAAATTTTAAAAGCCATAAAAAGCTAGAGTAATCGATCAACCAAACAAAATTTAGTGCTTGGTTCAAAAACACCTGAAGTTAGGTTCAAAAGGCCAATTTCACAAGAGCATAGACGACTGGACGAGGCAGCAAAGCCATTAAGAAGGCTTTTAATCCTCTCTGCATGTTTGAATCACCTTGGGATACTTATTTTTTATTTAAAAATAAAAAGCTGCTTGGAACCTATCATGTGACAATTCAATCAGAATCTCTTAGAGTGGAAACTTGGCACAGGTATTTAAAAACTCTCAAAAAAATAAATAAATAAATAAATAAAATAAAAACTCTCCAAGTGATCTGTATGTTCACTGAGGACTGAGGACCAGTAGAAGATTGCAAAATTAGGTATTTCATAGACAAAGTCCTTTTTTTATTTAATCCTGATTAGATGGCACATGGTATAATATGATCAGTTCTGGGCAGCACGTTTATACATATATAAACATACATATGTATGTATATATACATACATATCGGAGAAGGCAATGGCACCCCACTCCAGTACTCTTGCCTGGAAAATCCCATGGATAGAGGAGCCTGGTAGGCTGCAGTCCATGGGGTCGCTAAGAGTCGTACATGACTGAGCGACTTTACTTTCACTTTTCACTTTCATGCATTGGAGAAGGAAATGGCAACCCACTCCAGTATTCTTGCCTGGAGAATCCCAGGAACCGGGGAGCCCGTTGGGCTGCCGTCTATGGGGTCGCACAGAGTCAGACACGACTGAAGCGACTTAGCAGCAGCAGCAGCAGCATACATACATATATATCTATATATATATAGTGTTTCAGGCTTCACCAATTCACACTGACTTTCTCCTTGAAGATCCCAAATAGTGAGTTTTCATGAGACTAAAGGGAACTCTTTGATGTATATGCAAGATTAAAAAGCAACATTTTATTGAATAAAGAATTCTGTCCAAAATTGCTATATAAATGAGAGGTATGAAAAAAGCACTAAAAATTAAAGCAAGTAACTGAGGAAGCTAGTATGATTTCAGGGATGACTTATGCTCCTTCCCCTCCACCTGACTCCATTCAGCTGCACACTAACTGGGAATGATCAAATCTGACTCTTTTGCCCCTGTCCATTTGAAAGGCAGACCCACTACCATCCCATAAATCTGACTTTTACCTCTTGCATCGGTAAAACCAGGAATAACAATACTTCCTATCTACTTCACAAGGTTGATGTGATGCTCTAAATTGGGAAAAAATACAGAATTGCTTTGTATAGGCCCATGCACTGACAAGGGATTATTAGTATTGTCATTACTGGGCTATTTCCCCAGTCTTCTCTCCCTACGAGGCCCTTCCCCTCTCTAGTTTTCCCACTCAGTACTTTGGTGCCAAGGCAAAGCACCATACCAAATACTCGTGAGGGCTGTACCTACTTAATGACAGGAGACACTCTGGGTAGACATCAGAAAAGCTAAGCTTTGATCAAGGATTCCTGGAAAGCCAGAGACTCAGTTGGCCTAAACAAGTTGCAGAGCTAGAAATAAGGGCTAGAGGGTCTGCGATTCCCTACTTCCATCCCACTTTTTGGGGCAAAGCCAATGGGACTGAATCCAGATGCTTTTTGGGAGGTCTTCTGAGGAGGCAGTTATTTTTTGAGAATAGCTCAGTTTCCAATCATATCTCTATACAGAGCAAGTACTCCACAGGCCAAGGAGAGCAGAGGCCAAGATGACAAAGAGAGGCTAGAAGGAGGACATGCTTTGGCAGCATCTCTGCAACTGCTAAAGTGTACCCTCTGATTATAGCCAAGCACTCCCAATCTAGACCTCACCAGAATACAGAAGAGCACCTCACCCACAGGTTCATTGGGATCCTTCAGGCCCCTAGCAACTTAATTTCTCTCTCTCTCTCACCACCCCCCCCCCTCTCTCACACACACACACACACACACATGGATGAGAAAGTCTGAATCAGGGCCCAAACCCTGTTCACCAAACTAACAATCAAACTGGCCTCTCCAATCTGCTCAGTTATCTCAGTTGGAATCTATTCAGAGACCAACAACATAGAAACAAACAAACAAAAAACCAATTTCACACTGCAGCTAGGTTGCGAAAGTTTCCCTGCTGCTGCTGCTAAGTCGCTTCAGTCGTGTCCAACTCTGTGCGACCCTAGAGACAGCAGCCCACCAGGCTCCCCAGTCCCTAGGATTCTCCAGGCAAGAACACTGGAGTGGGTTGCCATTTCATTCTCTAATGCATGAAAGTGAAAAGTGAAAGTGAAGTTGTTCAGTCGTGTCCAACCCTCAGCGACATGGACTGCAACCTATCAGGCTTCTCCATCCATGGGATTTGCCAGGCAAGAGTACTGGAGTGGGTTGCCATTGCCTTCTCCAAAAGTTTCTCTAGCCACAGCCAAAATTGGAGTACACTGCACAGGCAGATGTTACAGGTTCTGACAGATAGAAGCTGTCTCAATGGGGAGAGGGGAAGCACTGCTCAGTTTGTTCCCACATGCTATCCCTTTGGGCTTCCCAGGTGGCTCAGGTAGCAAAGAATCTGCCTGCAATGCAGGAGACTTGAGTTTGATCCCTGGGTCTGAAAGATCCCCTGGAGGAGGGCACAGCAACCCACTCCAGTATTCTTGCCTTGAGGAATCTCATGGATGAGGGAACCTGGAGGGCTACAGTCCATAGGGTCATAAAGAGTCAGACAACCACTGAAGCAACTAGCATGCATGCACACTATCCGTTTACCTCCTCCCTGCATGGTGGACATAAACATTTTTCACAGCCTTCAGATCTCCTTGCACTAAAGCTAGACTGTGAAATGGCTCATTTAATCTTAAGGAGAAGGCAGTGACTAGACAGGGATTTGAACCCAAGAACCTTCAAATAAATAGTCCCATGACTGGGATGCAGCGAGGCTCTGTATGCCTTCCCTGGATATGTTTTCTAGGTATTTGTGGGCAATGAGGATTTTGCTCTTTCTTTATCCTCTCCCCAAAAGCATCTTTCCAAGCCCTGCCTTGCCAGCTCCCGCCTTTCTCCAAAAGCGCTTGTGCCTGGAACTTTCAAGTGCCCTAGACCTCAGCGGGAGCTATGTGATGCAGGAGTTGCTTGGATACTGGTCAAGGACGTTTTCTTGAATCTTCTAGTGGGGAGCTTGTAGCAAAAAGTATCCTTTACAAAGGAGTTAGACAGAAGGAAAGGGAACAAGGAGCTCTGTCAGAAAATGTTGGGACAAATCAGAGAGGTAAAGCCTTCTTCTTCCTACCCCTTACAGCAGGGATGGTGGGGGAGAGAGAGGAGGCTATATCAGCAAAGAGGGGAAAAGCTTAGAAGGGGGAAGATGAAGAGAAGAGACAGGAAAGGAGGAAAAAGTCAAAATGCAGAGGGTCCCACTCCTCTTGGCTGCATTTTTCATTTTCTCCCACTCTTTTCTCTTTTTGCTTACTCTCACAATCTTGAAGAAGAAATGCCAAACCTTCAGGATCCACACAAGTAAAAAGTCACCCTGTTCACTACTCCCTAAACTCCGTTTTAGCTGCTCTATGGTAGCCTGCCATCTGGCTAGCAACATTCCCTTATGTGCCTAAAGATAAGTTAATTTGAAAAATGTTTACCCATTTCACAAACTAAAGTACTGATGAAAGAGCTCTTCCAAGCTACCCCTTTAGTCTGAGGCTGTGTAGGGTAGGGGAAAACCGATAGAGGGGGACACTCATCCACCTTCAGTTCAGTTCAGTCGCTTAGTCGTGTCTGACTCTTTGCGACCCCATGAATCGCAGCACGCCAGGCCTCCCTGTCCATCACCAACTCCCGGAGTTCACTCAGACTCACGTCCATCGAGTTGGTGATGCCATCCAGCCATCTCATCCTCTGTCGTCCCCTTCTCCTCCTGCCCCCAATCCCTCCCAGCATCAGAGTTAGCACCAGTCAAATCCTTGTAGGCCTTAGCACAAGGAGGCCTTTCAGAACTGGGGAACTCAATTCATGTCCTGCTGTTTTTCTTCATTCCTAGCACATTCAACCCCATCCAGATTCAGGAGTCTGTATCCGACACACAGAGTAGATGTGCATACACACCCACATACATACTGTCACACATCCTACACACATACATTTACAAAGGCTTTCTGCCAAGGGTCTGTCAGGCATCCAAAGGTGACACATACTTTGTCATAAACCTGGTTCAAAGACTAGCCTTGGAGAATCCTTATCTCCTTGAAGGAAAAATCAAAAAGCATTCTATTGTTGTAGTCCAGTTTTCTTCCCACATAACTAGGTAAAAGAATCTCTTAGGTAAAACAAGTTTCTCCAGATACCAGCAGCCAGATATTTCCTCCTTCCCCCCTCCCATCACCCCTTGATGAACATTTATTAACATTTCATTTGCCTTTTCAGTTATCTTCCCAGTTCATTAGCCTCTGATTTCAAGTGCATATGGACACCCAAAATCACAGAATTCAAAAACATAGTCCAACCATCCCCAAATGCCATGTTATAGAGAATCCCAAAATTGCTCAATGTCAAGCAGTTGCTGAACAGAGAAGACCCAGGTCTGTAGCTGCCCGGCCTACAGCCTTTCTTTCATCACTCTCCAACACTGTCTCAAAACAAAGTGTCCAACTAAAATATCAGGTTACTTCACACAATACTGTTGGAGCAAATGCAGGAAGGGAGGGCAAGTGGGACTCACTAGATTCTCTTTGCAAAAAAATCAAGTTCTTAGTTCAACCCAGGGGCTCCCACAAAGGGACTAAAGAGTAAATAATAAGAATCAATGCCAGCAAACTTCCCAGATCATGCTTACAACATGGTGCCAACCAAATTAAAAAATCAGTTTCTTACCCACACAGAGCCATCGAGAGCACACCTTGTGACTCAAAACCTCTTCTAATGCCATAAAATTATACTCTTTGGGCCCCAAGGTCTGGACAATTTCAAGAGCCCCCTTCACAGCCCTCCTCCCTTCAAAATCTTTTCCAAACAGTCCAAACAACAGTACATGGTACTTGAAAGTACACTGCCAGCAGATGTACACATCACTCATGAACAGTCGCCCACATGGGTGCAGGAGGACCATGTGTGTGGATGTTTTATGTGTCCTGATTAATTGCTATATGAGACAGAAATGGTACTCTTTCAAGTCAGGTAAGCAACAGAAAGAAGACCTGCCAACAACAGCAGGTGGGGGAGGGGGGTGCATAATATTATGCACACTGGCATCAGAGACAAATTTTTTACTGGATTTGACAAAAGCTTTCTTAGGGGAAACAGAAATATAAAAATAATAACAATAGCAAAAATAACAGCAATGACCACCACTACCACCTGATAAAGACACGCAAATAAATATCAAATTGGAATGTTGCTTCTAGCTCACGTTTTCCAGAGCTTTCATCCCTTTCCATCCAGTCATTTTTTTTGGGGGGAGGGTGCTCAAAACTCTCAATTTAGCATGATACATAATTTCATTTTAAAATGGAAACTTTCCAAATAGAGAGACCTCTGATTTTAAAGAACAAGGAAGCAAACAAAACCACCATTTTCTTATTAACACTAGCAAGTTCTATTTAAAATGTAGTTCAAGAACATCACTGCAAATGAGATTACCCCAAAGAGGCATATCTAAATATATTATTCCCAAGGTTGGTAGAAAGCTAGCTTTAGTTGTTTTTGGAGGCCATAGAGACAAAATCCCCAAACTCAAATTCATAGGTACAATTTTTGGGAAAAAGAACCCAAACAGTTACTGTCAACGTCTTCTCCTGCTAATTCATAAAAATCAAAGAACATTTTGATGCCACATACCATGATTCCAAAGAAATTGACATTTAATGATTTTTAAGAAATGTTTTAAACGTGGCTTCTTTCCAAATTGGAAACTGTAAACGCTGGACAGCAAATTAAGATTCAGAGAACACAGTCACCAACTGCCAGCACAACGCACCCCACCACATCACTTTCCATATTCTCGCTTCTCATTAAGAGACTGAAGAATAATTTCCCTAAATTCATTCCTGTATCAATTTCTTTCCTCTAAACATCTAGTGCAACACTGTTTTTCCTAAGCTGCCAGAAATTCATCATGCTTTTCCCACAACCTCCCTTGCCCCAGACAAACCCAAATGCCATCTTCTGATGGCAAGAAAGAAATTCTAAAATTCTCTGATGGAATTTAAAGGTCGTTTTCCAGAAAATGAATTGACAAAACACCACAATCAGCAAAGCCATTGTGTAAGGATGCAGAGCTTGCTTCATGAACGTCACATCAATGAAGAATGCACACACACATACACACACACACACATGCACACTTAAATAGAAAGCATTTCTTTATCAACAATTTTACTCAAGCAATAAGCAACTACACTCACAGGCATACTTAAAAGACAAGACATAACAAAAGATTTAGGGAGAGATAATATACCAACGTCATACATATCACAGCGAGGCCATGTTGAAGCTCAAAACGTTTTCCCCCTGAGTAAGAAAGCGTACTCTTTCTCTCCCTCTCTTTCCCTGTCTCTCTCTCTCTCTCTTTTTTTTTTTTTTTCCTTGGAGGTTCTCGGGATGAAATCAAAGCGAGAATTCCAGACAGCTCAGGCGGCTGGACTCCATTCAGCGCGTTCCCAGAAAAAACATGAGTATGACATTTACAAGCAGAAGGACTACAATCACGGCAAAAACGACTACAGTTTGCACATCCAGGGTCATGGTGCAATGCAGAACACTGTAGTGTTCCAAATGAGGGGCTGGCAGATTGGGAGATGTCAGTCTCTGTTCTGTCAGACTGTCCATACAGCCACCATGCTAGAAAGGAGAGGAGGAAGTCGGGTGGTTGGGGAAGGGCTGGGTTTGGCGCCCGAGTTTGGTATGGGAGGGGGAAGGGGGGATGGGGACAGGGGTGCTTGCTTCCCCCTTCTCAGAACTGAGCTGATCTTTCTTCCCTAGCTGAGAAATCTTAGCTTGCGCTGAAGTCTGCAGAGTCCAGCATTCTCTCTCGGGCGCCACGGGAAAAGGCAAAATCCTGGCTTTCAAAGAGAAAGGCAGGAGAAACCAGCGCGAGGTTCTCCGGCGCCTGCTCAGTCTGTCTGTCCGGGGGTGCGTCCGTCCGCCTGCCTGGCTGGCTACCGGTCAGTCTCGGTATCCTCTATTCCCTCTAATTCGCTCGCTTTTCTATGCTCGCTCTGTTCGCCGGGCTCTGGGCTGCCAGCTACTCTTTCGATCCCTGCCTCGCTGGCTCTCTTCCTCGCCTCTCCCCACCCCCCAGCCCATATTCTGCGTTTTTATTCACGGAACGACTGCCCGCGCCTGCGTGAGGTGCAGCCAAAATGCTGACAGGCCCACCGACCAATAACAGGTGCCGCAGAGGAGAGTTTACTCGCCGGGGGGGCGGTACTTGAGCTGGCGTGCTACCAGCGGCAGCCAATCGGTGAACACATGGTCCCCCAGCAGGCCCGCTCCATCCAGCCCAGCCGGAGCTCCAGGCTGCCAGTTCTGGCGTAGGGGTGGCGAGCTTGTTGTGGGTGGGTTGATGGAGCTGAGGAGAGAGAGGAGGGAAAGACCTGGGAGAGAGGAGGGAAAGGCCTGGGAGAGAGGAAGGGAATGGACAGAACGGACCAGAGGGGAGAGAGCATGGCAGGGAGAGAGGAGGGAATGATGAGAAGACGGTGAGAAGCAGAAGGGAAAGAAAAGGAAAGATGGGAAAGAGAAAGAAGAAATGGTAGGGGGGGGGTATGATGAAGAAATAGAAGCTTGGGGTAAAGGATGGGAAAAGGATAGGGAGGAGGGAAAAGGAATGGGGGTGCGTGGCGGGAAGGGACCCTTTGGAGCAACTTTGGAGCCTGGGCCAAGGAGGAAGCAAAGATGCTTTTGGTCGGGAAGATCCCCTGGAGAAGGAAATGGCAACCCACTCCAGTACTCTTGCCTAGAAAATCCCATGGCCGGAGGAGCCTGGTAGGCTACAGTCCATGGGGTTGCAAAGAGTGGGACACAACTGAGCAACTTCACTTCAAGTATTATAGGCCACTCACAATTAGCTATACAAATCCAACAAATCAGTGCTGTGTACAGAATCACAAGGACACTCTACAAATTATACAAAATTCAATTATATTTATCTTTCTCTGATATCTCTGCACTTGCAGATCAGATTTCTTTCCTATTTCTGGTTTCTTTGAACTATGACAGCTTGCACTATTCCAGCATACTGGGTACTAGGAAGAGAGGACAGTTTTGCATTGGAAAAGCCTCTACAAAACCTATAAAACTTGCAATCTGCTTGAAATCACTGCCCTGTTCTGTCTTTGTGGTCTGGTGTCTGAAATGGAGAAGCCCTGGAGTAGAGACAGAAAGGTTTCAGATTTACTCCTAGGCCTACTTCAAGCTTCCTATAAGACTTTTGGGCAACTCCTTTCCCCTCTATGGGACTCCATCTCCCTTCTGCCACAGGAGACCTTAGACCTGTCAGAATTCAGTGAAACCTCTGAACCTTACCTCAGAAAAATATAGAGCAGGCTTCTGGGCCCTCAAAACCAAGGACTAACTTACACTGAATATCTCTAAGGGCCTTTCTTACTCTTATAGGACTGTACACATGAACAGATAGATATTGGTGGAAAGGGGCAAGAAACTAGATTATCCAGGGATAGAACTAATTAATTTCTGGTATTTCTACCATACTATAAACTCCAAGAGGAATGAGAATTGCTTTCTATTCTCAAAAAATCTTTGAGTCTAGGAAAGTCAGCTATTCAAACTTGGTGAGTGGAAATTCTGAGTCAATGGAGGTATAAATAAAATGGCCCCTAGCCTTACAAGATAGAATAAAACCCAAAGAAATGCCCACTTTAAAAGTTTGACTTATCACATCCCCTATGAATGATTTGCGCCAAAACAAACGGCAAAATATCTTGAATCAGATCAAGCTTCTAGATCTAGCTATTTACATGATACACAGAGGACAAAAAAAAAAAATTTAAACTGCAGTATGGTGACATAGACTGTAAAAAACTACAGGACCAAAAATCTGGTTCTCTAACAAGTAAACAATGAGGAAAAAGAGTGATCGATTCAGGTGGAACTTGCATATGTGTGCATCACCACCCATATGTGACATGTATGAGACAAATGGCAACTTGAACAGGCTGAATATTCAGTAATATTAAGGAATCACTATTAATTGTTTAGCTGTGGTAATGATATTGTGGCTAAGTTTAACAAAATGAGGAGAATACAGGTACATCTTTGTGATCTTGGATTTAGTAATGGTTTCTTAGATATGACATGAAAAGCATCAGCAACAAAACGTAAATAAATTGGATTTGGTCAATGTTAAAAAACTTATGTGCTTCAAAGGACACTATCATGAAAACATATACACTGGCTAAACATATACAGTGGAAAACATATTCCCACTGGCTATCTATTTAATATATGGTAAAAATATGCTATGTGATATAGATAGCCAGTGGAAATTTGCTGTATGACTCAGGGAACTCAAACAGGTGCTCTGTGACAACATAGAGGAGTGGGACGTGGGGGAGGTGGGTGGGAGGTTCAAAAGGAAGGGTATACCTATGTTTGATTCATGTTGATGTATCGCAGAAACCAACACAATATTGTAAAGCAATTATCCTTCAATTAAAAATAATATTTTATTTAAAAAATGACAGAAATATGAAAAAAGTATGAAAAGAGAATACACAGAATGAAATATTTCCAATTATATATCTGATAAGGGATTGTATCTAGAATACATAAAGAGCTCTCATAACTCAATTATTTTTAAAAACACAATTTAAAAATTGGCACAGGATCTGAGTAACATTTCTCCAAAAAATGGTCAAAAAGACATAAAAAGATACTCAATATCCTAATCATCAGTTCAGTTCAGTCACTCTGCTGTGTCCAACTCTTTGCAACCCCATGGACTGCAGCACACAAAGCCTCCCTGTCTATCACCAACTCCCAGAGTTGACTCAAACTCATGTCCATTGAGCTGGTGATGCCATCCAACCATCTCATCCTCTGTCGTGCCCTTCTCCTCCTGCCTTCAGTCTTTCCCAGCACCAGGGTCTTTTCCAATGAGTCAGTTCTTCACAGCAGGTGGCCAAAGTATTGGAGCTTCAGCTTTAACATCAGTACTTCCAATGAATATTCAGGACTGATTTCCTTTAGGATGGACTGACTGGATCTCCTTGCAGTTCCAGGGACTCAAGAGTCTTCTCCAACACCACAGTTCAAAAGCATCAATTCTTCGGCACTCAGCTTGCTTTATAGTCCAAATCTCACATCTATATGTGACCACTGGAAAAACCATAACTTTGACTAGATAGACCTTTTTTGGCAAAGTAATGTCTCTGCTTTTTAATGTGCTGTCTAGGTTGGTCATAACTTTTCTTCCAAGGAGTAAGCATCTTTTAATTTCATGGCTGCAGTCACCATCTGTGGTGATTTTGGAGCCAAAAAAATAACAATAATAAACTCTGTCATAGTTTCCATTGTTTCCCCATCTATTTGCCAAGAAGTAATGGGACCAGATACCATGATCTTAGTTTTCTGAATGTTGAGTTTTAAGCCAACTTTTTCACTCTCCTCTTTCACTTTCATCAAGAAGGTCTTTAGTTCTTCTTCACTTTCTGCCATAAGGATGGTGTCATCTGTATATCTGCGGTTATTGATATTTCTCCTGGCAATCTTGATTCCAGCTTGTGCTTCATCCAGCCCAGCATTTCTCATGATGTACTCTGTATATAAGTTCAATAAGAAGGGTGACAATATACAGCCTTGACATACTCCTTTCCCATTTTGGAACCAGTCTGTTGTTCCATGTCCAGTTCTTTTTTTTTTTTTTTCCATGTCCAGTTCTAACTGTTGCTTCCTGACCTGCATACAGATGTCTCAGAAGGAAGGTCAGGTGGTCTGGTATTCCCAGCTCTTGAAGAATTTTCCACAGTTTGTTGTGATCCACACAGTCAACAGCTTTGGCATAGTCAAAAAAGCAGATGTTTTTCTGGAAATCTCTTGCTTTTTTGATGATCCAATGGATATTGGCAATTTGATCTCTGTTTCCTCTGCCTTTTCTAAATCCACCTTGAACATCTGGAAGTTCACGGTTCACGTACTGTTGAAGCCTGGCTTGGAGAATTTTGAACATTACTTTGCTAGCATGTGAGATGAGTGCAACTGTGCAGTAGTTTGAGCATTCTTTGGCATTGCCTTTCTTTGGGATTGGAATGAAAACGGACCTTTTCCAGTCCTGTGGCCACTGCTGAGTTTTCCAAATTTGCTGGCATATTGAGTGCAGCACTTTCACAGCATCATCTTTCAGGATTTGAAAGAGCTCAACTGGAATTCCATCACCTCCACTAGCTTTGTTCGTAGTGATGCTTTCTAAGGCCCACTTGACTTCACATTCCAGGATGTCTGGCTCTAGGTGAATGATCACACCATCGTGATTATCTTGGTCGTGAAGATCTTTTTTGTACAGTTCTTCTGTGTGTTCTTGCCACCTCTTCTTAATATCTTCTGCTTCTGTTAGGTCCATACCATTTCTGTCCTTTATTGTACCCATGTTTGCATGAAATGTTCCCTTAGTATCTCTAATTTTCTTGAAGAGATCTCTAGTCTTTCCTATTCTATTATTTTCCTCCATTTCTTTGCACTGGTCACTGAGGAAGGCTTTCTTAGCTCTCCTTGCTATTCTTTGGAACTCTACATTCAAATGGGTATATCTTCCTTTTTCTCCTTTGCCTTTTGCTTCTCTTCTTTGCACAGCTATTTGTAAAGCCTCCTCAGACAACCATTTTGTCTTTTTGCATTTCATTTTCTTGGGGATGGTCTTGATCCCTGTCTCCTGTACAATGTCACGAACCTCTGTCCATAGTTCTTCAGGCACTCTGTCTATCACATCTAATCCCTTGAATATATTTCTCACATTGACATTTTAGGAATCAGTGAACTAAAATGGACTGGAATGGGTGAATTTAATTCAGATGACCATTATATATACCACTGTGGGCAAGAATCCTTTAGAAGAAATGGAGTAGTCATCACAGTTAACAAAAGAATACAAAATGCAGTACTTGGGTGCAATCACAAAAATAACAGAATGATCTCTGTTCATTTCCAAGGCAAACCATTCAATATCACAGTAATCTAAGTCTATGCCCTGACCCTTAATGCTGAAGAAGCTGAAGTTGAATGGTTCCATGAAGACCTACAAGACCTTCTAGAGCTAACACCCCCCAAAAAATGTCCTTTTCATTATATGCAAAAGTAAGAAGTCAAGAAATACCTTGCTGCTACTGCTAAGTTGCTTCAGTCGTGTCCGACTCTGTGCGACCCCATAGACGGCAGCCCACCAGGCTTCCCCGTCCCTGGGATTCTCCAGGCAAGAACACTGGAATGGGTTGCCATTTCCTTCTCCAATGCAGGAAAGTGAAAAGTGAAAGTGAAGTCGCTCAGTCTTGTCCAACTCTTAGCGACCCCATGGACTGCAGCCTACCAGGCTCCTCTGTCCATGGATTTTCCAGGCAAGAGTACTGGAGTGGGGTGCCATTGCCTTCTCCGAGAAATACCTGGAGTAACAGGCAAATTTGGCCTTGAAGTACAGAATGAAGCAGGGCAAAGGCTAATAGAGTTTTGCCAAGAGAACACACTGGTCATAGCAAACACCCTCTTCCAGCAACACAAGAGTAGACTCTATACATGGACATTACCAGATGGTCAACACCGAAATCAGATTGATGATATTCTTTGCATTCAAAGATGGAGAAGTTCTATACAGTCAGTAAAATCAAGACTAGGAGCTGACTGTGGCTCAGATCATGAACTCCTTATTGCCAAATTCAGACTTAAATTGAAGAAAGTAGGGAAAACCATTAGACTATTCAGTTCTGTTCAGGTATGACCTAAATCAAATCCCTTACGATATTAATCATCAGGAAAATGCAAATGAAAGATATTTGCTATATCAGATTTGTAATGAGATACCACATTACACATGCTGCTGCTGCTGCTAAGTCACTTCAGTCATGTCCGACTCTGTGCAACCGCATAGACAGCAGCCCACCAGGCTCCCCCATCCCATGCTAGGATGGTTATAATCAAAAAGCTACATAATAAGTGTTGGGGAGGATGTGGGAAATTGGAACCTTCATAACACTGCCGGTGGGAATGTAAAATGATGAAACCACTTTGGCAAATAGTCTGCAGTTCCTCAAAAACTTAAACATGGAGTTGCCATTTGACCCAACAATTCCACTCTTATATATACACCTAAGAAAAATTAAAACATGCCACACAAACAAACTTGTATGTGTGTATTAATAACAGCATTATTCACCATAGCCAAAAGATGGAAAGAATTCAAATTTCCATCATCTTCTGAATGGTCTGGTCTCCATTGATGCCTTACTCCTTCCTTACTCCCTCTGCCTTGGGGACACATTCACATGACCTGTCTGATTGTATTATCTTTGCTTCCTGTTTGGGTTCTTCATTTAGTCATTAAGGCCATGATTTCTCAAAGTTCCTCTAATCTCAGTCCCCTTTTCTTCTTATTCCACACTTGCACTGAATGATGGACCTATCCATTCCCAAGGCTTTAACTACCCGCCACCTACATTACACACTGAAGTACCACCTTTCAACAAGGTTACAGGACACCAGTGGAGGAACAAAACAGGCATAGGTCTTTGCCTGCAGGGAGCTTACAACCTCCCTGGGGGTTAGCTGATAAGCCCCAGGTAACTCTCTTGAACTCCAGAGATGAATCTCCACCTGCCTTCTGGATGTCTCCTGAATATCTCACAAGAACCTCAAATTTGGTAAGTCCAAAATCAAAGCAGTTTTCTCCCACCCCTGCCAGCTTCCTATTTTCCCTGAGTTCCCTGTCCCTTGGGAATGTCACACACAGAATTAGCCAAGGAGATACGAAGGAAATATCCATAAGTCTTCCTTTTCCCTCACCTTGCTACTAGCCAACCAGTCTCTAAGTCTTGGTGATTCTCTTCCTCCTTGAGGAATGTGTTCTTCCTCTCTCTCCCTACTGCCAGCTACTGTGGTCTTTTGTGCTGCTCTGTCTCCCCAATTCAGCCTCTACTCTCCTGGACAAATTATCTCTTTCAAAAGCAGTCCTGTTCTTCTTAATTCTATGGTGGATACTATATACTGGATGCTGAGAATCCATGCCACCCTCCTTCTAGCTTACCTTCCTGTATTGCTGAAAAGCTATTAATAAAAACCAAAATGACAACAACAACCTGTGATTTCTCAAACTTCTTTGCATCCATTGTTTTGGATGTGATTTATTTCTGCCAACCATAGGCATATGCACAATATTTGAAAGAAAGTGATAATACAGAAAACATACTTCTGCTGCTTCTAGTGACAAGTAGAATGGTGGGGTTTTAGAGTTTTCTGCAGCTGTGTTACCTTTCCATAGGTCTCAGTGTCTAGACCCTGCTTTGTGTCTTTGTACAAGCAGGGAATGAGACTTTCAAATATTTTTACTTATTTGTTTTTGCTATGGAGGATCTAGCAGGCATAATGATACTCTATACAATAGTTAAGGCAGTGGCAGATTCCTAATTCCTAGATTGCAAATCAGGTACAGTGTTCCCAAAGCTGCTGATGCTTTACCTTCTTTCTTCTGGCAGAGAAAACAGCTGTATTCATTCTGAGATTCATTCCTGGAGGCCTAGTCTAAAGCTTGCCCCTTCAGCCCTTCTACCAATTTTGGAAACACTAAATTTTCTATATTAAAACTCTGCTGAAAATAACTAGAGCAATATAATTTCCACAGCTGAACACTGAGTTATATAGTTCCTCTGTTCAAAGGCCTTCCATGGCTCCCCACTGCCTTTAAGGCAAATTCTGTAGCATGGCATACAATGCCTTGCCAATCTGGTATCCTTTGCTTGACACTTAGCAGGTGCTTCATAAACATCTGCTGAATACATGAATAGCTCCTTCACCTAGTTGTTTCTACTCAGAGAATTATATATCCCAACCACAGAAGGTAACCTTATGAGACCTCAGAGAAAATCTACTCTAACCCCTCATATTCTAGGTTAGGAAACTGAGGCCCAGAGAAAGTAAGCTATACACGGTTACATAATTAATTACTGGCAGAACAGAAAACAAAACTCATTTCTTGAGTCTTGAAAGTACTTTTGGGGGATTTCAGACTTTGAAACATGACATTTGATCCCAGCCCCATTTATTTACAGTTAGCTTTCTGTGTAAGGTGACCCACAATTTTAATTTCAAAAAATTAGAAGAGGCCCTGACATTTCAAGAAGCACCTCAAAGGCAGCCCTTCTGCTGATAAGAATCAAGAAATCAGAAACTCTCTTGGCATAGCAAAGTCCCAATTTCATCCTTCAATCCCTTCTGTAACATCCTCATCCAGTTTTCCGCTCCAACACCCACGACAATAGAAAGGTTCCTCTCTCCTAAGATAACCTGGTAGTCCTTTGGACAATTTCAGTTGGTGAAAAGTTCTTTCATCTTTTTGAGCCAGATATTATCACTACTTCTATTACAGCCACTGCTGAGGAGCTAATGACATGGATTAGAATATAATATAGAATTATATTATTCAGAATATAAATGTTTGTTTATAAATATAAATATATATATAATATAAACTTATAAATATTGTCTAGAATATAAATGTTTCCAAACTCACACTGAAATTACTATAAGTACCCAGCATATTTCTCAGGATCCAAAGGGAACTCATTAGATAATAATAATAATAAATGCTTATAGAGTGCTTACTCATAGAATTGTTCTAAGCCTTTTACATATATTAATTATTTCAATCCTCACAATAACACTATGAGGAAGATACTATTATTGTCATTATTTTACAGATGAGAGGATTGAGGCATAGACCTTAAATAACTTGCCCAATGTCACATAGCTAGTCAGTGATGGAACCGAGGTGCAAACCAACCCTGTCTGGCTCTAGAGCCTATGCTTTTCAACACTATGCTATATAAATGCCACTAGGTGACACATGTTCCACCTTCCAAAAGCATTTGACATGATATCTCCTCAGTCACAAGAATAAACTGTTTCAATGTTCTGACTTGAATCCAAATGGCCTACCACCCAGGTATGATATCTAGGTCTTAAATATTTGCCTTCTCTCAGGGAAAAGCCAATGCTTGGTTTTCTCATGGTTCAAATAGCTCCCAAAGCCCCACTTCTATCAGAAAGCATACCCAAGGAAAGTTCCACATTTTGTCCTGACCCCTATTGCTACTCATTCAGTTGGCCATCCAACTCCCACCTCAGCCACCTCATAGTCCCTGATGTTTGCCATGGACAATCTGAAGATATTAAACCTTGTCTGTTAATTTTCTTGGTAACCTATATGACTAGATGCTCTTGTACATTCATTATGTCAGTTCTATTTAGGAGAGGCAATTCCCTGAGGACAGGAACTCTTGGTTAGTTCAGTTATTCAGCAGTTAAATTCAGTAAGCAGTTATTTTGACAGCTAAGGGGTAAAGAGAGCCTCTTGGGAAACTTACAGTCTAGTGAGAAAAAGAATCACGAATGCATGTAATTTCAAAGTCATAGTATTCTAAGCATAATCAGATAATGAATAAAGTTGATGATTATAGAGCAAATCAAAGAATTCCATACTTGAAATGGAAAAAAAGTTATTTCCTCCCAACCTCCCTTTGTAGGACTCCTCACTACAGTATATGTGACAGGGTAGAGGAAGTAGAGTGGGAGGAAGAAATATCTACTTTAGGCTTTTCAACATATTATATTTAATCCTTCCCAGAAGCCCCCAAAGAAGTAACTGTTATTATTATTTTAAGGAGTAGAAAACTAAGGTTAAGAATGTTTACATCATTTGTTCATAGCCATATAGGTTCCCAAATCCAATAGCAGGATTTAAATTGAGATCTATTTCCAAAGCCCACTTTTTCTTCCTCCAATATCCTTGATAAGTTTTGTTTAGCAGCCACTAGAATATCTTCAGTAACAAGAAGAAGAAAAAAAAAATCTCATCCTGTAGCTTCCAAAGCCATTATTCATTTTGAGCTAAAATTCACTCTTCTCTGGTTTCTGTCCATTTGTTCGCCTCTGGGCTATGCAAGAAGGATCTACCCATCTAAGCAACAGTCTTCTTAAGTGTTTGAAGATATCTATCATGAGTTCAAACTCTGATCCCCCCCGAACACCTATCTTACACACACACACACGTTTTCCAAGTAAACATGACATTTCTTTAAGCCCTTCCCCTTGTGGCATGATTTACAGTCCCCTTGGGACTTTTGCTTGGGAAGTTTGCCCACACATCCCTCAGAACACACATACAGGTGGAAGTGACAATGGGGAGTATGGTGAAACTGTCACTTCCCTTATTCTAAACACTAGTTCTTAGGAAGAGCTACCTGTGAACTCATGTTCACCTAAAATGGCTGATGCCTTCGTGTGCTGCTGTGCCCCCACAATGCCTTGAGAAGCTGATGGCAAAGTGAAAAAAGGACAGTGGATGAAAAGCTAAAGCTGTATGACCTCAAACAAGTCCTTAAACTTACTTAAAACTTAAAAGACCGTGACTTGTTTTAAAGTTGTAACTTAAAGCATTGGTTGTTTTAAAATTTCAACAGCCTTGCTAAAAATGTGGCAGACGTGGATTTGGTCTCAAGTGGGGTACCCCGAGGAAAGGCGAGTGATTGGTTTAAGTTAAAGAATAAGGTTGCATATAATTGTATAGTTGTGTGGGTGGCATTTTACAGGGAAAATCAGACAGGATTAAGAATTTGACTCTGCCTGAAGATTTTTCTCCTAGCTATCTACAAGTTTAGGTATAATTACATCTCTTCAAAAGGAGTCCATCCCTGAACCATCCAATCACTGTCTATTCCATAATCCTGCTTTTCTTTCTAGCCTTGAAATGTTATAATTATTTGTTTATTGGTTTGTTTTCTCCCTTTATAAAGTGTAAGCTCCATGAAGGTAGAGACTGTTTTTTTCATTGCTGTATCTCTAGCACCTAGAACAGTGCTTGGAATTCAATAAGTATTTTTAAATGAGTGAATAACTAAATGGTAAATGAATGAATGAGTGAATGAAGATCAAGGCATAGTCCTCTTGATTCACAATTTAGGATGTAGAAGAAAAGTGTCATGGAATTATTCTCTGCTGTGGGCTGTGAATACCAACCTTTGCACTGCCTCCCTTCCCCTAGGGCTCCCGTTAGTTAGAACTTCTCCAAAGGGACTAAAATTTCCAGATTACAGCCTGAGAATTTCAGGACCTCTTTGGTTTTCTGTTCCCTGTTGGCAGAAGCCATCCTAAACCACCACTCAGAAGGAAGCCCTTCCCTCAAGAAACATTGCCTATACCGCCCTCCTGTGGCCAAAGACTGAATACATTGCTGAATAAATACCCAGAACCAGCATTTCCTCCTGTTTCTTTACATGATTTATTTTGGGCCTATTTCTTTCTTTCTCTCTCTCTCTCTCTCTCTTTTTTTTTTTTTTTTTTGCGGGGGATGGGGGTGAGGGTGGAGGCTTATTGCAGTTCCATTTCAAGCAAGCTGGCGGGTCAGACAACTTGCCTCTACTCAGAGTAGAAAGGACTAGTTAGAAGAAAGTAGCAAGGGTCTAAAAGACCCTTCAGAGGAAGTACTATGCTTTCATATCAGGTTCAGGATTTTTCTGGGAAGTCCAAACCCAATAATGCATTAATTCAGGGTTTATATGGGCAGTGAACACTTCCCTGAGGCCCAGTGTTTAGTTTAGGAGCCTAATCTGAATAATTCCATCCTTGGGCCTCATGACTCACTCAATCCGCTACTTCTCTGACTCCTATGTCCAAGATTATTTATTTACAGGCTCCATTTAAACTGAAAACTGCTGAACAGCAAGGACACTAAGCATTCATCATCAAAGTAAGCATGGTGCTTTGCTCAGAATAGATGCCCAACAAGCATTATACAGATAAGCAGGTAGATTGGCTGGTAGGTAGGTAGATGATAGGAGTAAGTTGAAACTGCAATAGGAGGGGAGGGGGTTAGTTCAGCTAGGGAGTTTGTAAGATACTGGATTATGTGTCAGAGGAAGACCAAGGAATTAGTTTAGGCACTATATTTTCTATAGAAGTCCCAGATAGTCTAGCAGTGAGGCTCTGAGCGAAGATGTAAACAGAGTTGGACACTACCAAAGGTTGGTAAAAAATAAAAAGATGTGTGCAGGACACACAGATCGATAGAGGTTTGTAGAGATTTGTGAGCATCAAGATGAGACTTCTGAAAGTCTTTGTGGATTGATGTGGAGACATCTGAAAGATATATTGTATGAAAAAAGAAATATGCAGAATTAATTTTGTTAATATTCTCCAAGGCAATCTACAGATTCAATTCAATCTCTATCAAGATACAGATAATGGCATTTTTCACAGAACTAGAGTAAATTATTCTAACACTGGTATGGAAACATAAAAGATTCTAAATAGCCAAAACAATCTTAAGAAAAAAAGAACAAAGCTGGATGCATCATGCTGTGTATGTGTGTGTGCTTAGTCACTCAGTTATGTCTGACTCTTTGTGACCCTGTGGACTGTAGCTGCCAGACTCCTCTGTCCATGGGGATTCTCCAGGCAAGAATACTGGAGTATGCTGGCATTCCCTTCTCCAGGGGATCTTCCCAACCCAGGGGTGGAACCCAGGCCTCGCATATTGCAGGCAGATTCTTTACCGAGCCACCAAGAAGCCCAAGAGTACTGGAGTGAGTAGCCTATCCTTTCTCTGGGGGATTTTCCTGACCCAGGAATCAAACTAGGGTTTCCTGCATTGCAGCCTGAATTACCAGCTGAGTTACCAGGGAAGCCCAGGTATCATGTTCCCTGATTTAAAACTAGACTACAAAGCTACAATAATCAAAACAGTATACTGCTGGCACAAAAACAGACACATCTATCAATGGAACAGATTAGAGAGTCCAGAAGAAAGCTCACTTTTATATAGTTAATTAATCTATAACAAAGAAAGCAAGAACATACAATGGGGATAAAACAGCCTCTTCAATAAATGTTGTTGGGAAAAATAGACATACATATGTAAGAGAATCAAACTTGACTATTTTCTCATACCATATATCAAAATTAAACTCAAAATGGATTAACGGTTTGAATGTTAAAACCTGAAACCATAAAAATTCTGGAAGAAAACATATGGTATGCTCTTTGGCATCAGTCTCAGCAATATTTTCTTTTAGGTGTCTCCTCAGGCAAGGGAAACAAATGCAAAAACAAACAAATGAGGCTACATAAAGCTAAAAAGATTTTATGTGGTGAAGGAAGCTATCAACAAAATGAAAAGGCAGCCTAATGAATGGGAGAAAATATTTGTAAATGAGATAGCTGATCAGAGGTTAATATAAAGATACACAATATCATATAACTCAATATTGGAAAAAAAAAGATCTGACTGAAAAACGGGCAGAAGACCTGAATGGACATTTTTCCAAAGAACACATAGAGATGGCTAACAGATATGTGAAAAGATGTTCAACATCACTAATCATCAGGGAAATGCAAATCAAAACCACAATGAAATATCACCTGTCAGATTGGCTATCATTAAAAAGATAAGTGACAGTACTGGAAAAGGTGTGGAGAAAAGGGAATCCTTGTGCACTGTTGCTGGGGATGTACATTGGTGAAGCCACTATGGAAAACAGTTCCTCAGAAAATTAAAAATAGAACTTCTATACGATACAATCGGAAAAGGCAATGGCACCCCACTCCAGTACTCTTGCCTGGAGAATCCCATGGATGGAGGAGCCTGGTAGGCTGCAGTCCATGGGGTCGTGAAGAGTCGGACATGACTGAGCAACTTCACTTTCACTTTTCACTTTCATGCACTGGAGAAAGCAATGGCAACAACCCACTCCAGTACTCTTGCCTGGAGAATCCCAGGGATGGCGGAGCCCGGTGGGCTGCCATCTATGGGGTCACACAGAGTTGGACATGACTGAAGCGACTTAGTAGCAGCAGAGGCAACAGCAGTATATGATACAAGAATTACATTTCTGGGCACCCAAAGAAAGCAAAAGCACAATTTGAAGAGATATATATACCCCTATGTTCATTGCAGCATTATTTAGAATAGCCAAGATATGGAAGCAGCCTAAAGTGTCCATTAATGGATGGATAGATAAAGAAGATCTGGAATATTATTCAGCCTTAAAGAGAATGGAGTCTTGCCATTTGAGACAACACAGGTGGACCTAGAAGGTATTATGCTAAGTGAAACAAGTCAGACAGAGAAAGAAAAATACTGTATTATTTCACTTATATGTGGATTCTAAAAAAACAAATGAGCAAACATAATAAAACAGAAACAGACTCAGATACAGAGAAAAAAAAACTGGTGACTGTCAGAGGGGAGAGGGGGAAGGGATGAGTAAAATAGATGAGAGAGATTAACAGGCACAAACTTCCAGTTATAAAATACATAACTCATGGTGATGTAATGTACAGCATAGGGAATATAGTCAATAATGTTATAATAACATTGTATGGTGGCAGATTATAACTAGAGTTACTGTTATGATCATTTGGTAGAGTATAAGAATATTGAATCACTATGTTGTACACTTGAAACTAATATAATAAGTTAATTATACTTCAGTAAAGAAGTACAAAGAAATATATTGAATGGTACATAAAATGTATGATTTGGGGGATGAAGAATAAAGAAAATAAAATAATTTTGCTCATATCTGCATAAAGAAACTCTAGTAACCTCTAATGGGGGGACCCGGATGAATAAGGTTCATTCATTTATACATTTAAAAAGTTTGCTTGATTTTTAAAGATGTGACTGTTATATTCATTAAAAATTAATTTTTAAATGTTAAATATGCTGTGTAATGTTAATATGCACCCCCTTTTTCTTTCTCTCTGCTTCAATTAACCTGGTTACAAAGAGCCCTACACTAGAAGCAGTATAGTTTGAGAGTCTGAACATAGGCATTAGAGTCAGCTTGCTGAATTTCAACCTCAGTTCTTCCGATTGTTGGTTGCTTGACCTTGAGCAAGTTTCTTAATGTTTTTGAGCCTCGTTTTTTTTTACCTTTAAAATGGGGAGAATTCTATAATGTCCTGGTACTCACTCTGCCCTTCACTTTAAGCAAGCTCCAGACTCTTAGTATTGTCATTTCCTCACCTGAAAAATAGAGAGATTCTGACAGTTGTTGGTGAGGGTTTACGAGTGAATTCATGTAAAGCACTTAGAATAATGACTGGCATATAGGAAGCTCAGTAAATGCTAACAATTACTACTATTTGAAGGTTTGAATATTATCTTTTCCCCTTACTTTAGGCAAATAATATACTCTCCGAGCCTCATTTTCCTCATCTATAATAGAAGAAACAAATAATACCTACTAAAAAGATGATGATATAATGAATTTGAAAGTTCTATATGGAGTAAAACATTTGGTTAAGAAGAGAATAACTGTTATAGTAGAAAAAGTGAGGGGAATACTAAATGAAGATTCTACTTATTCAGTGTTCCCCATCCCACCCCTAGTATTCTGAATGAGATCATATCTAAGCAGCAAGGGGAAGTCTCTAAAGGTCATGAGTCACTTGTGTATTAAATGTCAAAAGGTTAGTCCTGGTTCCCACTTCTCTAAAGCAGAGTGGTGAAAAGGGGCTGAACACCACTGGTTGCCACTTCATCATGAGATGCTAAATGTTTCTGTATAACTGTTCATTTCTGGAGGTGCTAAGACTCATCGATTCCTCCACTATACCCAGCAGCTTCTGCAAAAGGAAAGTTGCACTCAGTCCCAAAGGCTCACTCTCCCACCTCCACACATACAACCAATTTATACAGTACAAAAAAAAGTCACTTAAGCAGGAGTACCAGTTCTCCAGATCACAGCAAACAGCCCTTACAGGCTCATTTTATGACATTATCTGGTTGGACCTCACAACAGCCAAAGAAGGCTAGCAAGGGGTGGAGGGTAATTCCACTTACATAAGGGGAACACTCTGGTTCTCAGAAGGAAAGAGACTTACCTCAGCTCTCACTGCTTCATGGTAGAATAGAAAGAACCAAGAATTAAAAGCCAGAAAACTCAGTTCTGGGGACAGTACTTTCGAGTCCATAAAGTTCTATACATTTAGAATTTTTAAGAAACTATCATACCAGGGCTAGGCTTAGAACCCAAATTTCTTGTCCTCCAGATCAGAACTCTTACTACACTGATAGAAAAGAGAACAGCAAATAAGGATCAAGAAAAATTATCCTCCCCCCCACCAAGAATAACTGCAGCTTACATTGAAATGGAAATTCACAGCTTCTTAAACAAGCCTTTTATCACATTTCAAACTCATGGCAAACTTGTGAGAGAAGTGCAGCCGAAAATAGGAAATTAAAATTCGAACTGCCCCTATGTATACTTCTTCTCCCTCTTCCCTGCTGTATTTTTTCTCTTTAGCACTTAGAACATACTATATGCTTTATGTAATAATTTGCTTATCATGTATCTGCCGTACTAGAAAATTTGTTCCATAAGAACATGATTTTGTCTGATTTGTTCACAATTTGGTGCCTAAAACAGTGTCTGGTACATAGCAGATGCTCAATATGTATTATTGAATAAGTGAATGAAGGAGTGGGGAGGGCAGTGTGCATGTGTGTGTGGGAGAGAGAGAGAGAAAAAGAGAGGGATAAAATGGCCCCATTTTGCATATTAGTAAACTGGTATCCAAAGGAGTTAAGCAATTTTCTCAGGAAGGACTTCTGAAGCTTCCCATTTCAGCCTGTAACCCTCACCTAACAGCCTGGCTGGTTCAGGGGTGTCTCACCTGGGCCAAAGAAAATATTTATCACAAATTCCTCTGCCTTTTCTAGGGCCAGCTCCAGTATGGTTGACTATAGGCAGTTTAAGAATCTTTTCCTTCATCAGTTCACTCATCCATTCCACAAATATTCATAGGAGTACCTGCTCTGTACACAAAAGGCATTCTGCCAGGCCTCATTGACCTTTACACACCCAAATACATATGTCTCACAAACATTCAAATGGCTTCTCTCAGTTTTCACAATCTCTAGAATTTATAATAGTGAGAGAGGAAGGAGCAAAAGTTATTTGAGTTCTCAGCATGTAGCCTAAGAGCCCTGTTCTCTTCCACAACCTACCTGGTAATTTCACACCTACCTTATAGGACTGTTGGGAAGATTAAACTAGATACACATGCAAAACAGAGCAATGCAGTGCCTGTCACAAGATGAACATTGGCTTTGTAAATGTTAGCCCTTATTCTCAACCCAGAGGAAATGGCAACCCACTCCAGTATTCTTGCCTGGAGAATCCCAGGGACAGAGGAGCCTGCTCGGCTACTGTCTGGGGTCACACAGAGTCGGACACAATTGAAGCAACTTAGCAGCAGCAGCAGCATTCTCAAGCCCTACTGCATTCATGATCTTATTACTGGTACCCCTTACCACTGGAATGAAGGAAGCCAGGCAAACATCCATTCCTGGCAAGCGGGGTGAGTAATGCTCAAGGTCTCATCCTGGCTTTGTTTAAAGATCAATTCAGTTCAGTTCAGTGGCTCAGTCCTGTCCAACTTTGTGACACCATGAATCGCAGCATGCCAGGCCTCCCTGTCCATCACCAACACCCGGACTCCACCTAAACCCATGTCCATTGAGTCAGTGATGCCATCCAACCATCTCATCCTCTGCCGTCCCCTTCTCCTCCTGCCCTCAATCTTTCCCAGCATCAGGGTCTTTTCAAATGAGTCAGCTCTTCGCATCAGGTAGCCAAAGTATTGGAGTTTCAGCTTCAACATCAGTCCTTCCAGTGAACACTCGGGACTGATCTCCTTTAGGATGGACTGGTTGTATCTCCTCTCAGTCCAAGGGACTCTCAAGAGTCTTCTCCAACACCACAGTTCAAAAGCATCAATTCTTCGGCACTCAGCTTGCTTTATAGTTCAACTCTCACATCCATATATGACCACTGGAAAAACCATAGCCTTGACTAGATGGACCTTTTTTGGCAAAGTAATGTCTCTGCTTTTTAATATGCTGTCTAGGTTAGTCATAACTTTCCTTCCAAGGAGTAAGCGTCTTTTAATTTCATGGCTGCAATCACCATCTGCAATGATTCTGGAGCCCAGAAAAATAAAGTCAGCCACTGTTTCCACTGTTTCCCCATCTATTTGCCACGAAATGATGGAACCGGGTGCCATGATCTTAGTTTTCTGAATGTTGAGCATTAAGCCAACTTTTTCACTCTCCTCTTTCATCAAGAGGAAAAGAAGATATGTCATCTCTCCCAGTCTCAGTTTCCCCAGCTTTAAAGTATGAAGACTGTTGTGATGCCTACATAAATGCATGTATGTCAAGGGGCTTTGGGAATGCAAAATACCCCCAAAATGTGAGATTATTATTGCATTAAAATAATAAAGATGATCATTATTTGAACCCTTGCTATGTGAAATACACTGTTTCAAGTGCTTTACATAATTTCATCTTCACAATAGTACCAATGACGAATGATGACTATCATTCTAGTTTCATAGATAAAGTGTGATGGTTAATTGTGTGTGTCAATTTGTCTGGGCCACGATGCTCAGATATTTGGTGAAACATTATTCTGGATATTTCTGTGAAATTATTCTTTTAGGTGACATCAACATTTAAATCTGTGGGCTGTGGGTGAAGCAGATCATACTTCACAATGTGGGTGGGCCTCAGTTGAAGGTCTTAAAACAGACTGACATCCCTCTAACAAGAAGGAATTCTGCTAGCAGATTGCCTTTGGACTCAGACTGCAACTTTTCTCAGCTTGCCAGCCTACCCTATGGATTTTGGATTTGAATCTCCACAATCACAGGAGCCAATTATTTAAAATAAATCTCTCACCCTCTGTGTATGTGTATGTTTATTTATTTATAAAGTTGACTTTTGAACAATGGAAGGGTTAAGAGTGCTGAGCAATAACACAGTTGAAAATCCATGTATAACTTACAGACAGCCCTCTGTACCACAGTTTCACATCATGTAGTACTGCAGTCTATATTTTGGTGAAAAAAATGCACATATAAGTGGACCCACTCAGTTCAAACCTGTGTTGTTCAAGAGTCAACTGTGTGTGTGTGTGTGTGTGTGCACATGTGCATACATATCCTGTTGGTACTGTTTCTCTGGAGAACCTTGATTAATACATAAGGAAACTAGAGCCTAGGATATCCGGTTAAATCCTTTGCCCCAAATCACACAACTAGTCAGTGACAGAGCCAGAAACCTAAAGGTTTTCTTTCACATTTCCTCCCTATCCTATACTTCTCACTCAATCCAGCATCAATTTTAATTGATTCTATCTTCAAAATTATGTCCAATCTGCCCTCTTCTCAGCTCCAATGACTTTATTCTGCAGCAGTTTCTTAACTGGGCTTGACTTCTCCACTTTCACTCTCCTCAGTCTAGCCTCTATAGCCTGAAAAATTCAATTTCTCATATCACAAAGCAGATCCCATTATTCCACAGCTTCAAATGCTTCCTACTGTACTTATAATAAATAGCACTTGTCAGTGCCCAGCACTATCACACACAATGTTAGCATAACTCAATCTTTACAATAACAGTATGGATAGACCATTATTATCCTCATTTTTCAGAGGCCATAATTGAAGCACTGAAAGGTTAGGTAACATGTTCAAGGTCACTAAACTAATAACTGGCAGAGTGAGAATTTGAACCTAGGCAGTCTGGTTGAATATGCTATTAAACACAGAACCATACTATCTTTGAGTATAGTGGTATATATCTTCCCTGGGCCTGCAAGCTCCCTGGGCCTACAAGATCCTGTGTGATCTGGTCCCTGCCTGACTTTCTAACTTTTATCATGCCACTTGTCTCCCCTTCTGACTGTGCTCCAGCCAAACTTGCCTTCTTTCTGTTGTTTGAGCATACAAAACTATCTCAACCTTAAGGACTTTACACACACAATTCCTGCTGCTTCTCCCAGACTCCCCACAAACTTCACTATCTCATTCTTTATTTTTTATTATAATGCAAGTTTGTTAAGATTTTTCTCCAAATCTCTACATAGCTTACTCAACTTGAATGCCACTTCCCTTGTATGCCACACAGGCACTTTGACAAAATATTTCTTCATGCCAACAGGACTTCTTAGAGCTAGCTGAATGCATTTGTTTTCTGCCACTGCTTGGTTTTCATTATTGAACAGCTTAATCACTTGGAGAACTAGTCACATTCTCTCTCTTGCACACACACACACTTACACACACAACTACCACCCCCCCACACACACACACACCAAAAACAGCCTGATGTACAAACTTCTCAAAACAATAGGTTCCTAAGAAGGAGTTCCTCTCATCATGTCATGGGACTGTTTGGGGGCCTTTTTGTCTCTCCTCAAGCAGAGAATTCAAGAAGCCTTGGGCTGGGGCGGGAGGGATAGTTATTTGTGGATGAAATTCCTGTTGGATCTCTTGACACTCAGAGAAGAGTAAGTTGGGTCTCATCTTCTGAGAGCTGAATTCAGGGTAGTAGGAAAGATCATATTCTTCCTACCCACATGTGTATCCCTTCTGTCTTATCAAGAATAATAATCTTCCCCTATGGGTAGAGAGCAACAAAATTTACACAGTTCCTTCCTATCTACTCATACATACGATTCTCACAGAAAACTGGAAAGATAAGTTAGGCTATGTGATGATTAATTTTATGTATTAACTTGACTGGGCCATAGCGATGCTAGACATCTGGTCAAAGATTATTCTGGGTGTTTCTTTATTATTTTTAATAGAAATATAACTAGATATGTGGATTATTTTCCAAGTTATATGATATATGATAGCAGAGAATTTCTTTTTGTTCACTGCAACCTCCAATACCTAGATTAGTATCAATTCATAGTAGCCTCTGTATTTTTGTTGAATTAATTAAGAAACTCAGTAGCATCTATGAGATAAGGTACTTTGCCCCATTTGATGGATGAGAATACTGAGAATGAAAGAGGTTTGACAACTGTCAAGTGTTTCAGAGTTGAGAAGTATGAAAGCCAGGCCCTTCAATGTCAGACTTGTGATTCTGAGATCAGTGTTCCCTCCACCTGAAGTACTGCCTAACCTAGCACAAACTGACATTGCAGATACAAGCTATGAATAAATACACTGAACAATTTACCATCAAAAGTGAGCTCATATTTTTTTTCTTTTTTAACACTATCTACTGAGACAGATTTTATTCTGTAAATGCCAACTGATGTTTTATGTTCAAGGACCTTTGTATAACATGTGACACTTGCGATCAGTTCAATAGTCGAGTGTTCAGTGAAGAACTCTGACTGTAATGAAAAGCTCAATATGAATTTCCAGGGCTTTGAAAATGAAAGAACAAGGAGCAATGACCTTTTGACCAGCCACATTATAAAATGGTGGCTAAATATGCACTCTTATTTTTTCACAATGGACCACTAGTTAAATTTTACCCAACATTTACTCCTAGGAATCTGAGAATCTCAGATCTGGAAGGATTTTGGTAATCTTTAATAGCCCCATTTAATAAGTGAGAAAACTGAGGTTCAAAGCATTCCTATTAAATAGCAGAGCCAAGATTAGAAGTTTCTTGCTTTCCAGGCTATAACAGAATTTACTACTGCTATCTCTTGAATTCTGTGTGTGTCTTTTCTTTTTTTCTTTTTAATTGAAATATAGCTGAATATGTGGATTCTTTTCCAAGTTACACTCAGTTTGTGGTCTTGGATAAAGTACCCTCTCTATCTGAGGCTCAGTTTTCACAATCTACAAAATGAGTGGCATGAAAAAAATTTTTGTGTGGGAAGTAGGGAGAACACAGGGAAAGTAAAACCCTTTTCCAAAGCTGTAAGCAACAACCTCGGATAACGCAATGGCACCCCACTCTTGCCTGGAAAATCCAATGGACGGAGGAGCCTGGTAGGCTGCAGTCCATGGGGTCGCTAAGAGTCAGACACGAAAGAGCAACTTCACTTTCACTTTTCACTTTCATGCATTGGAGAAGGAAATGGCACCCCACTCCAGTACTCTTGCCTGGAGAATCCCAGGGACGGGGGAGCCTGGTGGGCTGCCATCTATGGTGTCGCACAGAGTTGGACACGACTGAAGCGACTTAGCAGCAGCAGCAGCAAGCAACAGTCACATAAAGCAAAAACCTAGGTGCTTTGGATAAATCAAAAGTAGGAGATCCAAACTTTTTCTTGCCCCTGTCCATCCCCTTCCTGTGAGGAACTGCCATGGCAACCCTAGGGCTCTGAGGCAGGGAGTCCACACTCCTTTTGTTTAAAGTGCCAAATAATAAATATTTCAGGCTTTTCAGGCCATATCGTTTCTGTCAAAGCTACTCAAATCTGCCTTTGTACCGAGAAGGCATAGTGAGCAAGACTGTGCTCCAATAAAACTTTCAGTTCAGTTCAGTCACTCAGTTGTGTACAACTCTTTGCAACCCCATGAATTGCAGCATGCCAGGCCTCCCTGTCCATCACCAATAAAACTTTAGGGACACTGAAATTAGAATTTCATATAAATTTCCATGTAATTTCATATATGTCAAAAAATGTTCTTCTTTCATTTTTTCCCAACTATTTAGAAATGTAAAAATCATTCTTAGTCTGTGGGCTGGATTTGACCGTTAGGCTGTAATTTGCTGACCCCTGATCTAAAGAGTTGGGCTAAATTATACCCAATATCAACTAGATTGGACATTATAGCTAAGGCTGTCCAGAAGCAACTTAAGCAGTATAGAAAGTAAAGCCCGAAATTATATTGTTGCCACGGAAATTCCAGAAAGTAGATAAAACAGTACATTGGGTCTGCTCAAGAGTAGAGGACCACAAAAAGGAGAAGGCTCAAATTCTGATCCTACCCCTCACTTTCCCAGGCTGATCTGCATTTCAAACTACTTGGCAATTCATCTACTGTCAGAACTTCAACTGTAACCAATGCCTCCCAATCCTCCTATGAGCTCAATGTGTAGATCACAAACTGCCTATTAGCTATCTCCCATTTGAGGCTGTTTGAACATCTTAGACTTAACATAGCTCAGACTGTATTAGTCATCTCCCCTCCCTACCCTCTCTAAATACCCATTTTGTATTCATGATCTCTGTGAAGGATATTACCATCCACTTGGTCTCACAAAAAGACTGTCACCAAGGGGATGTAATGGAAGGCTAGAATACATCAAGCCTTGATTGATCCTTCACCAGATTGATGGCAGCATTTTTACTATTGGCCACATTTTAGCTGTTGGTCACATCTATTAGGTTGTAGCTCATAGTCCAAAGCTGAGTTCAAGCCCTAAATCTCTGCATTTCTACACTGATTGGCATACATGTGGGTTAACTGTGACAATAACTGTAGGTTATCTCCCAATGGCCCCTTATTCCTTTGTATCAGAAATCTTTCCCCTGATTGTTAGTTGTGCACATAACCAGCCAGTTTATATGACTACATTTCCAAGTTTCCCTTGCAGCTGAAAGTGTCCATGTGACTTAGTTCTGACCAACTAGATTTAAGGAGAAGTATTAAATAGAATTTCACGGAAAGTTTCCTTTAAAAGGAGGGTCAAGTCTGTTTCCTCCTCTTTTATGTCTTCCTTATACCTAAAATATGGATATTAATAAATGTTCTGGAGCTTCAACACCCATCTTGGATCATGGAGCAACCTCCAGAATAAAAGCAAAATGCTAAGGATGGTGGAGCAGAGAAGTCCCCAAAGACTTCTTAAAGCTACTATACTGGCCCAGGTATGCCTATATTCTGACCTATTTTATGTGAAAGAATGAAATCTGCATGTTTTAAGCCACTGTGAATAGATTCCTATTATTCATAGCAGAAATAAATCAACCATTAAACTTACCAGTTGCCACTTTATCTTGCTTATGCAGAGACTTCCACCAGCTCAAATGCTGTGGCTTTTATACTGGCAACATGAAATTTGTCATGGAATTAGTTCAAGATTCCATAGTCTTCAAAGCAGTGGCATACCAAGAGTGGAACAATAGGAGTAGACAATCCTTAGTGTATGTAATGAAAGAGTGCACTACCTATAGATTATTTTAAGACTAAAAGTAAAAGTGTATTTTTAGTATCACCATGCACCAGCAATTTTAAATAATCTCAGTAACAGAATATTCCTCCTTGAAAAACATCTTTCATTGGTCAAAACATTAAACAACTATTGTTATTACTGAGTTTTAGTAATATATACATACAGTCTCAAAGCAACTTTTATTACTTATCCTTTAATAATATTGTATTCTACATGGAAGTTGATTCAGAGTTGATTCAGCTGATTCCAGTTGTACACTTGCCACCCCCAACATGCATACAGATTTTACATGAGTTTCTTTAGTTCATTTTACTTTGAAAAGGTTTGTGTGCATGGGTGCTAAGTCATTTCTATCATATCCAGCTCTTTGTGACCCTATGGACTCCTGGCGGAGCCCACCAGGCTCCTCTGTCCATGGGATTCTCCAGGCAAGAATACTAGAATGGGTTGCTGTGCCCTGCTCCAGGGGATTTTCCCCACTCGGGGATAAAACCCATGTCTCTTACATCTACTGCATTGGCAGGTGAGTTCTTTATCACTAGTGCCACCTGGGAAACCCAGATTAAGAAGCATTCAAAGTAGCTTTGGGTGCATTTCATGTCTGCAGATCCCTGTGGGATTAAATGTTCCAGAATTTAAGTAGCAGGTTTGAAGTAAACAAAGATAGCACAATAATTGTAGTCAAAGATACAATGTAAGTTATTTCAATTCTGTCATTTGTGACCAATTAGAGTTTTTATTTGTGTTTAAAATATAGAACAGAGAAAACAATACAAACTATAGAGTATAGTACTTTTGTTCAATAAGTACAGATTTTAGATCAAATATGAGATGTTACTGAATTTGCATATCTTTAAAATTGAATTATTCTTCTTTTTCATTGTTAATTATTTGAAAATTAAAAAAACAAATCAATAAAATAATTATTAGAACTGATTATTACATGATTACTGAAAATAATTTTGTCACATAGAGAAGAGAGTATTAAAAATGATCCATTCCAGATGTTACATATGTTAAGTGTATCATATCTCCAAAATACTAATAATATACTTAATATTCTCCAGAATCCCAGAAAGCAAGAGACTGACTCATTGATAATCCATACAGAATCAACCCTTAGTTAGCCCACTTAGAGGCCAGGAGCCCAAAGAAGATCATTTGATCATTAACTTAGACACAAAATTCCCTTGCATGAATCTACCCACTCTGTGTTCATTCTAGCTCCACATTCAGCCATCTGAGATTTGGATGACTGGCCAGAAAGGAGAAAGATACAGATCATCTATAATGCTCAGTACAGTCCTTTCATATAGATTATCATCACCCTGGCCCAAGCCACCATCACCTCTAACCTGAACTATTACAAGAGCCACCTCACAGCTCTTTGCTCCACTACAATGTATTATCCTCTTAAAATTTAAGTCAGATTAAGTCCCTCATCTGTTTGAAACCTTCCAAAAATTACCCATCTCACTCAGATTAAATGTCCCCAGGACAGTGGCCTCCTTGTGTTCCTTAAACAAACCAAATGTGCTCTCTCTCTCTTTCTCTGGCTCTTTTTTCACCCATTTCACCTAAATATCCCCACAGACCTTGTTCCTTCATTTCCTTCACATATCCACTCAAATGTTTCTTAGTTAGAGAGGTTCGACTGACATCTAATACATTATTCCAACCCTATCTCTATTCTCTTACTAGGTTTTCTTTTTCTTCTTAGAGCTAAGCACCTTCTGACATATTGCATAGTTATTTGTGCAATTGTTTAGTGAGCCCCTTCAACCCCTTAAATGTAAGATATATGATAGCAGAGAATTTCATTTTGTTCACTGCAACCTCCAATACCTAGATCAGTATCAATTCATAGTAGCCTCTGTATTTTTGTTGAATTAATTAAGAAACTCAGTAGCATCTATGAGATAAGGTACTTTGCCCCATTTGATGGATGAGAATACTGAGAATGAAAGAGGTTTGACAACTGTCAAGTGTTTCAGAGTTGAGAAGTATGAAAGCCAGGCCCTTCAATGTCAGACTTGTGATTCTGAGATCAGTGTTCCCTTCACTCGAAGTACTGCCTAACCTAGCACAAACTGACATTGCAGATACAAGCTATGAATAAATACACTGAACAATTTACCATCAAAAGTGAGCTCATATTTTTTTTTCTTTTTTAACACTATCTACTGAGACAGATTTTATTCTGTAAATGCCAACTGTTTTATGTTCAAGGACCTTTGAATAACATGTGACACTTGCAATCAGTTCAACAGTCGAGTGTTCAGTGAAGAACTCTGACTGTAATGAAAAGCTCAATATGAATTTTCAGGGCTTTGAAAATGAAAGAACAAGGAGCAATGACCTTTTGACCAGCCACATTATAAAATGGTGGCTAAATATGCACTCTTATTTTTTCACAATGGACCACTAGTTAAATTTTACCCAACATTTACTCCTAGGAATCTGAGAATCTCAGATCTGGAAGGATTTTGGTAATCATTAATAGCCCCATTTAATAGGTGAGAAAACTGAGGTTCAAAGCACTCCTAGTAAACAGCAGAACCAAGATTAGAAGTTTCTTGCTTTCCAGGCTGTAATGGAATTTACTACCCCTATCACTTGAATTCTGGCAAACAGTTAAATAAATGCTTTCATTATACAATATTCACTACTTCAGTCCCCTAAAAATATTATGCAATTTCTCCATCAATCTTCAATTACATAGTCTCCACAAGGTTTCTGTTTCCCTCTCTTCTTTCTCATACACGATTAGCAAAACTTCAGATTTCTCTATTAACTTAATCTGTTGTCAATGGGTGGCTCTGGATCCCTACATTATAATATACTTAGAGGAGAAGGGAAGTATCTCCTAGACCCAGCTTCCAGAAATACTAGGACTTTCATTTTTTTTTAAGGCAAATTTCATGGCATTGGTTCATTATGAAAGAAGTCTTTTACCAAGATCATGACTCTCTGTTCCTTTCTGCCTTTCTCAGCACCATTTGATGATTCTGTGGAGTAGTGGAGAGGGACACTGACAGAGTCAGGAGACTCTTGTGCTGGACTGAGCTTTACCTTCATGGAGCTGTGTGGCCCTGGGCAAGTCTCTCCCACTCTCTGGATCACAACTTTCCTGGATGGACAACACGGGTCTGAAGGTCTTTTCCTGTTCTATTGCTTTCTGGTTCTACAAACATTTGAAATAGCCTTATGGGACCCCACAGAAAGAGGAAGATCTGAGAAGAGTCCCTTGAAGCCCTGGCAGATACAGACTGAATGATTTCAAGAACCACTGAAACAGAGGTCTGAGGAAACTCCTCTGAACACAGTCCTAGCCCACACCAGATTTACGCCTCCCTTCCAGAATGGAAACAAAAAAGGAGTTAAATATCCATTTTTCCCCAAAAGCTTCAGGCTACCTTCCTTCAGCTGCAGGTTATGGGTAGCAGTGGGGAACTGTAGGCTGGCATTGCCATCAGTGCCTGCTCACCCAACCTGACTGACCTCCAAGACTCTCTTGCCGATGCCTCCCAGCTGAAGACAAAGGCATGGTGGCCTCCCATGCCCCAGAGTCCCAAACCAGACTTGAGCTACCCCTCGCTGAGTCAGAGAATCATCAAGATGAAGCCACCACTTCCTCTCTGCAAAGGAAGTCATTCCAAGGTCTCCAGGTAGAGAAGGGAACATAACAGCATACAGTGAACTGTTGGGAGGATGATAGTAAACACACACACAAGCACACACTCCTTGGATGGGGGTGGCAGAGAGAGTTCTAACCGAATGGGGCCGGACCCATTTCCAGAATGGCAGGTTCTGTAGCCTCTCCTTGGCAAAGCCTCAAGTGTGGACAGGGTGACCCCAGCCTAGGCAAAGAAAGGCTTTAGGACTCCCCCAGGCAGCTTCTCTGAGAGGGGCTCTCTGGCTCTCCCAGTAAGGGGATACACACAGCCTATTTGGGGGACAATGCAATTCTCCCATACTGCCCCCTGCACAATCCCAGGCTTTGTAACTCCCCCCTTTTTCCCAACCCCGTGCCACCCCCCAGCCTCCCCACCCGCCCCCAGCCAATCCTCTCTCCTGAGAGACTCACTGATCCCAGAGAGTCCCTCTACCCACCCCCTTGCCTCTCTGGTCTGCCAGGTGACCCCCCGCCCCCCAACACACACACACTCTTATCCCACTCCCACTCCGGGGTGGTAAGAAAGGGGACGGAGAAGGGAGGGGGCTTTCCTCACAGGCAGGCGAGCAAAGACTCCTAAAATGGCCACAGCAAGCTTGCTGATATCTCAAGGACAGCGGAGAGGGCTGTGTGCAGAAGCTAGGGGGCTCACTGCATGGCGGCTGGTGAAGGAACTGGGGGTGGGGCTAGGGGACTGAAGCTGGGGAAGCTGCGGTTATGTTCACTCACCATTCCCGATCCGCCCCTTATCCACTGCATGGTGCTAATGAAGTCCGGCTTCTCGTCAAGGCCCTGGAGGCTGTCGCGGGTTGTTTCAGGCAGGCTGGGCTGGCAGCGCTGGAGCAAGCGAAAGCCCCAGCGCCCCCTCCCCCTCGTTTCCTTCACAGCCCTACAGCCCAATCCCCTCTTCTCTGGACCTCCCCTTCATTCAGGTTTTTCCATCCCTGCAGCAGGCTCTGCCTCTCTGCCCCACAGCTCCCGAGGTGCTTGGCCTGGGGAGATGTGGGAGGGGGGGTTCCCACCGACCGCCTTTGTCCCTTGCCAAGGCTTGAGATCTGGGAGGCAGGGATGCAGGGAGATGATGTGGGTGAATAACCTCCGCACAGGAGAAGGCAGCTGCCACCTCTGCCTGCCTCCGGCTGTGCTGGAGTTAGATGCTGTTTATTGTGGGGCTCCCCAATTGTGTCGAGTCAGCGAAAAGTCTTTTCCAAAGTTGCCAGAGGTGTTCGGCCAGGCTTTGAAATAATACGATCCCGCCCCCGTGAAGCCATGCCAACACTCTCCTGCTTTATCACTTTCACTTCTCAGAACAACCTTGTGGAGGCAGGCATTGGTATATCCATATTACAGATAAATAAGTGGAGGTTTAGATGATGGAAGAGACCTACCTAAGGTCACATAAAAAAGATAGTCTCAACTTTACCCTCTGCAGCTTTCCATGCTTCTTTTTGCTATAGTTCATACAAACACACACACACACACCCTCATGATTCTTCCTGACACCCTCAGGAATATAAAAGGTAGCTTGTTGATGGATGAATTTTCCATTTGCTTATTTTGCTGAGAATAAGTCAAATGAACATCAGCAAAACAGGCAAACGGAGAAACCACCCACCTCTTCAACCCAGACTGGCCCCTCTGCATCTGCTGGGAGTTGATGCTGTTGGTTACATTCATACCTATTATTATTGCATATAGTCTTACAATAACTTTGTGAGGAAGACATTACAGTCAGTGTTAATTAATTAGTCCCTTATTATAGACATGAACATTGAAGACTAGAGAGTGAAAGATATTTGCCCATGGTAGCACAACCAAAGAAGGCAAGAATCCAAGGCTCCTGACCCACAGGGAGGTTCAAGCAAGAAAGGGATTACAAAAAGCAGAGACTGGGGTTACAGCAAGAAGGAATTAAAATATGACATCAGAAAGAAGTGCCTGAAGGCGGTTGGTATGAAGACATCACTGGCATGCCCCACACACTACTTTACTGTCCTCTCCTTTCGAGCAAATGCTCCCCTCTTCATCCAAGGCATTGTTTTGGCCAAACAGAGCTGGCCTAATATCAAAATAACTGCCTTAATGAGTATTCAGTCCTGGGAGGGGTATAAGCAGAAGCTGAATTGTCCTTTGGCAAGGGATTCCTGAATCAAATGGGAACTTAGCCCGGGTGACCTTTCAACTTCCTTTCAAGTCTGATGGTTCAGTATTCAGAGATTCTACAATGTCTCCTCACTGTCTCATCTAGGGACCTTCATTCAGACTGAGGCTCTTGAATGCACCTCCATGGCCAACCAGCCCATTCAACTCTCACGACTCTATAAAAATCTCTTTAAGACCTGACACTAGGCACACAGCCTCTGGAAAGCTTTTCTGAAATACTCTAAGACCTGATTTTATCACCTTTCATCTAACTTCTATAGTTCCACCTTTAGTTTTCTCAATTGAAAATAATCTTTTACTCACTGATTGTTATAGGCTGAACTGTGCACCCCGCCCCCAAATTTGTATGTTGAAGTGCAAACCCCAGTGCCTCAGAATGTGACTGTATTTGGAGACAGAGTCTTTAAAGAGGTAGTTAAGTAAAAACAAGGTCATTGTATAGGCCCTACTCCAATATGTCTGGTGTCCTTACATGAAGAGGAAATTTGGACATGGAGGCCTTGGAAAAGACTACTTTGATCTTGGACTTTCCAGCCTTTGGAGTTGTAAGAAAGTACATTTATGTTATTTAAGCCACCCAGACTGCAGTACTTCATTATGGTAGCCCTGGCAAATTAATACACTAGTTATGTGTACATTTTTCTATTTAATGTCACTTAAGTGGAAATATAAGTTTTTTTGTTTTTTTGTTTTTTTGTTTTTTTAAGCAGAGGCAATGAATTACTAACCTTGCTATCTCCTACAGTAGTGACTGGCATATAGGAGATATCCAATAAAATTTGGATTTTTTTTAATGGATACATTCAGTCAACAATATTATTGAGGGGATATTTGTATACATATAGCTGATTCATTCATTGTACAGCATAAACTAACACAACATTGTAAAGCAACTGTACTCCAATAAAAAAATAAATAAAAAGACAAAACATAAAAAATATTATTGAGCTTCCTTGTTCCAGGCATTGGGATAGCTATTCAAAATACAAGACAAAGTTCCTCATGGACTTTGTAATCTACTTGAAGTGGAGAAAAGATAAACAACAAAAAAGTAAACAAACAAGGTAATGAAAGGTTGTGACACATGCTTTGAAGGAGATACACCAATTTGTGTGATAGTGAGAAGCCTTGGGATTATAGAAGTTGCCTATATCAATAATGACCCAGTCAGGAAAATACAAAACACTCTAGATATTTCTTCTGAATGGTTTAATACAGAGAACAAATCACACTGTCAAAACAAAGAAGCCAAATAGGGGATGGTGGGGCAAGCCAACATGTAGCAACCATAGAAAGCTATTACTAGTTTTCTACCCATCTAGAGCTAGATGGGTAATGGGAAAAGGTAACATTGTCAGAACCCAGAAACTGGTATTAAATTGAAGCTAAAAGCATGGGGTGGTTGGCCTGATGGTGCAGGTGCCATGAATAGAGGAATTGTCCCCAGAAACTAGAGTCACTGAGGAGACTCTGAAGCAGGAGGTAAAGGAATACTCTTCTTCCTGTTCACCAGTCTCCCACAGGCGTCTTCCTTTGGACAAAACAAGTGAGATAGCAAGGGAATATGAGAAATTTAGTTTGCAGGAGAAGAGGGAAGAACTGATCTGAGGGCAAATATTTCAGTGTTAATGTATGACATATGTGGAAGAACAGATGTTGATCCCGTAGGCATCAGTTCAGTTCAGTCACTCAGTCATGTCCAACTCTTTGCGACCCCATGAACTGCAGCACGCCAGGCCTCCCTGTCCATCACCAACTCCCGGAGTTCACTCAGACTCACGTCCGTCGAGTCAGTGATGCCATCCAGCCATCTCATCCTCTGTCATCCCCTTCTCCTCCTGCCCCCAATCCCTCCCAGCATCAGAGTCTTTTCCAATAAGTCAACTCTTCACATGAGGTGGCCAAAGTATTGGAGTTTCAGCTTTAGCATCATTCCTTCCAAAGAAATCCCAGGGCTGATCTCCTTCAGAATGGACTGGTTGGATCTCCTTGCAGTCCAAGGGACTCTCAAGAGTCTTCTCCAACACCACAGTTCAAAAGCATCAATTCTTTGGCGCTCAGCCTTCTTCACAGTCCAACTCTCACATCCATACATGACCACAGGAAAAACCATAGCCTTGACTAGACAGACCTTTGTTGGCAAAGTAATGTCTCTGCTTTTGAATATGCTATCTAGGTTGGTCATAACTTTCCTTCCAAGGAGTAAGCGTCTTTTAATTTCATGGCTGCAATCACTATCTGCAGTGATTTTGGAGCCCAAAAAAATAAAGTCTGACACTGTTTCCACTGTTTCTCCATCTATTTCCCATGAAGTGATGGGACCGGATGCCATGATCTTCGTTTTCTGAATATTGAGCTTTAAGCCAACTTTTCCACTCTCCTCTTTCACTTTCATCAAGAGGCTTTTTAGTTCCTCTTCACTTTATGCCATAAGTGTGGTGTCATCTGCATATCTGAGATTATTGATATTTCTCCTGGCAATCTTGATTCCAGCTTGTGCTTCTTCCAGTCCAGCGTTTTTCATGATGTACTCTGCATATAAGTTAAATAAGCAGGGTGACAATATACAGCCTTGACGTACTCCTTTCCCTATTTGGGCATAGACACTACCAAATCCAGTATGTCTGGAGTGCTATTTGCCTAAAACCTATGAGCAGCTATAGGTGATACAATGAGGTGGCACTAGTGGTAAAGAACCTGCCTGCCAATGCAGGAGACATTTAAGAGACACGGGTTAAATTCCTAGGTCAGGAAGATCCCTTGGAGAAAGGAATGGAAACCCACTCCAGTATTCTTGCCTAGAGAATCCTATGGTCAGAGAAGCCTGGGGTCACAAAGAGTTGGATGCAACTGAAGCAACTTAGCAGGTACCCAATGTAGAAGGTTAGAGTATAAGCTCTGAGGCCAGAACTGCTTGAATTTAATTATTGACTTTGGTAATTACTCAGCCAGATATTTCATGTTCTGCATCTCGATAGTTTTCTTATCTGTGAAATAAGGGTAATAATATTGTCTACTTCACTAGATTGTTTTGAACATTTGATAAATTTGTCCATGGAAAGAAAGTACTTAGCGCAAACCCTGGCAGCCAGTAAGTATTCAGAAAAGGTCTGTGCCCCAGACCTCGCCTTTGAAGTCCTGTGATCTCCCAGAAGCCTATTTGGTAATTAGCCGGGCAGCAGCTCTCAGTGGACAAGTGCCAAATGCTCTTTTCAGCCATGAGCAGCATGAGGAGAGAGACAATCATAGGTATGTCCCCAGCTACATTCTCTTTATTTGAGTCCATCGTGATTCAAGGAACTCAGAGGCAGGCTTCTGAGGGCAGAGCTACCAGCGCAAATTAGTCACTATCTAATGTGGCTGTGGCTTTGTGCAGAATAAGGAACTGAATTCGCTACAGTTGGGTAACCTGGTTCAAGTGCCCAGCTTCTCTGCATCACATTTCTCAATTATCCAATGAATAAACTAATCGTCATTTATGTAATAGTCTTCAGTTCAGTTCAGTCACTCAGTCGTGTCTGACTCTTTGTGACTCCATGGACTGCAGCACGCCAAGCCTCCCTGTCCATCACCAACTCCCAGAGTTTTTTTTCCACTGTTTCCCTATCTATTTGCCATGAAGTGATGGGACCAGATGCCACGATCTTAGTTTTCTGAATGTTGAGCTCTAAGCCAACTTTTTCACTCTCCTCTTTCAGTTTCATCAAGAGGCTCTTTAGTTCTTCTTTGCTTTCTGCCATAAGGGTGGTGTCATCTGCATATCTGAAGTTATTGATATTTATCCTGGAAATCTTGATTCCAGCTTGTGCTTCATCCAAATTGTAATAATCTTAAACAATCACTTATGCATATATATCAAAGTTGGCAATGATCTCCAAGATTATCTTCTTCAACATTCTCATTTTAGAGATGATAACATGTTCAGTTCAGTTGCTCAGTAGTGTCCATCTCTTTGCGACCCCATGGACTGCAGCAGGGCAAGAATCCCTGTTGATTACCAGCTCCTGGATCTTGCTCACATTCATGCCCATTGAGTCAGTGATGCCATCAAACCATTGCATCCTATGTCTTCCCCTTCTCCTATGCCTTCAATCTTTCCCAGCATCAGGGTGTTTGCCAGTGAGTCAGTTCTTCGCATCAGGTGGCCAAAGAATTGGAGTTTCAGCTTCAGCATCAGTCCTTCCAATGAATATTCAGGACTGATTTCCTTTAGAGTGGACTGGTTGGATCTCCTTGCAGTCCAAGTGATTCTCAAGAGTCTTCTCCAACACCACAGTTCAAAAGCACTAATTCTTCAGTGTTCAGGTTTTGTTATGGTCCAACTGACATCTATACATGTCTTTGGAAAAACCATAGCTTTGACTAAATGGAACTTGTGGGTAAAATAACGAACTGTCTAGGTTGGTCATAGCTTTTCTTCCAAGGAGCAAGCATCTTTTAATTTCATGCTGCAGTCACCATCTGCAGTGATCTTGGAGCCCAAGAAAATAGTGTCTTACTGTTTTGATTGTTTCCCCGTCTATTTGCCAGGAAGGGATGGGACCAGATGCCATGATATTCATTTTTTTGATTGTTGAGTCTTAAGCCAGCTTTTTCACTCTCCTATTTCACTTTCATCAAGAGGTTCCTTGGTTCCTCTTCACTTTTTACCATAAGGGTGGTGTCATCTGCATATCTGAAGTTATTGATATTTCTCTCAGAAATCTTGATTCCAGCTTGTGCTTCATCCAGCCCAGCATTTTGCATGATGTACATTCCATATAAGTTAAATAAGCAGGGTGACAATATACAGCCTTGACATACTCCTTTGACAATTTTGAATCAATCCATTGTTTCATGTCTGGTTCTAACTCTTGCTTTATGACCTGCATACAGATTTCTCAGGAGGCAGGTAAGGTCATCTGGTATTCCCATCTTGTTAAGAATTTCCCACAGTTTGTTGTGATACACACACACAAAGGCTCTGGCATTGTCAATAAAGCAGAAATAGATGTTCTTCTGGAAATCTCTTGCTTTTTCTCTGATCCAATGCATGTTGGCAATTTGATCTCTTGTTCATCTGTCTCTTCTAAATCCAGCTTGAACATCTGGACGTTCTCTGTTGATGTACTGTCTAAGCCTCATTTGGAGAATATTGAGCCTTATTTTGCTAGCATGTGAGATGAGTGCAACTGTGTGGTAGTTTGAACATTCTTTGGCATTGCCTTTCTTTGGGATTGGAATAAAAACTGATTTTTCCAGTCCTGGGCAACTGCTGAGTTTTCCAAATTTACTGGCATATTGACAACATTTTTACAGCATAATCTTTAAGGATTTGAAATAGCTCAGCTGGAATTCCATCACTTCCACTAGCTTTGTTCGTAGTGATGCTTCCTAAGGCCCACTTGACTTCAGACTCCAGGATAGCTGGCTCTAGGTGAATGATCATACCATCATAGTTATCTGAGTCATTAAGATCTTTTTTGTATAGTTCTTCTGTATATTCTTGCCACCTCTTCTTAATATCTTCTGCTTCTATTAGGTCCATACCATTTCTGTGCTTTATTGTGCCCATCTTGCATGAAATGTTCCCTTGGTATCTCTAATTTTCTTGAAGAGATCTCCAGTCTTTCCCATTCTGTTGTTTTCCTCTGTTTCTTTGCATTGATCACTGAGGAAGACTTTCTTAACTCTCCTTGCTATTCTTTGGAACTCTGCCTTCAGATGGATTTATCTTTCCTTTTCTCCTTTGCCTTTCACTTCTTTTCCCATCTATTTGTAAGGTCTCCTCAGACAACCATTTTGCCTTTTTGCATTTCTTTTTCTTGGCGATGGTTTGATCATCACCTCCTGTACAATGTCATGAACTTCTGTCCATAGTTCTTCAGGCACTCTGTCTTTCAGATCTAATCCCTTGACTCTATTTGTCACTTCCACTGTATAATCATAAGGGATTTCATTTAGGTCATAACTGAATGGTCTAGTGATTTTTTCCTACATTCTTCAATTTAAGTCTGAATTTTGCAATAAGGAGTTCATGATATGAGCCACAGTCAGCTCCCAGTCTTGTTTTTGCTGACTGTATAGAGCTTCTCCATCTTCAGCCGCAAAGAATATAATCAGTCTGATTTTGATATTGCTCATCTGGTGATGTCCATGGGTAGGGTCATCCTTAGTGTTGTTGGAAGAGGGTGTTTACTATGACCAGTGCATTCTCTTCACAAAATTCTGTTAGCATTTGCCCTGTTTCAATTTGTACTCCAAGGCCAAACTTGCCTGTTACTCCAGGTATCTCTTGACTTCCTACTTCTGCATTCCAGTCCCCTATGATAAAAAGGAATTCTTTTTTTTTTTTTTTTTGGTGTTATTTCTAGAAAGACTTCACAGAACTGTTTAACCTCAGCTTCTTTGGCATTAGTGGTTGAGGCATAGACTTGGATTACTGTGATATGGAATGGTTGGCCTTGGAAACAGATCATTCTGTCATTTTTGAGATTGCACCCAAGTACTGCATTTTGGACTCTTCTGTTGACTATCAGGGCTACTCCATTTCTTCTAAGAGATTGTTACCCACTGCAGTAGATATAATGGTCATCTGAATTAAATTTGCCCATTCTGGTCCATTTTAGCTCACTGATTCCTAAAATGTCAATGCTCACTCTTGCCATCAGCTATTTGAGCATTTCCAATTTACCTTGATTCACAGACCTAAAATTCCAGGTTCTTATGTACTATTGTTCTTTACAGCATTGGACTTTAGTTTCGTCCCCAGTCACATCACAACTGGGCATTGTTTTCACTTTGGTTCCATCTCTTCATTCTTTCTGGAGTTATTTCTTCACTCTTCTCCAGGAGCATACCGGGCACCTACCAACCTGGGGAGCTCATCTTCAGTGTCATATCTTTTTGCCTTTTCATACTGTTCAGGGGATTCTCAAAGCAAGAATACAAAAGTGATTTGCCATTCCCACCTCCAGTGTACCACCTTTTGTCAGAACTCTCCACCATGACCCGTCTGTCTTGGGTGGCTCTAGATGGCTCATATGGCCCATAGTTTCATTGAGTTAGACAATGCTGTGGTCTGTGTGATCTGTTTGGTTATTTTTCTGTGACTGACAATCAAATGTAGCCTCCAAGAATAAATGTAATTCCCAGAGTCACAGAGTAAGTTAATGCCTGAACTGGAATGAGACTAAGACCTTTGATTCTTGACAGAGAGTGGAATGTGGCAGTGAAAAAAGATAAAAGTTAAATGTACACAACTACTATGATGCTAGTATTGAGAGTCCAATGCTCAAATCCACCTTATAACCTCTGACATCTTGACAAAATATTATTTACGTATATCATTTATCTATTCTTGTTTATTCGTTTGTAAATTCAATAAATATGGCTGCCTATGTGGCAGGCATAGTATGTTAACCACTGATTATATAACAATGAACAAAACAGACACCATTGGTGCCTTCATTTCTATCCAATAAACAAGTAAATGAGGTAAATAAATATGTTAATACAGAAGGTGACAAATGCTATGAGAGAAATAAAGTGAAAGAATCAAGAGTCACTGTGAGGGAAGACAGAATTTAGATTAAAAAGGTTTCTCCAAGGAGATGACATTTAAGTTGAGGACTATAGCCTGAATGTGAGCCAACCATGTAAAGAGGTAGGGGGAAAGTATTCTAGGCATAGAAAACAGAAAGTCCAAAAGATTCGACTTTCCAGGTGGCATTAGGGGTAAAGAACCCACCTGCCATTGCAGGAGACACAAGGACATGCGGGTTCAATTCCTGAGTTGGGAAGATCCCCTGGAAGAGGGCATGACAATCCACTGCAGTATTCTTACCTGGAAAATCCCATGGACAGAGAAACATGGCAGACTACACAGTCCATAGTGTTGCAAAGAGTCAAACATGATTGAAGCGACTTTGCATGCATGCGCACAGAGAGCCCCAGGAATTAGAAGCCCAGTGAGGCTGAAACATAGAAAGAAAGTAGGAGAGTGTAGGAGACATATTTGACAGAAACATTTCATATAAAACCTTTATTTTGAGAACAACAGGGAGAGAATGGAACCCTACTCCAGTACTCTTGCCTGGAAAATCCCATGGATGGAGGAGCCTGGTAGGCTGCAGTCCATGGGGTCGCACAGAGTCGGACATGACTGAAGCGACTTAGCAGCAGCAGCAGCAGCAGCAAGCAAGAGAATGAGTCGATCTGATTTACATTTGTATTGTAAAAGACCACTTAGGTTGTTAAATGATAAACAAATTGATAGAGAGACAATAGGTTGAAGCTGTTGTAGTCATCCAGGAAAAAGATGATGTATCTTGTGATGGAAAGGCAGTGAAGATGATAAATAGAGGTAAAAATATTTGAGATATATTTTAGAAGTAGAAACAACAGAACTTGGTGATGGGTTGTATGTAGAGTATGAGGCAAAGAGAGGAGAAATTAAGGATGCCTTTAGGTTTCTGGCTTGAACAACTGGGTAGATGGTTGCACCATTTGCTGATATGAAGAGACTAGAATAAACAGATTTGAGGAGGGGAGGAAATCAAGACTTCCATTTTTGATGTATTAAGTGTGAGCTATACTTGAGTCATATTGTTAGAAGAGATGTCAGAAAGACAATGGGATATACAGGCCTAGACCTCAGGAGCAAATATCTGCTGGGAAATATACATTTTGGAGTCATCCTCAGGTAGACAGGATGAGATTATCTAGAGAGAGAATGTAGGTAGGAAAGGGTCCTGGACCCTCAAGAATTAGACTAATGTTGAGAGGGAGGGGTCAAAAATGGAGACTGAGAAGTAGTGGTCAGTACAGTAGAAAGAAAACCAGAAGAAATCTTATTCACATAAAAAAGTTCTGAGAAATGACACTGAGAACTTGAATGGATGATGATATTAATAGAGATATGACCATTGTATTGGTAAGACAGTCATAGCCATTGGTCTTAAGAAGAGTAGCTTCATTAGCACAAAGGTAACAGAAGTCATCCTGGAATGAGCTGAGGAGTGAATGAGGGGGAAAAGAGTTAATGAAGGTAAAGAAGTTGAAAGAGCATAGATATCTCTTTGAAAAGTTTTGTGCTGAAGGGAATAGGAAATAGGGTAATATTTGAAATGGTATGTGTGATCAAGTTGTTCTTTTTTAAAATTTAAATGAGAGTTTAAGAGCATGCTTATATGATGATGAGGGTGAGAAGGAAAGGTTGATGACATAGGACCTTGCTACTTGAAGCATGGTCCACAGACCAACAGCCTTATCATCACCTGGACACTTATTATAAACATAGACCTCAGGCCCCATCCCAGACCCACTGAATCACTATCTGCATTTAACTAGAAATCCAGGTGATTTGCATGTATTTTAAATTCTCAGAGGCACTGGTTCAGCAGAAGGGATACTTGCAGGAGCAAAGGCCTCAAGAAGGTGATAGGGAAAGGTCCAGAGCATAAGACATGTTACTTGCTCTTGGCAGGAACAGAGCTACTTCTTATACTCTAGCAAGAAGGAAGAAAAAAAATGCACAAGGGTGCAAGTGCTTCTGAGCAAGTATGTAATAGTCCTCTAAGAGCAATGGTTCTCAGTCTCAGTTACACACTGGAATCATGAGAGGAGATTTAAACAGGAAGTGTTGAGTGTCCAGCTGAGACTTGTGGTAAAGCAAAATTAGTCAGCTCAACCGTGGGACTTTTTATTCAGTTTCCCTTGCTGTTCAAGCACAGGTACAGAAAGGATAGGTGGTTGGTTAAATCTGGGGTAGATTTGCCAGGAAAACACAATAGGAAAAGAAATGGGAAATAGAGCTGAAAATGCTTTCAAGGAATTGATAATAATAACAGACCAGGTAACCTAAGTTGGACAGAAAAGAAAAGACATGAGAAGGGATGATGAGTATGGGTTAGGTTAATGACATTATATATCTTGATGATGTGGAAGAATTGCTGGAGTAGACGCACCAGTGTAAGTGGGCTGGAAGAATAGGAAAATGATCAGAGGGGAAATGCCTGATATTGAGATTCTGGAGGCAATTCATTGAGATATTTGCTATAACAAGACCAAAGATTACCACAGGAGTTTTCTGACTGAGGAGATGAAAGTGAGGCCAGGGTTGAATAAGCCAACTACAGGAATATTGAGGTTAGACAGACCAGAGAAAGATGAAAACAAGTGATGCTACAGGAGCTAAAGTCTTCAATGAGTGAGGAAGAATATCCAGAAAGATACTCTACCAGCTAACAATTATGCTTAAAGCACCTACTATGTGCCAAGTTTTGTTCTAGGTACTAGGGATACAGAAGTGAAAAACACATATTAGATCTCTATTCTCAGGGAGCTTATATTATAATGAAGAGATTTAGATATTAAACTCCCAAAACAATAAGTTAATATTAGGTACTGAATACTTATTATGAAAATAATAAACAGTTCAGTTCAGTTCAGTCACTTAGTCGTGTCTGACTCTTTGCGACCCCATGAAACACAGCACGCCAGGCCTCACCGTCCATCACCAACTTCCGGACCCCACCCAAACCCATGTCCATTGAGTCGGTGATGCCATCCAACCATCTCATCCTCTGTCGTCCCCTTCTCCTCCTACCCTCAATCTTTCCCAGCATCAGGGTCTTTTCAAATGAGTCAGCTCTTCGCATCAGGTGGCCAAAGTATTGGAGTTTCAGCTTCAATATCAGTCCTTCCAATTAACTCCCAGGACTGATCTCCTTTAGGATGGACTGGTTGGATCTCCTCGCAGTCCAAGGGACTCTCAAGAGTCTTCTCCAAAGCTTCAAAAGCATCAGTTCTTCGGCGCTCAGCTTTCTTCACAGTCCAACACAAACATCCACACATGATCACTGGAAAAACCATAGCCTTGACTAGATGGATCTTTGTTGGTAAAGTAATGTCTCTGCTGTTGAATATGCTATCTAGGTTGGTCATAACTTTCTTTCCAACGAGTAAGCGTCTTTTAATTTCATGGATGCAATCACCATCTGCAGTGATTTTGGAGCCCAGAAAAATAAAGTCAGCCACTGTTTCCACTGTTTTCCCATCTATTTCCCATGAAGTGATGGGACGAGATGCCATGATCTTCGTTTTCTGAATGTTAAGCTTTAAGCCAACTTTTTCACTCTCCTCTTTCACTTGCATCAAGAGGCTTTTGAGTTCCTCTTCACTTTCTGCCATAAGGATGGTGTCATCTGCATATCTGAGGTTATTGATATTTCTCCCAGCAATCTTGATTCCAGCTTGTGCTTCCTCCAGCCCAGCTTTTCTCATGATGTACTCTGCATATAAGTTAAATAAGCAGGGTGACTAGATACAGCCTTGACATACTCCTTTTCCTATTTGGAACTAGTCTGTTGTTTCATGTCCAGTTATAACTGTTGCTTCCTGACCTGCATACATGTTTCTCAAGAGGCAGATCAAGTGGTCTGGTATTCCCATCTCTTTCAGAATTTTCAGCAGTTTATTGTGATCCACACAGTCAAAGGCTTTGGCATAGTCAATAAATCAGAAATAGATGTTTTTCTGGAACTCTCTTCCTTTTTTGATGATCCAGTGGATGTTGGCAATTTGATCTCTGGTTCCTTTGCCTTTTCTAAAACCAGCTTGAACATCTGGAAGTTCATGGTTCACATATTGCTGAAGCCTAGCTTGGAGAATTTTAAGCATTACCAGTGTGTGAGATCAGTGTAATTGTGTGGTAGTTTGAGCATTCTTTGGCATTGCCTTTCTTTGGGATTGGAATGAAAACTGACCTTTTCCAGTCCTGTGGCCACTGATGAGTTTTCCAAATTTGCTGGCATATTGAGTGCCACACTTTCACAGCATCATCTTTAAGGATTTGAAATAGCTCAACTGGAATTCCATCACCTCCACTAGCTTTGTTCATAGAGATGCTTCCTAAGCCCCACTTGACTTCGCATTCCAGGATGTCTGGCTCTTGGTGAGTGATCACACCATTGTGATTATCTGGGTTGTGAAGATCTTTTTTGTACAGTTCTTCTGTGTATTCTTGCCTACTTCACATTCCAGCATGTCCGGCTCTAGGTCAGTTATCACATCTTCGTGATTATCTGGGTCATGAAGATCTTTTTTGTACAGTTCTTCCGTGTATTCTTGCCTACTCTTCTTAATATCTTCTGCTTCTGTTAGGTCCATACCATTTCTGTCCTTTATTGAGCCCATCTTTGCATGAAATGTTCCCTTGGTATCTCTAATTTTCTTGAAGTGATCTCTAGTCTTTCCCATTCTGTTGTTTTCCTCTATTTCTTTGCATTGCTCACTGAAGAAGGCTTTCTTATCTCTCCTTGATATTCTTTGGAACTCTGCATTCAGATGTTTGTATCTTTCCTTTTCTCCTTTGCTTTTTGCTTCTCTTCTTTTCACAGCTATTTGTAAGGCCTCCTCAGACAGCTATTTTGCTTTTTTGCATTTCTTTTTCTTGGGGATGGTCTTGATTGCAGTCTCCTGTACAGTGTCATGAACCTCTGTCCATAGTTCATCAGGCACTCTATCACATCTAGTCCCTTAAATCTAGTTCTCATTTCCACTGTATAGTCATAAGGGATTTGATTTAGGTAATACCTGAATAAACAGGGTGATATAATAAAATGTAACTGAGAAAGGAAAACATTATTTTAGCTAGGTGGCCAAAGAAGGCCTCTCTGAGGAGATGACATCGGAGTTGACACCACAATGATAAGAAACCAGCTGGAACTTCCCTAGTGGTCCAGTGGTTAAAAATATGCCTTGCAATGCAGGGGACATGGATTTGATCCCTGGTCAGAGAACTAATATTCCACATGCCACAGAGCAACTAAGCCTGCATGCTGCAACTACTGAGCCCATGTGCTCCAAAGCCCACACCCCACAACTAGAGAGCCCACATGCTGCAACTATTGAAGTCCTCACACTCTGGAACTTGCATGTCTCAACTACTGAGACTGGGTGCCACAACTAAAGAGAGTCCATGCACCACAAGGAAAGATCACATGACATAATGAAGATCCTGTGTGCTGCAACTAAGATCAGACACAGCAAAATAAATTAATTAGTTAATTTAAAAAATGAGCTGGGGGAAGAACATTCCAAACAACAGGAACAACAAAAGCAAAGGCTCAGAACTGGAAATTAGACTGATATGTGTGAGGGGCAGAAAAAGATCAACATGGCAGAATGTAGTAAAACGCAAGACAGTGGTGGGAGATAATGTCAGAGAAGCAGGCAGGACCAGAATATCAGGAGAGGAAAGTAAAAAAGAAAGGAGAGTTGGTGCCAGATGCAGATGACTTGTGCTTCCAAGGAGTTGAGAGTTTTGAAGGCAGGAGAGGAAGAAGTGCTAAACACGATAGATGTCATCCCAAATAAGCAAAAACAGGGAAGAATTTAAAGCAAGATGTTAGTGCAATAGGAAAAGTGTGTATAGGTATATATCTAAATATATAGACTTAATATACATTGGCTTAGACTTTGAGAAGAAAAATCCAACTAGATGAATTTTTAAGGTCATCTATCCCTTTGCTGCTACTCAAAGTCTGGAGCTCAGACCAGTGACATCAGCATCACCTGGGAGTTTATTAGAAATGCAGACTCCCAGGTCCACCCCAGACGTACTGACTTAACACCAGTATTTTTACTAAATTCCTAGTGATTCACATGCACATTAAAGTGTAGAAAGCCCATCTCTAGACCAAACTCATGCCACTAGGTTGGAGTCATTGAGGTAATTTTCCTTGCTAAAAAAAGGGTAGGAAACATCTTCATGTATATATAGATGCATAATTAATAGTCAGAGATGTTGAGATCAGCTAAGGTTCCTGATTTGGGGAAGAAGGTTTGCTGAACATGTGTACTCCCGTTTCTTCTGAGGGAACATCAGCTAAGATAGTCACTTGTCTAGGAACACAATTCCTCATCCTTAAGCTCCCCAAGCAGCTCAATGATCTTGCAGATCCAAGCCAGAGTAGAGATCCAATGGATCATGAGACACTTGAAATAAGCTCTTAATGTAGCTTCAAGCAGCCCAAGGAAGAGCAGGAAGGAAATAGTCACACTTGTCTTTCTTCAGGCCTCAGCAGGCAGAGCTGAGGCTAGAGCTGCTACAGAAATCACTTCCCTGAAATGTAAGGGTCCTTGGCCCAACTGCCTTCCCCCAAGGCAACTTTAGCTTGATCACAGCCACAAGTCAGATGAAAAGCCTATTCCTTCCTCTGTGGTAGAGATCCATTAGTTACTCTTCTCCTGTAAGCTCTCCATAGGGTCTTTACTCTTAAATTTAGATAAATAAAATAATTTCACATTCATTTCAGTCAAACCCTTTTCCTAGCACTCACCTCTTTCCTCCTTCTCTCCCTCTTCTCTTTCTCCCATATGCTATGCCTTTCAGCCTCAAACAACTTCTTCTTTATCTAAGAGATTTTCTTTCCTATTCAAAAATACACTATTCATTTTTAGTTACAAAGATAGGAGCTGAAATAACTGCATGAACTACTAGCTTCAGTTGGGTGAACAGAAAAAATCCCCATCTGGGCAGAGGTATTGCCTGTGTATCTGCTCAAAGATTCTCTGGCAAAACAAACTCACATGTTGATGTCCAACCTTATGAAGTGATGAGTTTCCCATTATTGAAGGCAACAAAGTAGAGTCTGGAAGAACACCTGCCAGAGATGCTGTAGAATGAATCTTCCATTGATGGAAGGGTGTGTTAGAGAACCGTGCAAAGAAGTCAGTGAGCCAAGATGAAAAAAACACTGAACTGGGAGTCAGATGACTGCTGAGTTGCTGTGTGACCTTGGACAAGCCATTCAGATTTTTACCTGTCAAATGTTGTTGTTAGAGTCTTTTAATGCTTTTTGATCTGTGGTTTTACAAAGTGTAGAGAATGTCCTTCAGAGGCCACTTCTTTTTCTGGGGGACATGAAGGAGGCTGAGTAGGAGGAGCTCTGGGCCCCACTTCAACCAAGTAATTCTCCTTTCATCTGCTTAATGCATTAAATTTCTAGCTAAGATTCTGGTTAAACAAAGCATCCCTGCTGCTAAAAATAAACCAAGACTACATCAAAGGCTGAAAATGGAAAGTCTGGCCAACAGCCCACCAGTGCTTTAAGTTTTGGGATGCTCAACAAATATATATGGATATATATTTTTAATTGGGATATTTCATATAAAATATGAAGTTCCAGCTTCTCTAGAAACATCAGAAGGTCTGGCAGCCTAGGGCTGGTATTCCCACCATACAGCCATCAGCTTAGCTAAGTGGCAGCTTCCTTCTTTAGAGCCAATGTGCCTGACTACTGGCCCCTATCTAGCCTCTGCGGACATCTGAGTGGTGATTCCTGCTTTCTAGGGCTCTCTGACCCTCTGCTTCTTTACCTCTTCATAGTTCCAGGGGGGCTTCCCAGGTGGGGCTAGTGGTAAAGAACCCACCTGCTAATGCAGGAGTTGTGGGTTTGATCCCTGTGTCAGGAAAATCCCCTGGAGGAGGGCATGCCAACCCACTCTAGAATTCTTGCCTAGAGAATCCCATGGACAGAGGAGCCTAGTTGGCTATAGTGCATAGAGTTGCAAAGAGTCAGACATGACTGAAGTGACTTAGCATGCAGACACAGTTTCAGACAAACTCAGAATGGGATGATTTAGGAATGATTTTGTCTGTATAGGGATGTAGTCCATGAAGAGCAATGACTTTAAAATTTTAATATTCACGGATGTTCTGAATGAATATTCTGACTCAGTTTGGTCTGGCATGGAACCTAAGGTTCTGCATTTCTAATAGATTATCAGGTGATACAGATACTACTGACCCATGGCCCACACTTACAGAAGTGAGAGGCCAATAGAAAAAGTAAAGAAGAAGCAAGAGCCATGGGCTCCAGTCCCAGTTCTCATTGAGAGCTTCTCTGAGAAAACTACTAAATCTTCTGCTAACCATTCCCCAGGCCTGGGGATGGTAAGAGTGGGATGGTCAGAGGACAAGAAGAGACTCTTCCAGCCAGAGGCATGCTTGGCCAGGAAAAGCATTGCAAAGAAAACCAGCAAGGTGTCCATTTAACAGAAGGTACGTTTCCTTCAAGAACACTTGCCCCCCCACCCCTGACTCCCATCAACCTGGATGACTTGAGTCACCTCTCAGTTTCCAAATTCTGACTCCTGAACTTCAAGGACATTTTTTTTTCCTGGTGAAGGTGCTGAGGACAGTCAAGGGAGAGGGGAGAAAAAAAGGAGGGAGAAGTGGGAGAAAAAGAAGAGGAAATGAAGAGAATAAGTAGAAAAATAAGGTAATAAGGAGGAGAGGTAAAAGGATGAAGTGATGGAGGGAGAAAAAGGAGGGTAAAGAAGTTAGAGGAGGAAGCAGTGGTAGATGAGGAAGGGGAAAAGGGAAAGAAGAAGAGGGAGGAGGAGGTGGGAGGAAAGGAAAGGAGGAAGAATCGGAAAGAGGTGAGCTTAAGAGGTCAAGGCTAAGACTTTTCCTAAAGGCTCCCTCCTTGCTACATTCCATCCTCATCTGACCACTCCTCACAGCAGAATATCTTCACAGCAGGATCCAGAGTCGGACACGACTGAGCAACTGAACTGAACTGAACTGAAGGTCCCTTTCAATGATCTTCTGAAATGCTGTGGCAACAGGACAAGGTGACTGCATTCAGCCTAGCCTCCTAGCTTACCTATGATGCAATGTTTCTTCTTCCTCACCAGTTGCATAGCGGGAGACACCCATCCACACCCATGCTTCCTCTTCCTGGTATAGGTGGATTAACAGAATTCATCAGGCTTCTGTGGAAGTCCAGAGGTGAGGGGTAAACCAGGAAGGAAGAGAGAAGGCATCACCTATACATATACATACAATTAGTTGCCAAGTCCTGTTGGCTCTGCCCCTATGGCATTTTTTCTTTATCCCCTCCTTCCCATACTTATAACAGTTGCTTCAGGCCAAGCCTTTATTTCTCTTCTGACCATCACATCAACTGCTTAAGTGCCAATATACCTCCATTTTTGCTGCCGTCCAATCCATTCTCACTCTACTTCCAGAGTTAGAGCCCTAAAGCATTATTTGATCTTCCTCTCATGAAACATTTTTTAATGAATCCTCATGGCTTACAGAACGAAGCTCAAACTATTTAAAAAGATATTAACAAGTCTCTATAACCTGGCCCTAGATCTTCTAAATACTCTTTAGTCTCTCTGAGTATCTACAGGTTCCAGCTCACATGCTTTTAAAATAATATCATGTGATATACAAGCAGCTCATGCAGTTCAATTCCAGAAAAATAAACGACCCAATCAAAAAATGGGTCAAAGAACTAAACAGACATTTCTCCAAAGAAGACATACATATGGCTAACAAATGCATGAAAAGAGGCTCAACATCACTCATGATCAGAGAAATGCAAATCAAAATCACAATGAGGTACCATCTCATGCCAGTCAGAATCAGTTCAGTTCAGTCGCTCAGTCTTGTCCAACTCTTTGCAACCCCATGAACTGCAGCACGCCAGGCCTCCCTGTCCATCACCAACTCCCGGAGTTCACTCAGACTCATGTCCATTGAGTCAGTGATGCCATCCAGCCATCTCATCCTCTGTCGTCCCCTTCTCCTCCTGCCCCCAATCCCTCCCAGCATCAGAGACTTTTCCAATGAGTCAACTCTTCACATGAGGTGGTCAAAGTACTGGAGTTTCAGCTTCAGCATCATTCCCTCCAAAGAAATCCTAGGGCTGATCTCCTTCAGAATGGACTGGTTGGATCTCCTTGCAGTCCAAGGGACTCTCAAGAGTCTTCTCCAACACCACAGTTCAAAAGCGTCAATTCTTCAGCATTCAGCTTTCTTCACAGTCCAACTCTCACATCCATACATAACCACTGGAAAAACCATAGCCTTGACTAGATGGACCTTTGTTGGCAAAGTAATGTCTCTGCTTTTCTATATGCTATCTAGGTTGGTCATAACTTTTCTTCCAAGGAGTAAACATCTTTTAATTTCATGGCTGCAGTCACCATCTCACATGCTAGTAAAGTAATGCTCCAAATTCTCCAAGCCAGGCTTCAGCAATACATGAACTGTGAACTTCCAGATGTTCAAGCTGGTTTTAGAAAAGGCAGAGGAACCAGAGATCAAATTGCCAACATCCGCTGGATCATCAAAAAAGCAAGAGAGTTCCAGAAAAACATCTATTTCTGCTTTATTGACTATGCCAAAGCCTTTGACTGTGTGGATCACAATAAACTGTGGAAAATTCTGAAAGAGATGGGAATACCAGACCACCTGACCTCCCAGTCAGAATGGCTGCTATCAAAAGTCTATAAACAATAAATGCTGGACAGGATGCAGAGAAACAGGAACCCTCTTACACTGTTCTTGGGAATGCAAACTAGTACAGCCACTATGGAGAACAGTGTGGAGATTCCTTAAAAAACTGGAAATACAACTGCCATATGACCCAGCAGTTCCACTGCTGGGCATACACACTGAGGAAAACAGAAATGAAAGAGACAGATGTACCCCAATGTTCATCGCAGCACTGTTTATAATAGCCAGGACATGGAAGCAACCTAGATATCCATCAGCAGACGAATGGATAAGAAAGCTGTGGTACATATACACAATGGAATATTACTCAGCCATTAAAAAGAATACATTTGAATCAGTTCTAATGAGGTGGATGAAACTGGAGCCTATTATACAGAGTGAAGTAAGCCAGAAAGAAAAACACCTATACAGTACACTAACATATAATACAGTATATGTTATATATATAGCATATATATAGAATTTAGAAAGATGGTAATGATAACCCTGTATGGGAGACAGCAAAAGAGACACAGATGTATAGAACAGTCTTTTGGACTCTGTGGGAGAGGGCAAAGGTGGGATGATTTGGAAGAATGGCATTGAAACATGTATAATATCACATGTGAAACGAATCGCCAGTCCAGGTTCAATGCATGATATAGGATGCTTAGGGCTGGTGCACTGGAATGACACAGGGGGATGGTATGCAGAGGGAGGTGGGAGGGGGGTTCAGGATGGGGAACACGTGCACACCCGTGGCGGATTCATGTTGATGTATGGCAAAACCAATACAATATTGTAAAGTAATTAGCTTCCAATTAAAATAAATAAATTTATATTAAAAAAAAGAAAGAGATACGTGTACCCCAATGTTCATCACAGCACTGTTTACAATAGCTTGGACATGGAGGCAACCTAGATGCCCACTGGCAGACAAATGGATAAGAAAGCTGTGGTGCATATATACAATGGAATATTACTCAGCTATTAAAAAGAATGCGTTTGAATCCATTCTAATGAGGTGGATGAAACTGTTATACAGAGTGAAGTAAGTCAGAAAGAAAAACACCAGTACAGTATATTAATGCATATATATGGAATTTAAAAAGATGGTAATGATGACCCTATATGTAAAACAGCAAAAGAGACACGGATTTAAAGAATAGACTTTTGGACTCTGTGGGAGAACGCCAGGGTAGGATGATTTGAGAGAATGCATTGAAACATGTATATTACCATATGTGAAATAGATCGCCAGCTCAGGTTCAATACATGAGACAGGGTGCTCAGGGCTGGTGCACAGGGATGACCCTGAGGGATGGGATGGGGAGGGAGGCAGGAGGGTGGTTCAGGATGGGGAACACATGTGCACCTGTGGCTGATTCATGTCAATATATGGCAAAAACCACTACAATATTGTAAAGTAATTGGCCTCCAATTCAAATTAATTAATTAATTTTAAAAATATCATTTGAGAAATGTTTCCCTTACTTCTGCTTGTCTAAGTCCTAGCCATCCTTCCAGGCATGGTTCAAAAGTCATCTCTTCTAGGAAGCTTCAACCCAAATTGAAATCCATCTCCTTTTTTCTGTATGCTCACGACATTTTACTGGCAACCTTAGGTCACTTGTTACTGCTTGCTATATGTAGTTAGATGTTTATGAGCTTGTCTGCCCCATATAATTTTGCTTCCCCACAGCCTCTGGCAGAGCACTTAGTGTTCAGAGGCTTAGAAAATGTTTGTTTAATGAATTTATGTTCAGAGAAGGCATTTTAAAAAGGGCTCCACATGATCAATATAGTGAAAATGAGTATACTACCCAAAGCAATTTATAGATTCAATGCAATCCCTATCAAGCTACCAACAGTATTCTTCACAGAGCTAGAACAAATAATTTCACAATTTGTATGGAAATACAAAAAACCTCGAATAGCCAAAGCGATCTTGAGAAAGAAAAATGGAACTGGAGGAATCAACCTACCTGACTTCAGGCTCTACTACAAAGCCACAGTTATCAAGACAGTATGGTACTGGCACAAAGACAGGAATATAGATCAATGGAACAAAATAGAAAGCCCAGAGATAAATCCACACACATATGGACACCTTATCTTTGACAAAGGAGGGAAGAATATACAATGGATTAAAGACAATCTCTTTAACAAGTGGTGCTGGGAAATCTGGTCAACCACTTGTAAAAGAATGAAACTAGAACACTTTCTAACACCATATACAAAAATAAACTCAAAATGGATTAAAGATCTCAACGTAAGACCAGAAACTATAAAACTCCTAGAGGAGAACATAGGCAAAACACTCTCCGACATACATCACAGCAGGATCCTCTATAACCCACCTCCCAGAATATTGGAAATAAAAGCAAAAATAAACAAATGGAACCTAATTAAACTTAAAAGCTTCTGCACATCAAAGGAAACTATTAGCAAGGTGAAAAGACAGCCTTCAGAATGGGAGAAAATAATAGCAAATGAAGCAACCGACAAACAACTAATCTCAAAAATATACAAGCAACTCCTACAGCTCAACTCCAGAAAAATAAATGACCTAATCAAAAAATGGGCCAAAGATCTAAATAGACACTTCTCCAAAGAAGACATACAGATGGCTAACAAACACATGAAAAGATGCTCAACATCACTCATTATCAGAGAAATGCAAATCAAAACCACTATGAGGTACCATTTCACACCAGTCAGAATGGCTGCAATCCAAAAGTCTACAAATAATAAATGCTGGAGAGGGTGTGGAGAAAAGGGAACCCTCTTACACTGTTGGTGGGAATGCAAACTAGTACAGCCACTATGGAGAACAGTGTTCAGATTCCTTAAAAAACTGGAAATAGAACTGCCTTATGATCCAGCAATCCCACTGCTGGGCATACACACTGAGGAAACCAGAAGGGAAAGAGACACGTGTACCCCAATGTTCATCGCAGCACTGTTTATAATAGCCAGGACATGGAAGCAACCTAGATGTACATCAGCAGATGAATGGATAAGAAAGCAGTGGTACATATACACAATGGAGTATTACTCAGCCATTAAAAAGAACACATTTGAATCAGTTCTAATGAGGTGGATGAAACTGAAGCCTATTATACAGAGTGAAGTAAGCCAGAAGGAAAAACACCAATACAGTATACTAATGTATATATATGGAATTTAGAAAGACGGTAACGATAACCCTGTATACAAGACAGCAAAAGAGACACTGATGTATAGAACAGTCTTATGGACTCTGTGGGAGAGGGAGAGGGTGGGAAGATTTGGGAGAATGGCATTGAAACATGTAAAATATCATGTATGAAATGCGATGCCAGTCCAGGTTCAATGCACGATACTGGATGCTTGGGGCTGGTGCACTGGGACCACCCAGAGGGATGGTATGGGGAGGGAGGAGGGAGGAGGTTTCAGGATGGGGAACACATGTATATCTGTGGTGGATTCATTTTGATATTTGGCAAAACTAATACAATTATGTAAAGTTTAAAAATAAAATAAAATTAATTAAAAAAAAAAAAAAAAAGGGCTCCACGTGGATTCAGAGAGGGTATTTCTGAAAAGGGTACAGTGACTCATGTAGGGTTCACCTTTTACTGGAGGCTTTAAGGCATACTAGGGGTGTCTCCATCTCCGCCTCCACAACTAATGCTCCTCTTGATTCTTCACATTCCAGTATTATAATAACCCCCTTTTGGAACTGGAGACATTTTTGAGGTCTCTGAGAAATGAAAGTAACCTTGAAAGGGGGCACCCAGCCTAAAGCACTGATTTTCAAAGGGTAGACTGCAAGCCTTCAATGAATGTCCACTAATGTGGACCCATTTGGGTAATAAAACCAATTAGGTGTGTCCTGATTAGCTTTTTTTTTTAACTGAAGAGAAAGTTTCAGGCTACATGGCAAATAATAAATAATGCCTAACTACATGGCAAATAATAAATTGTTTGAAAAGTTCGTTTCTATTTTGTATGTTAGTTGTGATGTTGAACATATAGTTTTTAATGTGGGTTCCAGTCAAAAGAGTTTAAAATATGTTTTCCTAAGCCAACATTGGCTGAGAGCAAGATAAAGTAACATAAGCTATTTACTTTATCTCTCTGGATCCCAGTTTCTTCATCAGAAGAACAAGAATACTAATAGTATCTATATCAAAAAGTTGCTGTGAAGAGTAAACAAGTGAATACACATAAAGTCTTTAGCACAGTTTCTGGCACATGTTAACCCTGATGATAGTGATTAACTGTGGGATGGAGGTAGGGGGTAGGGTTGAAAAGATTGCAGTAAGGATCTCTAAGGATGGTAAAAGACCTTGACAGATCTGTTGTTGACCACATGAAGTGACACTCATACATAGTGGGTCCAAATATGATACAAACTATATGTAGTTACACACACACACACACATACTTGTACATCCAATAGCCCCACACAAACTATAGTCCCTACAAGTAATGAATCATGTCTGTCACTTTGCTCTGGTGAGGAATCTGAGCCTGTCACAAAATAAAGTGTTTGGGGTCTAATATTCAGGATGGCCAGGAAGAAAAGAGGGCCTAGGATAGGGGGACAGTTGTGTTAGGAGCAATGAAAATATCCTAGTCTCCAAAGCACAGAGCATACATTGAAAGAGCCTCATGAAACCCTGGGAGTCAGACAAATGAAATACAGGCAGGCATAAGACCACTTGCTTATTTTCCATCAATCTTTCTTTCCTTTTGGGGTGTGATTCTTCTGTGAGCCTGCTGCTTTGTCTTCTCAGGATGGGTGCTGCTGCTAAGTCACTTCAGTCATGTCTGACTCTGTGCAACCCCATAGACAGCAGCCCACCAGGCTCTCCCGTCCCTGGGATTCTCCAGGCAAGAACACTCGAGTGGGTTGCCATTGCCTTCTCTGTCTCAGGATGATTAGGTCTATCTTATATGCTTGGGGAGATGTAAAGAGATATAAGTAGGCAGTGGCAGGGAAGAATTCTTGTCATTTATTTTTATTCAAAGAATATTTATTGAGCACCTTCTATGTGCTAGGCACTTTCTGTATCTGGTACTGGGGATATTTTGGTGAATGAAGCTGTCAAAAAATCTTTGATTTCATAGAACTTATGTTCTAGCAGAAAGAGGCAGATAACAAGGAAAAATAAATAAATAAAATTTATGGTATGTCAAATGGTTAAAAACGCTGTTAGGTGAAAAGGCAGAGAAGATGGGGGTAACAAACATGCAATTTTTAAAAGGATAGTCAGTGACAATATCACTAAGAAGACATGTGAACCAGATCTGATTGAAGTGAGAAAGCAATGTAGACATCTGAGGTCAGAGTGTTCCAGGTGAAAGGAATAGCAAGCAAGGCCTGAGACTGGAATATGCCTGGTGATTTGGAATAAGATAGGGAATGGCAGTATAACTGGAATGGAGTAAGCAATAAGAGACAATGGTGGGAAATGAGGTCATGGAGGTAATAGGCATGAGCATGTAGGGTCTAATAGATTATCATGAGGATTAGGCTTTTACTCTAAGTAAGTGAGGTGGGAGAAAAATGAAGAATGGTGAGCCAAGAAGTAATATGTGACATGATTTGTCTTAAGTTTTAACAAGCTCACTCTGGCTGCTGTGTAAAGAATTGACTCTAGGGGGTTAAAGGAGGAAACAGAGAGGACAAAAAGAAGAATAATGCAGTAACAGTGAGAGATGATAGTGGTTTAGACTAGAGTGGTAGCATGAGAGAAATAATCAATTCCACATGAATTTTGAAGGTAGAACCAACTGGATTTCCTGATGAATTGGATGTGGGATGTGAGAGAAAATGAGTTATCAAGGATTTTGATCTGAGCATCTAGAAGAAAGTATTTGGGAGTTACTATTTACTGAAGCAGAGAAGATTGCAAGAGAACCAGATATGGGGTTTTATATCAAGAAATCAGTTTGGGACATATTAAGTTTGAAATGCCTATTAGATATCCAAGTGAAAATATTAAATTGGCAGCTAGATGTGTCCAGGCAGGCCAGGCCAGAGATATAAGCTTGGAGTCATTAATGTATAAATGTTATTTAAAGTTATGAGGCTAGATGAGGAATTCACCAAAGAAGCTAATATAAATGGAGAAGAGAAAAGGTCCAAAGACTGAGCCCTGGAGCCTTCTAACATTTAGAGACTGGGAAAATGAGGAGAAAGGAGCAGAGGAGTCTGAGAAGGAGCAGTCAGTGAGGAAGGAGTGAGACCAGAAGAGCATCCTGGAAACCAAGGAAGACAGAATTTCAATGATGAAGGAATAGTCAGCTTTGTCAAGTACAGTTGAGAGGGGTTCTTTTACGGGTTAGTAAGAGGGTTAGCCCATGGAAAGCTGACATAACAGTGGTATGTGTTTTTAGGGAAGGGGAAGTGTTTGCTCCCTAGATAACAGCTTCTGGAGTGGTCTATATAGAGGCAGTGTGGCATAAAGATTCTGGTTCAAGAGGCACATGGACCTGGGCTGGACTGGCCAGCAATTCTGTGTGCTTGGTGTGTCATGTGAGACACTTAATACAGAGAGCAGAGCAGCTGTAGTTGTGAACCACATTGGAAACACTGGACTACCAGAAATAGATGTATAAGGAGCAGCTACCCATAGGGTACAATTATAAGCACACTAGGGAGCAGTCTGGAGAAGGCAATGGCACCCCACTCCAGTACTCTTGCCTGGAAAATCCCATGGATAGAGGAGCCTGGTAGGCTGCAGTCCATGGGGTCGCTAAGAGTCAGACAGGACTGAGCGACTTCACTTTCACCTTTCACTTTCATGCACTGGAGAAGGAAATGGCAACCCACTCCAGTGTTCTTGCCTGTAGGATCCCAGGGACGGGGGAGCCTGGTGGGCTGCCATCTATGGGGTCGCACAGAGTCGGACACGACTGAAGCAACTTAGCAGCAGCAGCAGAGAGTAGTTAGAAGCACACTCTCCAAACATCCTCCCATTCCAAGATCAGATTCTAGCCTTTCTTGTTTATTCAATCAACACTATGTGTGAAACACTGCTCTAAAGTGTGAAAGTGAAAGTCTCTCAGTTGTGTCCGAATCTTTGCAACCCCATGGACTATACATTCCATGGAATTCTCCAGGCCAGAATACTGGAGTGGGTAGACTTTCCCTTCTCCAGAGACACTGTTCTAAGCACTTACAAATAATAACTCAGTGAATCTCCACAACAGCCCTGTGAGGTAAGTTGTATAATTATCCCATTTTTACAGATGAAAAAACTGAGGCAAGGGAGAGTCTAAGTGACTAGTTCAATTGTACACAGTTACTAAGAGGCAGATCCAGAATTTTAAATCTGCTGTCTGCAGTGTAAATGTTCTTAACCGTTTCAAACAGGCATTAGCAGATGTGGGCCAAATCCTGCACACATGCTATGCTGTTTTTGTGTATTCTTGCACATCTTGAAAGAATTGTTCAAAAAAAGGAAAATCATGCAACAGACACCTAATATGGTCCACAAAGTTTAAAATATTTACTATAAGGCCCTTTACAGAAAGATGTTACCCTTCCCTGCTCCATACTATAAAAGCGGAAGAAAATACCTCTAATTAGTTTGTGGGTATATCAAATGACATAATATATAGAAAGCAGATGTAGGTGCTCAAAAATAGAAGTTTTTCTTTTTTTTTTCTTTTTTTTAAATAGCAGTTTTTCTTGATTAATTTTATATCCTTCTGCTATTAGCTGTCTGCTTCTTTCACTCTTCCCCAGAAGAATTCTTGTTAGATTTGATTCATTCCAGTACTCCCCATCTTCCCCACCAACCTTTGCTGAAATGTTACAAGAAATAATTGAGCTAGATGGAAATATCAACCATTTATTAGTTAATGTCACCACTGACAGAACACATTAGAAAATTTAAGTTCAGTAGGACTTTCAGTGGTATTAAATTCCTAAATGAATTGGATGAAGCAAGTAGGTTCTATTTAAGAAAGTTTTGACAACAAATGGTAAATAAGTGACTAAATAACATTTCCAGAGATAGAAAATCAATATATGATGGGTTATGTCTCCTAAAAAACAAAATTTTGAATAAATATCTAGAAAACTTTAAATAAAGTCATCTTTCATTTGACTATTACATATAAGGAAAAATTATAGAACATCAGAGCTCAAAGACTCCATAGAAATTCTCTAGTCAAACACTTTCAGAATAAAGATGGGGACTCTGAAGCCCATAGATAGGAAGATACCTACACATGGTCACACAGCGCATCTGGAACTAGCATCCTGTTCTCCAAATGTAGTGCTTTTTTCATTAAACCAGTGGTTGAAAACTAGTATCTTGGGGCTAGAATCTGTTTAGTTTGTATCACAAAATTTTAAGAAAATTTGATCCAACATTTAAAAAAAAAACAATATTGCACAAAAATCTGGATTTCCAAACTCCACTGAACTAAATTATAAGATCTGGCAAAATAGGTTCACTTCTCCAAATGACCAGGGTCCAATGGGGCTAAATAGTGGCTGCCTCCTTTAGAAAGGGTTTTGCCATGTTCCTCACCACTTTCAAATGAATTCACTGTGTGATACCGCTCATGTAACTTATCAACTAAACTCCTAGAGGCATTTATGATTTACCTCTCCCTCCTTAAATTTCACAGCATTCTTCCAAACAAGGGATAGACAGTCCCATCCTAGGGCTTCCTGGAGAAAGATATGCTGAGGAGGCAGAGTCATGGACTCTCAGAGGCTTGTTTCTCATTCTTAAGAGTTGTTTTAGGGAAACTAGTTGCTTAACAAAAACCCATTTCCCTTCTTCTTGAGTATGAATGTATCAGGAGTCCTTTGCTACTAAGATTGCCAAATAGGAGGTCAGTGGAAGTTCTTGGGGGGAGCTTTCAGGAAAGCTCCTTAAAACGATGGCAGGTAGCATATGCCATTTTTGTCCTTCCCACTGTTTGTAATACAGATGTGACAGCTTGAGTTCTAGTAGCTAACTTGTGACCTTAAGGATGAAAACCATGTGCTAAGGATGATAGACTCACCATACCAGCCCTGAACAGCCTACCTCTATCTAGATCATTTTTACATGATAGAAAAATAATTGTCTATGTTATTTTAGCTACTGTTATATTTCATTTCTGTTACCAGCAGCTGAATGTAATTCCTAATACATAAGACAAGCATTAGATTGGCTTTGAGGTAGTAAAGATGAATGCTGGAGAGAAAATTATAATTAGGTCTAACCCAAATAACTACCCTATAATTCTAAAATACCTTAAAAAAAATCTTTCTCTTGGTCCCTTCCTTGTCCCAGGCATTTTATTTCTTTATCATAAATGATACTGTATCTTTCTGCCTCTAATCAATTATTCATATCTGCTCTCCATTAAATAAATGCCTACTTACTTGATTCAGTTCAACAGTCATGTGAGCCTGGGAGTGTGCTAGGCACTGGGGTATATACAATTGAATGAGACTCCATCCCAATCTGGTTGGGACATCTGCACCATTGCTGATTAGGTAAATAGGTAAGAGTGTTAAACTCTGGAGTTAGATCCCATGGGTTCAAATTCTAACTCTATTACTTCTTAGTTGTGGGACCTTGGGCAATCTAATTTACCTCTGCATGCTTCAGTCTCCTTGTCTGTAAACTGGAAATAGTAACACTCTCTGTTTAAGAGGGTCGTTGTGAAGATTAAGTGAGGCTAATAGGAATCAGTGAAGTAAAATGGACTGGAATGGGTGAATTTAACTCAGATGACCATTATATATACTACTGTGGGTAGGAATCCTTAGAAGAAATGAAGTAGCCATCATGGTCAACAAAAGTGTCTGAAATGCAGTATTTGGATGCAATCTCAAAAACAACAGAATGATCTCTGTTCATTTCCAAGGCAAGCCATTCAATATCACAGTAATCCAAGTCTATGCCCCAACCAGTAATGCTGAAGAAGCTGAAGTTGAACAGTTCTATGAAGACTTACAAGACTTTTAGAACTAACACCCAAAAAAGATGCCCTTTTCATTATAGGGCACTGGAATGCAAAAGTAGGAAGTCAAGAAACACCTGGGGTAACAGGCAAATTTGGCCTTGTAATATGGAATGAAGCAGGGCAAAGGCTAATAGAGTTTTGCCAAGAGAACGCACTGGTCATAGCAAACACCCTCTTTCAACAACACAAGAGAAGACTCTACACATGGACATCACCAGATGGTCAACACCAAAATCAGATTGATTATATTCTTTGCAGCCAAAGATGGAGAAGCTTTATACAGTCAGCAAAAGCAAGACCAGGAGCTGACTGTGGCTCAGATCATGAATTCCTTATTGCCAAATTCACACTTAAATTGAAGAAAGTAGGGAAAACCACTAGACCATAAAGGTATGACCTAAATCAAATCCCTTATGATTATACAGTGGAAGTGAGAAATAGATTTAAGGGACTAGATCCTCTGTCCATAGTTCATCAGGGAGAGTGCCTGATGAACTATGGACAGAGGTTTGTGACATTGTACAGGAGACAGGGATCAAGACCATCCCCATGGAAAAGAATGCAAAAAAGCAAAATGGCTGTCTGGGGAGGTCTTACAAATGGCTGTGAAAAGAAGAGAAGCGAAAAGCAAAGGAGAAAAGGAAAGATATAAGTATCTGAATGCAAAGTTCCAAAGAATAGCAAGGAGAGCTAAGAAAGCCTTCCTCAGCGATCAACGCAAAGAAATAGAGGAAAACAACAGAATGGGAAAGACTAGAGATCTTTTCAAGAAAATTAGAGATACCAAGGGAACATTTCATGCGAAGATGGGCTCGATAAAGGACAAAAATGGTATGGACTGAACAGAAGCAGAAGATATTAAGAAGAGGTGGAAAGAACACATGGAACTGTGCAAAAAAGATCTTCATGACGCAGATAATCACGATGGTGTGATCACTCACCTAGAGCCAGAGATCCTGGAATGTGAAGTCAAGTGGGCCTTAGAGAGCATCACTACGAACAAAGCTAGTGGCGGTGATGGAATTCCAGTTGAGCTCTTTCAAATCCTGAAAGATTATGCTGTGAAAGTGTTGCACTCAATATGCCAGCAAATTTGGAAAACTCAGCAGTGGCCACAGGACTGGAAAGGGTGAGTTTTCATTACAATCCCAAAGAAAGGCAATGTCAAAGAATGCTCAAAGTACCACACAGTTGCACTCATCTCACACGCTAGTAAAGCAACGCTCCAAATTCTCCAAGCCAGGCTTCAGCAATACGTGAACCGTGAACTTCCAGATGTTCAAGCTGGTTTTAGAAAAGGCAGAGGAACCAGAGATCAAATTGCCAACATCCGCTGGATCATCGAAAAAGCAAGAGAGTTCCAGAAAAACATCTACTTCTGCTTTATTGACTATGCCAAAGCCTTTGACTGTGTGGATCACAATAAACTGTGGAAAGCTCTGAAAAATTTCTCTTGAGAAATCTTTATGCAGGTCAGGAAGCAACAGTTAGAATTGGATATGGAACAACAGACTGGTTCCAAATAGGAAAAGGAGTACGTCAAGGCTGTATCTAGTCACCCTGCTTATTTAACTTATATGCAGAGTACATCATGAGAAACGCTGGACTGGAAGAAACACAAGCTGGAATCAAGATTGCCGGGAGAAATATCAATAACCTCGGATATGCAGATGAGACCACCCTAATGGCAGAAAGTGAAGAGGAACTAAAAAGCCTCTTGATGAAAGTGAAAGAGGAGAGTAGAAAAGTTGGCTTAAAGCTCAACATTCAGAAAACTAAGATCATGGCATCTGGTCCCATCACTTCATGGGAATGAGATGGGGAAACAGTGGAAACAGTGTCAGAGTTTATTTTTTGGGGCTCCAAAATCACTGCAGATGGTGATTGCAAGCCATGAATGTAAAAGACACTTACTCCTTGGAAGGAAAGTTATGACCAAACTAGATGGCATAATCAAAAGCAGAGACATTAGTTTGCCAACAAAGGTGTGTCTAGTCAAGGCTATGGTTTTTCCGGTGGTCATTTATGGATGTGAGAGTTGGACTGTGAAGAAAGCTGAGCGCTGAAGAATTGATGCTTTTGAACTGTGGTGTTGGAGAAGACTCTTGAGCGTCCCTTGAACTACAAGGAGATCCAACCAGTCCATCCTAAAGGAGATCAGTCCTGGGTGTTCATTGGAAGGACTGATGCTGAAGCTGAAACTCCAATACTTTTGCCACCTCATGTGAAGAGTTGACTAATTGGAAAAGACTCTGATGCTGGGAGGGATTGGGGGCACGAGGAGAAGGGGACAACAGAGGATCAGATGGCTGGATGGCGTCACCGACTCGATGGACATGAGTTTGAGTGAACTCCAGGAGTTGGTGATCGACAGGGTGGCCTGGCATGCTGCAATTCATGGGGTTGCAAAGAGTCAGACATGACTGAGCGACTGAACTGAACTGAACTAAACTAAATACATGTACAGCACTTAGAATAGTGACTGATTCATGAGAAGAAAATGGCAACCCACTCCAGTACTATTGCCTGGAAAATCCTGTGGATGGAAGAGCCTGATAGACTACAGTCCATGGGGTCACAAAGAGTCAGACAGGACTGAGCGACTTCACTCACTCACTCACTCATGGTGTGGTAAGCAGACTAATTGTGTCCCAAAGATATCTAGTGGGACAGGACTGAGTGACTTCACTCCCTCTCAATCCTAGATTACAGAACAAAAGAGAGGACAAAGGTTACAGGACAAAGGAGCATTAAGATAGAAGATGGAATTAAGGTTGCTAATGACAACTAAAAATGTTGCTCACCATCTAGTTCTACAATAATTATGTCACTAGCCACTATAATCACTGACCTTTAGCATACCCTGAAAACAGTTCAGGTTGGATATCAGGAATTAGGCACTCTGTATTCTGGGAAACTGGAAGAATAGACCTTCTTATTGGTAGATGTTTTCAGAACATTTTTTTTTCCATGAACCCAAGCTCTTGCATCTTCCCATGCTTATAAAAGCACACTAAAACCATTAACTAAGACATCTATTTTTCATGACTAACAGCAAACTTCTACCAAGTTGTGTGCTTGGTTGCAGGTACTCCTGTCACCAAAATCACATATATGTTGATCTCCCCTCTTACTTCTTTGGAGCAGTTTCTCAAGGCTGTCTCCTCTGCTACAGTCCCCAATAAGTTCTCAAATAAAACTGAAACTCACAGCTCTCATATTGTGTCCTTTTTTTTCTTTTTTTTTTTTTCAGTCAACACTTATCAGACACTTTGAAATAGGGGGATTATCCTGGATTATTCTTAAATGTGGAAGCAGGAGGCAGAAGAGTAGGTGTCAGAATGATGTGATGTGATGTGAAAAAGACTTGATCAGCCAGTGCTGGCTTTGAAGAAGGACTGTAGCCTTAAGCTAAAGAGTGTCAACAGTGTCTGGAAGCTGGAAAAAGCAAGAAATGCATTCTCTCCTAAAGTCTCCCAAAAGGAATACATTATCACTGACACCATAATTTTAACTAGTGAGACCTATTTCGGACTTTTGCTTTCCATAACGTTAAGAAAATTAATGTTGTTTGTGTTAAGCCATCAAGTGTGTGGTAATTTGTGCAGTAGCAATAGGAAATGAATACACATGGTAAGTGCCCTATAAATGATAAATACAAAATGAAATAACTCTTAATCCAAGTTCATATTTGCTAAAAAAGCAAAGACATTTTTCATTTGATCCCTGGAACCTATCCCTATTTTAGCGTTGGGGAAACTGAGTGAAAAATATGTAAGCAGTGAATTAGTGGTAAGGTACTTTCCCCTTACTTGCTACCAGCTGCTACTGCATGACTAGTTTATGACTAGTCTTTTCAGCTCCAACAGTGGCAATTTTGCAGACAGACTCCCACATCTGCTGTAACTGAAGTGTGGAAATTCGTTGCTAAGCCATGTAATTTGTTGCTAGGCTTCCTTCCCCCTCTCAGGCCCCAGCACATTTCAGCAACTGGAAGTTAATAATCTGCCAGCAAATTAAATTTGGTGAAAAGATCAGACAGCATGTTAATTGGGAACCAGGTGATCCAAGTTCATCTTGGAGGACTGTGTGACCCTCTACCCAGTACATCCCCAGTGTCAGTTGCTGCTTCCCCACCAGATGCATGAACTCCTGGACCTCTGTGAATCTAAAGGAGGCCACATTCATTTATTTGAGCTGCTAATGAACATCTTCATCTTTTGCCTGCTTTTCTCTGCCTCAAATGCCCTAAGCTCATGTTTTCCAGAGTGTTGTATTTAAGGGGTGATTATGCATGGTGGAAGTCTTACTGCATAGGGCACATATTCTCACTCCTGGATGTATATGAGAACTGTCCAGGAGCTTTCCAAAGATATAATGCTGAAGTCCTACCCCAGAGATTCTGATTTAATTGGTCTGGGTGGGGTGAGTATTTAAAAAAATGAATATTAAATGTGAGTGTTAAAAAAAAAAAAAAAAAACCTACACAGGTGATTTTCATAGCCAACCAAGACTGAGAGCCAGTGGAGTAGTGATTCAGACCTGGAGTTCAAAGACCAGCTCTGCTACTCACTATTTGTGCAACTCTGGGCATGTTGTCTGACCCCTTTGGGCTATGGCTTCCCCATCTGTCAAACATGAAAGACAATCCCTATAGCATAACACTGTCACAAAGTATTAAACGAATTAGCACATGTAAAGCACTTAGAACAGAATTTATAAGCAATTAGTGTCAGAGTGAAACAAAATTATTGATCTGCAGCACTTAGAACTGTTTCTACCATGCAGTAAGTATTCAACAAATGCCAGCTGTTATTACATCAACAAGAACTTTAATAGATGCTTATTTTAAACGTGTATTTCAGAACAGATAACAAAAATCAATTTATAATACCAGTATAAAGCTCTTTTTTAGTATCAAACTTTAAAAAAAATGGGTTACTTTAAAGTAAAATAATAAGTAAAGTTATCACTGAAAAAGGCAAAACTTCTGCAGTTTAAGAAACATTGCTCTATCCTCTTTCATGGCCCTTCCTTCTACTAACTTGTTATACCCAATCCTACCTCTTCTTCCAAGCCCAGTATAACATACACGCCACCTTTGTCAGAAAGTCTCCCCTGATCTCCACATCTGGAAATATTTGCCTCCTGCTCTGAATTCCCACAGCTTCTTTCTCTTATATGCATCTCAAACATATCCGACAAAAAACTCTGAATTTTCACTAATTCCCTTCCCTTGCCCCCATTTTCCCCATTTCATTAACCAGCAATGCCACCAATCACATAATTGATGGGGCCAAAAAACTAGTGGCAATATTTTGACTTTTCATTTTCCCTCACACCCCTAACCAGTCTGTCAGCAAAGCTCATCAGTTTTACCTTCTAAATAATAATATTTCCAGACTCTGATCACTTCGTCAAAACCAACACTCTCTCCCACCTGGATGTTGCAGCAGTCTTGTTCACTGGGCTCCCAGCTCCCTTAGGCCCTGGAGACCATTCTCCTCCTAGAAACCAGAGAGCCATTTAAATCATGTTACTGACCATCTCAAACACCTCCAGTGACTTCTGACATAAAATCCAAACAAGGCCTCCAAAGCCCTGCAGGAGTTAGTACCAATCTCTCAGAAGCCATTCACCTATGGCTCTTCCCTCCTTCCCAGATGTAGCCACTGGGCCTCCTAGAGGGGATTTATCCAAAAACCAAAGGGGAAAAATGAAAGGAATTTGCTTGGATTTACATTTCAGAAAAAAATTACTCTGGCTGAAGTGTGGAGAGTAGATCTAGAGGGACCATGAAGGTGAACACATTGAGGAGGTATTGTTGCCATAGCCTTGGGTAGAGGAAAGACTGAAGTTCAAATGCCACCTTCAACACTTAGCTAGTTTTATGACTTTGGGCCCCCACTCTTGACACTCCTGGCACAGATCTAAGTGTTTTGTTTGTAGTAGTAACTCATATAATCCTTTCTAATTATTTCCTTTTCTCAAATTGGGGATTAAAAAATAGTCCCTGATTTTCAGGATTATTTTGAAGATTAAATAAATTTGTTTGTAATTGGTCTTGTTGTTAGAGAAAACACTGACTAAAACCACCTGCCCTAGGAAGGCAAGATAGTAGCCACTTGCATAGATTATTTTACAAAAGGAGGTCTTGGCAAGGAATGTGGAACTAACAAACTTCCACCAACCAGAAGAATTCAGGAAAAGTCAAAAGCAGAGAGGAGAATCGAGTCTATACGTCCTACCAACCTCTCAGAATCCTTGCTGGAATCCATCTTGGCTGAGTGATGCACACACCACCAGGAAGGACCTTAAGTCAGAGTGTTTGGCTAGAGACAATCCAGAATCTAACCCAATTACCATAAAACCTGAGACTGTGACCCCAATGGCAGGGAAGTTCTAGTTTCCCTTACCCTGCTGCTCCCTGCCAGGGCGTCCCTTCCCAACAGTCTCTTGCTTTGTCAGCACATGTGTCTCCTCGGACAATTAATTTCCAAGTGCTAGATAAGAATACTAAAAGTCCTACTCTTGGGCCCTGGAAGGGATCTATCTCCCTTTCTGCAAAGCTGTCACAGTGCTTGACACACAGTCAGCATTCAACAAATGTTAATTACTATATTTAACGACCCAGGATTTAGCCTCAGGAAAGAATATAAGTGAATGTATTTGGGGAGTAATGTATGATGGATGAGTACAAAGGACTCTGGAGCCAGACTGCTTGGGTTGTAAATCCTTTCTCTACCATTTGTTATTCTTAGAACATTGGATATAATATATAACCTCTTTGTGCCTCAATTTATCTCATGTGTAAAATGGGGATGACAATGATTGCATCTGTTGTGAGGATTAGATGAGCTAATATGTGTAAATTATTTAGAACAGTCCTTGGTCCACAGTCTTGCCTGGAAAATCCCATGGACAGAGGAGCCTGATAGGCTGTAGTCCATGGGGTCGCAAAGAGTCGGACACGACTGAGCAACTTCACTTTGGTCCACAGTAAGTAATCTAATAAAGTCAATAAGCATTAAACTTAATAAATGTTAGCTATTATCACTATTGTTGCTGCCTGAAGCATTTCTACCCAATTCTATTGAGTCAGTGTTTTATTTGCAGCAGCAGCAGCAGCAGCATGCTTATAGATTCAAGACTCTTATGGACTCAACTCATTCATTTACCCATGATGTTTTGGTTTTGTGGAGAAGGAAATGAGTGTATGTTTTTGCATTTTAAAAAATTTGCCACTATTTGGCCAATGGGAGAGCTTTTCAGGGTAGATTAATTGTCATTAAACAACACTACCCAACACAACTCTGAAAGACTCTAAAGGCATGCAGTATAGTGATTATATGTATACATTCCACAATCAAACTATCTGGGATCAAATCCCAGAATTGCCACATATTAGCTATTAGCCTAGGACAAGTGATTTTGTACATCAGTGTCATCCTTGTACCACAGGGATGATGATGATGCCAGTATTTACTAAGGTTGTTGTGAGAATTAATTCATGTAAATTTTGTAAATAGCATTGGGCATGGAGTGTTGCTTATCATTATTAAAAGCACTTAGCCCAAAGTAGATACTCAATACATGATCATTATTGTTAGTATTACTGTTATTATAATTCATAGGTATATATTACTTTATAATTTTTACTCATTTTGACATTTATGATCACATTTTAGTTTTACCATTGTCCTGTCAGGGAAAGGATTATCAATCCCAGGTGACAGATGAGGAAATTGACCTGACTGGACTCTATTCACATTCCTGATATTTTACATGGCCATTTTTTGATTTTGCATGGAAATTCCAAAACTCTAACATAAGATTAAAAGTTACTTATCATAATATTAGTTTTCTAATTTTTAAATAAATTTTTAAATTAGTCAAATATCTATAACTCCTTTAATAGGACTGACTGAATAAAATTACCTTTGACATTATTAAATATTAGCTATAACCTAGCTACATGTAAGTGTTAAGTTATAACAGTCAAAAGTAACAAGTGGCTGTGAAATATTTCACTGTCTGGAAAATTAAAGTTGTGTGCAAGAGAGAGACCACCTAATGTCAATCAAAATAGAGGTTGGTGCAACCCTCCACAATTAATCTCAGCTATCTAAGTCATTAGATGAAGGTCACCAATCATATCTACACCTTAATTTCAACAATTTGCATTAATTACAGTTATACCCAAAACTCTGCTTAAACATGCCCTAGACATTATACCACTCCCTGAAAATACACTGCATTCTTTATTACTTTTCTTATTAAAATGCTATCTCATTCATTTGGTTCCTGACTTTAGGATCTCTACAGGGTAAGCATTATTGTATTGCACATAAGAGGAAAGAGAGCCCCTTCCCCCAAAGGGGAAGTGACTAGAGCAAGACATTAGCTTATAGCTTAGATAGCACTTCCTATGAGCTAGGCAAAATTCTAGTAGCTTTACCTGAAGAAAGTTACCGAATCCTCATACATAACAATCCTGTAAGGTAAGTATTATCCTCCACAATTTATACACAGAGATACTGAGGTCCAGAAAAATTAACCATGTTGCCCAAGATCACACTGCTTGGAAGTAACAGAAACAGGTTTCAAACAAAAGCAGTTTGATTTCAGAGCCAACACACTCTTTACTGCTATGTTTCACTGCAAGGTGAAAGCCAGAAATCTTGACATGGGAAGAAAAAAAAAGTCAGTCTTATATGGAGGCCATATCAGTAGTATAGCAACAGACAATAAGCCCAGGCTGAGGGTAGCAAATGTACTGTCCTTTAACGACCCTCCACAGAGGGGCAAAAGATCTGGGAAATCGTGCCTGATTCTGTTCCACTGAAATAAAAGCTGGGGAAATTGGTGCAGTCAGGGCTCTTGTTGGCTTTCAGGGTGGGAAAAGGTGTTACAAGTCCAGAGGGAAGGGAGTCAGGGGATAATGGACCTGAATTCAAGCTACAGAATCATCACTATTTGTTGCCCTTCCAGTTACCTGGACTTTCCCAGCCTCTATATTTCATTGGCTTGACTGTAGCTTCAATTGGCTTCTATAAACTCTACCTCAGAACAATGATAAGATCTTTCATGTAATTTGCCAAGATTAATGCTGGATTCCTCCCCTGAGAACGACTTGCTGAAATTCCGGTTAATTTATACACACACACACACACACACACAGACACACACACACACAGACACACCCCATAGAACTGAAGCTCTGTCACCCACTTCCAATCTCAAAGAATAGAGACCTCTTACTCTTCACCCAGTCAAAGCTTCCCTAGTCTGTGACAGTTTTACTCCTAAACTGTCAGTGTCCCCACACATAACAAAGCCCAAAGACCTTGGCCTGGCCTGTAATGGCCTTTCCACCTCTTTATTCTTCCATTCATTTTAAAGGTCAAGTTTAAATGCCACTTCCTCTACCTTCTTCTGATCTTGGATGTTCATCAGTACAGTATCTATTCCATTCTGAATAGGGCTGGAGCTAAATGGAAGAGTGGAAAGACAGGACAGGAAGGTAGGCACCATTTTCACTACTCTAAAACATCTAAGTTCTCCATTTTGCCAAGTCAAGTTTAACCTGGAACATTCATTTGGTACAAGCTCTGTGCCTAGCACCTTTTAAGAATTCTTTCATTTACCCCTCCCTACAGCTCTAAGAAGTGAGGACTATCATTTGTAACTATCCCTCTAAGTAGAATGCCAGTTCTACAAGGTCAAGATTTCTGTCTGTTATATTCACTGCTATATCCCAAGTACCTAAAACAGTGCCTGGATAGCATGTGTTCAATATATATTTGTGAATAACAGGCACCATCTTCTGAGTGAGGAAACTAAAAAAAAACTAAGGCTTAAGTTTTCTGATTTGGAGAATTTAAATGATTTGCCCATGGTCACAAGAATCAAGGGGTAGAATCAAGACTGGAATGAAAACAGACTAGCCTGGGGCCCACACTCTTACCCATTACCTAAGAAGTGAAGAGCTATTGCAGTCCATATAATCACATCATTCATTTATTCAATAAACTACTTTTCTCTCTGTAGCCAGTAGCAACACACATTTTATCATTTGTTTATGTCATTCACACCCTGGGGCCCATGTTTTTAAGCTGTGGGCAATTCCTTTCCCTTGGCATTTGCTACAGTGGTGCTCTTAGGTATTCTAGGCCTCAGATTCTACTTATTTGCATCTCACTATTTGCCCCCTCTAGTCCTTTGGAGAGCTCATTTCCAGTGATGCATCGTTCCATCCTTGGACTCTTGCAAGGAGAAAAGATGGCAAAGATACCTTCTAATTTTAAGCTTGAGCCCCTCCTTGGTACCTTATGACCTTGTGTAAGACAGTTCACCTTTGTGATGTCTTCATGCTCATCTCCACTGCTGAGAAGTGGGCAGATGAAAAGTCTTTGTGTCCAAGTTTAGCAACAGAGGATGTAAAAATGATTATTTTATATACCCAGTAACAGCTGTGTGTGTGTGTGTGTGTGTATTTCATTTCAAAGAGAAGTCAAAAGAAGATTCAAATGAAGTTTAGAATAGGGGTAGGCTAGAAAGTTATCCCTCAATGAATGCTTCTGGGATGTCTGACACAGTAAGTTTTAGATGATAAGCCTCCTTGCCATTAAGGTCACCACATGTTTTTTTATGCCTGTATAAATCGGGTTTTGACCTGTATATTTGGCCTTGTTGCTCTCTGAGCCTCCCCTATCCTACTGCTGAGCAGCTGCTGCTAGGTGGGGGGAGCTCATCCAATCCCTCTTTGTCCCGGGCTTCCCTATCAGCTCACTGGAAGGTGCTTGCTGAGGAGGTTGGTTGGTGAGCTCTAAGCAGCTGATATTCCTAGTCAATAAACTGACCCAATTTAGAAGATTTTTTTAAACCTGAGAGGGCTGGGTTTTATGCGGCAATATACAGCAGTGCACAGAGAGACCAGGGCAGCAAGGTTCAAGGTTTTTTAAATCATTCAACAAATTGGGCACCTGCTGTGAGCCAGACATGTAGAATACCATGATGAGGAAGCCTCAGATCTTGCCTTAACACAATTACATTGTATTAGTGTGTGTGTGGACGGTAATAATGGAGATAAAACATTATACAGCTCTGAGACAGGGTAGAATATGTTAAGTGCTTTTGGAGAATTATAAATAGAGCCCAGAAAATGTATGGGCATACAGCTAAAATTTAAATTGGTGAATGTAAGGGGAGGGCATTAAATGGAGCAGGTTCAACACAGGAAAGGCTCAGAAATGGGAAAGCAACTGCTGCTGGTGAATGGAGCCACTGGAAGAACTATGCTTAAAGACAGACTCATACGCCAAGGAGGATGGACCCGAGGGGAGGTGAGATGAGAAGTAGGGAGAACAGCTAGGAGGTTGTGGGGTGAAAAGCAATGCTGCTGCTACTGCTAAGTCGCTTCAGTCATGATACCAGCCTTCAATTAGGACAAAGGAGAAGCAAGACAAGACATAATTAAGATATCATAAAACTAGAATCTTCAAGGCCTGACAAATGATTATAATGGGAGGGGAAGAAAGAGGGAGGAGTCAGAGAAGACTGAGGTTTAACAGCTACATGACTAGGAGAATGGTAGAGCTAATACCAGCAATCACTCAGAAGGAGAGCCAAGTTTAAGTGAGATCCTAGTGGTGGTAGCAGGGAAAGCATCTGGATTGAGCTGGAAATGCCTAAGGGACATATAGATGGACTAGTCCATCAGGCAGTTGACATACAGATCTGAATATCAGTAGGAGTAGTAGTACTGATGGTCTTTGGGGGAATTCATCAGACGATCGGTGTCATCGGTTGAATTGTACCTCCCCTCAAATTGATACATTGAAGTCTTAAACCACAATGCCTAAGAATATGCACTTATTTGGAAACAGGGTCACTGTCAATCAGTCAGTTCCGTCACTCAGTCGTGTCCAACTCTTTGTGACCCCGTGGATGTAGCACGCCAGGCTTACCTGTCCATCACCAGCTCCCAGAGCCTACTCAAACTCATGTCCATTGCATCAGTGATGCCATCCATCCATCTCAACCTCTGTCATCCCCTTCTCCTCCCACCTTCAATCTTTCCCAGCATCGGGGTCTTTTCCAATGAGTCAGTTCTTCGCATCAGATGGCCAAAGTATTGGAGTTGCAGCTTCACCATCAGTCCTTCCAATGAATATTAAGGACTGATTTCCTTTAGGATGAACTGGTTGGATCTCCTTGCAGTCCAAGGACTCTCAAGAGTCTTCTCCAATACCACAGTTCAAAAGCATTGATTCTTCAGCACTCAGCTTTCTCTATAGTCCCACTCTCACATCCATACATGACTACTGGAAAAACCATAGCCTTAACTAGATGGACTTTGTTGGTAAAGTAATGTCTCTGCTTTTTAATATGCTGTCTAGGTTTGTCATAACTTTTCTTCCAAGGAGCAAGTGTCTTTTAATTTCATGGGTCACTGTACATTTAATTAATTAATATTAGGTCATACTGTAACAGGGTTGGCCTATACACCAGTATGACTGGTGCCCTTATATAAAACAGAAATTTAGATTTACACACACACAGGTAGAATACCATGTAAAGATGAAAGCTAAGATTAGAATAATACAGCAAAACCCAAGGAATGCCAAATATTTCCAGCAAACAACCAAAAGATATGAATAAGGCATGAAATAGATTTTCCCTCATAGCCCTCAGAAGGAACCAACCTTGTTGATACTTTGATTTAGAACTTCTAGGTTCCAGAAATGTGAGACAAATTTCTGTTGTTTAAGCCACCAAGTTGTGATGCTTTTTTTATGGCAGCCCTAGAAAACTAGGCAACTAGGAATTAAATTCCTAGGAGTGGCTGTACATGTGTGCTCACTCATTTCATTTGTGTCTGACTCTTTGCGACCCTATGGACTGTAGCCCCCCAGGCTCCTCTGTCCATAGGATTCTCCAGGCAAGAGTGCTGGAGTGGGTTACCATTCCCTTCTCCAAGGGATATTCCTGACCCAAGGATCAAACTCATGTCTCCTGTGGCTCCTGCATTACAGGCAGATTCTTTACCACTGAGCCACCAGAAAAGGTAGGAGACTAGCAAAAGCATGGCTGTCCATGAAGTGCTGTTTTGTCCCAATTAAATATCTTGAAGCATTTATTAGTTTCTCAGGAAACAAAATTAATAAAAGGTTGCATAGTAAAAGGACATGCACTCATCTTCTGGGAGAACACCAAAATCACACCTAGCTGCTGAACAATGATCAAAAGGAGAATGTTGGAACCCATCAAAAAAAGATACCCCATATCTAAGGGCAAAGGAGAAGCCACAGCAGGACAGTAGGAGGAGTGGTGCAATCATGTTTAAAATCAAACCTCATGCCTTCCAGAGACACTTGGAGGGTATGAACAAAACCTTGTGCACACCAGAACCCACGGAAAGGAGTAGTGACCCCCACAAGAGACTGAGTCAGACCTGCCTGCGATTATTTGAGGGTTTCCTATGGAGGCATGAGCCAGCAGCAGCCTGCCATGGGAACAGGGGGTCTGGCAGCAGAAGTCCTGGGAGGTGCGGCATGTTGCATAAGTCCTCTTGGAAGAGGTTGCCATTATCCCAACTATAGAGCTGCCAGATGGGTAATACACAAACTGGAAAACAATTATACCAAAAAACTTCTTGCATTGTTGTGAAAGTTCAGGCTCCACAACAGACTTCCCAAACTGGGTATCCAACAAAGGGATGGGAATCCCCAGGAAATGTGATTTTGAAGGTCATCAGGATTTGATTACAGAATTTCCACAGGACTGGGAAAACAGAGACTCTTGGAGGGCACCCTTGTGTACACCAGGACCCAGGAAAAGGAGCATTGACCCCACAGGACACCGAGCCAGATTTACCTGTAAGTGAGAATCTCTGGCAGAGGTGAAGGTCAAAAGTGGCCTGCTGTGGGGTCAGGGACAATAACAGCCACAGTCCTGGAAAGCCCAGCATGCTGACATAAGTCCTTTTGGAGGAGGTCACCATTACCCCTTCTATAGTTTGGCCTTAGGCCAAAGTACAGGGAAGGAACATAGCCCCACCCATCAACAGAAAATTGGATTAAAGATTTACAGAGCATGGCCTTACCAACCAGAGCAAGACTCAACTTTCCCCACATCTAGTCCCTACCATCAGGAAACTTCCACAAGCCTCTTATCCTCATCCTTCAGAAGACAGACAGAATGAAAACCATAATCACAGAAAACTGACCAAAATGACCACATGGATCACAGTCTTGTATAACTTAATGAAACCATGAGCCACGCCATATAAGGCCACCCAAGACAGATGGTTGTCATGGTGAAGAGTTATGACAAAATGTGGTCCACTGGTGAAGGGGATGGCAAACTCTGGGAGATAATGAAGGACAGGGAAGCCCGACTGCTGTAAATCATGGAGTCGAAAAGAGTTGGACACGTCTGAACGACTAAACAACAACAAGGAAATTCTGAGGAAAGAACAGATTGGGCATAAGGACTGTGAATGCCCAGGGTCAAGGGAAACAAGGTCTGACCAAAAAATGGCTCAGCTCAGTAAGGCTTTTCTTTGATACCGTTTATCTCTTGGGTTGCATTTGCCCCACTAGCTGCTGATAAATTCTCAAGTGCCCCTAGCCCCTTTTAAAAAGAATTCTGAAAGGCAGACATATTAATTATAAGGTTCTGGAACTCAGTGATAACATGTTGGATATCGACTATGTGTCAAGTGTTTTACACTTTGAATTTTCATGGCAGTCCTGTTTTCCTTATTTCACAGATAAGGAAACTGAGGCTCTGAGAAATGACCTGCCAAAGGCTACAGAGCTTGTAAGTGGAAAAAGTGGAAGGAGACTCTAGGCCTTTACTATCCTAAAACCCTGACTTTTCACTCACTTTGAGGAAAGAAAATGGATTTCTTGACGGATACAGACTGTGATCAGTTGTGTGATAGCTGCCTGTAGCACTTAATGAGGAAGGCTGCATTAAGGCTCATTGGGAAAGAGGGGTCATAACTGATTATTGCTGTCTGGTTTGGACATAGACTGAGCATGGGTGACATATTTACCATCCTGTACTATACCATACAATCACCATTGGGTAAGGGAAATAGGAAAAAGGATTCTTATTCCTTGTATTACTTATAAATGTGCTTTGTCATTCCTAGTATGGTCACTTTGCTATTGAGAAAATTAAATATAGGAAATTAGTATATAACATTACATATTTTCAGAATTTCCTGAGTGAACATTTACCAACACACACTTGTGGCATGATGCAACTTGAAATTGCTTTTCCAGTAGAAAGCCCTCACCTCCCATCTCCCCTCACCATATGGAGGCCTGATAGATCTTAATAACCATGCAGTAAGCAGTGCAATGATTGAGAAATTTACATATAAAGCATGAAAGATGGCAATGCATGTGTGCATGTTTGTATGTGTATGTGTGTGTGTGTGTATGTGTGTGACTCAGATGTTCAAAAAAAATCAGGCCTTGGGAACTAAAACGAACTGTTGAGTTCTGCCCCAAGCCACAGGTGTGAGGCCTTGTACCAAGGTCACAGAAGTGGAGCCCAGAACCAAGAAGAAAGGTAATTGGGCCCCTTTGTAACCATTGCCTGGAGAAGGCAATGGCACCCCACTCCAGTACTCTTGCCTGGAAAATCCCATTGATGGAGGAGCCTGGAAGGCTGCAGTCCATGAGGTCGCTGAGGGTCGGACACGACTGAGCGACTTCACTTTCACTTTTCACTTTCATGCATAGGAGAAGGAAATGGCAACCCACTCCAGTGTTCTTGCCTGGAGAATCCCAGGGATGGGGGAGCCTGGTGGGCTGCCGTCTATGGAGTCGCACAGAGTCAGACACGACTGAAGTGACTTAGCAGCAGCAGCAGTAACCATTGCCAAAAGCCCCTAATCATCACTAACAAGCTTCCTGACTCCAAATTAGGCAAAGATGCCCACTCCAGTAAACACCCTATAGCACACCAACCAATCACCTAATGTCAACCTTCCAGAAAGGATTTTCTTTATCTTGAGGCTATAAAAATTGGCTATTAACTTTTGGAAACTGTTGATTCTCCCTGGTCTGCGAAGAGGTCGGCCCACTGTGCTCTCAGTGCCCAAGTTATCTCTGCTCTTTGTTCTTAATAATCTCCCTTTCTTCTGAAATGCTCTGTGTCTGGAAATATTTTTCCAACTCATGGTTGGACTGCCTCAACATTTGGTGGCCCATTTGGGGACTCTCGGGGGCCCTACCCCATTCTTCTTTCTTCTTTCTTTTCCTTTTCCTCGAACCCTCTGCCAACAGGCAAGTGGCTGTGGAATCAACTGAGGAACTCTGGTCAGAGTTGCTCTCTGGTGTGTTACAAAGGTCCCATTGCCCACTGTGCCCCAGGAGCTGCCACCCAAACAGGTGAGGGTTCTCCTTTCTTCTTTTTCCTGCTTCTCCCTTAAGGTGAGGACCAGGCCAATTAAAAGTGTGCAGGCATGGGTCAGACAGTTAAAGGCCATTAGGGCACCTGCCACTTTAAGATTCCTGTGACAAGATGAGGTCACAGAACAGACAGGCTATCAGAGTATCGGCCCCCAGCAAGACAATGTCCATGTGACTTCAGGCACATACTGGTTCAGGCAAAACACTAAGCCCATTCCCCAGACCTTCCCAGCAGTATTATAAGGTGGATTCCACAGCCTGTCTTTTCTGTCTCTTTCACTTTTCCTCCCTTGGTTTGGATGAATTCACAGGAGCCTTAGGACTAGCCTCAGAATCATCCCAAAGAATGCCTTCCATGTTTCAGGGAGTCATCAAAAACTGGGTCACAATTGGATCCAGGAAACTCTTTTCTATTATTTTTGGTCTTAGGCTACTGACCAGTGCATTTGTACACAGTTTGTGCCTAGGCTTGGGCCTAGCTGCACAGTTTTGTACCACTCTCTGTCACATGCTCAGGGGTCCCCTCTCACTGTCAGACACAGTCATTGGGATCGTTGACCATTTGTGCCATTAGCTACAAAATACCTTGTGACACATGGAGGGTTCAATGGGACAGCTGGGACAGCTGGGACACCTGGGACACCTTCTGTGGCTGGTGAACTCTCGTTACTCCCATTGTAAGAATGGGCTTGAGTACATGTTGAGAACCTCCCTCACACTCACCTCTAGGCTATGTTTTCAGGAATTGGAAAAATTCTGACCCTGAAAATCTTAAAGAGACTCAGATTCTTTTGCAACAAAACTTGGAGTCAGTACAAATTGGGGAATGAAGAAAAATGGCTTCTTAATGGCACACTAAATTATAGCATAATCCTCCAACTTGATCTCTTTTATCATTCCTTACACTCAAATCTTTATGGCACTCAGTCAGAATCTAGACCTAAGGGATTCATGCTGTATATCTATTTCTGTTCATGCCCTATCCTCTCATTCCCTCCCATCTCTCCCTTCATCAGATCTCCCAGCCCAGGACTTTCTCCCATAAGAAAGTACTCCCCTTCTAACTCCTCATATTTCTCAGAGCTGGGGTGGAGGGGGGGTGGGAGGCGAGGAGGGGATGAGAAAAAACCAAGCTTTCCCTACTCCTGCAAGTTCCCTTAATCCTTCAGAGTCTTCTGATCAAATGAAGACCCCACCTCCCCAAAGGAACAATCCCTGCTAGGACAACATCTTCAGTCTGCCCCTGTCAGCAGAACCAATTTGAGCACTGTTCGATCTATACTTTAGCTATGATACTATGGCTATAAAAAAGGAGAGATGGAATTTTTGACAAAGGATGGCTATGATATTCTTTAAACCCTGGAGAAACCTGGTTAAATGAAATCTTTTTGAAATTGCAAAACCGGTTCTTTTTGCATGTGCAATTAGAAAAAGTGGACTTGTTAAAATACTTTTTTTTTTTTTTAGAACTCCAAGGAGAGATAAGAAAGCCTTCCTCAGCGAGCAATGCAAAGAAATAGAGGAAAACAACAGAATGGGAAAGACTAGAGATCTCTTCAAGAAAATTAGAGATACCAAGGGAACATTTCATGTGAAGATGGGCTTGATAAAGGACAGAAATGGTATGGACCTAACAGAAGCAGAAGATATTAAGAAGAGGTAGCAAGAATACACAGAAAAACTGTACAAAAAAGATCTTCATGACCCAGATAATCACAATGGTGTGATCACTCACCTAGAGCCAGACATGCTGGAATGTGAAGTCAAGTGGGCCTTAGAAAGCATCACTACCAACAAAGCAAATGGAGGTGATGGAATTCCAGTTGAGCTCTTTCAAATCCTGAAAGATGATGCTGTGAAAGTGCTGCACTCAATATGCCATCAAATTTGGAAAACTCAGCAGTGGCCACAGGATGGGAACAATCAGTTTTCATTCCAATCCCAAAGAAAGGCAATGCCAAAGAATGCTCAAACTACTGCACAATTGCACTCATCTCAAATGCTAGTCAGAGAAGGCAAGGGCAACCCACTCCAGTACTCTTGCCTGGAAAATCCCATGGAAGGAGGAGCCTGGTGGGCTGCAGTCCATGGGGTCACTGAGAGTCGGACACTACTGAGCGACTTCATTTTCACTTTTCAGTTTCATGCATTGGAGAAGGAAATGGCAACCTACTCCAGTTTTCTTGCCTGGAAAATCCCAGGGATGGGGTAGCCTGGTGGGCTGCTGTCTATGGGGTCGCACAGAGTCAGACACAACTGAAGCGACTTAGCAGTAGCAGCAGCACACGCTAGTAAAGTAATGCTCCAAATTCTCCAAGCCAGGCTTCAGCAATACCTGAACAGTGAACTTCCAGATGTTCAAGCTAGTTTTAGAAAAGGCAGAGGAACCAAAGATCAAATTGCCAGCATCCGCTGGATCATAGAAAAAGCAAGAGAGTTCCACAAAAACATCTATTTCTGCTTTATTGACTATGCCAAAGCCTTTGACTGTGTGGATCACAATAAACTGTGGAAAATTCTGAAAGAGATGGGAATACCAGACCACCTGACCTGCCTCTTGAGAAACCTATATGCAGGTCAAGAAGCAACAGTTAGAACTGGATATGGAACAACAGACTGGTTCCAAATAGGAAAAGGAGTACGTCAAGGCTGTATCTAGTCACCCTGCTTATTTAACTTATATGCAGAGTACATCATGAGAAACACTGGACTGGAAGAAACACAAGCTGGAATCAAGATTGCTGGGAGAAATATCAATAACCTCAGATATGCAGATGACACCACCCTTATGGCAGAAAGTGAAGAGGAACTAAAACGTCTCTTGATGAAAGTGAAAGAGGAGAGTGGAAAAGTTGGCTTAAAGCTCAACATTCAGAAAACTAAGATCATGGCATCTGGTCCCATCACTTCATGGGAAATAGATGGGGAAACAGTGGAAACAGTGTCAGACTTTTTTGGGGGGGGCTCCAAAATAACTACAGATGGTGATTGCAGCCATGAAATTAAAAGACGCTTACTCCTTGGAAGGAAAGTTATGACGAACCTAGATGACATATTCAAAAGCAGAGACATTACTTTGCCAACAAAGGTCCGTCTAGTCAAGGCTATGGTTTTTTTCAGTAGTCATGTATGGATGTGAGAGTTGGGCTGTGAAGAAGGCTGAGCGCCAAAGAATTGATGCTTTTGAACTGTGGTGTTGGAGAAGACTCTTGAGAGTCCCTTGGACTGCAAAAGATCCAACCAGTCCATTCTAAAGGAGATCAGTCCTGGTTGTTCATTGGAAGGACTGATGCTGAAGCTGAAACTCCAGTACTTTGGCCACCTCATGCGAAGAGTTGACTCATTGGAAAAGACTCTGATGCTGGGAGGGATGCGGGCAGGAGAAGGGGACGACAGAGGATGAGATGGCTGGATGGCATCACTGGCTCGATGGACATGAGTTTGTGTGAACTCCGGGAGTTGGTGATGGACAGGGAGGCCTGGCGTGCTGCAGTTCATGGGGTCGCAAAGAGTTGGACACAACTGAGAGACTGAACTGAACTGAACTGAACCCTGGTATAACAGAAACATGCCTAGGCAAAAGCCTGTAGTTAACTCTTTTCATGTTATTGAAATAGACAACCCACTTTGCCTCAGATATTAGCCTTGGGCAAATTAGTAGAACTTCAAGCCAAGGAAAAGAAAAGGGCAAAGAGACCTTTTAAATCTTAAAGCAGAAAACTGTGAGATCTCTGTCTGTCTGGATATATATGTATGTCTCAGTGTATGTCTTTGTCTCTGGATAATATTGCTCAGGTTAATTTGTAAATGAGCTCTAATTTAATTGGCCTAAAGAAAAGTAAGTGATTGCAAGTCAAACAACTCCAAATTCAAGAAAAATTAAAGTAAATGAATTTCAGGTTCACGTGAACTGGGAAATATTCACTATTAATGTTTGTTTGTGAATCTAATTAACATAGACATATCTTAAGAATTCATTATGAAGAAACTTTAAAGGAAAGAAAGTGCAAATGAGACAAAAACTTTGTTTACCAATCTATAGCATATTAATATAAATGACAGTTCATGGTTTCTGAAGGAAAGTAGGATGTATGTTTTCAGTAAAAAAGGTATAAGGAATGAAATTACATTTTATTAAGGGAAAAAGAAGTAAATGTGCCTTACAGATGGCAGTTCTATGAATGGGCAAATAAAGTGATGAATACAGAAAGTGCAAAAAAGGTTTGTGGGACGTGAAACCCAAGAAGAGAGTTCTGTGCATGGTACAAGTTTCTTAGGATATTAAACTGCCTTTGAAACCTTTTATTATTACTTTGACTAAGTGAATAACTATTGTTTCACAGTGACTATAAGCTGGTACTAGACTAGAATTTGGTTTTCTCTCCCTGTTAAAAGAATAATGTTTTCTTGGAATGCAGCTTTTGATAACAGACTATGTAAATTTCTTTGCCTTTTAGTGATTTATATTTGTTTTTAAAACTTACTGTTACTGTGATAAAATAAATATTATTTCACAATGATCTATGAAGACTATGGCATGTATAGACAAAGATCACTCTGCATCTACAAATATTAACCCCTCACTTCAGACTTTTACTCTGATGTCCTTGAAACATGGCAACAGCCTACTCATAAGTCAGGCAGAGCAGGCAATGGCAACCCACTCCAGTGTTCTTGCCTGGAGAGTCCTGTGGACAGAGGAGCCTGGTGGGCTGCTGTCCGTGGGGTCACATAGAGTTGGACATGACTGAAGCGACTTAGCATGCATGTATGCATTGGAGAAGGAAATGACGACCCACTCCAGTATTCTTGCCTGGAGAATCCCAGGGATGGAGGAGCCTGGTGAGCTGCTGCCTATGGGGTCACACAGAGTCAGACACAACTGAAGAGACTTAGCAGCAGCAGCAGCAGCAAGTCAGAGGATTTAAAATGGATAAACAATGACTATAAATCAAACAGCCCAAGCTATGGGAAATCCAAGAAGGTTACTTGGCTTTTCCTGGCTCCCTGACAAACCTCATTTTTTTTTTTTTGATGGGATAAAGCCTTTCCTGGCTTTGTCTCTCACCTTAGAGAAAAAAATGGTTTAAAATGTGTCTTCCACTTGGGTATACATTCTAAAATCCCTAGCAATTAAGGCACCTACTTCACTGAACAAATCATACAAACCTTAACAAAAACTTCACAAACTTCTAAAAACTATCACTGTCACTATCATCCTCAATCATCAGGCAAGGCCAATAGGACAAAAATTAATAATGAGGGATGAAATAAACTGCTACATATGATTATAATTTTCATGACTTTTGGTCTGACATATTTACTGGCTTCTAATCTTTGTTTTCAGATATAAAGAAGGTCTTCTCAAGCTACTTATGGTTCAAAACAATTTGGTGATTTATACCTGTGGGTAAAATTAAAGCATTTTTCTTTTCTCTCTGCCTTGTCCCTCCAGAAATTTGAGACACCTTGGTTCTGAAAAGCCTTATCAGATAAATAAAAAGACTGTCTCCTAACATATAGAGAAATATCAAATTACTTTGGGAACCTCTAGAGGAAAAAATCCTCACCTAAGCAAAATTTGATGGCAGGCCTATGCATCTATAGTCAATGGACCAAACTTATTTTTAAAAACAAATTTGTCTTGACTGTGTTTAATAAAAATGGGTGTAACTTCAAAAAACTTATGCTTCACTTTAATTCTAGTTTTGTTAATTAGGGCCTATCTTTGCCAAGACTCACTCCCCAGTAGTTCCTTGTGGTTATACTATACTGTTATAAGATTTAGTTGAGTTAATAAGAGGATATTCTAAGTTTGTTTCTGAAGCCTAACTTCATAATCAATCTTTGGATAAGAATCAGATGCTCTATGATCTACAACCAGGAGATTAACAACAGCCTATAGTTATTTAACAGACTAAGTCAGACGATCTGGGATATACTGCCTCTGCTGCTGTTGCTAAGTCACTTCAGACGTGTCCAACTCTGTGCGACCCCATAGACGGCAGCCGACCAGGCCCCGCCATCCGTGGGATTCTCCAGGAAAGAACACTGGAGTGGGTTGCCATTTCCTCCTCCAATGCATGAAAGTGAAAAGTGAAAGTGAAGTCGCTCAGTCATGTCCGGGATTGAACCACTTGGTTAAACATCAAGCATCTATGAATAATACCATCCCCACTGACTGAGCAGTAGATGAAGTGGGAGGTGTGTATCTGGCAATCTCTCTTAAGGATATATCATTAAGATATCACATGTAAGCAATGACAATGTGGAGATGTCATAAGACCTATACAAATAAAAATCCTCTAGAACATAAAGAAGGAAATGGTTGATTCCAATTGAGGAGTCAAGAAAATCTTCAGGGAAGAGGTAGCATTTGAGTTGGACTTAGAAGCATGGTAGAATTCAAGAAACAGAGAAAAGAGACAATAGGGAATGGTTAGTTCAGGCAGAAGAAATGTCAAAATCAAAGCCTAAACTATGTGCCAGATATTGTTTTAAGTGCCTAACGTATGCCTAACTCTCACAACAATATAATATATACTTTTACACTTGAGTAAACAGACCTGAGAAGTTAATTTAAGGTCACAGAGCCAGGAAGTAGCCAAACTGGATAGTTGATTAAGCATGCAGTCCATACTCTGATCATAATGTTCTACAGTTTCTCTAACATGAGCAGTGCTCTCTCTTGTGAAGATTAAGGACTAGATGATGATGATGAGAGGGATGAGAGATGAGGCATAGAGATAGCTAAGTAGAATCATCAGCCTAGGATATAATGGAGGTCTGAACCATAATACTAAGTATTTGAGTTATTTTTTTATGGCTTGGAGGTGTTTGTCCTTTCTGAAAAGGAAAGGAAAAGAAAATGAGTTTATGCTTCATTAGGAAGGATTTGAGTTAACTTTAAGAAAAGAATGCCCAGTAGTGAAGGTTGTTAAAAAAGGGAAACAGAACTGGAGGGAAGGAAATTGGGGGAATATCTTAGGAAAGGTAGGGGATGAAGATGACCTCCTAAGGTCTGTCAAAGAATTTCCAGATCACCTAAGCTCAATTAATAGCCCTTTTCGTCCTTGAAACATGATAGAAATCTAAGATTGACATAAATCAATAGATAAACCAGTCTTTGCAATCAGAATCTGAACTTACCAATCAATCACTAGGTAATCTCCAGGCAGAAAGGGTGTTTTTAGGAAGGCTGAGAATGCTCTTCTTCCCTTCTATCAATACAAAGAGCAGAAGCTCCAAAGGCCAACCTCTTCCTTCAGGGTGATTTCCCAGAATTCTCACTCCATATTTTCTCTTACCTCCTATCTTCTCTTTCTTCTAGACTCCACTGGCAGTGAGCCCAGGATGCTTCTCCTAGTAGGCCCTCCCCTCACACTTTCAGTTCCACCAATTCATACATATACCCCTCCTGTTTTAAGCCAAATGATTCCTTTCCTTTCCCATCTTGTAGGAGCCACTTTGCCCCACCCTATTTGAAATTTTCCTAAACAAGTGAGGACACTCACCCCTGCCTTTTATTCCAAATAAGGCTTTTCTAAACTTTGCTTTAGGAATACTGGGCTAAAGCTGGAGCCAGAGACCCCTAGGACTCTAAGGAGAAATTCTGCTTGAAACAGAAAAAGTAGCCAGTTCTTCCTACTGGTCTTCCTGACCTGTTCATTAAATACTTCCTCCAAGGACCTAGTAGGATGTAGTATAGGGCAAAGAGTACTGGCTAGGGAGTCAGAAGATCTGGCCTTGATAGATTTCCCAGCTCTGGTTAGCATTGCCCTTGTCTGAATCTGCATCTCCCGTCCGTAAAGAAATAAGACAATAATATCAAAATAGAGAGCCACTGACCATTAAATGCTTCTGAATGGGATGACATTTAACTGCTTGTGAAACAATCTTGCCAAAAAATGAATCTGAATCTGATCAAGGCCTCCAGATGTCTCTTATTTGCAGGAAATAGAATAGTGGGGAACATTGAAGTCTACCACAAAGATGTGGTCAGTGAAACGCAGACAAGGTAGTAGAAAGCACTATAGGACAAATTAAGCAGTTCATGTTTGTTCAATAAATACACTGAGAGAAAGAGAAGGAGGGGTGGAGAGAAAGAGAAAGAGAATCTAAATTCAACAGAGACTTAAGGGACATGTTAGTCATTTTTAATATATGTATCTTATTAGGATCTGTATGGGAATACAGCTGTTTAAAAATAACTTTTGTGAGACAGCAAGGAAATTGGACATTGATTGAATACTAGATGCTAGTAAGGAATTATTCTTAGTATATTTCTAGGTTTGATAATGGTATTAGTTATAATGTTTAGAATCCTTGTAATTTAGAGAGATATGATGTCCAAGATTTGCATCAAAATAATAAAGAAAATTTTAATGAAGGATTAGATGGAGGAATAGATAAATTACTAATTGCAGAAGCCATATAATGGGTATGGGGGGTCATTATATTGTTTTCTTTACTTTTATAGATGTTTCAAAGTTCTTATAATAAATGAAAATGTTTAAAAAGGGGAAATATAGATTAGTGCAATCATTTTAAGGAGCCTTGGTACTGCAGTAGTAAAGAATCCACCTGTCAATGCAGGAGACATAGGCGACATGGGTTGAATCCCTGGGTCAGGAAGATTTCCTGGAGAAGGAAATGGCAACCTGCTCCAGTATTCTTACCCGGAGAATCTCATGGACAGAGCAGCCTAGTGGGCTACAATTCATGGGGTCGCAAAGAGTCAGATATGACTGAGTGACTGAACAGAGCAGAGAGAGTTCTGAGGGCACACCTTGGAGACTACTGTTAGGTGAAATAATGCATGTATCAAGGTGGGGGGATTTAAAACCCTTCCATGCTTTAAGCTCAGCAATGCTATTTTGGTATATTTTCTGTATACCTTAACACTCTATGGTAACCCAGGCCTACTTGAGTTTGGCTTAAGGATAGACCAAACCACTTACACTTTAGACTGAGGGAGATCTACTTTTGAACACATACAAAAGCAGAGAAATAGTACAAAGAGTGGATTTCCCAGCCCCTAGCCCTAGACTGTTTCATGGCTTGGGAGCCCCCGACATTCTTGTGACTTGAATAATTTTTCTCTAGGACTTTTACCCTAGTACTAGGAACAGACTATAGTGTAAGATATATCATTTTTTTTAGTTTTCCTCAGAGAGCTGTTCCTCCTTGCCAGGCCTTCCTCTATACCCCACTAAATAAGGTACACCACACCTCCAACCCAAATGACTTATACCACAGAGGCCTATATCCCCCACCTCCCAGCCCTGGTAGTTGCCCAGGTCCAATCATCACAGTGGTATTTACAATGTTTTTCACATGTACTAAAATAAAAAGCCTTAATTTCTAGGAATAAGAGAGCTGGAAAAACTTTGGGGAACTTCAGGGGTCACAGTTTTATACAAGGCCTTCCCTGACTGGGTAACAAAGGACTGGGAGACTTGAAGTGCACTCTTCTGTGAACTCCACCAAATAAATATACCACAAGCAATCATATTGTTAAACATGGGTCTCTTGGCCACAAGGGTACAGCTGTGGATCCTAAGCTGGGAGAACTTTTAGGAGACTGGGTGGGGCAGAAAGTCTCTCAGAGAGTGGGACTCTATTAGAGTATCTCTCTCATTTGTCAACTTCACAGTCTTCTCCCATCCTATTACAGCCATAAATCAGAAATGGAAACAGCTCTGAGAATTCTATAATTCCTAAAGGAGCAGCTTCAGTCATTTTCTGGTTCCTGAGAGTCAGGAAATCAGAAAGGAGACAGGATGCTGGGTGATTCCAGTCCACAAACTGTCTCTGAACTATACCCCAACTTTCTGAAGAACAAATCCTTGCCTACGGTGAATTATGTGGCTTTCATCCCTGCTTCCAACCCTAGATCTGGGCTCAGATATAAGTCTTCTATAAAATTCAACAAGCATGGTGCCATCTTTAGAACAAAAAGTTTTCACCTTTTCCCCTAATTTAGTTTTGCTGAATGTCTAGTTAGTAGGTATATCTCCCTACTCATTGCTATCCCAGTCCCTTCTTATTCCCAGGACTAGATGCTTTCCAAACAGATTGGGTTGGAAGAGCCTGACAGGGCAACACCCCAGTGTGTCAGGATCTAATCAGATGAGAGGTTCTGCTTTTCAGTTCTTGGGACTCTTTTTCAAGCCTTCTCCTATCTCGTCTGGTAGAGGCAAAAGAGTACTAATTATGTAAATCCAGCCCACCTCCAAGTGTCAGATACTCAGGCTCCTGGACAGAAGGAATGTCTTTTGCCAGCTTCCCTCCTTCCTGGGACCCATGCAGCTGCTGGGATTTTCTGGATACAGAGTTCACTTTCTGGGTAAATAAAATCCACAAATAATCTAAAACCTTCAGCTACTACCGTATTATTGGAACCCTCCCTCCAACTAAACTTTTTTGGTTATGGAAATTTTCAAACACATACATGCACACAAATAGAGTCATATAATGAATCCCTATGTATCTATCACTCAGCTTCAATAGTTAGCAAACCAGTCACTCTTATTTTATCCAAATCCTTCCCACACACAAACATTCTTTCCAGAATATTGTAAAGCAAAACCCAAATATACCATCATATCATTTTATTCATAAATAATTCAGACTATATTTTTAATATATATTTTTATATAATCAGAGATGAATGAAGGATACAGAAGGCTCCTTTACAGGTTCAGCAGTTTTGCTTTCACCTCTGCCTCTGATATTCACTCTAATTTTGGAAAAGTTTCTTTCTGTAGACCTAAATTTTTTCATCTGTATAATGGTGTAGGAGAGGTAGAGTGATGTGTATGTGTTAGGAATAGCGGTGCACCAAACTAGTGTTTTTCAAGCTTTAAAGTACACATGACCTCCCTGTTAAAATGGAAATTTTGACTTAGTAGGTCTGAAGTGGAGTCTGGGGTTCTATATTTCTAACAAATTCCCAGGTCCATTGAGTAACAAGGTTGAATTATCTCAGGGACCTCCCAGTTCTGCAATCACACAAGTCGAAAATTCCTGATAATTTTATCTATTTCTCTATCCCCAGATGGGAGGCATGCTTTAATATACCCCAGACAAAGTCCCCCAGTTTTAAAATCTTCAAGGGAAGGTTTGTGTACACCCCTGATCATTAGTTTCAAGCAGTGATATCCTGAAATCAGCTAGTACTAGCTTTCAAGAACTGATTGTCAAATTCTGAGGATCTTTGCAAGTTGTTAAACATAGCCATCATTTAAAATTAAATTAATATCCATTTTCATAGCAGCATTATGCACAATAGCTAAGAGGTGGAAGCAACCCAAGTATTTATGGATGAATGAATAGATAAACAAACTTTGCTATATTCATACAATGGAATATTATTAAGTCTTTAAAAAGGGAAATACATTCTACATATGCTATAACATGTCTGTAAGGACATTGTGCCAAGTAAAATGTGCTTCCCAGGTGGTCCAGTGGTAAAGAATCTGCCTGCAGGAGACACGAGAAATGCGAGTTTGATCCCTGGGTAAAGACGATCCCCTGGAATAGGAAATGGCAGCCTGCTCTGGTAATCTTGCCTGGAAAAATTCCATGGACAGAGGAGCCTTGTGGGGCTACAGTCAATGGGGTTGCAAAGAGTCAGACACGACTGAGCACACACACATGCCAAGTAAAATAAAGCAGTCACAAAAAGATAAACACTGCATGTAAGATTTTACCTACATTGGTATCCAAAGTAATCAAATTTGAAACAAAAAGTTAAATGGTGGTTGCTAGTGGCTGGGAGAGGAGGAAATAGAAAGTTGGATAATCAGACTAAAGTTTCAGTTTTTCAAGATGAAAAAGTCCTGAAGATCTGTTTCACAACAATGTGAATATACTTAATCCTGTGTTTTTTATCATGATTAAAAATGAAAAATAAAATGTATCTAAATTATATAAACCTAGAATTAAATAAATTATATTATAAACAAGGTAATAAGTACTCAAAAGTCATCACTTCTAAGAATTTTTTTTACCATATTTCACAATTTATGTATAATATTACTGCTACATTATACACATATATAATATATAATATATGCATCATGGAAATACTACATAATATACGCTTCTGCACATCTCTTCCTAAATTTGCATTTAATGACATGGAGTTGGTAGTCTGAAATCAGTGAATGCTACAAATTAGGTCTCACTCGTCCTACCCTCTATCGCAGTGGAGGGCTGGTTGTTAAACATCTACCAGCAGACCACTGGTTCTAGGGCCTAGCAAACCTTTAATATCAGTAATTTCTTCCACTAGAACTATCCCCAAATACCTACTTTTGCATTTCAATATTTCTTTTCCAGTATGGAGGAAGACATCAAGTCTCAGGTAAAGAATTGCACTAAATGAGCCTCCCAGCTACTGTACAGACAGGAAGTATGGAAGAAGTTTCAGTTCAGTTCAGTTCAGTCACTCAGTCATGTCTGACTCTTTGTGACCCCATGGACTGCAGCATACCAGGTCTCCATGTCCAGTGCCAACTCCTGGAGTTTACTCAAACTCATGTCCATTGAGTTGGTAATGCCATCCAACCATCTCATCCTCTGTCATCCCCTTCTCCCACTGCCTTCGATCTTTCCCAGTATCAGGGTCTTTTCAAATGAGTCAGTTCTTCACAGCAGGTGGCCAGAGTATTGGAGCTTCAGCTTTAGCATCAGTCCTTTCAATGGATATTCATGACTGATTTCCTTTAGGATGGACTGATTGGATCTCCTTGCAGTCCAAGGGACTCTCAAGAGTCTTCTCCAACACCACAGTTCCAAAAGCATCAATTCTTCAGCACTCAGCTTTCTTTACAGTCCAACTCTCACATCCATATATGACTACTAGAAAAACCTTAGCTTTGACTAGATGTACCTTTGTTGGCAAAGTAATGTCTCTACTTTTTAATATGCTGTCTAGGTTGGTCATAACTTTTCTTCCAAGGAGTAAGTGTCTTTTAATTTCATGGCTGCAGTCACCATCTGCAGTGATTTTGGAGTCAAAAATGAATAAATAAAGTTTGCCACTGTTTCCATTGTTCCCCATCTATTTGCCATGAAGTGATGGGATCAGATGCCATGATCTTCGTTTTCTGAATGTTGAGCTTTAAGCCAACTTTTTCACTCTCCTCTTTCACTTTCATCATGAGGCTCTTTAGTTCTTTGCTTTCTGCCATAAGGGTGGTGTCATCTGCATATCTGAGGTTATTGATATTTCTCCTGGCAATCTTGATTTCAGCTTGTGCTTCATCCAGCCCAGTGATTCTCATGATTCACTCTGCATATAAGTTAAATAAGCAGGGTGACAATATACAGCCTTGACATACTCCTTTTCCTATTTGGAACCAGTCTGTTGTTCCATGTCCAGTTCTAACTGTTGCTTCCTGATCTGCATACAGATTTCTCAAGAGGCAGGTCAGGTGGTCTGGTATTCCCATCTCTTTCAGAATTTTCCACAGTTTATTGTGATCCACACAGTCAAAGGCTTTGGCATAGTCAATAAACCAGAAGCAGATGTTTTTCTAGAACTCTTGCTTTTTCGATGATCCAACAGATGTTGGCAATTTGATCTCTGGTTTCTCTTCTTTTTCTAAATCGAGCTTGAACATCTGGAATTTTACAGATCAAATTTTACAGAGAATTTTGAGCATTTTAGTAAGGTAACTAGTTTGTGAGATGAGTGCAATTGTGCAGTAGTTTGAGCATTATTTGGCATTACCTTTCTTTAGGATTGGGATGAAAATTGACATTTTCCAGTCCTGTGGCCACTGCTGAGTTTTCCAAATTTGCTGGCATATCAAGTATGGCACTTTCACAGCATCATCTTTTAGGATTTGAAATAGCTCAACTGGAATTCCATCACTTCCACTAGCTTTGTTCATAGTGAGCCTTTTCTGGCTCTAGGTGAGTGATCACACCATCGTGATTATCTGGGTTGGGAAGATCTTTTTTGTATAGTTCTTCTGTGTATTCTTGGCACCTCTTCTCAATATCTTCTGCTTCTGTTAGGTGCATACCATTTCTGTACTTTATTGTGCCCAACTTTGCATGAAATATTCCCTTGGTATCTCTAATTTTCTTGATCTCTAGTCTTTCCCATTCTATTGTTTTCCTCTATTTCCTTGCATTGATCACTGAGGAAGGCTTTCTTATCTCTCCTTGCTATTCTTTGGAACTCTGCATTCAAATGGGTATATATTTCCCTTTCTCCTTTGCCTTTTACTTCTCTTCTATTCACAACTATTTTTAAGGCCTCCTCAGACAACCATTTTGCCTTTTTGCACTTATTTTCCTTGGGGATGGTCCTGATCCCTGCCTGCTGTACAATGTCACGAACATCTGTCCATAGTTCTTCAGGCACTCTATCAGGTGTAATCCCTTAAATCTGTCACTTCTACTGTATAATTGTAAGGGATTTGATTTAGGTCACACCTGAATGGTCTATTGGTTTTCCCTACTTTCTTCAATTTAAGTCTGAATTTGGCAATAAGGAGTTCATGGTCTGTGCCACAGTCTGCTCCCGGTATTGTTTTTGCTGACTGTTTAGAACTTCATTGTTGTCTGCAAAAAATATAATCAATCTGATTTTGGTATTGGCCATCTGGTGATGTCCATGTGTAGAGTCTTCTCTTGGGTTGTTTGTTCAGAACAACTCATTATGCAATAAATATTAATTATGGAGTATCTTTGTGAGCTAGACTATGAAATACTTGTTAAGAATTTAGATAATCCAGGCATGATATGATTTACCTCTGACCAATAATATGGAATTGGCCAAAATTTTTGAAACCATTTTCTGCAAAGGTGGTTTTATCTTTGCTTACAAAAAAGTGTACTGGGTCAAGAGACTAGGGCTAATTAGGGGGTTTAATGGAACAATGGGACATTAAGCAAATGATTTCACCTCTCTGTGCCTCAGTTTCCTCATGTGAAACATGAAGGTAGCAGTATAACTATCACTGTGATAGCTGATGCTACATATGCTCTTGTATGTGCCAGGCACTGTTCTAAATTCTTTACATATATTCCCTCATTTAATCCTCACAACAATGCTAGGAAGTAATTTCTATTCATTTTCCTGATGGGGAAACTGAGGCACAGACAGAGGAAATAGTGGGCCCAAGGTTGGATGAATCAATAACTGGAATAAAGATTGCCGGGAGAAATATCAACAACCTCAGATATGCAGATGATACCACTCTTATGGCAGAAAGTGAAGAACTAAAGAGTCTCTTGATGAAAGTGAAAGAGGAGAGTGAAAAAGCTAGATTAAAATTCAACATTCAAAAAATGAAGTTCATGGCATCTGGTCCCATCACTTCATGGCAAATAGATGGGTAAACAATGGAAACGGTGGCAGACTTTATTTATTTATTTTTGACTCCAAAATCACTGCAGATGGTGACTGCAGCCATGAAATTAAAAGATGCTTGTTCCTTGGAAGAAAAGCTATGACAAACCTAGATAGCATATTAAAAAGCAGACAATACTTTGCCAACAAAGGTCTGTCAAGTCAAAGCTATGGTTTCTCCAGTAGTCATGTACAGATGTGGGAGAGCTGGACAATAAAAAAGGCTGAGCACTGAATAATTGACACCTTTGAGCTTTGGTGCTGGAGATCACCATGGTGCTGTTATATCTTTGCTGGATATAACAGCAAAGAGATCAAGCCAATCAATCCTAAAGGAAATCAGTCCTTAAAATTCATTGGGAGGACTGATGCTGAAGATAAAGTTCCAATACTTTGGCCACCTGATGGGAAGAACTGACACTGGAAAAGACCTTGATGCTAGGAAAGATTGAAGGCAGGAGGAGAAGAGGACAATACAGGATGAAATGGTTGGATGGCATCACAGACTCAATAGACATGAGTTTGAGCAAATTCCGGAAAATGGAGAAGGACAGGGAAGCCTGGCATCTGCAGTCCATGGGGTCGCAAACAGTCCAACATAACTGAGCAACTGAACAGCAGGTAAAGCAACAGCAAGGTTACAACAGTCAGTAAGTGAATGGCGTTTACTAGATGACCTCCTAGTTCAGAGCCATTCAATTCTATTCTGTAAAAGCCATTTCCAGTTTGGAGCTGGGAGCCCTGCTTAGGCCTCAAGGCCATACCTGAGAGAGTCAATTCTTAGGTATGTTGATAAGAAGTCCGGGGTGCCTGAGGAGGAGAAAGGGATCTGGGGCTTTCAAGGAGGGGATAGGAGTCTGAGGTTCTCAAGGAGGAGATAAGTACAAATATTTTTTCTACATTCCTTAGTCTCAGTCGCATAAAGTGTGTGTTTTTTTTTTTCCCTTAAAGCCCAGAACTGATCATTACACAACAAAAAAACCCATCTTACACTCTGTACTAAGGATTATATAACAACAAAGTATCCTGCTTGAGGACATGTTTCTCCTATTTAAGAACCTGCTGACTAATCCTTTTATCTTAAAATATATATTAAAGGAATGGGTCTGGTTTGGTTAAGTTCATTTCATTTCTATCGTTTAGTCATGTCTGACTCTTTGCAACCCCATGGACTGCAGCACACCATGCTTCCCTGTCCATCACCAACTCTCAGAGCTTGCTCAAACTCATGTCCATCGACACAGCAATGCCATCCAATGATCTCATCCTTTGTTGTCACTTTCTCCTCCTGCTTTCAGTTTTTCCCAGCATCAGGGTCTTTTCCAGTGAGTCAGTTCTTCGCATCAGGTGGCCAAAATATTGGAGTTTCAGCTTTAGCATCAGACCTTCCAATGAATAGTCATGACTGATTTCCTCTAGCATTGACTGGTTGGATCTCCTTGCAGTCTAAGGGACTCTCAAGAGTCTTCTCCAACACTACAGTTCAAAAGCATCAATTCTTCATTTCTCAGCTTTCTTTATGGTTCAACTCTCATATCCATACCTGAATACTAGAAAAGCCATAGCTTTGACTAGACGGACCTTTGTTGGCAAAGTGATGTCTGTGCTTTTTAATATGCTGTCTGGATTTGTCTTAGCTTTTCTTCCAAGGAGCAAGCATCTTTTAATTTCATGGCTGCAGTCACCATCTGGAGTGATTTTGGAGCCCAAGAAAATAAAGTCTGCCACTGTTTCCATTGTTTCCCCATCTATTTGCCATGAAGTGATGGGACTAGATGCCATTATCTTAGTTTTTTTTAATGTTGAGTTTAAGCCAGCTTTTTCACTCTCCTCTTTCACTTTCATCAAAAGGCTCTTTAATTCTTCTTCACTTTCTCCCATAAGGGTGGTGAAATCTGCATATCTGTGGTTATTGATATTTCTCCCGGCATTCTTGATTCCTGCTTGTACTTCATCGAGCCCGGCATCTCACATGATGTACTCTGCATATAAGTTAAATAAACAGGGTGATGATATACAGCCTTGACATACTCCTTCCCCAATTTGGAATCAGTACATTGTTCCATGTCTGCTTCTAACTGTTGCTTCCTGACCTGCACACAGGTTTCTCAGGAGGCAGGTCAGGTGGTCTGGTATTCTCATCTCTTTAAGAATTTTCCACAGTTTGTTGTGATCCACACAGTCAAAGGCTTTGACATAGTCAATAAAGCAGAAGTAGATATTTTGCTTTTTCTATGATCCAACGGATGTTGGCAATTTGATCTCTGGTTTCTCTTTCTTTTCTAAATCCAGCTTGAACATCTGGAAGCCCTTGGTTCATATACTGTTGAAGTCTCATTTGGATAATTTTGAGTATTACTTTGCTAATGTGTGAGATGAGTGCAATTGTGTGGTAGTTTGAACATTTTTGGCATTGCCTTTCTTTGAAATTGGAATGTAAACTGACCTTTTCCAGTCCTGTGATCACTGGTGAGTTTTCCAAATTTGCTGGCATATTGAGTGCAGCAGTTTCACAGCATCATCTTTTAGGATTTGAAATAGTTCAACTGGAATTCCATCATCTCCATTAGCTTTGTTCATATTGATGCTTCTTAAGGGCCACTTGACTTTGGACTCCAGGATGCCTGGCTGTAGGTAAGTGATCACACCATCGTGGTTATCTGAGTCATGAAGATCTTTTTTGTATAGTTCTGTGTGTTCTTGCCACCTCTTCTTCACATATTCTGCTTCTGTTAAATGCATACCATTTCTGTACTTTATTGTGTCCATATTTGCATGAAATATTCCCTTGGTATCTCTAATTTTCTTGAAGTGCTCTCTAGTCTTTCTCATTCTATTATTTTCCTCTATTTCTTTGCATTTATCACTGAGGAAGGCTTTCTTATCTCTCTTTGCTATTCTTTGGAACTCTGCATTCAGATGGGTATATCTTTCCTTTTCTCCTTCGCCTTCCATTTCTCTCTTTTTTTTCAGCTATTTGTAAGGCCTCCTCAGACAACCATTTTGCTTTTTTGCATTTCTTTTTCATGGGGATGGTCTTGATCACTGGTAAGACCTTTCTATTGTTAGTTCTAATCCCCTTATCTTAAAATGTAGAATGTGGAAGTGGGTCTGGTAAGACCTTTACAACCTTGAGACATTCTTTTGATTTACTGTAATAACCAACTGAAGAAGTATATAGATCCCTTGCTAAGACTAGTGAGGGGGCACTCTCCATCCCCATTCTGATGTCTATGTCAGAAACGATCTCTGTCCTTTTTTATAGTGTAATAAACTCTTCTACACAAAAGCTCTTGAGTATCAACCCTGATCCCGAAGTGAAATCTTCCAAAATCACGAATCTGACATTGTTCATGTAAGCTATCATACTCTTCTGTTTAAACCTGAGTCAGAAGGCAGGACCTCAGAGATCTGAGAAGCAGTAAGGGTAGAATTGAATCTCCTGGAACCTGGGAAATGCAGCCAGGGTCCCTCTGTCCAATTTACAGCAAGGAATCCAGCGGGCATAACATTTGGTGGTAAGTCTCCCTCCATATAGTTATAGTTTAGGAACAAAAAAATAAAGGCAACCCAGGTTCTAGTAGACTGTATCAAATGTTTTATGTGAGATGCTTTAATGCTGATGTTTGAAGCTGAGTGGGTTTAGAGGACTTGTTCTATATTTTATCTTGGTATAAGTAATTTGTTCTCTGGGTTTAAGATATTTTTGTGCATTTCCCTTGGCCCTTGGAGGCCCCAAGGGACAAAGTGATAGGTGTGCCTAATCCAAATCTAAAGTGGATCCGCTTTTTTACTGAAGGAAAAAAAAAAATGATACAAAATTGTTCGCCAGGACTGTTGGTGTTAGTTGGCTAATTGAGCTCCATCCTATCCTTCTCTATTGAGGATAGCTTCTTCATTTGATCTCTTGCTTTTTTGCCTCTGATCTGAAAGTTATTTCCAAGCATGCCACAGTAACCTAGAGAGCCACTCTAATGTTCATTTAAAAGCTGTTTTTCATTAGTTCTTCTGCTAAAATGACCCATGGAAAGTATTAGACCCACATGTAATAATAACAAAAATATCAAAATACAAAAGTTTAAAAATAGGCTTCTTCCTACAGTCACCATTGCCATTTCACCCAAGGTGAAACTGTCAGAAGCCAAAATATTAACCACCAATAGTGACTCCAGTATCTTCCATTCCAGAAAATAGGAAACTAGCAAGGACCTTGAAGGGTCATCTGGTTAAGCCTCCTGATTCCAGATTAGTGCGTATACAACAGATTAGCAGTCAAATCAATTATAGGAGTGGCTTCTGGGGGTATTGATGACCAATATGTTTTGACTTACAAATAGACTTATCTACTATCTTCCTAAAGCATGCCATGGGTTATGCTCATTCTCCTGGGGTGACTCCTTCATGTTTCAGATCTCCTTTGGTTCCCTGGTATATTGTGAGTACCATTTTATCTCCCAAGTTGATAATATCATTTGGAAAATGATTAATATGTGAAGAGCATCAAGCAGGGGCTGGTCCATATGGTGCTGAATAGCATGGAGATTTATTATTCTTCTGTATTTTAATTTTTAATTGACACCAAAGACAATGATGGAAACCTGATACCTATCCTTGGGAGCTTATAATTCTTCTTTTTATTATTTCTAATTCCAAGCTAAGGATCCCCACAAGGCATATTGAAACGTGTACCTGCAATAAGTGAGAGACCATCTGAAGGCTTTGGAATTGCACTTCTGGATCCTGAATTTCCTCATTGAGAGTAGTGTGCACAAAGGGTCTGGCAGGAAACAGGCATTTAATAAATGTATAAATTCTTCTCAGCAAATGATGATCCAGTAAAGTAGCACTATTAATTTCCCTTTTTCCTTTAACAGGGCTCCTCAATTCAATACCACTTCAAAGGCTAAGAAGTCTAGCCTGGTCTATCCTGCTCTTTATCTTTATTTTATTCTTTTCATTCCCAATCCTTCCTTCTTCCTCTTTCATTGCCCACAGTCTCCTTCTTAATGCTCTTCCCTTCCTCTCTAACAAGCACACTGAGTTCTGTTTGTGCACAGCCAGTGAGAAAACATGAATCAGCTGGATGGCGTATATCTTGCCAAGTGGATATGATGGATTGGAAGCCTCATTCCTACTGTGGTGTGTGATTATTATTTTGATTAAGTCTCTGGAGAAAACAGTGACAACTAAGACAGGGCCACCAACATATGCCTACCTCATAAATCTTTGCTGTAGGCCCAGTATTTGGCTTGACCTTCTCTAACACTTAAGCCATTCCCCAGCCCCTAGCTCAGAGAGTCAGAAAAATTGGCTCCTCATCTTACAGCACTCTATATTTGGGGAGAAGAAAAGGGAGGAGGGAAGAATCGAGCCTACAGCTAAAAGGTTTATGAAAACTGACTAGCTAGGAGATCCTCTCTAGGCAGAAAACAATGATAAAAATAGTCACTTGTAGCTGAAATGAAGCTACACTCTGGTGGCTTCAAGTCATTTCATTCTTTCTTTGTCTAACACAAACAAGTTTCTGCTACAGTTAGCACTACACAGGCAGTTGGACAAAGATTGGGAAGTTCCAAGCCAGATCCTAATAGTGAGTGTGCATCAGGACTGCCAGCAGCAGCTGCTTTATTTCTGGGATTGATGGCAGAAACAGAGGAAGCAGCTGAATTCCTGGGACACAGTGAAAATACCTGGGCTCAGGTGGAGTTTGTTAGACTGTGTATTAGTTTGCTAGAGCTACTATACAAAGTATCACAAACCGAGTGGCTTAAACAACAGAAATTTATCTTCCCAGTTCTGGAGACTACAAGTCTGAAAACAAGGTGACAGCAGAGTTGGTTCCCTCTGAGGACTGTGAGGGAGAATCTGGTCTATGCCTCTCTCTTAATTTCTGGTAAACTATTTCTGGCAATATTTGATGTCTCTTGGCTTGTAGATCATGTCTTAATCTTTATGTGGCCTTGTCCCTGTGTACATATATGTGTGCAAATTTCCCCTTCTTATAATGATATCATATTGGATTAGGGGTCCACCTTACTACAGTATAGGCTTCCCTGGTGGGTCAGATAGTAAAGAATCTCCCTGTAATGCAGGAGACCCAAGTTTGATCCCTGGGTTGGGAAGACCTCCTGGAGAAGGAAATGGCAACCCACTATAGTATAGTTGCTTGGAGAATTACATGGACAGAGAAGCCTGGCAAGCTACAGTCCATAGGGTCACAAAGAGTTGGACATGACTGAGTGACCAACACTACTACAGTATGACTTCATCTTAACTAAGTACTTCTGCAATGATCTTATTTCCAAAAAAGGTTACATTCTAAGGTACTGGTGATAGGGACTCCAACATATGAATTTGAAGGGGACATAGTTAAACTCATACCAGTTCCAGGGACAGGAGAGGTAAAGCCTGGCATAGGCATAAAAAACACTATTGTTTTTGTTAATGATAAGAACAGGCAACATCATCTATTGAATTTGTGCTAGATACTGGGCTGGATTCTCAGATGCCTTGTTTCATTATTTGCATCACAAATCTATACAGTAGGTACTTAACTATTATGCCCATGTTTCAGCATACAAAACTAAGGCCCTAGAAAGAAAAATGACTTGCTCCATAAAGGGAATTTGACTTGGCCCAAGTCATGGGTCCAGTAAATGGCAGAGTGACATTTGAACTCAGATCCATATGACACCAAGGTATCTCTGAAATGCTCTTTGCACTATGCTGTTGTTCAGTCGCTCAGTTGTTTCCAACTCTTTGCGACCTCATGGACTACCTCATGGATAGTACAATAACGTCACTCTCTCTCAGAGTTTGTTCAAACTCATGTCCATTGAGTCAGTGATGCTATCCAACCATTTCATCCTCAGTCACCCCCTTCTCCTCCTGCCATCAATCTTTCCCAGCATTAAGGTCTTTCCCAATGTGTTGGCTCTTCGCATCAGGTGGTCAAAATATTGGAGCTTCAGCTTCACCATCATCCTTTCCAGTGAATATTGAGGGTTTATTTCCTTCAGGATTTACTTGTTTGATATCCTTGCTATCTAAGGGACTCTCAAGAGTCTTCTCCAGAACCACAGTTCAAAGGCATCAGTTCTTTGGCCCTCAACCTTCTTTGTGATCCAACTCTCACATCCCTACAAGACTACTGAAAAAAGCATAGTTTTGACTATACTTTGATAGCAAAGTGATATTCTGGTTTTTAATAGCCCATCTAGGTTTGTCACAGCTTTTCTTCCAAGGAGCAAGTATCTTTTAAATTCATGGCTGCAGTCACCATCCACAGTGATCCTGAAGCCCAAGAAAATAAAATCTGTCACTGTTTCCATTTTCCTCCCATCTATTTGCCATGAAGTGATGGGACCGGATGCCATGATCTTAGTTTTTTGAATGTTGAATTTTAAGCCAGCTTCTTCATCCTCCTCTTTTCACCTTCATCAAGAGGCTCCTTAGTTTCTCTTCACTTTCTGCCATTAAAGTGGTATCATCTGCATATCTGAGCTTGTTGATATTGATTCCAGCTCATGAGTCATCCAGCCCAGCATTTTGCATGATGTACTCTGCATATAAGTTATACTTTGCACCATACTCTTTTGCTAATTAGGATGCCCTCACTTGCCCCATTTCAGGACATGAAACCTGAAGAGAAATTCTGATTTTAGAACTGGTAGGATCTGTTTAAGGATCTTGGGTGGCTGAAGCATCTTCCTTGGAGAGCTTTAAGAGTAGGAGACCTCTCTGCCAGAATCTGTTGGTGTGATAAGAGGCTATCTAAAGGTAGAGATGTAGGTAAGATGATCTCCAGTAAATGGCAGGTGTATAAGTGGCAGGAGGAGAGGTTAGAAGAAAAGGATGTAGAGATGGTAGAGTTCTAAGGAACCAGTACAATCGGTGAGACATAATGGTGCATACTCATATAGCATTTATTATATACTAAGCATTGTTTAAGTACTTTATATATATTTACTCATTCAACCATCAAAATCACCCTATATGGTGGGGTCCATCTTTGTCCTTGGTTTATAAAAAGGAAATTAAGGCACAAAATTTTGAATAACTTGTCTAAAATTTCACAAAAAAATGCATATCAAGACTGAGATTTGAATATAAGCAGTTTGATTCCAGTCAACCCCAAGAAATTTGCTTTTCTCTGATTAAACAATTCACTCAGATCCACTACCCATACTGTGAAATGCATGTTATCCAGTGCAACTTATGTTAAGAAGCATTAAATTGCCTCCTTTAATCTTCACAAAAACCACATGAGGTATGACATCTGTTATTACATCAGTGCCATGGGATAGCAGAAGAAATCAAGGTTCGATTCACAAGCAGAGCTGAGATTCAAGCCTAGGTCTGGCTTACCTCAACACTATGCAACTATGTGTCTCACTGCCTTATGGTTTGCTGGGCTGATTGTTAAATCAATTCCTTCCAAGATAAGAAAGCTGATAAAAGATGTGATTGCTCTTAAGATGTATATGTATTTTAACAGAGATTCTTGGAAACACAAACCTTTCCCCAGAGTAAAGTTCCTCTTAGATATTTCATCACTTGCAGCAAGTTAGACTGCTTAATGGCACACATCTTTTACATGCAAGCACCAAGAACGCTTGAGATTCTGTGTGTACCAATGTATGAGATGGAGGAGATTTCTATATATATTGATATTAGTTCAAGAGATATTATAAATAAATTAAATGAGTATGCAAATTATATGCAAACACATTTAATAGCATTCTTTCATGAAAGGGATGCCAGCAAGCCAATAAAGTGGGCAGTGTTTTCTGTTCCACTAATGGCTAAGCTGGGAAACTGTGTAGGACAAAGCTGGCCAAAATACCCTCTATAAGCAAATGGAGACGAGTTTGTTACCTTTGTTCCCAAGAATCTGTATAAATCACTACATAATTCCAAAGCCTAATGTTTTCCCTGTATGGTCACTGATTCTGTCCTAAAACTCAAGAACACCACGTGTTAGTGAAAAGAACCTTCTGTATAAGAAGAGCTAGGTTCTAGTTGAATTTCTGCTTTGGACCATGTATGTATCCTTGGGCAAGTTATTTGACTTCTCTGAGTATCACTTACCCCTGATTATAAAGAAAGGGATAAGATGTAATTATCTCTGAATCTCTTTCCATTTAAATATTCTGTTTAATTATTAAAATATCTTCAAATTCTTAGCCTTTGAGTCATTAATGGATTGGGTGAGAAAAGCATTATTTCTTAAAAGTCTATTAAAATGTACTTGTAGAAAAAAAAATAAATAAAATGTACTTGTAGGAAAAAACTACTGGAGAGCATTTGCAAGTAGATCTATTTAGACCTCACCTGCTTAAAGGTACAAGAAATACCAATACCTGCTTTGCAGATTTATATCGCACTTACTCAGCCAAGCCCATATCTCTCCCTCTCTGAGTAACTTAGGTTCAGGATCTAAGATAGACCCTAGGAGAATTTCTATAAAGAAGGCTTTGTGGAGTGCATTTTGACAGATGGTTGGAGGCACCAAATTCTTTCATTTTATTATTAATTTTTGTTGAAGTATAGTGGCTTTACAATGTTGCATTACTTTCTGCTCTACAGTGAAGTGAATCAGTTATACATATACATATCTCTCCTCTTTTTTTAGATTTCCTTCCCATTTAGGTCACCACAGAACACTAAGTAGAGTTCCCTGTGCTGTACAATAGGTTCTCATTATTTATCTATTTTATGCATAGTAGTCAATCCCAATCTCCCATTTCGTCTCATCCCTCTTCCTCCCTTGGCATCCATAAGTTTGCTTTCTATATTTGTATCTCTATTTCTGCTTTCCAAATAAGTTCATCTGTACTATTTTTCTAGATTGCACATATAAGTGATGTTATACAATATTTGTTTTTCTCTTTCTGACATACTTCACTCTGTATTTTCCATCTCTAGGTCTATCCACATCTTTGCAAATGGTGCTACTTTGTTCATTTTTATGGCTGAGCAATATTCCACTGTATATATTTACCATATCTACTTTATCCATTCTTCTGTTGATAGACATTTAGATTTCTTCTATATTCTGGCTAATGGAAATAGTGCTGAAATGAACATTGGGGTGCATGCATCTTTTTGAATTGTGATTTGTGTTAGGTATATAACCAGGAGTGGGATTTCTAGGTCATATGGTAGTTCTATATTTTTATGGTAGTTCTAGTTTTTTGAGGAACCTCTATACCATTCTCCATAATGGCTGTACAATTTACATTCCAATCAACAGGGTATCAGGGTTTCTGTGTCTGCACACCTTCTCCAGCATTTATTGTTTGTAGATTTTCTGATGATGGCCATTCTGACCTATGTGAGGTGATGTTTCGTTGAGGTTTCGATTTGCACTTCTCTAATAATTAGTGCTATTGAGCATCTTTACATGTGTTTTTTGGCCATCCGAATGTTTCCTTTGGAGAAGTGTCTATTTAGATTTTCATCCTGTTTTTGATTGGGCTTCCCTGGTGGCTCAGAAGTTAAAGCGTCTGCCTGGAATGCGGGAGACACGGGTTTGATCCCTGGGTCAGGAAGATCCACTGGAGAAGAAAATGGCAACCCACTCCAATACTCTTGCCTGGAGAATTCCATGGAGGGAGGAGCTTGGTAGGCTATAGTCCATGAGGTCGCAAAGAGTGGGACATGACTGAGTGACTTCACTTTCACTTTCACTTTCCTTAATGTTTTGGATATTGAGCTGCATGAGCTATTCTCATATTTTGGAGATTAATTCCTTGTCAATTGTGTCATTTGCAAATATTTTATTCCATTCTGAGAGTTGTCTTATTGTTTTGTTTATGGGTTCCTTTGCTGTGCAAAAGCTTTTAAATTTAATTAGATCACATTTGTTTATCTTTTAATTTTTATTACTCTATGAGGTGGGTCAAAGAGGATCTTGCTGCAATTTATGTCAAAGACTGTTCTATCCATGTTTTCCTCTAAGAGTTTTATAGTTTCTGACTTTACATTTAGGTGTTCAATCCATGTTGAGTTCATTTTTGTGTGTGGTGTTAGGAAGTGTTCTATTTTTATCCTTTTCATGTAGCTGTCCATTTCTCCTAACATCACTTATTGAAGATATTACCTTCTCTATTGTATACATATTCTTGCCTCCTTTGTCATAGATTAGGTGAGCATAGGTGTGTGAGTTCATTTTTGGGCTTTCTATGCTATTCCATTCATATTCCACTCATATTCCACTCAATATGCCAACAAATTTGGAAAACTCAGCAGTGGCCACAGGACTGGAAAAGGTCAGTTTTCATTCCAATCCCAAAGAAAGGCAATGCCAAAGAATGCTCAAACTACCGCACAATTGCACTCATCTCACATGCTAGTAAAGTAATGCTCAAAATTCTCCAAGCCAGGCTTCAGCAATATGTGAAACGTGAACTTCCAGATGTTCAAGCTGGTTTTAGAAAAGGCAGAGGAACCAGAGATCAAATTGCTAACATCCACTGGATCATAGAAAAAGCAAGAGAGTTCCAGAAAAACATCTATGCTTTATTGACTATGCCAAGGCCTTTGACTGTGTGGATCACAATAAACTGTGGAAAATTCTGAAAGAGATGGGAATACCAGACCACCTGATCTGCCTCTTGAGAAATCTGCATGCAGGTCAGGAAGCAACAGTTAGAACTGGACATGGAACAACAAACTGATTCCAAATAGGAAAAGGAGTCTGTCAAGGCTTTATATTTTCATCCTGTTTATTTAACTTATATGCAGAGTACATCATGAGAAACGCTGGGCTGGAAGAAGCACAAGCTGGAATCAAGATTGCCGGGAGAAATATCAATAACCTCAGATATACGTGACACCACCCTTATGGCAGAAAGTGAAGAGGAACTAAAAAGCCTCTTGATGAAAGTTAAAGTGGAGAGTGAAAACGTTGGCTTAAAGCTCAATATTCAGAAAACAAAGATCATGGCATCTGGTCCCATCACTTCATGGGAAATAGATGGGGGAACAGTGGAAACAGTGGCTGACTTTATTTTTTTGGGCTCCAAAATCACTACAGATGGTGACTGCAGCCATGAAATTAAAAGATGCTTACTCCTTGGAAGTAAAGTTATGACCAACCTAGACAGCATATTCAAAAGCAGAGACATTACTTTGCCAACAAAGGTCCGTCTAGTCAAGGCTATGGTTTTTCCTGTGATCATGTATGGATGTGAGAGTTGGACTGTGAAGAAGGCTGAGTGCCAAAGAATTGATGCTTTTGAACTGTGGTGTTGGAGAAGACTCTTGAGAGTCCCTTGGACTGCAAGGAGATCCAACCAGTCCATTCTGAAGGAGATCAGTCCTGGGATTTCTTTGGAAGGAATGATGCTAAAGCTGAAACTCCAGTACTTTGGCCACCTCATGCAAAGAGTTGACTCATTGGAAAAGACTCTGATGCTGGGAGGGATTGGGGGCAGGAGGAGAAGGGGATGACAGAGCATGAGATGGCTGGATGACATCACTGACTCGATGGACGTGAGTCTGGGTGAACTCTGGGAGATGGTGATGGACAGGGAGGCCTGGTGTGCTGCGATTCATGGGGTCGCAAAGAGTCGGACATGACTGAGCAACTGAACTGAACTGAACTGATGCTATTCCATTGGCCTATATTTCTGTTTTTGTACCAGTACCATCTTATTTGATTACTGTAGCTTTCTAGTATAGTCTAAAGTCAGGTAGCCTGATTCCTCCAAGCACATTTTTCTTTCTCAAAAAGACTGCTTTGGCTTTTCAGAGTCTTTTGTGTTTCCATAAAAATTGCAAAATAATTTGTTATAATTCTGTGAGAAATTCCATAGGTAATTTGATAGGGATTTCACTGAATCTGTAGATTTCTTTGGGTAGTACAGTAATTTTCAAAATATTGATTCTTCCAGTCCAAGAACGTGGTATATTTCTCCGTATATTTGTGTTGTCCTTGATTTCTGTCACCAATATATTACAGCTTTCTGAGTACAGGTCTTTCGGCTCCTTTATTCCTAAATATTTTATTTTTCCTGTGGTATTAAATGAAATTGTTTCCTTAATTTCTCTTTCTTAACTTTCTTTGTTAGTGTATATGAATGCAAGAGATTTATCTGTATTAATTTTGCATCCTGTAATTTATCAAATTCATTGATGAGCTCTACTAGTTTTTTAGGAGCATCTTTATGATTTTCTATATATAATATCATGTCATATGCAAACAGTGACAGTTTGACTTCTTCTTCCCCAATATGGATTCCTTTTATTTCTTTTCTTCTCTGCTATCTGTGTCTAGGACTTCCAAAAGCGTGTTGAACAAAAGTGATATGAGTAACATCCTTATCTTGTTGCTGATCGTAGAGGAAATGCTTTCATCTTTTCAACACTGAGTATGTTATTAGCTGTAGGTTTGTCATATATGGCTTTTATTATGTTGTGGTAGGTTCTGTCTAAGACTTTTGGAGAGTTTTTAACATAAATGAGTGTTGAATTTTATTATAAGTTTTTCTGTATTTATTGATATGTTTATATGGTTTTTATTCTTTAATCTGTTAATATAGTGTATCACATAGATTGATTTTCATGACTTGAAGAATCCTTGCACCCCTGGGATAAATCCAAATTGATCAGGGTATATAATACCTTCAATATATTGTTGGATTTGGTTCACTATTTTGTTGAGGATTTTTGCATCTATATTTATTAGTGATATTGGCCTGTAACTTTTTTTGGTGTGGTATCTTTGCCTGGCTTTGGTATCAGGGTGACGATACCCTCATAAAATCAGTTTGGGAGTGGTCCTTTGTCTACTAGTTTTTGGAAGAGTTTGAGAAGGATATGTATTAGCTCTTCTCTAAATGTTTGATAGAATTTGCCTGTGAAGCCATCTGGTAGTGGACTTATGTTTGTTGGAAAATTATTAATCAGTTTCAGTTTCATTAATTGTGATTGGTCTGTTCACATTTTTTTTTTCTTCTGGTTCAGTATTGGAAGATAGTATCTTTTTAAGAATTTGTCCATTTTTTTCCTAGTTGGCCATTTTATTGGCATATAGTTGCTTGTAGTATTCTCTTATGATCCTTTGTATTTGTGCTGTGACAGTTGTAACATACCTTCTTCATTTCTAATTTTACTGATTTGGTCCTCTCCTTTTTTCTCATGATGAGTCTGGCTAAAGTTTTTTTAGCTTTGTTTTTCTCAAAGAACTATTAGTTTCATTGATCTTTGCTATTGTTTTCTTCATTTTTATTTCACTTACTTCTGCTCTGATCTTTATGATTTCTTTTCTTCAACTAGTTTGGGTTTTGTTTGTTCTTTTCTCTCTAGTTGATTTAGGTGTCAAGTTAGGTTGTTTATTTGAGATTTTTCTCCTTTCTTGAGATGAGATTGTATTGCTATAAATTTCCCTCGTAGAGTTGCTTTTGCTGCATTTCATAGGTTTGGGGTCACCATGTTTTCATTGTCATTTATTTCTAGATATTTTAAAATTTCATCTTTGATTTCTTCAATGATCCATTGGTTATTTAGTAGCATACTGTTTAGCCTCCATGTGTTTGGGTTTTTTACAGCTTTTCCTATAATTGATTTTAAAATTCGTGGTTGGAAAAATGCTTAATATGATTTCAATTTTCTTAAATTTACAGAGGCTTGATTTCTGATCTGAGATAAGATCTATCCTGGAGAATGTTCCTAGTGCATTTGAGAAGAAAGTATATTTTGCTGCTTTCATTTGGGATGTCTTCTAAATATAAATTAATTCTATCTGGTATAATGTGTCATCTAAGGCTTTTGTTTTTTAAATTCTTTGTCTGGATGGTCTGTGCATTGGAGTAAGTGGGGTGTTAAAATGAAAGTGAAGTCACTCAGTCATGTCCAACTCTTTGTGACCCCATGGACTGTAGCCTACAAGGCTCCTCTGTCTATGGGATTTTCCAGACAATACTGGAGTGGGTTGCCATTTCTTTCTCCAGGGGATCTTCCCAGCCCAGGGATCAAACCCGGGTCTCCTTCATTGTAAGCAGACGTTTTTACCATCTGAACCACCAGGGAAGTCAGGGTGTTAAAGCCCCACTATTATGGTATTACCATTGATTTCCCCTCTTATGCCAGTTAGCATTTGTCTTAAGTATCAAGATGCTTCTGTGTTGGGTACATGCTGCTGCTGCTGCTAAGTTGCTTCAGTTGTGTCTGACTCTGTGCAACCCCATAGACAGGAGCCCACTAGGCTCCTCTGTCCCTGGGATTCTCCAGGCAAGAATACTGGAGTGAGTTGCCATTTCCTTCTCCAATGCATGAAAGTGAAAAGTGAAAAGTGAAAGTGAAGTTGCTCAGTCATGGCCGACTCTTAGCAACCCCATGGACTGCAGCCTACCAGGCTCCTCTGTCCATGGGATTTTCCAGGCAAGATTACTGGAGTGGGTTGCCATTGCCTTCTCCAGTGTTGGGTACATAAATATGCACAACTGTTTTATCTTCTCAGATTTATCCCTTGATCATTATCTAATGTCCTTCCTTATCTCTTGCAACAGTCTTTATTACAAAGTCTACTTTTTCTGATGTGACTATTTCTACTCCAGCTTTCTTTTGATTTCCATTGCATGGACTATGTTTTTTCATGCTCCCACTTTCAGTCTATATATTTCCCTAGGTCTGAAGTTGGTTTCTTGTAGAGAGCATATATATCTGTCTTGTTTTGGTATCCACTCAGCCACTCTATGTCTTTTGGTTGGAATATTTAGTCCATTCACATTTAAGGTCCAGAAGCAGAAGGTATTAAACGAGGTGGCAAGAATACATGGAAAAGTTGTACAAAAAAGGTCTTAATGACCTGGATAGCCACAATGGTGTGGTCACTCACATAGAGCCAGACATCTTGCAGTCTGAAGTCAAGTGGGCATTAGGAAGCATTACTACCAACAAAGCTAGTGGAGGTGGTGGAATTCCAGCTGAGCTATTTCAAATCCTAAAAGATGACACTGTGAAAGTGCCACACTCAATATGCCAGCAAATTTGGAAAAATCAGCAGTGGCCACAGGACTGGAAAAGGACAGTTTTCATTCCAATGACAAAGAAGGGCAATGGCAAAAAATGTTCAAACACAATTGTTCTCATTTCACATGCTAGCAAGGTAATGCTCAACATCCTTCAAGCTAGACTTCAACAGTATCTGATCTGAGAAATTTCAGATGTAGAAGCTGTATTTAGAAAAGACAGAAGAACCAGAGATCAATTTATCAACATCCATTTGATCACAGAAAAAGCAAGGGAATTCCAGAAAAGCATCTGCTACATTACTACACTAAAGTCTTTGACTTTAGTTTATGACTTTGTTGTGAATCACAACAAACTGGAAAATTCTTAAAGAGATGGAAATACCAGACCACCTTACCTGCATCCTGAGAAATCTGTATGTAGGGCAAGAAACAACAGTTAGAACTGGACATGGAACAATGGACTGGTTTCAAATTGGGAAAGGAATATGTGAAAGCTTTATATCATTACTTTGCTTATTTAACTTATAGGCAGAGTTCAGTTCAGTTGCTTAGTTGTGTCCGACTCTTTGCGACCTCATGAACTGCAGCACGCCAAGCCTCCCTGTTCATCACCATCTCCCAGAGTTCACTCAAACTCACGTCCATCGAGTCAGTGATGCCATCCAGCCATCTCATCCTCTGTTGTCCCCTTTTCCTCCTGCCCTCAATCCCTCCCAGCATCAGAGTCTTTTCCAATGGGTCAACTCTTTGCATGAAGTGGCCAAAGTACTGGAGTTTCAGCTTTAGCATCATTCCTTCCAAAGAAATCCCAGGGCTGATCTCCTTTAAAATGGACTGGTTGGATCTCCTTGCAGTCCAAGGGATTCTCGAGAGTCTTCCCCAACACCACAGTTGAAAAGCACATGATGTGAAATACCAGACTGGATGAATCACAAGCTGTAATTAAGATTGCCAGGAAAAATATCAGTAACTTAAGATAAGCAGATGACATCACCTTAATGCAGAAAGTGAAGAGGAACTAACTAAAGAGCCCCATTGAGGAAGATGAAAGAGGAGAGTGAAAAACCTGGCTTAAAATTCAACATTCAAAAAATGAAAATCATGGCACCCTGTCCCATCACTTTATGGCAAATAGATGGGGAAAAAATGGAAACAATGACAAACTTTATTTTCATGGCCTCCAAATTCACTGTGTGTAGTGACTGTATACATGAAATTAAAAGACACTTGCTCCTTGGGAGAAAAGCTATGACAAACCTAGACAGTATTTTGAAAAACAGAGACATCACTTTGCCAACAATGGTCCATATAGTCAAGCTATGGTTTTTCCGGTAGTCATGTATGGATGTGAGAGTTGGATCATAAACAAGGCTGAGAGCCATAAAAATGATGCTTTTGAACTACGGTGCTGGAGAAGACTCTTGAGAGTTCCTTGGAAAGCAAGGAGATCAAACCAATCAATATTAAAGTAAATCAGCCATGAATATTCATTGGAAGGATTGACAGTGAAGCCAAAGTTCCAATACTTTGGCCACCTGATGCAAAGATCTAACTCATTGGAAAAGACTGATACTGGGAAAGATTGAAGGCAGGAGGAGAAGGGGGTGAGATGGTTGGATGGCATCACTGACTCAGTGGACATGAGTTGGAACAAACTCTGGGAGATGGTGAAGAACAGGAAAGCCTGGTGTGCTGCACTTTAGACAGTTCCCCTGCAGAGCAACCTGGAGCTTGAGCAGTGTAGACCACGAAAGCACACATGCCATGAGTGGGGGCAAACCCAGTGTGGCCCAGACACTGCGAGCACTCCCCACACATGCCAGTGATATTTGTTTGCAGTGTTCCTTCCTCCCCACAGCACAACTGAAAAAGTGAGCCTAAATAAGTGACCATCTCCACCCCCTTGTGCCAGAGTGGAAATTATACACTGAAGAGACTTGCAAACAGAAGAGGCCAAAATGAACAGAGGGAACTGCTTGGGAAGTGACAGGTGCAACAGGTTAAATCCTGTAGCTAGCACCAACTACATTAGAAGGGGCCTACAGACATCAAAAAGAAGTATAAGCTGGAACAAGGAACGATCTGAAACTGAACTGACCCCACAGTGTCTGCAACAGCTCCAGAGAAATTCCTAGATATATTTTACTATTATCATTTTTAAAATTTTTAATTTTAAGTCCTTTATTACTCTTTTAATTTTCATTTTTATAACCCACTATTACCTTGCAAAAAAAAAGACCCTATGTTTAAAGCAAATTTCATATATACTTTTTATAATTTCTGTGATTTTTTTAATATTGTATTTTTGAAGATCTGACCTCTACACTAGATTTTTAATCTTCGCCTTTTAGTCTTTGTTATCAATTTTGTACCTTTATGAATCTAATTTTCAGTACCCATTTTTACTTAGGAGTGTGATTACCGGCTTGATTGCCCTCTCCCCTTTTTGACTCTCCTTTTTCTCCCCCAGGTCACCTCTATCGCCTCCTTCCCCCTTCTCTTCTGTACCCAACTCTGTGAATCTCTTTGGATATTCTGGGCTGTGGAGAACACTTAGGGAAATGATCACTGACTAGATCTGCATCTCTCCTTTTGACTCCCCCTCTTCTCCTACTGGTCACCTCTATCTCCCTCCTCCCTCTTCTCTTCTCTATGTAACTCTGTGAACCTTTTTGGGTGTTCCAGGCTGTGGAGAGCACATAGGGAATTCATTACTAGCTAGATGGCTCTCTCCCCTTTTGACTCCCCCACTTCTGCTCCTGGTCACCTCTGTCCCTTAGTCCCTCTTCTCTTCTCTATGTAATTCTGTGAACCTCTCTGGGTGTCCCTCACTGTGGAGAAACTTTGCATCTTTAACCTAGATGTTTTATCATTGATGCTGTATAGATGGAGAGGTCTTGAGGCTACTGTAAGAATAAGACTGAAAACCAGAGGCAGGAGGGTTAAGTCCAAATCCTGAGAATACCAGGGAACTCCTGACTCCATGGAACGTTAATTGACAAGAGCCCACCCAAAAGCCTCCATACCTATACTGAAACCAAGCTCCACCCAAGGGCCAACAAGCTCCAGAGCAAGACATACCACGCAAATTCTCCAGCAACACAGGAACATAGCCCTGAGCTTCAATATGTAGGCTGCCCAAAGTTACTCCAAACCCACTGACATCTCATAACTCATTACTAGACACCTCATTGCACTCCAGAGAGAAGAAATCCAGCTCCACCCACCAAACACCGACACAAGCTTCCCTAACCAGGAAATCCTGACAACCCACCCACACAACCCTACCCACAGGGAGGAAACTCCACAATAAAGAGAACTCCACAAACTGCCAGAATATGGACAGTGAAAGTGAAGTCGCTCAGTCGTGTCCAACTCTTTGAGACCTCATGGACTGTAGCCTACCAGGCTCCTCCCTCCATGGGATTCTCCAGGCAAGAGTACTGGAGTGGGTTGCCATTTCCTTCCCCAGGGGATCTTCCCAACCCAGGGATTGAACCCAGGTCTCCCGCATTCCAGGCAGATACTTTAATCTCTGAGCCACCAGGGAAGCCCAGAATTTGGAAAGGTCACCCCAAACACAGCAATATAAACAAGATGAAGAGGCAGAGAAATACCCAGCAGGTAAAGGAATAGGATAAATGCCCACCATACCAAACAAAAGAGGAAGAGATATGGAATCTACCTGATAAAGAATTCCGAAAAATGATAGTGAAAATGATCCAAAGTCTTGAAAACAAAATGGAGTTACAGATAAATGGCCTGGAGACAAGGATTGAGAAGATGCAAGAAAGGTTTAATGAGGACCTAGAAGAAATAAAAAACAGTTACTATATAATGAATAATGCAATAAATGAGATCAAAAACACTCTGGAGGAAACCAACAGTAGAATAACAGAGGTAGAAGATAGGATAAGTGAGGTAGAAGATAGAATGGTAGAAATAAATGAAACAGAGAGGAAAAAATAAAAACGAATTAAAAGAACTGAGGACAATCTCAGAGACCTTTGGAACAATGTTAAACGCCCCAACATTCAAATCATAGGAGTCCCAGAAGAAGAAAAAGACAAAAAGAAAGACCATGAGAAAATACTTGAGGAGGTAATGGTTGAAAACTTCCCTAAAATGGGGAAGGAAGTAATCACCCAAGTTCAAGAAACCCAGAGAGTCCCAAACAGGATAAACCCAAGGTGAAACACCCCAAGACACATTTTAATCAAATTAATGAAGATCAAACACAAAGAACAAATATTAAAAGCAGCAAGGGAAAAGCAACAAATAACACACAAGGGCATTCCCATAAGAATAACAGCTGATCTTTCAATAGAAACTCTTCAGGCCAGAAGGGAATGGCTGGACATACTTAAAGTGATGAAAGAGAAAAACCTATAACCCAGATTACTGTACCCAGAAAGGATTTCATTCAAATGTGAGGTAGAAATCAAAAGCTTTACAGGCAAGCAAAAGCTGAGAGAATTCAGCATCACCAAACCAGTTCTCCAACAAATCCTAAAGGATCTTCTCTGCACAGGAAACACAGGAAAGGTGTATAAACTCGAACTCAAAACAACAATGTAATTGGCAACGGGATCGTACTTATCAATAATTACCTTAAATGTAATTGGGTTGAATGCCCCAACCAAAAGACAAAGGCTGGCTGAATGGATACAAAAACAAGACCCCTATATATGCTGTCTACAAGAGACCCACCTCAAAACAAGGGACACATACAGACTGAAAATGAAGGTCTGTAAAAAGATATTTCATGCAAATGGAGACCAAAAGAAAGCAGAAGTAGCAATATTCATATCAGATAAAATAGACTTTGAATGAAGGCCATGAAAAGAGAAAAAGAAGAATACTACATAATGATAAAAGGGTCAATCCAAGAAGAATATATAGCAATTATAAATATATATGTACCCATCATAGGAACACCACAATATGTAATGCTAACAAGTATGAGATGAGAAATTAACAGTAACATAATAATAGTGGGAGACTTTAATACCCCACTCACACCTATGGATAGATCAACTAAACAGAAAATTAACAAGGAAACACAGACTTTAAATAATACAATAGACCAGTTAGACCTAATTGATATCTACAGGACATTTCACCTCAAAACAATGAATTTCAATTTTTTCTCAAGTGTGCACAGAACATTTCTAGGATAGATTACATCCTAGGCCATAAATCTCATCTTGGTAAATTCAAATAAATGAAATCATTCCAAGCATCTTTTCTGATCACAATGTGGTAAGATTAGATGTCAACTACAGGAAAAAAAAAATATTAAAAATACAAATATATGGATGCTAAACAACATGCTTCTGAATAACCAACAAACCACAGAAGAAATTAAAAAAGAAATCAAAATATGCATAGAAATGGATGAAAATGAAAACACAACAACTGAAAACCTATGGGACTCAGTAAAAGCAGTGCTAAGGGGAAGGTTAATAGCAATACAAGCTTACCTCATGAAACAGGAGAAAAATTAAATAAATAACCTAACTCTAAACCTAAAACAATTAGAAAAAGAAGAAATATATAACCCTAGGATTAGTAGAAAGAAAGAAATCATAAAAATTAGGGCAGAAATGAATGAAAAAGAAACAAAGGAGACCTTAGCAAAAAAAAAATAATAATAATAATAACAAAACTAAAAGCTGGTTCTTTGAGAAGGTAAATAAATAGACAAACCATTAGCCAGATTCATCAATAAAAAAAGGGAGAAGAATCAAATCAACAAAATTAGAAATGAAAATGGAGAAATCACAACAGACAACACAGAAATACAAAGGATCATAAGAAACTACTATCAGCAACCATATGCCAATAAAATAGAAAACTGGGAAGAAATGAACAAATTCTTAGAAACGTATAACTTTCCAAAACTGAACCAGGAAGAAATAGAAAATCATAACAAACCCATCACAAGCACGGAAATCGAAACTGTAATCTGAAATCTTCCAGCAAATTAAAAGCTTTTGCACAACAAAGGAAACTGCAAGCAAGATAAAAAGACAGCCTTCAGAATGGAAGAAAATAATAGCAAATGAAGCAACTGACAAAGAATTAACCTCAAAAATATACAAGCAGCTCCTGCAGCTCAATTCAGGAAAATAAACTACCCAATCAAAAAATGGGCCAAAGAACTAAAAAGACATTTCTCCAAAGAAGACATACAAAAGAGTAACAAACACATGAAAAGATGCTCAACATCAATCATTATTAGAGAAATGCAAATCAAAGCCACAATGAGGTACCATTTCACGCCAGTCAGAATGGCTGCTATCCAAAAGTCTACAAGCAATAAATGCTGGAGAGGGTGTGGAGAAAAGGGAACCCTCTTACACTGTTGGTGTGAATGCAAATTAGTACAGCCACCATGGAGAACAGTGCGGAGATTCCTTTAAAAACTGGAAATAGAACTGCCATACGACCCAGAAATCCCAATACTGGGAACACACACTGAGGAAACCAGAATTGAAAGAGACATGTGTACCCCAATGTTCATAGCAGCACTGTTTACAATAGGCAGGACATGGAAGCAACCTAGATGTCCATCGGCAGATGAATGGATAAGAAAGCTTTGTGATAAGAAAGCTGTATATTTCATATACACATTAAAAAGAATGCATTTGAATCAGTTCTAATGAGGTGGATGAAATTGGAGCCTATTATACAGAGTGAAGTATATCAGAAAGAAAAACACCAATACAGTGTATTAATGCATATATATGAAATTTAGAAAGATGGTAATGATGACACTATATGTGAGACAGCAAAGGAAAAACAGATGTAAATAACAATCCTTTGGACTCTGTGGGAGAAGGCAAGGGTGGGATGATTTGAGAGGGTAGCATTGAAAAGTGTATATTATCACATGTGAAGTGGATCGGTGGTCCAGGTTCGATGCATGAGACAGGGTGCTCGGGGCTGGTGCACTGGAATGACCCTAAGGGATGGGATGGGGAGGGAGGTGGGAGGGGGCTTCTGGATGTGGAACACATGTGCACTCATGGCTGATTCATGTCGATGTAGGGCCAAAACCACTACAATATTGTAAAGTAATTGCCTCACTTCAGTCACTCAGTCGTGTCCAACTCTTTGCGACCCCATGAACTGCAGCTCACCAGGCCTCCCTGTCCATCACCAACTCTCTGAGCCCACCCAAATCCATGTCCATTGAGTTGGTGATGGCATCCAACCATCTCATTCTCTGTCATTCCCTTCTCCTGCCCTCAATCTTTTCCAGTATCAGGGTCTTTAAAATGAATCAACTCTTCACATCAGGTGGCCAAATTAATGGAGTTTCAGCTTCAACATCAGTCCTTCCAATGAACACCCAGGACTGATCTCCTTTAGGATGGACTGGTTGGATCTCCTTGCAGTCCAAGGGACGTCTTCTCCGTACCACAGTTAAAAAGCATCAATTCTTTGGCACTCAGGTTTTTTTATAGTTCAACTCTCAAATCCATACATGACCACTAGAAAAACCATAGCCTTGACTAGACAAATCTTTGTTGGCAAAGTAATGTCTCTGCTTTTTAATATGCAGTCTAGGTTGGTCATAATTTTTCTTCCAAGGAGTAAGCGTCTTTTAATTTTGTGGCTGCGGTCACCATCTGCAATGGTTTTGGAGCCCCGCAAAAAAAGTCAGCCACTGTTTCCACTGTTTCCTCATCTATCTGCCATGAAGTGATGGGACCAGATGCCATGATCTTAGTTTTCTGAATGTTGAGCTTTAAGCCAACTTTTTCACTCTCCTCTTTCACTTTCATCAAGAGGCTCTTTAGTTCCCCTTCACTTTCTGCCATAAGGGTGGTGTCATCTGCATCTCTGAGGTTATTGATATTTCTCCTGGCAATCTTGATTCCAGCTTGTGCTTCCTCCAGCCCAGTGTTTCTCATGATGTACTCTGCACAGAAGTTAAATAAGCAGGGTGACAATATAGAGCCTTGCTGCTACTGCTGCTGCTAAGTCACTTCAGTCGTGTCCAACTCTGTGTGACCCATAGACGGCAGCCCACCAGGTTCCCCCGTCCCTGGGATTCTCCAGGCAAGAACACTGGAGTGGGTTGCCATTTCTTTCTCCAATGCATGAAAGTGAAAAATGAAAGTGAAGCCGCTCAGTCGTGACTGACTCTTAGCGGCCGCATGGACTGCAGCCTACCAGGCTCCTCTGCCCATGGGATTTTCCAGACAAGAGTACTGGAGTGGGGTGCCATTGCCTTCTCCAATACAGCCTTGATGTACCCCTTTTCCTTTTTGGAACCAGTCTATTGTTCCATGTCCAGTTCTAACTGTTGTTTCCTGACCTGCATACAGGTTTCTCAAGAGACAGTTCAGATGGTATGCTTTTCCCATCTCTTTCAGAATTTTTCACAGTTTATTGTGATCCACACAGTCAAAGGCCTTGGCATAGTCAATAATGCAGAAATAGATGTTTTTCTGGAACTCTCTTGCTTTTTCGATGATCAAGCATATGTTGGCAATTTGATCTCTGGTCCTCTGCCTTTTCTAAAACCAGCTTGAACATCTGGAAGTTCATGGTTCATGTATTGCTGAAGTCTGGCTTGGAGAATTTTAAGCATTACTTTACTAGTGTGTGAGATGAGTGCAATTGTGTGGTAGTTTGAGCATTCTTTGGCATTGCCTTTCTTTGGGATTGGAATGAAAACTGACCTTTTCCAGTCCTGTGGCCACTGCTGAGTTTTCCAAATTTGCTGGCATATTGAGTGCAGCACTTTCACAGCATCATCTTTCTGGATGTGAAATAGCTCAACTGGAATTCCATCACCTCCATTAGCTTTGTTCATAGTGATGCTTTCTAATGCCCACTTGACTTCACACTCCAGGATATCTGGCTCTAGGTGAGTGTTAGTGATCACACCATTATGATTATCTGGGTTGTGAAGATCTTTTTTGAAAAGTTCTTCTGTGTATTCTTGCGACCTCTTCTTAATATCTCCAGCTTCTGTTAGGTCCATACCATTTCTGTGCTTTATTGAGCCTGCCTTTGCATGAAATGTTTCCTTGGTATGCTAATTAAAATTAATTAATTAAAAATAAAAATTAAGAAATAAAGAGAACACTGTGAGAGATGGAGAGAGGACAGAGTGTAGAACACTGGCTTCAGGTAAGAAAGTAACTTGAGTTCCACCTTCTCTGATTTCCCAGTTTAACTAAGCATGTGTTTTACATGCTTTGGCTAGGGCAGAGCACATAGCAGTTTCTCATTCAAAGGCCTTGTATCTTCCCTTTGAGGATATCCTTGGTTTAAGTCAGCACTGAATTTCTAGAGGGTCCTTAAAAGCCCAGCTCAAAAGTGAGCAGTCCATGAAATTTTACATGATTCTCTTCTGCCCCCTCTACCACTAGTCAGATGTAACTCATCTGGGATTTCATAGCACACATATAGGACTTCTACTTAGGTCCTCAAAATTTTGTCTCTAAATCAGTTGGCAAATATGGGATTTACTGTGCTGGTTGGGGTGATCATGCCTGACTATCAAGGAGGAATTGGACTGTTACTTCACAATGGAAGTAAGGAAGAGCATGTCTGGAATACATGAGATCCCTTATGGCATCTTTTACTATTACCATGCCAGTGATTAAAGTCAGTGGAAAACTATGACAACCCAAGCCATGTAGGACTGCTAATGACCTGGACTTTTCAGAAATGAAGGTTTGGGTCACTCTGTCAGGCAAAGAAGTACAGCCAGCTGAGGTGCTTGTTGAGAGTAAAGGGAATACTGAATGGACAGTGGAAGAATGTGGTTATGAATACTAGCTATGACTATGTGACCAGTTATAGGAATGAGGACTATAATTATCATGACTATTTCCTTCTCATTTTGTTTTAAGTAGGTTTGTGTGAATGTTTCTTCCTGAATGTTTTCACTAGATTAACTTTTTAATCAGTAAATTAGATTTCCCTCTATAATATGTGTGGGCCTCTTCTAATCAGTTAAAGGCCTAGATAGAAGCCCCCAAGCAAAAGAGTATTTCCCAGTGCACTGCCTTTAGATTTTAACTGGAACTTCAGTTCTTCCTCCTTCTAAATGGAATATTGACTTCCCTTGAGTTTTCAGCCCACTTGGTGCAGTCTGTAGATTGGATTTTCTAGCCTCCACAATTATATGAACCAATTCCTCATAACAAATCTCTTTATGTATGTGATTAAATACATTTATGTATTGGTTCTGTTCTACTAGCTAGGCTGCCTAGAGTGGCCATGTAGCCACAGTGTAGGAAACAAGTTCATCAAAAATAGTTCAACACTTTCTGGATAGTTTAAATAGATCAAAACAATAGTAAAAATACATCTTGGACTTTCTCTGGTGTTGTTGTGGGAAGTGTGGGGTCAGTTCATTTTCGGATAGTTCCTTGATCCGGCTTATATTTCTCAAGATCTATAGGCCCCATCCTATGTAGTTGGTACTAACTACAGGGTTTTAATCTATTGCACCTTTCACTTCCAAGGAGGTTCCCTCTGTTTTAGCTTCTTCTGTTTGCTGGTCTCTTCAGAATTGGTTTGTATCAGGAGGGGAAAAAACCCTCTCAGGTCCTTATCCAAGCCAGGATGGAGATGGAAATCCCTACCTGTCTGACTCCAGAGCCCAATTTCTGAGGAAAGCTTTTCCTTCAAGAAATATTTTAGCTTCTGGTAGAGTGAGGTTCACCAGTCTCTAAAGTTCATAGTCAGCTACAGCAATGCTGGCAGCATAACAATTTCATGACATACACATCACTCCCAGCTCTGAGTTTCCCACAAACTGAAGCTCCCATAATATTGAGTATGTAGCCAAAGTGGGCTGAGAAGAATATAGCCTCTACTGATCTTGTGCTCTTGGTAAAATGCAAATGGCAACTTGCAGGATCCTCCAGGTCCTAAGATAATATATCTTTGCATTCTGAGCAAGGAAATCTGTTCTCAACACTGAACTTTTGTCCAACTCCAGTCTTGAAAGCCCCAATACCCCAGGGTTTCAGAAGATAATTGTCACTCTGGCACTCCCTAAAAGTTGCCAACTTGATGTCATGGTATTATCAAGCCCACTAGTACTCCTGCCTTTTAGGACTCTTTTTAAATTTTCCAGGATGTCCACCTCCCCATCCATCCATCTTACAGTTTCCCATGCATGACGTGCTGATTGTTGTCTTCACAACAATCCCATACCTCTCACCACCCACTCCAAACACACACACCATTTTCAGAACTTCTGATCATTTTTCAAAGAACACCTCCTCTGGGATTCAGGATCTAATCTGTTTCCTTGACTTTTTCAAACAGTGAAGCACTTCTTTTACAAACTTGGGCTCGATCGTTTTTTTCTTAGGATGTATCCCACTGATCTGATTCCTCACTGGTTTATTGTTCTCTCCTAATTAGACCATGGATTCCTTGAGAGCATACTTGTCTTTTAAATTCTGTATCCAAGCACCCAGCTCAGTTCCTGGCACATAGTCTGTCTTCTGAATGAAGAAATTAATGAATAAACAAATACAATGAGTGACTTAGAAAAAATCATTTCAGTTCCCTGCAAGATTCAGAATAGGGATCATTACTGTCCTCACAACTTTTTGAGGACAAATTAATTATCATAGGTTCAAAACTTCTGGCAAAATTATAGAGATCAAAAGTATATCAGTAACTGCCAGGGGAGTGGGAGGACAGCATGGAATAGAAAGGTACATGAGGGAAATTTTGGGGGGTGATAAAATGTTCTATATCATGATTGTGTTGGTGGTTATGTGACTATACATATTTTTCAAACTGCCTCAAATTTCATACTTAAACTTGGTGAGTTTTAATTTGAGTAAATTATATATTCATAAAGCTGAACCAAAATACTCTAGATTCTCTCTTATTAATAAGTTGATGAGGAGAAAGTAGTGTAGAAGAGTTGGGGAGGATGAGCTTTAAGTTTCAGGATCCAATGTGTTTCTCCTGACTCTAGGTTATAGGCAGTCTCTGGATCTGGTGAATTTTTTTTTACAGAGTAGAGATTCTGATCACAATAATATGTGTTAAAGTTTTTAAAATGCAGCCATATCCATCATCTCTTTGGAGCCTCATATCCTGAGAGGGCAAGGCATCGTATTATTGCCCCTATTTAACAGAGTCAGAGAAAAAGTCTCAAGTTGATCTTAAACAACCTTAAGATTAGCTAACATTAGCAAAACCAGTATTGGACTTGGGTGTTTTGATTATCAAGTCTGTGTTAATTATACTACATCTAACTGTATTATCTTTCTAGCCTTGAAAGCTCCTTTCTTCCTGAGAATCCAGACCATTTGATGTAAGCCATTTTTATTACTATTATTACTCTCATAAAAAGACCAAGGATGAACCAGGACTACAAAAACAATTGCTTAAGTATTTCAAGTATTGTGAATGCCATAGAGTTCCCCAAGGCTTTCTTGGTGACTTCCATCATTCCTTTTAATCATTGAGTCTGGACACTTTATCCTGCTGGAACCACCTCCCTGGATTTCATTTCCTGAGGCCATACAAAGTCTGGCTTCCCCAAAGCAAGGGCCTTATCACACATGACTAGTTGTTGCCTTTGAGCATACAAAAACTATTGATTAGAAGTATGCTGATCATTTGTTCTCTGAGTAAAAAGAGGACCAGCATAGAGATCTGGCTGAAATGAAAACAGGTGTTCAGATTTGTCTGTTGATGCCCTTTGTATTAGGAGTAATGAATCAGTTTGAATCTGGACCAAGGAACTCAAGTGAGGGAAGGCTGGCAAGAAAGCAAGTGTGCGGAGGCAGCAAATAGAAGGCAAGCCAAGTGCCATAGAACTTTTCCTCTGGGCCATACTTTGCAACCGCCAAACTAACAAAACAAAACAAAACTCTCAACTTCATGACACCTCTCCCTGACCAAGAGTTTTTGTCATGAAACAGGCTTGAAGTGCTGTGACTAGATGTCTATTTCTGAGCAAGAATATTCAAGTTTGAGGGTAATGATTAGTGAAAGCTAAGTCACTAGGCCAGATATCTCTGGGGATTGCATTTTAGCTGTAATTTCTCACCAGGGTTTAACCACAGATCTGTAGATACTTGTTCCCACATAGACTGACTCATGCAGACATAGAGACATAATAGAAAACAGATATCTGCACACACCTCAACCAAAAAGATGCAAATTAACAGGCCCATAGATACAAATGCATACAAAAAAGTATCAAATGTCAAAATACCCAAAGATAAACTCAGATAAAAATATGTTGATATAGAGAGATATAGATATATAGAAAGGGAGAGACACAAAGGGGGTCACACACAAACAAAAACTTCAGTTAAAAAAACACATTGTAGTCATGCTCAAGGAAAACCATACATGCATAAGAGAAGTACTCTAATTCAGATATGTAGGTGGACAAAGATGCATGTATATTAATAGATATATATGAACAAGCATGCACATGCACAGAGATATAACAAGAAAAACCTACACTTACTACACTCACCTAAGTACTCAACAGACATGGATATGAAGACATGGAGGTAGAGAAGCCTCTGAATTCCTAAGCATCAGGTATTATATCTGCATTTATAAAACATCTTCTCCAAGGAAATGCATATAAACATGCCACCAGTTAGCACTGAAGATGATCATGAACCCAGAGGGTATAATAAAAGTAAATCAAATCACATATGCCTTAAAAATCTCACAGTCCACCATCCAGTCTGCTACAGGAAAGGCAGCCAAATACATTGGCAGCAGCAGGGTGTGTGGAAGTCATAAAAAGTCTTCAATTTATCTCATAGGAAAATTAACCTCAGGGAGAAAAGGTTAATGCTCCCAATTTTTTTTTTTTGGTAGTCATAAAATAAACCCATTTTAAAACAATTTAAAAAATTGTCTCCATTCCACATACTGGAAGCTCTAATATTTGCAATTTGTCTAATAAAAAGAAAGCTTAGAGAAAATAAATGGTCTTAGATGCCCAGTAAGTTCCAAAGGAACTAAGAAAACAGATCTTACCTCATTAATATGCTCAGTTCCTGGTCCCTGAGGTTTGAAGTATCCACCAATGTTCTTGCAGGTTTCTAGTGTCTTGGAGCCCTGGTCCAAGTTATCTGTGGTAAAAGAATACCCTTTAGATTGAATACCGACTGCAGCTTCTTTTAGAGAGGTTCTGGCTGCTGGTCAACCTAGTATACCACTCAGAACCACCAGAACTGAGGTGAATGAGGCATGGGAGGTAAGGTTCTGCTCAAGTGATTCCAGTAATGGGGAGAAATATCAGAAAGAGAAAAATTTTTTAAAGTACCATTTAAAAATCACATAAAGCTATGCAGAAGTAAACTTAACCAAGGAGTTGAAAGACCTACACTCTGAAAACTATAAAATATTAATGAATGAAATTGGAGATGAAAGAAGGGATGGAAAGATATCCAGTGCTCTGGAATTGGAAGAAGTAATACTGTTTAAATGGCCATACTCCCCAAAGCAATCTACAGATTTAAAGTAATCCCTACCAAAGTACTCATGACATTTTTCACAGAACTATAACAAATCATCCCAAAATGTATGTGAAGTGAAAGTTGCTCAGTCATGTCCTACTCTTTGTGACCCCATGGACTATACAGTCCATGGAATTCTCCATGCCAGAATATTGGAGTGGTAGCCTTTCCCTTCTCCTGGGGATCTTCCCAACCAAGGATTGAACCCAGGTCTCCCACATTGCAGGTGGATTCTTTACCTGCTGAGCCACAAGGGAAGCCCAAGAATACTGGAATGGGTAGCCTATCCCTTCTCCAGCAGATCTTCCAGACCCAGGAATTGAACTGGAATCTCCTGCATTGCAGACAGATTCTTTACCAACTGAGCTATTAGGGAAGCCCTCCCAAAATGTATGTGGAACCACAAAAGATCCTGAAGCCATAAAAATAATGAAATATTGCCATTTGCAGCAATGTGGATGGGCATAGAGGATAATATGCTTAGTCTAATAAGTCAAAGAAAGAATGTACTATATGTTACTGCTGCTGCTGCTAAGTCGCTTCAGTTGTGTCTGACTCTGTGCGACCCCATAGATGGCAGCCCACCAGGCTCCCCCGCCCCTGGGATTCTCCAGGCAAGAATACTGGAGTGGGTTGCCATTTCCTTCTCCAATGCATGAAAGTGAAAAGTGAAAGTGAAGTCACTCAGTCGTGTCCAACTAGTGTGACCCCATGGACTGCAGCCCATCAGGCTCCTCCTTCCATGGGATTTTCCAGGCAAGAGTACTAGAGTGGGTTGCCATTGCCTTCTCCCTATATGCTACTACTTACAGGTAAAATCTAAAAAAGAAAAAAAGAAGTAAATCAACATGCAAAACAGAAACAGACTCACAGATATAGAAAATAAGCTTGTGATTGTCAAAGAAGAGAGTTAAAGGGAGAGGGATAAATTAGGAGTATGAGATTAACAGACATACACGGTCTGACAGACATGGTCTGAGGTTCAGTCTGTCCCTAACAAATTTTTCCTGTTTTTTTGCTGTGAGATTAAAGAGCAGTATAAAATCTTGTTCTTACCATAAATGTAGGTTTATGTTCCACATAAAGAAACTTAGTAGGAGAGTAGCAATGCCTGAAGAGCCTGGTGTAGGAGAGTAGCAATGCCTGAAGAGCCTGGTGCTGTGCTCTTGATGTGGTGAGCAAGTCTTTGATGGATGGTGAATGAGTTTTCCTGAATTGTTATCACTCCGATGTTGTACTCTTCTTTCCTCCTTTACTTGGTTAAAACTGTAGAATAATTTTTTTTGCCTACAGTTTCCCTAATAATTTTTGATGATATAACTCTTTATCCCCCTGTCTATCCAAGGATCTCATTCTTTACTAAAGCTTGTTATTTTGGTATATTTTAGTAGGGTTCAAAACAAATATGTACCAGTATAGTTGTCATTTTAACTTTATATATATACCATCGACTTGGCTTACAATAGTTTTATGATTTTAACCACTTATATAGGCTATTTGGTTATCATTTATAAAAGAATAATGTGAAGCTAAAGTAATTGCTAAGCTCTGAATGGAAATAAAATCTTCAAGAAAAGTAATTGCCTCTGCTTTATTATGTGCTGAAAATAAATACTGGAAATACTCAGGCACTGAACTTGGGGTTAAGGGCACTGTTGTTTTAATCTAGTGTATTTGCTTAGAGGAGACAAAATGCAAAAATGGACTGCTAAGTAGATGTTAAAATGTTGTGAAATAGTCTATATTGCTACTGTTTTGGAATTTGCCCAATTATTGGCTTCAAAAATGAAAATTTTAATAACTTAAACTATTGTATATAAAATAGACAAGCAACAAGGATATACTAGGTAGTATACGTAGTTATACCTATTATCTAACCCATAACCTGTAATGGAGTATAATCTACAAAAATACTGAATTGCTATGACATGCCCGTGAAACTAACATAATACTCTAAATCGACTACACTTCAATTTAAAAAAAAAAAGAAAACCTGTAAGAGAACTCAGGTCTTCTAACACCTGGCTCAGTCATTAAGCATGGCTAAAGGATACCTTCACCACAGATATACTAAAATAATAGATAAAGATATATCAGTTTGTTGTTACCTTGCTGCAGCCAGTGTCTTGCTTAGCATTGCTTACAACTGCCCCAGAGCCATTTAACTGAGTGGCATTAGGTTCTTCTTGCTATACTTTCCAACACTCTAGATCAATATGAACCTAAAGTCATCCCTACTGGGAGGGATAGATCCTCAGTGGGAAATTATTTGATTGTCATTGCCAAAAGGGCTTCTGAGTCAGTCAAGCTTCAAGAGGTTTGAGCATAGCTCAGCAAATATGTGGGGTGATATGCATAAGGGTAATGCTTGCATAGGGTCTGCTCTGGAATTCTGGCCCTTTCAAGTAGGAAGCATCCCCCCCCCGCCCCCCGCCCCGCCACACACATACACTTCATTTGGGCTTCCCTGGTGGCCCAGATGGTAAAGAATCTACCTCCAATACAGGAGACCCTGGTTCAATCCCTGGGTCAGGAAGATCCCTTGGAGAAAGGAATGGCAACCCACTCCAGTGTTCTTGCCTGGAGAATTTCATGGATAGAGGAACCTAGCAGGCTACAGTTGATGGGGTTACAAAGAGTCTAACATGTCTAAGCGACTAACACTTCCACTTTTTCAATACTTCATTTAGAAAGTAAATCTTGACTTGCAATATTGCCATATATATATACACACACAATATTATCATAATATAATTGATTTTATATATATATATATATATATATATATTTTTTTTTTTTTTTTAAAAAGAGAAAACCTGTAAGAGAACTCAGGTCTTCTAACACCTGAGTGTTATATTATATGTGTTATATTTTATATATATATATATATATTCAACTATGTAAGGGCCCTGGATAGGTATAAGACATAACTCTTATTTCTTAACTTGTTTATTGTTATTACTATTACTATCATTCCCATCTAGTTGTATAGCACCTCAGAGCTTATAAAGCACTTTTATGTTTGCTATCTGCTTTGAGCTTGTGAAGTTCAAATTATTACCCTAACATTACAGATAAGAAAACTAAGTCTCAAAGTAGTAAAGTGATTTATTCCACATCACATAGATAATAAGTGACAGAGCCAAGAGTCAAATCCAGGTATGTCTGATTTCAAAATTTTTGCTCCTTCCAGCACAACAGGCTATTGGAGAGCAAACTCCATTGACTTTCTAGTTTTGTTCAATAAATATGTGTTGAGTGAATGAGAAAATGAATGAACAATCAGAGGAAGTAGCAAATTCAGATTGGGCCCCATAGTAATGTCTGTTAGTGTGTATGTGGGGTAAGTCCTTGGGTATTCAGAACTGGTAGAGAGCAGTGGGAAGAAGAAAACTGCCATCACTGAGCACCCTGCAAGCCAGAAACTGTGGCAGGAATGTTCATAGATTCTGTTTCACTCATTCTTCACAATGATCCCATAAGTCAGATGTTATCCAGCATCTCATTCCTCAGATGGTGAAACTGAGGTGCAAAGAGGTTATGCAACTTGCACAATGTGGTGGAACAGTAATTTGAACCTGGATCTGTTCAACTTCAAAGCTGATTCTTTCCACTATAATAGTCTGCCTTAGGAAACTCCTGATTAGAAGCCAAGAGGAAGGAACTGGTAGTGTTTATAGAGAAACATGTAAGGACAGAGACTGAGCACTAAAAAAAACTGAAGTCCTTCAGGCCTTGAGCAATATGGAAGTAAAACAGGTACTAAACATAGTGGGAATGGGATCCTTGGATCTCATTGCTATCACAGTCAGGGTTGTAAGAGGAGCTGAAACAGGCTTCCCAAATGGGATCCTGATATCATCCTCCTTCCTAGGGATATTTTTAACCCAAGTGTCTGGTTGGGACCTTGAAAACATGGGAGCCACTTATATCCCTGAGGTGAAAGTGCCAAACTCAGGGGTACATTTTCCCACCCATAGCTTATAAATAAGCCCATAACAGTCCTCAAGGTAGCTATTAATCCTGAATTTGCGAGACTCTCCCTGAGTGATTGCTATTTGCTGTTAGCAGTCAGGAGCATGGTGGGGGTGGGGCACTCTGATGCAATCGGCAGTGGAGTGGAGCAGCTGCTAAAAAGCTTCTGAATTGCTAAGGGGTTGGGCTCATTTTCTAAGAGGGAGAGAGGAAGGAAACAGCTCTGACCATATCCCCTGCTTTATACCCCTGGCCTAATCTCCCAGGGGATTATGAGAGCATGCCTTATTCTCAGGCAGAGGACTTAGAAATTATGGTAGGCATCTGCTGCCACTTTGATGACTTGATTTGTGTCCCACTTGCCATCTTCTTTGAGGGGAAGGAGGTGACTTATTATTCCAGTACAGATGAGCTTGAAAGTAATCAAAGCTTGTAATTCCAATGTTTAAGACTTTGTTCTAGAACTGTAGTAAAATCACATTCTGACATGTTGAAAGTTAGGAGGTTGAAGTCCTGTCTTAACTCTGTTATGAACTGACTTATGACCTTGAACAGGTCCCTTTCCCTGTATCAGCCTATTTCCCCATTCATAGATCAAGAGGACTGAGAAACCTATAAGGACCCTCCTAATTTTGACAGTGAAGGATTATCTCCCTTCAGAATTCTTCACTCTTTCCTTTCACCACCTTGCTGGCTTCTGGGGATTTCTGAGGGAGATGATGCTACAAAAGACCCAAGCTTGCAATTTCTTTGGCTCCTAACTTCACAGAATTCTGGCAAGGAATCACAGGGTTGGAAATAAGCTCCAAGTCAAAGCATCCCACATGTTCTCCACACATGAAGTGAAGATAATAAAAAAGATGTGGCCAGTTCAGAGCAGCTACAGATCCTTTGGGATTGAGGGAATCTTTGGCTCACAGAGAAGTAGGATCAAGGTTCCCAGAGCTTGTAACACTATAGAAAACTTTGGAAAGGAATGTTATGAAATCTTGTGTATCCTTAGTATTCATGCAAATTATATTGCTGTAAAATGACTGGTGGTGGGGTCTGCTAGGAGACTGTTAGGGTGTGGTCTAAGGCCAATGGGTAAGAGAGCATGGATTCTCCCATTTGTACCAAAAGATGGAGCTTTACTTGCAAGTGACAACAGTCTAGCAGGCAGGGTCAGTGGCCTGAGTTAGGAAGGATATACCCTGAAGCTCTAGGAGGTAACTGGTTTTGCTTGGGGGAAATCTCTGTGTTTTGAGTGAGGTAAATGAAGTTGCCTTGAGCCTTGAGGGGCTTTCCATGGTCAGTGGTCAGCAAAACACGGGATGACCTGGGACCCACAGAGAGTAAGTTTAAGCAAGATGCAAAAGAGACAGGGCTAGAATGACACCATGGGAGATGGGAACAATGGGACTGGTCCATTTGAGGCCAGGAGGAAGGTGTATATAGGAGTACTATGAAAATGGTGAAGAGGGGGAACTAGAGTTTATGAGACCTGGAAGGTACTGGGTACAGAGGGCCTTGAGGGGAAAAGAAGGCTTTAGCAAGATATTTGAGTGTATTGATATTAAAGGCCCCAAATAAGAAAAGAAGAGCATGGAGAGGGAAAAATCTATACCTTGTCATTGCTAATGTGAATTTTCAAGTGCCAATGAGGAAAAGTACTAGGGAACTGGGCGGGGCGAGGGGGTGGGGGGGAAGGGTTGTCACAGAAGTAGGATAATGTCAACACAATCTGTCTGTGCATGAGGCCTGCCAAGCATATCCCACCTCAAGAAAAAAAGGGCATAAAAGGCATACCTGTGCAAAGCTTCCTGGATCTCCTCCAACCCACTTGATCCAGTTCCATGGGGATGCTCTGTGAGATGGACAGAGAATGGCATTTTTCCAGAAGGATTTTGAGTGGTGCAGTCCTTGGTGATGGTTCAGCTGGGGGAAAGAAAGTCTGCAAAGAAAACTGTTCAGGATCAGTTACTCATGGGGTTGGGGTGTGGGCCAACACTTTGCTTAAACAGAAGAACTTCCAATCTGAAATATCATCTGATCCAGCCTCCAAATTCAGGCAGGGTCACTATGTATTATCAATAAATGTGATCAAAGATCAAACTACAAAGAGCTTAAAAGACATCAAGGAGTGTTGAAAAGGAAAATTAACTTATTTAAAGAAAATAGCATCTATATGTTTACTCTTTCTTAAGCATTTTGTGTGTGTTTGGTTAGTATTAAGATGGAGGAAGTGAGGATTCTGCATCTGCTATAAACTTTAACCTTTACTCAATGTGAGGCCTGGAGCAAGTTAATTTATCTAAGTCTCAGTTTCTTCATCTACATAAAAGGGATTGTGATAACACCTAACTTGTAGAATTAAGATTCAAAAATGAGATAATGCATATAAAGCACAAAAATGAGAATGAGAGAGTGAGAGACAATGATTGAAAGAGAGAAACTTTCTCTTGCCAGAAGCACATTTTAGCTAAGACCAAGTCCTCTCCTTTGATATCAACATAACCATCTGTTTTAAATCCCAATCCTTCTTTCTTTTCCAAAATCCTGACCTCCAAGTGGAAAAAGAGGGAAGTAAGTAACATCTGTGAAATAACTGTATAGCACAGTATTATGTATTAGATACCCTACTATGTTTATGCATATTGTCTCATTCAGTCTTCATAACTACTCCATAAGGTAGCTAGTAGCCCATTTTACAATAAGGAAACCAAGGGTCAGAAAAAATAAATGAGTTGCCCACGGTCTCACAACTACTGAATTGTAGGTCTATCTAACTGCTGCTGCTGCTGCTGCTAAGTCGCTTCAGTCGTGTCCGACTCTGTGCAACCCATAGACGGCAGCCCACCAGGCTTCCCGTCCCTGGGATTTTCCAGGCAAGAACACTGGAGTGGGTTGGCATTTCCTTCTCCAACTCATGAAAGTGAAAAGTGAAAGTGAAGTCGCTCAGTCGTGTCCGACTCTAGCGATCCCATGGACTGCAGCCTACCAGGCTCCTCCGTCCATGGGATTTTCTAGGTCTATCTAACTACAGACCAGAAAAGATAAATAGTTCCTTGAGCTGACATTCTTAAAGTTCCTCCTCAATATTCCTAAGTCACATGAACATATTACAGGTTTCTTCCACCTGTACTATTCATCCCTAAGAGGACTGGATGTGGAGAGAAGTTAACAATTTGGATGGAACAAGTGTAAAAACCTAATAAAAACTTCAATTAAATAAAGTCCATATATGCATTAATATACAGTATTTGTCTTTCTCTTTCTGACTTACTTCACTTTGTATAATAGGCTCTAGGTTCATCCACCTCATTAGACATCCTGTATGGGAGGGGAGTTTGGGGGAGAATGGCTACATGTATATGTATGGCTGAGTCTCTTTGCTATTCACCAGAAATTATTGCAACATTGACTATACTCTAATACAAAATTAAAAGTTAAAAGAAAAAATTAAAATAAATAAATTCCAGAGATCAAAACGGGGAGCTCTTAGGACCTGTAATGATAGCAGAGCCCAACAAGAAGAAGAGTCCTCTCCTAGCAAGTGAAGTGAAACTGTTAGTCGCTCAGTCATATCTAACTCTTTGCAACCCTATGGACTATAGCCCACCAGGCTCCTCTATCCAGGAGATTCTCCAGGCAAGAATATTGGAGTGGGTTGCCATTCCCTTCTCTAGGGGATCTTCTCCACCCAGGGATCAAATCCCTGGGATCCCAGCCAAGGATCTCCTGCATTGCAGGCAGATTATTTACCATCCAAGTTACCAATCGCTGGTCTGGGAAGATCCCACATGCCATGGAGCAACTAAGCCTGTGAACTATAACTATTGAGCCTATGCTCTAGAGCCTAGGAACCACAACTACTGAGCCCATGTGCCACAACTACTGAAGCCCAGGCACCCTAGAGCCCATGTTCTGCAGCAGGAGAAGCCACTGCAATGAGAAGCCCGGGTACTGCAACAGTATATTAATGCATATATATGGAATTTAGAAAGATGGTAACAATGACCCTATATGCAAGACAGCAAATGAGACACAGATGTAAAGAACAGACTTTTGGACTCTGTGGGAGAAGGCAAGTGTGGGATGATTTGAGAGAATAGCATTGAAACGTGTATATTATCGTATGTGAAATAGATCGCCAGTCCAGGTTTGATGCATTGAGACAGGGTCCCCAGGGCTGGCACACTGGGATGACCTGAGGGATGGGATGGGAAGGGAGGTGGGAGGGGGGTTCAAGATGGGGAACACATGTACACCCATGGCTGATTCATGTCAATGTATGGCAAAAACCACTACAATTTTGTAAAGTAATTAGCCTCCAATTAAATAAATTTTTTAAAAATAAATAAAAACAAACCAAAAAATAAGCTCTAGGTATAAACTATTATCTACACTGTCCCTGGAGACCTCAGTCCTCAGGAAAAGTAGAGAGAGCCAACCAATTTTTTAAAATAGCAATAAGAAAGAATCCAAGAGACCTCTTTGGGGTAGAGAAAGGCCTACCTTTAGTTCTCCTTAGCACTTGCATTGCACCTAGAGAACAAGTCAGTCTCAGCCTCTGTGAGACATTATATGGAAGACACTTTGTCTATGTAAATGACCTCCTTCTAGACCCAGAATCCCAAGCCCTTTGTTCCTATGCTATGACTAGTGGGCAATTTCAGTGAGAGATGTGCTTATGGGCAAATAATCAAGACTCAATGGAGCTCAAATAGTCACCTTTGTATGCTCTTGGGACCCAGGTGCTAATCAAAGTTCAGAAAGATGAATCTCCAGGGTCTCAATTTCAGCCTACATGGAAGGTCCCATACCCTACTTTTTTACTCCTATAGTCAAGGTACCAGGACATAACTCCTAGATTCACCACTCTCGAGTCAAGCTGTGGAAGGAAAAAGAGGATGCTCAGTACACCTGCGAACCCTTGGGAGAACTCTGATATCTATTCAAGACTACAGATTAGTGCTATTCAGATGAATATTCAGGAAACTGAATTTCTCAGGTTAAGCCTACTGCTCTGCTTATACTTTATTACAATTACCCTCTTGATTTGCTTTTCCCAGGGAAACTCTTTCCATATTTGCTATACTCAGATCCCATAAGCCTCATGCCCTACACACCATGATGTGGCACCTCTTTCTTGTCTGTCTGGCTTAGGCTATTCATAGATACATCCTTTAAGACTGGCCATCACCAAGGTCACCAAATGCCGGAACAAGTCTAACTGTTGGGTGTGCCCTGATCTGGCCATAAAAAACAAAATTGTGCCAATGGTAACTTGCTTGAGTGCTCTCTATTGGCCATTACTGTACCCTTTGCCAACCTAACACAAGTCAATGGAAATTGGCTAAGTTCCACTCTCAATTCTGCAAAACCTAAATGAGTTAACTCAGAAGGAAAAAATATCTTAAAGATCAGGGAAGTTGAAATAATGTCTGGCATCATGCCCAAATGCTTTGTGAGTTACCCTTGGTGAGATGGAAAACCACTCATAAAGATTCCTAGTGATCTCTTCACTGGGGCACTTAACTCATCCTCCCATTGTAACTGGACTATGGAGCTACTGAACTCCTCTCAACTCTGGGTTGCTAGACTCAAATATGCTAAAGCTAAAAGCTTCCCAGGACACACTTCAGAAAGAATTACATGATGTGAAATTCTAGCCACCAATCCTTGGGGCTGGAAATGGAACTTTCTTCCCCAAAATTGGAAAACAAGTGGCACAGTGTATGGCTATTAGACCTACAATAACCAATAACTTCCCTAACAATAATAATGGAGCCTGGTTCGCAGATGCCCACATACAATTATATACATCTATCTGAGTTGAGATTGGGGGAGGATCTGGGGAATATATGGGGAACAAATCTCTGAAACCCTGACCAAGATTGTGGAAATACATGAGAAATAAGGCCATGCTACACTAACCAGTCCATGCACACCCTCATAATATTATTTCACTCACCTTCTGAAACACCATTTGTCAACTAATGCGAACACATCCCTCATGCCAAACATCACCCTCAATAGTGACACAGTATATAAAATGGGGGTATCACCACCAAGCACAGGCCTCCATCCGATGCACAGGGAACAGATTCACCCAACTAGGGCCAAATCTAACAACCTAGGTCAGCCCCCATTAGGTGGGAATTTCCCTTGTAGGAATGGGATATCATTTCTTATGTCAAAGATCTCTATACTTTATTCTCCTGACCAAATGGTATAGGATCTGCACAATACAGGCAATAAAAGAAGTCACATATCAACACTTATGCGACCTCCCCTCTTACCATATACCATCCAGTTGAGGAGGCACATACGTTAGTGATAATCCCATCTTGGAAAGACTGGAGATAGGATATTCTATAGCTACAGGGCTCTTTGGTTTGTGGGGATCACCATCCTCACAAGGGCAGTGCTTAATATTTCAATAATGATGCAACAGGGATGGGAAGCCACAGTATCAGCTCTAGAGGTTAAACAAGTCTATTGACAGCTTGGAAGGGGTGGTACTCCAAAATAGGCAGGCTATAGATCTTTCGAATGCAGAACAAGGAGAAACCTGTGCCATTCTGAATGAGACCTGCTGTTTTGGAGTTAACACCTCAATCAAAATTGAAGAAAGCTTTTCAGTTCTCAAAAAGTTCAAAAAAAAAAAAAAAAAAAGATCATATAAATCACCTAAGATCTTAATGATTGAGCAGGGGCACCTCCAGATTGGCTCCAGTCCCTCTTTGGGATCTTTTCTTGGAGAGGAGGGATTTGGTGTTGGCTACTGCCTCTGCTAATCACTGTTGTCACCATACTAATTCTGCTCATGGTTGCCCCATGCATTATTAATTGTTTAACCCATTTTGTTTCTGCCCAGGTAACCGAATTACAAAATGCCATAATGCTTCAGAGGGGATACACAGAACTACAGATAAATACTGATGGTATCTACCACTTGCCCTTAGATAGACACTGTTACCCAGACCCTGAGGACCCCAAGGCCTAAGAATAGCAAAAGGGAGAGGCTCAACACCCCTTGCCACCCCAGTTCAGCAGGAAGTAGTCAGAGAGATCTTGGTGTCCCTACTCCTAAAGAACTGGGCCTCCCATCTCTTGAGGGGGGCGTGTTAGGCAGTTAGATTAGGAAGAAAAGGTTCCAAAATTGCAGTCAGACAAAGTGATGACTAGGAGATCACACACACACAGAGTGTGAACAAAATAAAAATCAAAAAAGGAGAACTGTGAAACTGATTGAAGACTTCTGCTGGGAAAATATGCCTGGCACATCCGCTTCTCTGTTTGGCCTCAGGCTCATGCCTCATTTTCATAAGGCACAAGCATTTAAGCCCTAGGTACCACTCAGGTTTTGACAGAATGTGGTCCACTGGAGAAGGGAATGGAAAACCACTTTAAGATTCTTGCCTTGAGAACCCCATAAACAGTATGAAAAGGCAAAATGATAGGATACTGAAAGAGGAACACTCTAGGTCAGTAGGTGCCCAATATGCTACTAGAGATCAGTGGAGAAATAACTCCAGAAAGAAGGAAGGGATGGAGCCAAGCAAAAACAATACCCACCTGTGGATGTGACTGGTGATAGAAGCAAGGTCTGATACTGTAAAGATAAATATTGCATAGGAACCTGGAATGTCAGGTCCATGAATCAAGGCAAATTGGAAGTCGTCAAACAAGAGGTGGCAAGAGTGAAAGTTGACATTCTAGGAATCAGCAAATTCAAATTGACTGGAATGGGTGAATTTAACTCAGATGACCATTATATCTACTAAAGCAGACAGGAATCCCTCAGAAGAAATGGAGTAGCCATCATGGTCAACAAAAGAGTCTGAAATGCAGTACTTGGGTTCATCTCAAAAATGACAGAATGATCCCTGTTCGTTTCCAAGGCAAACCATTAAATATCACAGTAATCCAAGTCTATGACCCAAGCAGGAATGCTGAAGAAGCTGAAGTTGAACGGTTCTATGAAGACCTCCAAGACCTTTTAGAACTAACACACAAAAAAGATGTCCTTTTCTTATAGGGGACTGGAATGCAAAAGTAGGAAGTCAAGAACACCTGGAGTAACAGGCAAATTTGGCCTTGGAATACGGAATTAAGCAGGGCAAAGACTAATAGAGTTTTGCCAAGAAAATGCACTGTTCATAGCAAACACCCTCTTCCAACAACACAAGAGAAGACTCTACACATGGACATCACCAGATGGTCAACACTGAAATCAGATTGATTATATGCTTTGCAGCCAAAGATGGAGAAGCTCCATACAGTCAACAAAAACAAGACCAGGAGCTGACTGTGGCTCAGATCATGAACTCCTTATTACCAAATTCAGATTTAAATTGAAGAAAGTAGGGAAAACCACTAGACCATTCAGGTATGACCTAAATCAAATCCCTTATGATTATACAGTGGAAGTGAGAAATAGATTTAAGGGCCTAGATCTGATAGATAGAGTGCCTGATGAACTATGGACGGAGGTTTGTGACATTGTACAGGAGACAGGGATCAAGACCATCCCTATGGAAAAGAAATGCAAAAAAGCAAAATGGCTGCCTGGGGAGGCCTTACAAATAGCTGTGAAAAGAAGAGAAGTGAAACGCAGAGGAGAAAAGGAAAGATATAAGCATGTGAATGCAGAGTTCCAAAGAATAGCAAGAAGAGATAAGAAAGCCTTCCTCAGTGATCAATTCAAAGAAATAGAGGAAAACAAGAGAATGGGAAATACTAGAGATCTCTTCAAGAAAATTAGAGATACCAAGGGAACATTTCATGCAAAGATGAGCTTGATAAAGGACAGAAATGGTTTGACCTAACAGAAGCAGAAGATATTAAGAAGAGGTGGAAAGAATACACAGAAGAACTGTACAAAAAAAGATCTTCATGACCCAGATAATCACGATGGTGTGGTCACTCACCTAGAGCCAGAGATCCTGGAATGTGAAGTCAAGTGGGCCTTAGAAAGCATCACTATGAACAAAGCTAGTGGCAGTGATGGAATTCCAGTTGAGCTACTCCAAATCCTGAAAGATGATGCTGTGAAAGTGCTGCACTCAATAAGCCAGCAAATTTGGAAAACTCAGCAGTGGCCATAGGACTGGAAAAGGTCAGTTTTCACTCCAATCCCAAAGAAAGGCAATGCCAAAGAATGCTCAAACTACCACACAATTGCACTCATCTCACATGCTAATAAAGTAATGCTCAAAATTCTCCAAGCCAGGCTTCAGCAATACATGAACCATGAACTTCCTGATGTTCAAGCTGGTTTTAGAAAAGGCAGAGGAACCAGAGATCAAATCGCCAACATCCGCTGGATCATGGAAAAAGCAAGAGAGTTCCAGAAAAACATATATTTCTGCTTTATTGAGTATGCCAAAGCCTTTGACTGTGTGGATCACAATCAACTGTGGATAATTCTGAAAGAGATGTGAGTACCAGACCATCTGACCTGCCTCTTGAGAAATCTGTATGCAGGCCAGGAAGCAACAGTTAGAACTGGACATGGAACAACAGACTGGTTCCAAATAGGAAAAGGAGTAAGTCAAGGCTGTATATTGTCACCCTGCTTATTTAACTTATATGCAGAGTACATCATGAGAAACACTGGACTGGAAGAAGCACAAGCTGGAATCAAGATTGCTGGGAGAAATATCAATAACCTCAGATATACATGACACCACCCTTATGGCAGAAAGTGAAGAGGAACTAAAAAGCCTCTTCATGAAAGTGAAAGTGGAGAGTGAAAAAGTGGGCTTAAAGCTCAACATTCAGAAAACGAAGATCATGGCATCCAGTCCCATCACTTCATGGGAAATAGATGGGGAAACAGTGGAAACAGTGTCAGACTCCAAAATCACTGCAGATGGTGACTGCAGCCATGAAATTAAAAGATGCTTACTCCTTGGAAGGAAAGTTATGACCAACCTGGATAGCATATTCAAAAGCAGAGACATTACTTTGCCAACAAAGGTCCGTCTAGTCAAGGCTATGGTTTTTCCTGTGGTCATGTATGGATGTGAGAGTTGGACTGTGAAGAAGGCTTAGCGCTGAAGAATTGATGCTTTTGAACTGTGGTGTTGGAGAAGACTCTTGAGAGTCCCTTGGACTGCAAGGAGATCCAACCAGCCCATTCTGGAGATCAGCCCTGGGATTTCTTTGGAAGGAATGACGCTAAAGCTGAAACTCCAGTACATTGGCCACCTCATGCGAAGAGTTGACTCACTGGAAAAGACTCTGATGCTGGGAGGGATTGGGGGCAGGAGGAGAAGGGGATGACAGAGGATGAGATGGCTGGATGGCATCAATGACTCGATGGACATGAGTCTGAGTGAACTCCAAGAGTTGGTGATGGACAGGGAGGCCTGGAGTGCTGCGATTCATGGGGTCGCAAAGAGTCGGACATGACTGAGCGACTGAACTGAACTGAACCACCCAGGGGAGGGAACAAAGGATATAAAAATGAAAGCCAGAATTGAACGGGACCACTCCTGCAGGGTTTGGCCTGCTCTCATGTCTTGAGAGTGTACTGCTTTTTCAATAAACCTTGCCTCCCAAAGCTATCCTGGTCTGTCATTTCAATTCTTTGCTATGACAAAATAAGGACCAAGGGAGAGAAAATTGATGTAGCACTTTCCTTCCCCACAACCTAGTGTCAGTAGATTGGCTTTGCTGCCCATCAGGTAAGTGGGCCAAGTTTGGTTTGGAAAAAATAGCAAAACTAAAAAAGAAGAGGAAAGACTCATATTCTTTCCTGGCAAGGACTCAGCCAATGAAAAGCCATGGACTCTTTGTTTACCATAGCCTTCCCAAATTTCTTTTCTCCTGTATAAAAGTGTTCTCCTTCCTTTTCTGTGCAAGGACATGTACATGGCCTGCCAAAGTTGCACACCATGAATTGTATTTCTTTGTGGCGTTCCAAGAAACCCATCTTTGCTGGAGAAATATCTGGCAGTCTATTTGTTTTAGGTCAATACAGGTAAGGTTCTGTGCCAAATTGGTAACCCAGTTTCCAAGGGCTGAGACAAGTTATCAAAGTCAGTTCATTCTTAGGCACAACAAAAGCCACTGGGTAGTTCTGAAAATAAAGCAGTAGAAGGTACAAGTTACTGTACTAAATCTGTATGAATCCTTAGACATGGTCACAAGCTTGCTTTTTATAATTCTCCTTAATCCTAACTCTGCCTCCTAGATCCATAAATTGTTAGAGCTGGAAAGCCTCTTATGGTCATACAATCAAACTCTCTCATTAAACAGATGGAAAAAAAAAAAAAAACTGAGCCCCAGAAATGGAAGGGACTACATCACTTTTCTTTTGATTTTGGATAAAGGGAGGGGGAGATACCTACAGAGCATGAAGTCAAATTCTACAGTAAGATTTTGGAGATACTTGCCCCTAAATCCTCTTTATATGATCTGAACATCTTCACTTCTCTGGTCACAATTACTGATAGTCCACTAATTTCAATATCATTTTGCAGAAGGGGTTCCTCATTCTCTGTGAGGATGAAAACAGACCTCCATATTAATTAGCCTAATTAGATCTCTTTCCAGGCTGTACCTGGGGCCAGAACTCTAGCTGGAGGAGCATACATTTTATAGGGCTGCCATGACAAATCACCACAAACTGAGTGTCTTAAACAATCAGAATTTCTTCTCACACTCTGGAGGCTGGAAGTTTGAAATCAAGGTATCAGCAGCGACATGCTCTCTATGAAGACTCCAGGGATTAATATTTCCTTGCCTCCTAGCTCATGTTTCAGTTCAGTTCAGTTGCTCAGTCGTGTCGGACTCTTTGCGACCCCATGAATTGCAGCACCCAGGCCTCTGTGTCCATCACCAACTCCCAGAGTTCACCCAGACTTACATCGATCGAGTCAGTGATGCCATCCAGCCATCTCATCCTCTGTTGTCCCATTCTCCTCCTGCCCCCAATCCCTCCCAGCATCAGAGTCTTTTCCAATGAGTCAACTCTTCGCATGAGGTGGCCAAAGTACTGGAGTTTCAGCTTTAGCATCATTCCTTCCAGAGAAATCCCAGGGCTGATCTCCTTCAGAATGGACTGGTTGGATCTTGCAGTCCAAGGGACTCTCAAGAGTCTTCTCCAACACCACAGTTCAAAAGCATCAATTCTTCGGCACTCAGCTTTCTTCACAATCCAATTCTCACATCCATACATGACCACTGGAAAAACCATAGCCTTGACTAGACAGACCTTTGTTGGCAAAGTAATGTCTGCTTTTTAATATTCTGTCTAGGTTGGTCATAACTTTCCTTCCAAGGAGTAAGCATCTTTTAGTTTCATGGCTACAATCACCATCTACAGTGATTTTGGAGCCCCCAAAAATAAAGTCTGACACTGTTTCCCCATCTATTTCCCATGAAGTGATGGGACCGGATGCCATGATCTTCGTTTTCTGAATGTTGAGCTTTAAGCCAGCATTTTCACTCTCCTCTTTCACTTTCATCAAGAGGCTTTTTAGTTCCTCTTCACTTTCTGCCATAAGGGTGGTGTCATGTGCATATCTGAGGTTATTGATATTTCTCTCGGCAATCTTGATTCCAGCTTCTGTTTCTTCCAGTCCAGCGTTTCTCATGATGTACTCTGCATGCTGCTGCTGCTGCTAAGTTGCTTGAGTTGTGTCCGACTCTGTGCAACACCATAGATGGTAGTCCACCAGGATCCTCTGTCCATGGATTCTCCAGGCAAGAACACTGGAGTGGGTTGCCATTTCCTCCTCCAATGCATGAAAGTGAAAAGTCAAAGTGAAGTCACTCAGTCGTGTCCGACTCTTAGCGACCACATGGACTGCAGCCTACCAGGCTCCTCCGTCCATGGGATTTTCCAGGCAAGAGTAATGCCTTCTTCAGTACTCTGCATGGAAGTACTCTGCATAGAAGTTAAATAAGCAGGGTGACAATATACAGCCTTGACTTACTCCTTTTCCTATTTGGAATCAGTCTATTGTTTCATGTCCAGTTCTAACTGTTGTTTCCTGACCTGCATACAGATTTCTCAAGAGGCAGGTCAGGTGGTCTGGTATTCCCATCCCTTTCAGAATTTTCCACAGTTTATTGTGATCCACACAGTCAAAGGCTTTGGCATAGTCAATAAAGCAGAAATAGATGGGTTTTTTTGGAACTCTCTTGCTTTTTCCATGATCCAGCAGATGTTGGCAATTTGATCTCTGGTTCCTCTGCCTTTTCTAAAACCAGCTTGAACATCAGGAAGTTCACGGTTCATGTATTGCTGAAGCCTGGCTTGGAGAATTTTGAGCATTACTTTATTAGCATGTGAGATGAGTGCAATTGTGTGGTAGTTTGAGCATTCTTTGGAATTGCCTTTCTTTGGGATTGGAATGAAAACTGACCTTTTCCAGTCCTGTGGCCACTGCTGAGTTTTCCAAATTTGCTGGCATATTGAGTGCAGCACTTTCACAGCATCATCTTTCAGGATTTGGAGTAGCTCAACTGGAATTCCATCACTGCCACTAGCTTTGTTCGTAGTGATGCTTTCTAAGGCTCCCTTAACTTCACATTCCAGGTTGTCTGGCTCTAGGTGAGTGATCACACCATCATGATTATCTTGGTCGTGAAGATCTTTTTTATACAGTTCTATGTATTCTTTTCACCTCTTCTTAATATCTTCTGCTTCTGTTAGGTCCATACCATTTCTGTCCTTTATCTAGCCCATCTTTGCATGAAATGTTCCCTTGGTATCTCTAATTTTCTTGAAGAGATCTCTAGTCTTTCCCATTCTCTTGTTTTCCTCTATTTCTTTGAATTGATCACTGAGGAAGGCTTTCTTATCTCTTCTTGCTATTCTTTGGAACTTTGCATTCACATGCTTATATCTTTCCTTTTCTCCTCTGCGTTTCACTTCTCTTCTTTTCACAGCTATTTGTAAGGCCTCCCCAGACAGCCATTTTGCTTTTTTGCATTTCTTTTCCATATGGATGGTCTTGATCCCTGTCTCCTGTACAATGTCACAAACCTCCGTCCATAGTTCATCAGGCACTCTACCTATCAGATCTAGGCCCTTAAATCTATTTCTCACTTCCACTGTATAATCATAAGGGATTTGATTTAAGTCATACCAGAATGGTCTCATGGTTTTCCCTACTTTCTTCAATTTAAGTCTGAATTTGGCAATAAGGAGTTCATGATCTGAGCCACAGTCAGCTCCTGGTCTTGTTTTTGTTGACTGTATAGAGCTTCTCCATGTTTGGCTGCAAAGAATATAATCAATCTGATTTCAGTGTGACCATCTGGTGATGTCCATGTGTAGAGTCTTCTCTTGTGTTGTTGGAAGAGGGTGTTTGCTATGACCAGTGCATTTTCTTGGCAAAACTCTATTAGTCTTTGCCCTGCTTCATTCCGTATTCCAAGGCCAAATTTGCCTGTTACTCCAGGTGTTTCTTGACTTCCTACTTTTGCATTCCAGTCCCCTATAATGAAAAGGACATCTTTTTTGGGTGTTAGTTCTAAAAGGTCTTGGAGGTCTTCATAGAACCATTCAACTTCAACTTCTTCAGCGTTACTGGTTGGGGCATAGACTTGGATTACTGTGATATTGAATTGTTTGCCTTGGAAATGAATAGAGATCATTCTGTCGTTTTTGAGATTGCATCCAAGTACTGCATTTCGAACTCTTTTGTTGACCGTGATGGCTACTCCATTTCTTCTGAGGGATTCCTGCCCGCAGTAGTAGATATAATGGTCATCTGAGTTAAATTCATCCATTCCAGTCCATTTTAGTTCGCTGATTCCTAGAATGTTGACGTTTACTGTTGCCATCTCCTGTTTAACCACTTCCAATTTGCCTTGATTCATGGACCTAACATTCCAGGTCTTATGCAATATTGCTCTTTAGAGCATCGGACCTTGCTTCTATTGGACCTAGCTCATGGTAGCTCTCAGCAATCCTTGGAATTCCTTGGCTTGCAGGTACATTACTCCAGCCTCTGTATCTATCATTCCACGGTCTTCTTTGTGTCTTTTTGTTATTGTACAAATTTCTCAATATTCATAAACACATCAGTCATTGGATTAGGGCCCACTTTAATCCAGTATGATTCCATTTTAACTTGACTACATCTACAAACACCCTATTCTTAAATAAGGTCACATTCACAGGTACTAAGCGTTAGGACTTGAAGTATTTGTGAAACACTATTCTATGCAATTCAGGAGGACACAGCCTTTTGGAAAGTGAGCTTAGAGGGATACCAGAACTAAGCAGCTTTAAGCTTAGAGGACAGGGGTAGGGGCCTCCAAATCAGTCAGAGGATAAGAAAAACAAGGTGAAAGGCAGCCAATTGTACTTTTACTAAGGCACATTCTGAATTAAGGTTACACTATCCATAGACTATAATGTCTTAAAGGAAAATATACGGCTGCCGCTGGTGCTGGTGCTGCTGCTGCTGCTAAGTCGCATCAGTCATGTCCGACTCTGTGCAGCCCCATAGACGGCAGCCCACCAGGCTCCTCCATCCATGGGATTTCCCAGGCAAGAGTACTGGAGTGGGGTGCCCTTGTCTTCTCTGGAAAATAAACTGCTGCTGCTGCTAAATCGCTTCAGTCGTGTCCAACTCTGTGCGACCCCATAGATGGCAACCCACCAGGCTCCCCTGTCCCTGGGATTCTCCAGGCAAAAACACTGGAGTGGGTTGCCAAATTGGGGCTGCAACAGCATCAACTTCACAATTTGGTGCATTCAGAAACACCTTAATGTGGTACTCATTTTGGACTTTCTTCTTCCTTTTCAAGTGTCCTGGAAGGACTAGATAGCAGAACCCACAAGCGGTGGGGGGCGGGGGGGGCAGTCTTACTCACTCAGGGAGTGCCCTGCCCACCATATATATATATATATATATATATATATATATATATATATATATATATATATCAGTCAGTTCAGTCGCTCAGTCGTGTCCAACTCTTTGTGACCCCATGGACTGCAGCACACCAGGCATCCCTGTCCATTACCAACTGCCAGAGTTGAGTCAAAGGCATGTCCATTGAGTTGGTGATGCCATCCAACTATCTCATCCTCTGTTGTCCTCTTCTCCTCCTGCCTTCAATCTTTCTCAACATCAGGGTCTTTTCCAATGAGGCAGTTCTTCTCATCAGGTGGCCAAAGTATTGGAGTTTCAGCTTCAACATCAGTCCTTTCAATGGATATTCATGACTGATTTCCTTTAGGATGGACTGGTTGGATCTCCTTGCAGTCCAAGAGACTCTCAAGATTCTTCTCCAACACCACAGTTCAAAAGCATCAATTCTTGACTTCTCAGCTTTCCTTATAGTCCAACTCTCACATCCATACATGACTACTGGAAAAACCATAGCTTTGACTAGATGGACCTTTGTCAGCAAAGTATGTCTCTTCTTTTCAATACGCAGTCTAGGTTGGTCAAAGCTCTTCTTCTAAGCAGCAAGCATCTTTCAATTTCATGGCTACAGTCACCATCTGCAGTGATTTTGGAGCCCAAGAAAATAAAGTCTGTCACTGTTTCCATTGTTTCTCCACTTATTTGCCAAGAAGTGATGGGACCGGATGCCATGTTTTTTGAATGTTGAGTTTTAAGCTAGCTTTTTCTCTCTCCTTTTTCACTTTCATCAAGAGGCTCTCAGTTCCTCTTCACTTTCTGCCATAAGGGTGGTATCATCTGTGTATCTGAGGTTATTGATATTTCTCCCGGCAATCTTGATTCCAGCTTGTGCTTCATCCAGCCCAGCATTTTTTGTGATGTATTCCGCATAAAAGTTAAATAAACAGGGTGACAATATACAGCTTTGACTTACTCCTTCCCCAATTTGGAACCAGTCTGTTGTTCCATGTCTGGTTTTAACAGTTGATTCTTGACCTGCATACAGATTTACCAGGAGGCAGGTAAGGTTCAGGGGTTAATAATCAGCCACCTGTTTCTCTGGCTAAGCCATGGGAAAAGAATAAAAGCAAAATATAGCAATACAGTAAATTCTAAAGTACTGAGAGAAGGGAACCATAAGCAATGTTTCTTAATGGTTTGTAAAACTTCCAATAGCTGGCCTTCACTTATTTTTTTTACCCCCTCACCCTCATTTTTAAAAGCTGCTTTAAGAAGCATATATATGGCCGGTATCGTTCTGAGCTTTCTGAATTTTCCATGCTTAACCCCAGTTTCAATGCCTGAGAGAGTATTACTTAATGCAAAGGGGTATTTTCAAGACCTCATCCCACTGTTCTTCAGGACCCTGCACCGATATTTCAACTTTAGCTTTGCTCTCAGCTATCCTTCACTTTGGAGCCCTATGTTGGGCACCACTTGCTGTGGTCAGCACAGCAAGTAGGGATCAAAAGTGGTCAATGCACAGTTTGAGAAAAAGAAGCTAGAGACAGAATTAAAGCTTTAAAAAGATGGGACCGAGGGACTCAAGACCTCTTGGATCAAGAGCCCCGTTCCTTGGAGTCACATCACTTTTATTTAGTGTCTTGGTAAGCAGAACGTATCTGTTATGCTATGATGAAGTCAGCCTCCTGTATCCCCGGTCACGTCTCTTATTTTACTGATTAATTTGAACTATCTTTGTTATTTTCTTGTAGAAGTGGTATCACCCAGTTGGAGGTCATAGACCCACATATGCCTTGGGAAAACATCTTCGTGTGTGCACAAGCAGCATTCTGAAGTGGCACTGACCCAGCATTCCAAGGTCCACACTATATTTTTCCTTAGCTTTGCAGGGCTTGATGACCCCAACTAATAAACCTGATGTACTTTTGTTTAGATTATACTGTATTGCTATATTTTGCTTTTATTCTTTCCCCATGGTGTTTTTCTCATGGCTTAGCCAGAGCAACAGGCAGCTGAATAATAACCCCTGCATTTCCAGTTTTAACTGTTGCTTCTTGACCTGCATACAGATTTCTCAGGAGGCAAGTGAAGGAAGTCTGGTATTCCAATCTTTTGAAGAATTTTTCATAGTTTGTTGTGCTCTACACAGTCAAAGGCTTTGGCATAATCAATGAAGCAGAAGTAGATGTTTTTCTGGAATTCTCTTGCTTTTTCTATGCTCCAACATATGTCAGCAATTTGATCTCTGGTTCCTCTATCTTTTCTAAACACAGCTCAAACATCTGGAAACTCATGGTTCACGTACTGTTCAAGTCTGGCTTGGAGAATTTTGAGCATTACTTTGCTAGTATGTGAGATATATGTGTGTGTACACTTCTTCCCAACAAGGTGGAAATACTAAAAAGACTCACCTGCCCACCTCCTAGAGTAATGCAAATAAAAGCAAAAATAAACAAATGGGGCCTAATTAAACACTTTTGCATAATGAAGGAAACTATAAGCAAGGTGAAAAGACAGCCTTCAGAATGGGAGAAAACAATAGCAAACAAAGCAACTGACAAAGAATTAATCTCAAAAATATACAAGCAACTCCTGCAGCTCAATTCCAGAAAAATAAACGACCCAATCAAAAAATAGGCCAAAGAACTAAGTAGACACAAAGATGGCTAACAAACACATGAAAAGATGCTCAACGTCACTCATTATCAGAGAAATGCAAGTCAAAACCACAATGAGGTACCATTTCATGCCAGTCAGAATGGCTGCAATCCAAAAGTCTACAAGCAATAAATGCTGGAGAGGGTGTGGAGAAAAGGGAACCCTCTTACACTGTTAGTGGGAACACTATGGAGAACAGTGTGGAGATTCTTCAAAAAACTGGGGATAGAACTGCCATATGACAGAGCAATCCCACTGCTAGGCATACACACTGAGGAAACCAGAATTGAAAGAGACACATGTACCCCAATGTTCATCGTAGCACTGTTTTTAATAGCCAGGACGTGGAAGCAACCTAGATGTCCATCAGCAGACGAATGGATAAGAAAGCTGTGGTACATATACACAATGGAATATTACTCAGCCATTAAAAAGAATACATTTGAATCAGTTCTTATGAGGTGGATGAAGCTGGAGCCTATTATACAGAATGAAGTAAGCCAGAAAGAAAAACACCAATACAGTATACTAATGCATATTTATAGAATTTAGAAAGATGGTAACAATAACCCTATATGCAAGACAGCAAAAGAGACACAGATGTATAGAACAGTCGTTTGGATTCTGTGGGAGAGGGTGAGGGTGGGATGATTTGGGAGAATGTCATTGAAATATGTATATTATCATATGTGAAATGAATCGCCAGTCCAGGTTCAATGCATGATACAGGGTGCTCGGGGCTGGTGCACTGGGATGACCCAGAGGGATGTGTTAGGGAGGGAGGTGGGAGAGGGCTTCAGGATGGGGAACACATGTACACCCATGGTGGATTCATGTCAATGTATGGCAAAACCACTACAATATTGTAAAGCAATTAGCCTCCAATTAAAATAAATTAAAAAAAAAACAAAAAGCAAATATTAAAAGCATCATAGATCAGTATGAAACAATACTTATTTTTCAGCAGAAGTGACAATATAATATTTTAATGCAGATACAGATCATTTAGAAGGCAAGGAAACTCACAATCTGTTATCAAAAGTAGTTCAACAGTCCAAGAAAAGTTTGTTCTCTTAGCAAAGAGAGAAAACCAAACTCTAGGCCTACACCTGCCTACCTTCTGTAACAAAATCCACTTTCTTAATTAAACATAATCTAATCCCAGCCTGACTTTGTACAAAACTCTTTTCTCAGGGCTTCCTTTTTACAAACCTCTCATAATTTTTTGTATCTATACTTATTTGTCTCATATTTTCATTCCATACAGAAATAACCAGTGTTAGGGGAAAAATCACTTTCTTCCTCTAAACAAAATGCATTTCCATTCCTCATACCATCTTTTCCTGAAAATACACATCCTACTCTCCTTGAATACTGAAATAGTTTTCTTACTATCCCTGTAGCTTTAATTGCACATATTACAATTCTAAACTTGAGGGAGAGGGTGGGATGATTTGGGAGAATGGCATTGAAATACGTATAATATCATAAATGGAACGAGTCGCCAGTCCAGGTTCGATGCACGATACTGGATGCTTGGGGCTGGTGCACTGGGACGACCCAGAGGGATGGTATGGGGAGGGAGGAGGGAGAAGGGTTCAGGATGGGGAACACATGTATACCTGTCACGGATTCATTTCGATATTTGGCAAAACCAATACAATATTGTAAAGTTTAAAAATAAAATAACATTTAAAAAAAGTATAAATAAATAAAAGTCTTAATCTTTAATGAAAACTGATGAGCAAGTGTTTGTATGTTCTGTCATACCAGTTGACAAACCACAAATTTGATAATAGGCATTTTGCTTCCAGCTTCAATATTTTGTTTCTCATAAACCATGGCTCAAGTTCCTTATCTATCATATGAAAATAATAATAATGATAATTAGTTCTGCAATCAATTTATATATGGAAAAGCACTCTACAAAGTCCGTTTCAAATCTAAAGAATGCTTATCTTTCTTTTCCTTTTTCCTTCAATTTGTACTCTACTAATCCTCACTAAAGTGTTAGCTAATGCCAGACTTGAGGTACAGTCTCTTTTTGTTATATGTTGAAGAATGGAATATTTCCTGCCGTATCAGTAAACAAGGATGCCACAGTCATCAGCCATTGCAGCCCTCCAATGTGAGCTGGTGAGTACTAAGGTAACTCAGGAAGAAGAATATCTGTCATCTAGTAGCCATTAGACTACAATCACTCCCCTTGGTGAGTCATGAGAAACTCAGAATGTGCAAACAGGATACTGGCCCAGATAGCTCAGGTGCATATCAAAGGAATGATTTCAGTGAACCCAGACTCTTGCATCTTCCCATACACAGAAAAGTGCTAAATTGCTAAATTCCTTAACTTGGGTTATCTGGTTTTCCTTAACTAACAGTAACCTTTTGATGTTCAGACTACTTGCCTCTTTTTGAAAAACTTCTATATAGCCTGGCTCCTCTCCTCGCCTCCTCAGATTAGTTCTCCCAGAGATACTCGAAAAGCTGTCTCCCAGGTTTGAAGTCCTAAAAATTCCCACATATAACATAACATTTATAACATAACATAACATTTCCCAAATAAAACATAACTCTCAACTTCTTAGGTTGTGAATACTTTTTAAAGTAGCAATCTTGTTTTTAATAACTTATGCAAATAGCTAACATTTATTGCACCATGACTCTTAGCCAGACACTACTATAAGCAAGCACTCATTTCATCTTCCCAAAACCCCTATGAAGTAAGTATTATTATCATCTGTATTTTAAAGACATTCCATGACTCAGAGGGTAGTTGTGTGATGAAATGAGTCCATATGTGTAAGTGCCTGAGTGCATAATAAGCACTTCGTAAATGTTAGCTATAATTAATATCAATTCCCTGGTTTTCCTAATACAAAGAGTGAGGCACAGAGAAGTTTCAATTCCCTTGATAAACTCCAAATTAAGGACTCTGAAGAAAGCCCATCCCTACATTCTGATATTATTCCCTTGAAGGTAAACCCCATCATTGTGGGGCAAGCCGAGCAGTTTCCTTAGGAAACACAAAAAGACCTAAGCCATTCTGCAAGCAGGGTTTTTCACCTTTATTAGCATGTAATGATCCACTGTAATCACATGGTCTTTGCTACTTAACAATGCACTGCTTTCATATTCATTATGTCAATTTAGCCTCACAGTGGACCTGCAAGGTGTCTTTGGGAAGGATGAAGATTTGGTAGATGCTAAAACCCAAAGGGAGAGGGGGGTCTGTCAGGAGAAATTTGTGGCTGATCCTAGACTAGAACTCTCATATCCCACTTGCCTCACCGTTTCTGTGTATCAGGGGAAATCCTGTCCCTGTTGCACTCAGTGTCCCCATCATCTGTAAAACAGAGTGACTGGATCAGACGGTCAACAGGACCCCTGTCCTACACCAATGTTTCCTGGCATGCAGCTTTTCCAATACACTTTGCTTATTCCCTGGACCTCAACGTCTGTCTAGGCTGCTGTTTACTACTCCAAGGAAAGATAGGCAGCATATCTGAGCAACCAGCAGAGGGCACAGGAAGCCTGCCAAAGAGATCTAATCCAAAACAACCCACTGCACAGTAAGAGGTCTCCCACTGGACTCAGAGAAATAGCTGAGAGGAAAAACTAGAGAATGGCAAAGAGGAAAGATACTCAGGAATTATCTGGTACAAATTCTCTGGATCATATGGAGAAATTGAGACCCATAGAGGGGAAATATCTGTCTTAAGTTCACAAATTCAAGGATATAAATGGCACTAGAAAGAAGCCAGTTTCCTGACTTCAGACACTTTGTTCAGCAGCCTTCACCAGCTGCAGTACTGTTTTGAATTGTTTTCCTGGCTGGATATTGTTCACAATTATTAATAATTTACCAAAATTTAATAATTGCAACAGTTACCACTTTGTGGAAACCTGCAATGTGTCACAAAAGGTGATAGACTGGGTACTCTAGCTTATTTGATTCCCCATAACAAGTCCCCTTATATAGGATGTGTTTTATCCTGTTTCACAGATGAGAAGGAAAATCCCACTCAAGCCCTTGTGACTCCAAAGCCTGTGCTTTTAAAGAACCTACAAAGCATCTCTGTGTCCAGTCCACACAGCCACTTAGTGAGGTGCTTGCTCATCTATGACCCTTTTCCTAGTGACTGGTAACATCAGATATGCAGTCTCCAACTGCAATTATCAGCTAATGGAATCATTAAGTATGTTTGTTTGCTTGTTTGATTGTTGGTCTTAAAACCACTGCAATAAAATTTACTCCTAATAATATTATGCCAATCTTTATATTCTTAAAGCTTACCAAATATGATAAAAATAAAAATAAAATATTTATAAACATATTAATTCCCTTCCAGAAAAAGCAGGCTTATTGCTTTTGTCCTGCTGGGACCCAATTTCTCTCAAAGTATGATTTGAAAGATGACAGGACAGGTTGAGAGCTATCAGGCTAGACTACTCCCATCACCACCACCAAGAAGAATTTTAATTAGCTACCCTTAAAAAACACTTTGCCATAAAATTATCTGGATAAACTACAGAATATTTGCTTACAAAGACATTCTTAAGTCCCAAAGCCAGATAGTCCCTTCTCATACTTATCCAACATTCCTCCTACTACTTTTAGCACATTTCTTTTTGTCCATGCATGAGGGCATGGTGAGTACCTGCTTGTCATCACTCAAGTAAAATCCCTGGAACACTACAGACAACTAGACAAAAGCACCAGACTTGGAGTCAAAAGTGAAAATTTGAATCCAAATTCTGCTACAATCTATGACTCTGGATAAGTCATTAAACCCCTCTCAGCTTGCCTCTTCACTGGTAAAATGAGGATAATCACTCCATCCTCACAAGGTTACTTTAATTAAATGAAAACAATGTAATATGACTACACCCTGACAGATGTTGGATATAATGAATGCTGGAAGAAGGTTATTGGGCTGTTTTCTACTTACATTCTTCAGGCTGAACAACAGAGTGTTGTTGTCAGAAGACACCTAGAGATTTTCCAGACACCAAGAAAGCGCCTTCCCCTCCACAGGGAAACTGAGGTCCAACAAGATGAAAGGACTTGTCTCAAAGTCATATGGACAACTGAGAACAGAACTGAGACACAAATCCAGGTCTCCTGACACTCAGTCCCAGAGGATTTGCTGGACACTAGTCTCTGAATTCAGCTCCTGTTGGTGGGGAAGGATAGGGTGGCAAAGCCATGGAAATGCCCCACAGCTAAGGAAAATAGGAGACTATGGCTCTCTTGAGCATAATTAAATGACCCTGGTCATTCTGCTGGCATTCCCAGAGCTTCAGTTTTTGTTCAAGGTTGAATTGAGATGTAACTGCAGGCGTTCAGCCCAATGAAGGGACAAAAATTGCCCAGTATTTTTAGGATGAGTCAATTCCCAGGCAACTGACTGGTGGGAACATTCCTTCTGGGACATTCCTGATGGAAGGTAGGGTAATGGGAAAGGCATGAGAGTTTAACTGGCTTCCAGGGTTCTGAATGTTTCAAATGGTGATTTGGAAAGTCAGCTCCCACCTTACCTGAGTACCCAGGACTCCAGTACTGGACTTGCTGGCTTTTCTGTCTGCACCTGCTGTTCTCATATCCAAGTCAGAATCCTGGGGCTGTCCTCCTTGGATGGATGCCCCGGCCCCCTTGCAGGCCTCTGGTTTCTCCATCTCATTGGGCTTCTCTTCTAGCTTCTCCATGACAGCTTTGGTGGTTAACTTGGCACAGGTGCCTGGCTCAGGGGACTGTCCAGCACTGTCATCTTCCTTAAGGATGTTGACCACAGTCTCAATGTCTTCATCAAGTTCCTCTGAGGAGCTCTCCATGGTGAAGACATGGCCATAATGGCAACTGCACCCAGTCTGTGGAGTTGGGTCATCCTGGAGCTCAAAGACAGGTGAGGTGGAGGTTGAGACTAATGCAGCAGCAGTGCAGGGGTCTTCAAGGGCCTGGCCCAAAGTCTTCTTGCCCTCAATGCTCATTTCAAATGTGCATGAGGCTTGTGAGGCCTTTTGGTGACAGTGCTGGCACCTCTCAATGACATTGCCCCACACCATAACCTCAGGGGTCTGGCTGAGTGGGAAGGAGGCCTGGGAGGCAGCACCCTCTATGATGAGGGCTTCACTGCCACCACTGATGAAGTAGGTCTTGTCACGCCGGTGGCTCATCTGCAGCTCTTCCCGGGATAATGCACGCCACTTGCGGGCCATCTCGGCCACATTGCTGAAGAACTTGACAACACTACCAAAAGGCACAGCCTTGTCTCGACGCAGGTGCCTAAGGCTCTCCTCGTAGCCCCTTTCCACATTCCCTTCTAAGGTGGAGGCCTTAATGGCAGACTCAGGATCCTGGATTCTGGAGTCTCCAGCTGATCTACATGGGGCCTCGCAGTCTCCAGGGAATGTGTGTTTCAGGTAGCTCCTGGCCCACCTGCCCCTACCAGACTGCTCAGAGGACTCTTTTTCCCAGTGATCCTCCTCCACATGGATGCCAAAATCATCAAAGGCCAACACTTTCTGGTTCTTGGGCATCAGTCTTTGCACATCTGCAAGGAAGGGCTCCAGGCCCTCATTGTGTCCTGAGTAGGAATAACGAAAAGGCTTTGAGGCCTCCTGGGCCTTTCTCATGTGGTAAATATGTGACACCTCCTGGGGTTCCTGGACCTTGCTGCTCCTAAGAGTAGTATTCTTGGAGGCCCCAGTCGAAGGCTTCAACCTTTTGAATGCCTTCATTCGATCTTTTAATGTGACTTTGGGCTTCAACTCTGATGGTCTGGAACTGTCTCCCAGTAAAATCATGGACTGGGGTCTCTTCGCCTGACTGGAGGCCTCTTTTCTACGACTCATAAAATCCCAGATCTTGTTGACTTTGATTTTCTTCTTGTTCTGACCATTCTCTTCCCTGGAGCTCAAATCACCTTGGTCACACTGCTCAGACTTCTCCAGCCCTACCTCCCTGGCCAGGCCTTCTACCTCAGGGTGGCCTGGGAAGACCTGAACCAGGTAACCATTGGGCACCAGATCAGAGAGGAAGGTAGTCCGACAGCTGCTGAGAGTCTCCATGGTCACAGCAGGGGATGGGGCCACAAAGGCAGAGAGGGAGGGTTGGTGAGTTATTTCCAGCTGACAAGGAGAGAGAGATAAAGAGAGGGGGAGAGAGAGAGAGAGAGCTAGATTACGCAAAGCCACAAACAAGGTTCTTTGCAGATTTGTCACAATCAAATAAATGATTCATACTTTGTCACCACTGGACCACTAAATTTTTCGGACCTTTGCAAAGCAAAAGTGCATTCATTTGGACCCCACTAATTTAGGATTGGGGAAGATCACAGCTTATACTGTGTGCCAAAACATCCTTCAATTCTTATTTAAATGCAAATATACTGGAGAAGGACAAAACTTAACAGCTATTATTATCAGATCTTGATAATTGAGTAAGTACATTAAAAAGCCAAAAAATAAATTAAAAAAAAGCACAAGTTATCTCAAAAGTCTATCACTTTGATTCTTTCATTTTATAAAGAGGTTCTAGAGATCCAGAGAAGATACTTATCTTGTCTAAACTACAAAACCAAGGGAGCAGCAGGTAAGGATTCAGTCCATTCTTCCCTCTCTCTCATTTGCTCCTCCATGCTCCTGCTTTCACACAGAAAAACAGCAGGAAGTGAGTTCACCAGTCAAACACCCACTAAGCATTGACCCCTTAGCTAAGAGCTGGATACCACTAAGATTATAGACACATACAGCTTCTCATCTGAGATCATATTCTACTGGGAGAGACTTGTAGACATAAACAATTACAATACAGCCTGATAAGTGTTTTAACAGAGGTATCCACAAGGGCAGCAGAAACTTAGAGGGAAAGAGAAAGGGAACAGTAGAGGAGGTGCCTCTTCAAGGAAGCAAAAAGGAGATTAGAAGTCCCAAGAATGTTTCCGAGAACAGCTGGGACTAGAACTAGAAGCTCACCCATGATGAAATCTTTCTCCATTCAATGCTTTTTGCCCCTCTGCCCTGAACAGGCTGGAACAGAATTTGCTAAGAGAGAGGCAAGAAGGCAGGTTAATATTCAGAGGCTGAAAGGAAAGAAAGGAAAAAGAGGAGAAAGTGGGTGGAGCCCAGAGCTTAAAGACAGTTTCTGCCTTTTTGATGGTTGTCCCGGGTGTCAGGTTACTAGCTCATGGTCTCTTTGGTCCTCTTCCTCGGGTCTGGTCTGCAGAGTTAACTTCACTTGACCTGAAGTATGTCTTTAATCTGTATCTTTCCTATATTTATGAGCACAGCCTGTGCAGAATCTGTTTGACTCACAAAATGTTCATTTGACCAGTGAGATTATCTATTTTGGGAAAATGAGACCAAAAAGAGGAAGGGACTTGAAACAACTGACAAAGGATTAATTTCCAAAACTTACAAGCAGCTCATACAAGTCAATACTAGAAAAACAAACAACCCAATCAAAAAGTGGGAAAAAGGACCTAAACATACATTTCTCCAAAGAAGGCATACAGGTGGCTAACAAACACACGAGAAGATGCTCAACATGGCTCACTATTAGAGAAATGCAAATCAAAACTACAACGGGATATCACCTCACACCAGTAAGAATGGCCATCATCAAAAAAGTCTACAAACAATAAATGCTGGATAGGGTTTGGAGAAAAGGGAACCCTGTTGCACTGTTGGTGGGAATGCAAATTGATACAGCCGCTATGGAAAACAGTATGGATATTCCTTTAAAAACTAGGAACAAAACCACCATATGACCCAGAAATCCCACTGCTGGGCATATATTCTGAGGAAACCAAAATTGAAGACACATGCACTCCAATGTTCATTATAGCACTATTTACAATAGCTAGAACATGGAAGCAACCTAGATGTCCATTGACAGATGAATGGGTAAAGAAGCTGTGGTACATGTGTACAATGGAATATTACTCAGTCATAAAAAGGGACCCATTTGAGTCAGTTCTAATGAAGTGGATGAACTTAGAGACTATTATACAGAGTGAAGTAAGTCATAAAGAGAAAAACAAATATCATATACTAACACATATATATGGAATCTAGAAAGATGGTATTGATGAAAGTATTTGCAGGGAAGCAATGGAGACACAGACACAGAGAACAGACAAATGAACATGGAAGTGGGGAGGAAGGAAAAGGTAGATGTGTGGAGACAGTAACATGGACATTTACATTACCATATGTAAAATAGACAGTGAATGAGAATTTGCTGTATGACTCAGGGAACTCAAACTGGGGCTCTGTAACAACCTAGAGGGATAGGATGGGCAGGGGGATGGGAGGGAGCTTCAAGAGGGAGGGGACATAGGTGTACCTATGGCTGATTCATGTAGCTGTTTGGCAGAAATCAACACAATTCTGTAAAGCAATTATCCTTCAATGAATAAAATAAACAAATTCAAAATTTAAAAAAAAAAAAAAAAGAGGAAGAGACTTGACCTAGGTCATATGCCAAGCCAGTGGCGGGCCAAGAATAGAAGCCTAGTCCTCCAGGCCAGGAAGTTTCTTTACCTCAGTCCCACATTTCTACCCTCATCCATGAATTCTGTTTCTCCAAGTAGGCTTTCTGTACAACTCAAGAAAATAACAATAGCTAACATTTATAAGTATGAGGCACTACATTAAAATGTAGTTATATTTTATTAAAATAAAAATATTTATTTTATAAATAAATAAATATTTATTTACATTATATTTTATAATGTTATTATAGGGGACTGGAAGGCAAAAGTAGGAAGTCAAGAAACACCTGGAGTAACAGGTAAATTTGGCCTTGGAATACAGAATGAAGCAGGGCAAAGACTAAGAGAGTTTTGCCAAGAAAATGCACTGGTCATAGCAAACATCCTCTTCCAACAACACAAGAGAAGACTCTACACATGGACACCACCAGATGGTCAACACTGAAACCAGATTGATTATATTCTTTGCAGCCAAAGATGGAGAAGCTCCATACAGTCAACAAAAACAAGATCAGGAGCTGACTGTGGCTCAGATCATGAACTCCGCATTGCCAGATTCAGACTTAAATTGAAGAAAGTAGGGAAAACCACTAGACCATTCAGGCATGACCTAAATCAAATCCCTTATGATTATACAGTGGAAGTGAGAAATAGATTTAAGGGCCTAGATATGATAGATAGAGTGCCTGATGAACTATGGACGGAGGTCTGTGACATTGTACAGGAGACAGGGATCAAGACCATCCCCATGGAAAAGAATGCAAAAAAGCAAAATGGCTGTCTGGGGAGGCCTTACAAATAGCTGTGAAAAGAGAAGCAAAAAGCAAAGGAGAAAAGGAAAGATATAAGCATCTGAATGCAGAGTTCCAAAGAATAGCAAGAAGAGATAAGAAAGCCTTCCTCAGTGATCAATGCAAAGAAATAGAGGAAATCAACAGAGTGGGAAAGACTAGAGATCTCTTCAAGAAAATTAGAGATACCAAGGGAACATTTCATGCAAAGATGGGCTTGATAAAGGACAGAAATGGTATGGACCTAACAGAAGCAGAAGATATTAAGAAGAGGTGGAAAGAATACACAGAAGAACTGTACAAAAAAGATCTTCACGACCCAGATAATCAAGATGGTGTGATCACTCACCTAGAGCCAGAGATCCTGGAATGTGAAGTCAAGTGGGCCTTAGAAAGCATCACTATGAACAAAGCTAGTGGAAGTGATGGAATTACAGTTGCTGCTGCTGCTGCTGCTGCTAAGTCACTTCAGTCGTGTCTGACTCTCAGCTACCCCATGGACTGCAGCCCACCAGGCTCCTCCATCCATGGGATTTTCCTGGCAAGAGTACTGGAGTGGGGTGCCATTGCCTTCTGGAATTACAGTTGAGCTATTTCAAATCCTGAAAGATGATGCTGTGAAAGTGCTGCACTCAATATGCCAGCAAATTTGGAAAACTCAGCAGTGGCCACAGGACTGGAAAAGGTCAGTTTTCATTCCAATCCCAAAGAAAGGCAATGCCAAAGAATGCTCAAAGTACCGCACAATTGCACCCATCTCACACGCTAGTAAAGTAATGCTCCAAATTCTCCAAGCCAAGCTTCAGCAATACATGAACCATGAACTTCCAGATGTTCAAGCTGGTTTTAGAAAAGGCAGAGGAACCAGAGACCAAATTGCCAACATCTGCTGGATCATGGAAAAAGCAAGAGAGTTCCAGAAAAACATATATTTCTGCTTTATTGAGTATGCCAAAGCCTTTGACTGTGTGGATCACAATAAACTGTGGAAAACTGAAAGAGATGGGAATACCAGACCCCCTGACCTGCCTCTTGAGAAACCTGTATGCAGATCAGGAAGCAACAGTTAGAACTGGACATGGAACAACAGACTGATTCCAAATAGGAAAAGGAGTACGTCAAGGCTGTATATTGTCACCCCGTTTATTTAACTTGTATGCAGAGTACATCATGAGAAACGCTGGGCTGGAAGAAGCACAAGGTGGAATCAAGATTGCCTGGAGAAATATCAATAACCTCAGATATGCAGATGACACCACCCTTATGACAGAAAGTGAAGAGGAACTAAAAAGCCTCTTGATGAAAGTGAAAGTGGAGAGTGAAAAAGTTGGCTTAAAACTCAACATTCAGAAAACTAAGGTCATGACATCCAATCCGGTCACTTCATGGTAAATAGAAGAGTAACGATGGAAACAGTGAGAGGCTTTTTTTTTTTTTTTTTGGGGGGGGGTGCTCCAAAATCACCTCATATGGTAATTTCAGCTATGAATTTAAAAGATGCTTACTCCTTCGAAGGAAAGTATGACCAACCTAGATAGCATATTGAAAAGTAGAGACATTAATTTGCCAACAAAGATCTGTCTAGTCAAATCTATGGTTTTCCCAGTAGTCATGTATGAATGTGAGAGTTGGACCATAACAAAAGCTGAGTGTTGAAGAATTGATGCTTTTGAACTGTGGTGTTGGAGTAGACTCTTGAGAGTCCCTTGGATTGCAAGAAGATCAAGCCAATCAATCCTAAAGGAAATCAGTCCTGAATATTCATTGGAAAGCCTGATGCTGAAGCTGAAACTCCAATACTTTGGCCACCTGTTGCAAAGAACTAGCTCATTGGAAAAGATCTTGGTGCTGGGAAAGATTGAAGGCAGGAGGAGAAGGTGACAACAGAGGCTGAGATCATCGGATGGCATCACCATCTCAATGGACATAAGTTTGAGCAAGCTCCAGGAATTAGTGGTGGACAGGGAAGCCTGGCATGCTAAAGTCCATGGGATTACAAAGAGCTGGACAAGCATGTGTGACTGAACTGAAATGAACTAACTAAAATTGAAGTTGAGAAACCCTGTAGAGGGAGCTCATGCCCTATTACTCATAATTGAATACCCCCAAACAGGAAAAGATGTACCTTTTATGTCCAATAGGAAAAAGTTTGCTATACTACTACAGTTTGCTATATACTATATACTACAAAAGGAAGGAAAATTTTCTTCTTGCCCAGCAATAAGCCCAGTCAATGAAAAATACCACAGCTCAGCTAATGAGAAATCTTCACCATCCTGAACTCTTACTTTCCTCCAATAAACCTTCGTTTAGAACAAGCCCTCCCAATTGCCTATTTGTTCTATAAAAGCAAGCTTTGTTTTTTGGATTTACTTATGGTCTACTATAAGTTGTATTTCCTTAGTTCCAATTTCTCTGGCTATTTCCAAATAAATTCATTTAACTGAAGAGATAACTGTATGTTTTATTTTTAAATTTGACAGTTATAATGTCAGAAGTGGGGATGGAAGGAAGCAACTTCTGTACTTGTGCAAGGTACCTGCACTGAGCTCTTGTGCTCATGACTTCCCTGATTTGTCACCCTCTTCTGGTTTGATGAGTCTCTCAGATCCTGGGCCCATTCTCTTTGCATTTTGAGTTCTCCAGTTTAATTCAGGACCATGAAATGCTTTATCCTTTGTGGTTCAAGGCTCTGTCCCTGCTGTCAATGCTTTATCATAGAGAAGTAATCAATTATTTCCCTTTTGGAAGTGTGCTAACACTTTGGTGCAGCTCCTCTTGGAATGGAATTGGCCTAGCTAGCAATTTTCCTTTGTTCTTGGAAAAATCCTGAGAAATAGAATCCCAGTCATCTAAATGCTCTAAGGGCAGCCTTCCTTCAGGGACATTTAAGAACTATGAGCCCTACATATACACATTTTTAAATAAATGGGCCAACATGAACAAAACTAATCTAGAACTGCAGTGGCCATTATAATGAACTTTCAATTTTCAAGCTTATTTTTCTCAGAACTAAATTATAAAGTCATAGTTCTAAGATAAGGTAATTTAATTTCACCTTTATTTTACTTGGTACCTGGAGTCTTCCAATTATATTCACAATTCTACAATCACTTCTTTGCAAAATACAATTTCTAAATTAATTGATATGAACAAACAATTGAAATAAGACAAAATGGCTTCTGAGGTTTACTTTTCCCCTCACCCATTTTCTTCATGTGGGTAGACATCTTGTGCACCTATCCTGCCCCCAGTGCCATCTTCTTCTCCTCCTTTTTGAAAACCTGCTCCTTTAAAATCAGGCACTCTGAAGATTTAAATACTAAAGACTTAATTACTGTTTCTAAGTTAACTGGGGAAAAAAAAAGATTAGAAGGAAAAACGTAAGTATCTATCAACCTAGATTTTTTTTTATAACAGATAAATATATTCTAAAAGGCCCAAGAGAAAACCTGCTTTCTGTTTCTGTCTTTGTAAGTTACCCGTCCTGTTCAATGGGAAGAAACTTTGTTTTAAATAAGTATACCTTAGGGGTCACTTTTGAACAAGAGGATTTCAAACCTCTCAAGAGACAATGGAATGCATTCTTTGATTATTATGAAGGAGTTTCTGAAAGACAGATTTGCTCTAAAACAGCTTTAAGAAGACTCATACCTACAGCAAATAACCTGAACCTAGATCATCTGCCAGAAACACAACTTGGATCCATCCATTCTTTTGACTTTTGGGTTATTGCACCTGATACATAACTAAAATTTAAAATAAAACTATAAGATCTCTGTTTGCATCTGTATATATGCTCATGTGTGTCTAAACACATGTGTATATATGTGTGACTTTTTTTTTCTCTTCTAGCTCTGTATGGCATTGTTAAAATTAATTTGCAAAAGAGCTCTATTTAATTGGCATAAAACAAACAAGTACTCATATAAATTAAAGAAATATAAAAAAACTAAACCAAATGATTTTCAAGTTCACATAATCTAGGGTGCATGCATGTGTAGTCGCTTCAGTCATGTCCAACTCTTTGTGACTGCATGGACGGTAGCCCACCAGGCTCTTCTGTCCAAGGGGTTCTCCAGTTAGGAATACTGGAGTGGGTTGCCATGCCTTCCTCCAGGAGATCTTCCTGACTCAAGGATCGAACCTGCATCTTCTGCAACTCCTGCATTGCAGGCGGATTCTTTACCTACTGAGTCACCTGGGAAGCCCATGATCTAGGGTAAATTTTTAGTAAATAAAAGCCAGCTTAAAGTTGGTGGTTTAATTGAAACAGGTGTGTCTTTGGAGTTAGCACTGAAAACTTTCACTCTACCTGGGTTGATTGGTCAGATAAATTCACGTTATCTCTGTCACAAAATTTCTTAGGAAGTAAACAACTTGATATGATGAAATTACCATAAGCAATCTTAACATAGTGGTTGAAAACAAATAAATTAAATGTATATAAATGAGTTTAATGTTTCTAAGTGAACGTTTAAAATAGCTTCCCAAAGTCTTTTTGGTAACCTGAAACTTTACAGTTTTGCTAAGTTATATTAAACTATAGGACTATAGGTAGTCATCAAATATCTAGATCATTTCCAAATAAAATATTGAAACATTACTAAGAATATGTTCATCCACTTTTGTTTTCCTTTACAAAAGAACCAAAGATATTTGGGTCTCTTAGTAGACATTCCATATTGAAAAATGTGCAACAAGGAAAATACACTTTTAGGAATCATGAAATGTATTCATAAATTTGCCAGTAAAAGACCATTCACAATTGTTTAAGGCTACTAGAAATAATAAGGGGAAAGAAAGTAATTTTGTCCTAAAGTGAAGCTAATTGTTTTAGTATAGGAAAACATAAAAGACAGAACAAAAGTTGAATGGAAATGGAAATAGTAAGTTGCACAAGGGTGATGGAAAGGAATCTTTGAAACCTGAGTTTTATGTGTTTTCATACTGGTTAAGATTAAAATAAGTTTGTTTTTAAGTGACTTTAATGTCAAAAATACACTGTAAAATTGGGATTTGGTTTTTCTCTCTGTAAGGACAAGGTATTAGTCAAAACTATGGTTTTTCCAGTAGTCCTGTACAGATGTAAGAATTGGACTATAAAGAAGGCTGAGTGGCAAAGAACTGATACTTTCAAAATGTGGTGCTAGAGAAGGCTCTTGAGAGTCCCTTGGATATCAAGGAGATCAAACCAGTCAATTGTAAAGGAAATCAACCCTGAATATTCATTGGAAGGACTGATGGTGAAGCTGAAGCTCCAATAACTTGGCCACCTGATGCAAAGAGCCGACTCATTGGAAAATATCCTAATGCTGGGAAAGATTGAGGGGAGGACAAGGGGGTGAAAGAGAATGAGACAGGTGTATGGCATCATTGATTCGATGGACATGAGTTGGGGCAAACTCCTGGACATAGTGAAGAACAAAGAGCCTGGCATGCTGCAGTCCATGGGGTTACAAAGAGTCGAACACAATTGAGCAACTGAGCAACAACAAATTATTGGACTATTGATCTGCTCCTGATAAGAGCTTGTGAAAGTTTTTTCTTTTTCTTCAAGTAATCTTCTTAGAAAATAAAGATGTGTGTTTTATCAAAATTATTTCCTATGCTTCATGTTATCTTAATCAAGTCTTTGATTACTTAAGATTGAATCTTCTCACCTTTTAAAAAAGCTAAACATTGCTTCAGTTCAGTTCAGTTCAGTCACTCAGTCGTGTCCAACTCTTCGCGACCCCATGAATTCCAGCACACCTGGCCTCCCTGTCCATCATCAACTCCCGGAGTTCACTCAAACTCATGTCCATCGACTCAGTAATGCCATCCACCCATCTTATCCTCTGTCGTCCTTCTCCTCCTGCCCCCAACCCCTCCCAGCATCAGAGTCTTTTCCAATGAGTCAACTCTTCACATGAGGTGGCCAAAGTACTGGAGTTTCAGCTTTAGCATCAGTCCTTCCAAAGAACACCCAGGACTGATCTCCTTTAGAATGGACTGGTTGGATCTCTTTGCAGTCCAAGGGACTCTCAAGAGTCTTCTCCAACACCACAATTTAAAAGCATCAGTTCTTCGGTGCTCAGTGTTCTTCACAGTCCAACTCTCACATTCATACATGACCACTGGAAAAACCATAGCCTTGACTAGACAGACCTTTGTAGGCAAAGTAATGTCTCTGCTTTTGAATATGCTATCTAGGTTGGTCATAAGTTTCCTTCCAAGGAGTAAGTGTCTTTTAATTTCATGGCTGCAGTCACCATCTGCAGTGATTTTGGAGCCCCCAAAAATAAAGTCTGACACTGTTTCCACTGTTTCCCCATCTATTTCCCATGAAGTGATGGGACCAGATACCATGATCTTCGTTTTCTGAATGTTGAGCTTTAAGCCAACTTTTTCACTCTCCACTTTCACTTTCATCAAGAGGCTTTTTAGTTCCTCTTCACTTTCTGCCATAAGGATGGTGTCATCTGCATATCTGAGGTTATTGCTATTTCTCCCGGCAATCTTGATTCCAGCTTGTGCTTCTTCAAGTCCAGCGTTTCTCATGATGTACTCTGCATATAAGTTTAGTACAAGTGTTCTAATATGAAATGGTACTTAATACACATGTTCTATATATAATGTTACCAGCCATAATTTTAACAGGTATATCACAGAAATAAGCAGATGCCTTGTCAATTTCATTATAATGAACTTTCATCAAATCTTTTGTAATGAGCATTTTCAGGTCTTTTTGACACTTAGAGACAGTTATTGCTTCACTGTGATGCTTTTTCAAGTGTTTCACCATCAGAAAAATTCACAGAAAGGACTCTGGTTGTCAGGAAGCATTTAACAAGAGGCTTCCTGTGTGCTGTTTTGGATCTGTCAGGAATTCTCTGTTCCTTATTAATTCCTGAATATTCAGGAATTTAAGAGGAGAGGCAAGCCTCTCCTGGGGGCTGAGGAATCCAGGCATTTCCTTCATTAGTTTTTCTATATGGTGATAAGTACCCTCCTCCTTCTTGTGCACCATATGGTAAAAGTGATTGTTTACAACTCTCTCTCTTTAATATGGATCTCCTATTTTTGTAAGTCTGGCATTTTAACATTTATCTTTGCTGATAATAACTACAGTATATATGCCCAACCATGTTGATTAAAACACCTTTGCTCCATCAGAGCTCTGGTCCCCGTGTCTTGCTTTCTCTCTCTCTCCCTCTTTCTCTTTTTCAGGCTGATCCCCTGGAGCGCAGAGGCTCTCTGAGTTCACTTTCCTGTCCGGACTTCTAAGACCCTCTCGAGAAGGCGCTCTGCAACTTCACCCCATCGAAAGGGGGCCTAAGGCCTTCGTGAACAGAGCAAGCCCCGTGCAGGGGCTTTATTGGCTTTGTCAGCCTCTTTCTCTCTCCTTTACATTCTCATTGCTCGACTCCGGAACACCAGGTTCCGGTCCATTGAAGGACCTCAACGATTTTTGATGTCTTCAAGAACATAATACTAAACGAGGCAATAATTCATAAAATTCAAATAGAAAATCAATTGTTTTAATGTTTTGTTTCCAGGTATCAGATCAGATCAGTTGCTCAGTCATGTCCGACTATTTGCGACCCCATGAATCGCAGCACGCCAGGCCTCCCTGTCCATCACCAACTCCCGGAGTTCACCCAGACTCACGTCCATTGAGGCAGTGATGCCATCCAGCCATCTCATCCTCTGTCATCCCCTTCTCCTCCTGCCCCCAATCCCTCCCAGTATCAGAGTCTTTTCCAATGAGTCAACTCTTCGCATGAGGTGGCAAAAGTACTGGAGTTTCAGCTTTAGCATCATTCCTTCCAAAGAAATCCCAGGGCTGATCTCCTTCAGAATGGACTGGTTGGATCTCCTTGCAGTCCAAGGGACTCTCAAGAGTCTTCTCAAACACCACAGTTCAAAAGCATCAATTCTTTGGCACTCAGGCTTCTTCACAGTCCAACTCTCACATCCATACATGACCACAGGAAAAACCATAGCCTTGGCTAGACAGATCTTTGTTGGCAAAGTAATGTCTCTGCTTTTGAATATGCTGTTTAGGTTGGTCATAACTTTCCTTCCAAGGAGTAAGCGTCTTTTAATTTCATGGCTGCAGTCACCATCTGCAGTGATTTCTGAGCCCTGAAGGACCCCTTCTCTTCTACTTTAAGTTAAAGCAATTGGCAAATTGTATCTTTGCAACAAAGGTTGTAGCATTTATCATTTTTCTTCTTACTTGATCCTTAAAGGTTCTTAAACTCTTATTAAATATTCTTGTTTTTCATGCCAATGTGTAAGTTTAATAGGAGTATGTTCTCCATGTGACAGGATGTCTAATGCACCTGACTGCTTCTTCTTTTGATTCACAGCTAGTCAAATGGGAATATACTTCAATATTGTAAAGGCTTACTTGTTTTTATCGAAATTATCCATGCTTTAGTAAAGCAATCTTTTCATACCACGTTCCCAGGAAACGAAGACTCAACACCATTCTGCAATCTGGAAATTTTGTTTACTACAAAAAACACTTTCAAGAGGGCCTTCTCTAGCCTCACTGGAAAGATACCTATCAGGTACTATGACTGATTTTTGTGTCACCAAACTGAAAGGGACAGACTTTTGGATTCACATGTTACATCAAAAAAAAAAAAAAAAAAAAAAAACACCAAACTCCTGACTGGATATGCAAATCAGTTGGTGACCCGAAAGTACAGAATTCCAAGAACTCAAGGAGACAGCATTGGATGGAGACAAGTTTCTCAGGATGTCTGGGCCAGATTTATATATCTTTTTAACCTCTGCTTGTTTTTGTTTTCCTTTTTCTTTCTCTCTTTCATGGAAAGACAATGCCCACGATATTTTATACAGGACCCATTCCACATTTCTTAATCTATTATGAAAAGGAGAAACCACTCTAATTGTTGGATTTGTCACTAGGAATCTCAGTCTATTCAAGACAGTAATGTCCCTTTAGTTCACCTTATAAATAATTTTACTAACTTGTCCTGTGGGCCCATTTAATAAAGTTAGGGTACTAAGCTCACCTAACCTCAATCCTTGCTTTACTCTAATCCAATCCAGGTATGGGAAAATGAGATAAAAGAGTTTCTGTGGGACAATCAACATAAATGATGCCCTTTCTAAATTTGCTAACATACCTATATATTCAGACAGCTTATCAGTTTAATGATGCCAATGCTTCTATGCCAGTGAATGCATCTATAGATACCATCCCTTGTGTGGGAATATATGTTGAGAATCTGACTCTTGATCAGCAAAGTTGTCAGAGAAAAGTATTGATCACAAGGGAAAAATGAGAAAATAAAAAAAGATAACTTATACTAAAAATGAAGCTGGAGAGTCTTAAAGAAGGAGTTCTCATGCCCTTCCATTCATTGTCGATTTCCCCAAACAGGAAGAGACACACCTTGCATCTCTAACAGGAAGAGGCTGTTACGTTACTACCCCAGCAACAGGATGGAAGATTTTTTTCTTTGCCCAGAAACAGTCCCAGATGATTTAAAATGCTACAAATCAATCAATGAGAGGCCATCAATGCCATTAACTCTTATTTTCCTCCAATGAACTTTCATTTAGAACAGTACCATGTGATGTAGAATGAAAGTCACTCAATCCTGTCTGACTCTTTGCAACCCCATGGAATATACAGTCCATGGAATTCTCCAGGCCAGAATACTGGAGTGGGTACCTTTCATTTCTCCATGGGATCTTCCTAACTCACGGATCGAACCCAGTTCTCCCATATTGCAGGCGGATTCTTTACCAGCTGAGCTATAAGTGAAGCCCAAGAATACTGGCGTGGGTAGCTTATCCCTTCTCCAGCGGATCTTCCTGACCCAGGAATCAAACCGTGGTCTGCTGCATTGCAGACGGATTCTTTATCAACTGAGATATCAAGGAAGCCCACTTTCATTTAGAACAGTACCTTCAGTTCAGTTCAGTTCAGTAGCTCAGTCGTGTCCGACTCTTTGTGACCCCATGAATCACAGCATGCCAGGCCTCCCTGTCCATCACCAACCCACGGAGTTGACTCAGACTCACGTCCATCGAGTCAGTGATGCCATCGAGCCATCTCATCCTCTGTCGTCCCCTTCTCCTCCTGCCCCCAATCCCTCCCAGCATCAGAGTCTTTTCCAAAGAGTCAACTCTTCGCATGAGGTGACCAAAGTACTGGAGTTTCAGCTTTAGCGTCATTCCTTCCAAAGAAATCCCAGGGCTGACCTCCTTCAGAATAGACTAGTTGGATCTCCTTGCAGTCCAAGGGACTCTCAAGAGTCTTCTCAAACACCACAGTTCAAAAGCATCAATTCTTCGATGCTCAGCTTTCTTCACAGTCCAACTCTCACATCCATACGTGACCACAGGAAAAACCATAGCCTTGACTAGACAGACCTTTGTTGGCAAAGTAATGTCTCTGCTTTTGAATATGCTATTTAGGTTGGTCATAACTTTCTTTCCAAGGACTAAGCCTCTTTTAATTTCATGGCTACAGTCGCCATCTGCAGTGATTTTGGAGGCAAAAAAATAAAGTCTGACACTGTTTCCACTGTTTCACATCTATTTCCCATAAAGTGATGGGACCGGATGCCATGATCTTTGTTTTCTGAATGTTGAGTTTTAAGCCAACTTTTTCACTCTCCACTTTCACTTCCATCAAGAGGCTTTTTAGTTCCTCTTCACTCTCTGCCATAAGGGTGGTGTCATCTGCATATCTGAGGTTATTGATATTTCTCCCAGCAATCTTGATTCCACTTTGTGCTTCTTCCAGCCCGGCATTTCTCATGATGTACTCTGCATATAAGATAAATAAGCAGGGTGACAATATACAGCGTTGACTTACTCCTTTTCCTATTTGGAACCAGTCTGTTGTTCCATGTCCAGTTCTAAGTGTTGCTTCCTGACCTGCATATAGGTTTCTTAAGAGGCAGGTCAGGTGGTCTGGTATTCCCATCTCTTTCAGAATTTTCCAGTTTATTGTGATCCACACAGTCAAAGGCTTTGGCATACTCAATAAAGCAGAAATAGATGTTTTTCTGGAACTTTCTTGCTTTTTTGATGATCCAGAGGATGTGGGCAATTTGATTTCTGGTTCCTCGGCCTTTTCTAAAACCAGCTTGAACATCTGGAAGTTCACAGTTCATGTATTGCTGAAGCCTGGCTTGGAGAATTTGGAGCATTACTTTACTAGCGTGTGAGATGGGTGCAATTGTGTGGTACTTTGAGTATTCTTTGGCATTGCCTTTCTTTGGGATTAGAATGAAAACTGACCTTTTCCAGTCCTGTGGCCACTGCTGAGTTTTCCAAATTTGCTGGCATATTGAGTGAAGCACGTTCACAGCATCATCTTTCAGGATTTGAAAGAGCTCAACTGGAATTCCATCACCTCCATTAGCTTTGTTCATAGTGATGCTTTCTAAGGCCCACTTGACTTCACATTCCAGGATGTCTGGCTCTAGGTGAGTGATCACACGATCTTGATTTTCTTGTAAGTTAAGGAGCAGCAGCTGTGCTTTCCTGGTGCAGCCATGAAAAGATATCCCACGTCCAAGGTAAGAGAAACCCAAGTAACATGGTAGGTGTTGTAAGAGGGCATTGGAGGGCAGACACACTGAAACCATAATCACAGAAAACTAGTCAATCTAATCACACTAGGACCACAACCTTGTCTAACTCAATGAAACTAAGCCATGCCCATAGGGCCACCCAAGACGGGCGGGTCATGGTGGAGTGGTCTGACAGAACATGGTCCACTGGAGAAGGGAATGGCAAACCACTTCAGTATTCTTGCCTTGAGAACCCCATGAACTGTATGAAAAGGCAAAATGATAGGATACTGAAAGAGGAACTCCCCTGGTCAGTAGGGGCTCAATATGCTACTGGAGATCAGTGGAGAAATAACTCCAGAAAGAAGGAAGAGATGGAGCCAAAGCAAAAACAATACCCAGTTGTGGATGTGACTGTGATAGAAGCAAGGTCCAATGCTGTAAAGAGCAATATTGCATAGGAACCTGGAATGTCAGGTCCATGAATCAAGGCAAATTGGAAGTGGTCAAACAGGAGATGGCAACAGTGAACGTCAACATTCTAGGAATCAGTGAACTAAAATGGACTGGAATGGGTGAATTCAACTCAGATGACCATTATATCTACTACTGCGGGCAGGAATCCCTCAGAAGAAATGGAGTAGCCATCACAGTCAACAAAAGAGTTCGAAATGCAGTACTTGGATGCAATCTCAAAAACGACAGAATGATCTCTGTTCATTTTCAAGGCAAACCACTCAATATCACAGTAATCCAAGTCTATGCGCCAACCAGTAACGCTGAAGAAGCTGAAGTTGAACGGTTCTATGAAGACCTACAAGACTTTTTAGAACTAACACCTAAAAAAGATATCCTTTTCATTATAGGGGACTGGAATGCAAAAGTAGGAAGTCAAGAAACACCTGGAGTAACAGGCAAATTTGGCCTTGGAATACAGAATGAAGCAGGGCAAAGGCTAATAGATTTTGCCAAGAGAACGCACTGGTCATAGCAAACACCCTCTTCCAACAACACAAGAGAAGACTCTACACATGGATATCACCAGATGGTCAACACTGAAACCAGATTGATTATATTCTTTGCAGCCAAACATGGAGAAGCTCTATACAGTCAACAAAAACAAGACCAGGAGCTGACTGTGGTTCAGATCATGAACTTCTTATTGCCAAATTCAGATTTAAATTGAAAAAATAGGGAAAACCACTAGACCATTCAGGTATGACCTAAATCAAACCCCTTATGATTATACAGTGGAAGTGAGAAATAGATTTAAGGGCCTAGATCTGATAGATAGAGTGCCTGATGAACTATGGATGGAGGTTCATGACATTGTACAGGAGACAGGGATCAAGACCATCCCTATGGAAAAGAAATTCAAAAAAGCCAATGGCTGTCTGGGGAGGCCTTACAAATAGCTGTGAAAAGAAGAGAAGGGAAAAGCAAAGGAGAAAAGGAAAGATATAAGCATCTGAATGCAGAGTTCCAAAGAATAGCAAGAATTAAGAAAGCCTTCCTCAGCAACCAATGCAAAGAAATAGAGGAAAACAACAGAATGGGAAAGACTAGAGATCTGTTCAAGAAAATTAGAGATACCAAGAGAACATTTCATGCAAAGATGGGCTCCATAAAGGACAGAAATGGTATGGACCTAACAGATGCAGTAGATATTAAGAAGAGGTGGCAGGAATACACAGAAGAACTGTACAAAAAAGAACAGTACCTTAGAGTAGTTAAAAAAAAAAAATTCTGAGAAATGGGCAAGAGCAGCAGGAGATGAGTGAGAGGGTAACAGGCAGGAAGGCCAGGGGTCTCAAATGGAGAAAATACTGTCAGACATTTTTTATCTCTCTCTTAAGGGGCAGGAGGAAACAAACAAGTATTAGATATTTTCCCCTTCTCTATACCCATTTAAAAAGAGATTTCTCTTAAAATTCTGTGTTGGCATAATGACACCTGGATCCACCTGAACTTAACTTTTCTCAAACCTTGAGCTAACCAATGTGTTTTTCTTATGGAAATGTTTTTCTTAAGCTATGTTAATGAACTGTGTATTTACCCTAGACTCTGTCTTTCTTCAAGTTGGTTCCACTTAAGACTCAGAACTGATAAAGGCTCAACAAACCTATATGTTTTACTCATACATAGCTCTCCTAATCTGTTAATGAAACTATATATTTACTTGGAAACCTGTCCTTATTTTTTATTTTTTTAATTTTTAAATTATTTTTTTTAATTGGAGACTAATTACTTTATAATATTGTAGTGGTTTTTGCCATAAATAGACATGAATCAGCCACGAGTGCACATGTGTTCCCCATCCAGAACCACCCTCTCACCTCCCTCCCCATTCCATCCCCCAGGGTCATCCCAGTGCACCAGCCCTGAGCACCCTGTCTCATGCATCAAACCTGGACAGGTGATCCACTTCACATATGATAATATACACGTCTCAACACTACCCTTTCAAATCATCCCACCCTCGCTTTCTCCCACAGAGTCCAAAAGAGTGTTCTTTACATCTGTGTCTCTTTTGCTGTCTCGCATATAGGGTCATCATTACCATCTTTCTAAAGTCCATATATGTGTGTTAGTATACTGTATTGGTGTTTTTCTTTCTGGCCTATTTCACTCTGTATAATAGGCTCCAGTTTCATCCACCTCATTTGAACTGATTCAAATGTATTCTTTTTAATGGCTGAGTAATATTCCATTGTGTATATGTACCACAGCTTTCTTATCCATTCGTCTGCTGATGGACATCTAGGTTGCTTCCATGTCCTGGCTATTGTAAACAGTGCTGCGATGGACATTGGGGGTACACATGTCTCTTTCAATTCTGGTTTCCTTGTTGTGTATGCCCAGCAGTGGGATTGCTGAATAGTATAGCAGTTCTATTTCCAGTTTTTAAAGGAATCTCCACACTATTCTCCATAGTGGCTGTACTAGTTTGCGTTCCCACCAACAGTGTAAGAGGGTTCCTTTTTCTCCGCACCTTCTCCAGTATTTATTGTTTGTAGACTTTTGGATAGCAGCTATTCTGACTGGCGTGACATAGTACCTCATTGTGGTTTCAATTTGCATTTCTTTGATAATGAGTGATGTTGAGCATCTTTTCATGTGTTCGTTAGCCATCTATATGTCTTCTTTGGAGAAATGTCTGTTTAGTTCTTTGGCCCATTTTTTGATTGAGTCTTTCGTTTTTCTGGAATTGAGCTGCATGAGCTGCTTGTATATTTTTGAGATTAATTATTTGTCAGTGGCTTCATTTGCTATTTTTTTCTCCCATTCTGAAGGCTGTCATTTCACCTTGCTTATAGTTTCCTTCGTTGTGGAAAAAGCTTTTAAGTTTAATTAGGTCCTGTTTGTTTATTTTTGCTTTTATTTCCATTATTCTGAGAGGTAGGCCATAGAGGATCCTGCTGTGATTTATGTCAGAGAGCGGAAAACCTGTCTTTCTTCGATTCATGTCAGTCATTTTATGGCCCGGAATGACTCACCTGGTGTCAATGTTATCTCAAAATGCATGTTGTGGGTGAGGGGCCTGGTGCCACTCTGAGTTTTGAGACATCTCTTTTCTCTAATTAACAGCTTACTGATAGGTATATAACATACTGTTAAAGTCTAGCAGGAGGACACTCTTTCTGCCCCCTTCTGATGTTTATATCTTTCTCTATCTCTTTTATACTTTCATAAAACTTTATTACACAAAAGCTCTGAGTGATCAAGCCTTGTCACTGGCCCTGGATTGAATTCCTCTCCTCCAGAGGCCAAGAATCCCAGCATCTTTCACGGTTCAACAACACAGTTTCACGAGCACTTTGGAAAATAGCAACAACAATAACAAACTTTTTACAGAAAAATTTTACCAAAGTTGAATTATCTTAAAATACACAAGTGGAAACAAGAGTTAGATCTTGAAGAGAACTTCTTGAAAGTGAAGATTTTTAAATACTAGATGGGAAGGATTCTTTATAGCAAGTGTTGATAGACTACCAAGTTTGGGCAAAATGCAGTAAGGGGCCTGTTTTTGAAAGGCCCTTAGGGAAGAATGATTTTCACTTTTTAAATTGTTGAAGGAGAAAGATGAGGAAGAGGAGAAGGAATGATAAAGACCACAGTGGCCCTGAAGCCTAAAATATTTACAGTCCAGTCCTTCACAGAAAAAAAAATAAAAAATCGCCAATGCCCATGCTAGAGGAACTTGCTCATCCTACCTCCTTGGGGCCTTAGTTTCCCCCTGTCAAATTTGGGAAGAATTCTTGACCTAATCACCTCAGGTGACTAGTGTGAGGATACTAGAGGAGTTTAAAAGTCAGAATGGAGGGGTGGGAAAAAGATGTGAATGTGCTGAAGAGGAAATTACTATTTGGGAAACCTTGAGACCATGTTGTAGAGCTCTAGGATGGCTTGGGGAGTGGGTAGAGATAATTAGAGCTGGGAGTAATTTTGAGTATGTTAAAGGGAGCAAAGAAGCAGCAAGAGGAGGAGATGACAACAATATCTTATATGAGAACCATTCCACAGGTAAAGTTACAAAGGCAATAATCAGGAAAAAGGAAAACAAAAAGGTATCAGACAAGCTTGTTGATCCTAGAAGAGAGGCTGAGAAGAAACAGATGGTTCAGCTCAGAGAAAAAGGCATAGAAAACCACCCACAAATTTGTGGAGAAGTTAATTAGGTGGACTGAAGTCAGGGAAACAAAGATAAATGGCCTCTGTTTCTGAGATGCTTGAAACACTGAGTAGGTATCTTAAGACCAGTCTTGATTGGTAAAAGCCAATTACAGGAAGTATTAAGAGACTCAGACAGATACTCCATTCTGTTCCAGCAAGCAATCTTCAGTTTTTATTCCCTGGTGTTGAGGAGCTCACTCATTCTTGAAGCAGTCCTCTATGATGAAACTTTTAGCTAGGACCTTCTTTTTTGTGTCATCTGTCTTTCTATACTTGCTTTCCCTTAATTATGATTCTTGGTATCAGCACCAAGTGGGTCAACTCCTTTACTTATATAGTCAGAGGGATCCATGACATGTATAAGGAAAAGAATATCAGATTTGGAGTAGAAACTCTGATTTGAAATCTTGGCTCTAGTATCCAATCCTGTTGAACCTCATTTACCTCATCTGGAGAATGGTCAAAATAACACCTTCCCTGTGTACTCCAAGCTTTATTTGTGCAGATCAAGTAATCATAATAACATAAAATGATTTTAATAGAACAATATGTAAACTTGTAAAATTTACACAATTATGAACTATTTTTACTATTGCTAGTCCATGAACACAGATAGAGGATGGGCTTTGGAGCCTGTCAGACTCAGGTTATGTTCTCAGGGCTGGCCTCAATCTGTTGCCCATATATGACTGTTTCCTTTTTGCCATTCCTTGAATGACTAAATCAGAGTTGATTTCTATTGTTTGTAGCTCAGAACCTTGCCTGCTGGGCTGAACTGTCCCTCTTGGGGAATAGTCCCATGGAGGGAGTCTCCTGGAGGCTAGGAGTGAGACTTTTTCTTAGTAATCTACTATGTTCAGAAAAGGACTGGGTACATGTTAGTTGATTCATGGCATTAAGTGTCTAACGTTATTCTCATGCTACTCACTGCTTCATGCTCCCAGACTTAAGATGCATCAGCAACATGACCAAGTATTCCAAGGCTCAATTAATAATGTTTGCACCATCAAAGCAGAAAAAGAAATAAAAGGAATCCAAATTGGAAAAGAAGAAGTAAAACTCTCACTATTTGCAGATGACATGATCCTCTACATAGAAAACCCTAAAGACTCCACTAGAAAATTACTAGAACTAATCAATGACTATAGTAAAGTTGCTGGATATAAAATCAACACACAGAAATCCTTTGCATTCCTATACACTAATAATGAGAAAACTGAAAGAGAAATTAAGGAAACAATTCCATTCACCATTGCAACGGAAAGAATAAAATACTTAGGAATATATCTACCTAAAGAAACTAAAGACCTATATATAGAAAACTATAAAACACTGGTGAAAGAAATCAAAGAGGACACTAATAGATGGAGAAATATACCATGTTCATGGATTGGAAGAATCAATATAGTGAAAATGAGGATACTACCCAAAGCAATTTATAGATTCAATGCAATCCCTATCAAGCTACCAACAGTATTCTTCACAGAGCTAGAACAAATAATTTCACAATTTGTATGGAAATACAAAAAACCTCGAATAGCCAAAGCGATCTTGAGAAAGAATGGAACTGGAGGAATCAACCTGCCTGACTTCAGGCTCTACTACAAAGCCACAGTTATCAAGACAGTATGGTACTGGAACAAAGACAGAAATATAGATCAATGGAACAAAATAGAAAGCCCAGAGATAAATCCACGCACATATGGACACCTTATCTTTGACAAAGGAGGCAAGAATATACAATGGATTAAAGACAATCTCTTTAACAAGTGGTGCTGGGAAGTCTGGTCAACCACTTGTAAAAGAATGAAACTAGACCACTTTCTAACACCATACACAAAAATAAACTCAAAATGGATTAAAGATCTAAACGTAAGACCAGAAACTATAAAACTCCTAGAGGAGAACATAGGCAAAACACTCTCTGACATACATCACAGCAGGATCCTCTATGACCCACCTCCAAGAATATTGGAAATAAAAGCAAAAATAAACAAATGGGACCTAACTAACCTTAAAAGCTTCTGCACATCAAAGGAAACTATTAGCAAGGTGAAAAGACAGCCTTCAGAATGGGAGAAAATAATAGCAAATGAAGCAACTGACAAACAACTAATCTCAAAAATATACAAGCAACTCCTACAGCTCAAGTCCAGAAAAATAAATGACCCAATCAAAAAATGGGCCAAAGAACTAAATAGACATTTCTCCAAAGAAGACATACAGAGGGCTAACAAACACATGAAAAGATGCTCAACATCACCCATTATCAGAGAAATGCAAATGAAAACCACTATGAGGTACCATTTCACACCAGTCAGAATGGCTGCGATTCAAAAGTCTACAAATAATAAATGCTGGAGAGGGTGTGGAGAAAAGGGAACCCTCTTACACTGTTGGTGGGAATGCAAACTAGTACAGCCACTATGGAGAACAGTGTGGAGATTCCTTAAAAAACTGGAAATAGAACTGCCTTATGATCCAGCAATCCCACTGCTGGGCATACACACTGAGGAAACCAGAAGGGAAAGAGACACGTGTACCCCAATGTTCATCGCAGCACTGTTTATAATAGCCAGGACATGGAAGCAACCTAGATGTCCATCAGCAGATGAATGGATAAGAAAGCAGTGGTACATATACACAATGGAGTATTACTCAGCCATTAAAAAGAAAACATTTGAATCAGTTCCAATGAGGTGGATGAAACTGGAGCCTATTATACAGAGTGAAGTAAGCCAGAAGGAAAAACATCAATACCGTATACTAATGCATCTATATGGAATTTAGAAAGATGGCAACAATAACCCTGTGTATGAGACAGCAAAAGAGACACTGAGGTATAGAACAGTCTTATGGACTCTATGGGAGAGGGAGAGGGTGTGAAGATTTGGGAGAATGGCATTGAAACATGTAAAATATCATGTATGAAACGAAATGCCAGTCCAGGTTCGATGCACGATATTGGATGCTTGGGGCTAGTGCACTGGGACGACCCAGAGGGATGGTATGGGGAGGGAGGAGGGAGGAGGGTTCAGGATGGGGAGCACATGTATACCCGTGATGGATTCATTTTGATCTTTGGCAAAACTAATACAATTATGTAAAGTTTAAAAATAAAATAAAATAAAAAAAAAAATAATGTTTGCACCAATCCCTCTTATTTCTTATTTCTGGGTATATCCAGTGGCATCAGGGGTCAGCCTGTCAGCACCCTAAAAGTAGTGATAGAAATCTGTATTTGTTAGGTAGGCTCAGAATGTGATAGGGAGGGGCTTTGTATCATATTTCTCAAATACAGGAGCTTTGGGGTGAGCTCTAAAGATGTGTCCTTCAGAACTGCTTTCCTCCTCCTTCCTTTCCTTTATCCTGTTGACAGAGATGTTGAGAACACAGTCAGACAGTCCTTAGTAACTGAAAACCTGAGTCTACGCTCTAGTAACTGATAACCTGAGACTACACTCTGGTTGCCACAAACATTTGGCAACTTGATGTGGAAGCATGCCTCTGGGCAAAGGCAGGGATCCATGTGTCAGTCAAAAAGTTGCAAACCTTTGGGAGTGTGCCAGACCTGGTACATGAGCCTACAGTCAGTTCCCTGTAGGCAAGTTCCAGCTGCCATACCTCTCTTTGTCACAGTCTAGCAGTCAGCACAGGTGCATCTCTGTGGGGGCTGAAAGCTGACAGCACAGCTTCTCTTCTCCCCACCGTGATCCCCAGCCCACCAAGCTATGAAAATCCCCTTTAGCTCCACTCCCAAGAATAATGTAAGTTCCACCTTCTGCTTCTCATTTTAGCTCTGGTGATTAATACATAGCCACCCATCCCCTACACACATGTATCACAAGATGGGAGAATAAACTTCTCTTGCCCCTTTTGCTGTTGTTGTTCAGTCACTAAGTTATGTCGACTCTTTATGAGCCCATGGACTGCAGGACACCAGGCTTCCCTGCCCTTTGCTAGCTCCCAGAGTTTGCTCAAACTAACAGTCATTGAGTCAGTGGTGTCATCCAACCATCTCATCCTCTGTCACTCCCTTTTACTCCTGCCATCAATCTTTCCCAGCATCAGGGTCTTTTCCAATGAGTTGGCTCTTTCTGTGGTTCTAGAGAAGACTCTTGAGAGTTCATTGGACAAGAAGGAGATAAAATTAGTCAATCTTAAAGGAAATCAACCCTGAATATTAATCTAAAGGACTGATGCCCCCTTTGAAAGACTTCCAATCTTACATCTACTTTGCAATGATGTTCCTTGACCCTAATGAAAAGAATATTAAAGTGTTAGGGTGATTAACAGATTCACAAATATTCTTTCTTTTGATGTTCACAACAAGCTTCTAATGTACATATTATTTGCCATCATTCTATGCATAGTACATCATGAGAAATGCTGGACTGGAAGAAGCACAAGCTGGAATCAAGACTGCTGGGAGAAATATCAATAACCTCAGATATGCAGATGACACCATCCTTATGGCAGAAAGTGAAGAGGAACTAAAAAGCCTCTTGATGAAAGTGAAAGTGGAGAGTGAAAAAGTTGGCTTAAAGCTCAACATTCAGAAAACGAAGATCATGACATCTGGTCCCATCACTTCATGGGAAATAGATGGGGAAACAGTGTCAGACTTTATTGTTTTTGTGCTCCAAAATCACTGCAGATGGTGACTGCAGCCATGAAATTAAAAGATGCTTACTCCTTGCAAGGAAAGTTATGACCAACCTAGATAGCATATTCAAAAGCAGAGACATTACTTTGCCAACAAAGGTCCGTCTAGTCAAGGCTATGGTTTTTCCTGTGGTCATGTATGGATGTGAGAGTTGGACTGTGAAGAAGCCTGAGTGCCGAAGAATTGATGATTTTGAACTGTGGTGTTGGAGAAGACTCTTGAGAGTCCCTTAGACTGCAAGGAGATCCAACCAGTCCATTCTGAAGGAGATTAGCCCTGGGATTTCTTTGGAAGGAATGATGCTAAAGCTGAAACTCCAGTACTTTGGCCAACTCATGCAAAGAGTTGACTCATTGGAAAAGACTCTGATGCTTGGAGGGATTGGGGGCAGGAGGAGAAGGGGACGACAGAGGATGAGATGGCTGGATTGCATCGCTGACTCGATGGACATGAGTCTGAGTGAACTCCGGGAGTTGGTGATGGACAGGGAGGCCTGGCGTGCTGCGATTCATGGGGTCGCAAAGAGTCGGATACGACTGAGTGACTGAACTGAACTGATCTGAACAGATGAGAAACTGAGGCATAGAGTAGTCAAGTAATGTGTCATGGCTAACCTGGATAGGGAGTGAGTCCTTGTTCTGAAGGTTTCAATCAGAATTTGATTGTCTTTTTCTAGCAGGCATTAGGGGACTTTACATATTACATGGCAGGAGGAGGATAGTGTTAAGCCAGATTACCTCCATTTCAACCTACTACTCTAGATTTGCAAGTAGTAGAGCAAGGTCTGGAGAAGGCAATGGCACCCCACTCCAGTACTCTTGCCTGGAAAATCCCAAGGAATGGAGGAGCTTGTAGGCTGCAGTCCACGGGGTCGCTAAGAGTCGATACGACTGAGCAACTTCACTTTCACTTTTCACTTTCATGCATTGGAGAAGGAAATGGCAACCCACTCCAGTGTTCTTGCCTGGAGAATCCCAGGGATGGGGGAGCCTGGTGGGCTGCCGTCAATGGGGTCACACAGAGTCGGGCACGACTGAAGTGACAGCAGCAGCGGCAGCAGAGCCAGATCTCAAACTCAGGTCTTCTGCCCCATCACTCAAAGCTCTTTGCATAACACTACTAGATATAAGGACTTAGAGAGCAAGTGCCGCATCCTATACATCACTTTTATGTTCTGTACCCAATATGGCACAGAGTAAGCATTGACTGAAGACTAAATTCTTTTTTAATTTTTTAAAGTTTTCTAAATTTGTTTTTAATAGGAGAATAATTGCTTTACAATGTTGTGTTGGTTTCTGCCTTTCAACAATGTGAATCAGTCCTAAGCATAGATATATTTCCTCCCTTTTGAACTTCCCTCCTTAAATTAATGATTGAACTGCTTATTGACTTAATGGGGATGGTAAACACTTGTGGAGTGTGTGTCAGGCACTGCTGTAGATGCCTTTCACTATTAACTCAGTTAATGCTCAGAAAAAGACTACAAGGTAGGTAGTATTATTTGTATTTTACTGATGAAGAAACTGAGGCACAGAGAAGTAAAATAATACAATTGGTAAGTTTTGGAGTAAAAGTTCAAACCCAGACAGTCTAGCTGCAGAGTCCTGTTCCTAACGATTCCACTACATTGTCACTCAGTATGTAGTGAATGCATGCTTGCATGCATATTCTCCATAATTGCAGTTCACTGACCTGCCAAGAAGCACCATTTTCAAATACATACAGGAAACTGGTGTATCAGTTCAGAAGACACTGGGCTAACATTAGAATGTGGACCAAATAGTGCAGGTGTGGACCTGAGTCTTCATGGAGCTCCCCTCTGTCAGTTCATCTTTCTTCTATTTTTTCCCTATTCAGAAATCCCAGTTAAAGCCCTCTCTTCCTATTGTTCCTGCTTACCAGCTAGAAAGCCTGGCCCCACCCTAGTTGTGTTTCCTGTGTCCCTTGGCCAAATTCCCAGCCAGAGGAAAACAGCCCACTGCCCTCAGTTCATATTCTTTAAACCAGCAAGGGCACAGCAACACTGTAAGCATGAGTAGCAGGAGACCCAGCTGTGTGGTTGTGCCTAGCCCAACAGAAAGAATAAGCCCCAACTCAGAGTCCACAGAAACAGAAGGCACCACTCCCAAATGTCTCACACTTCAAGGAGGACAGAGGAAGAGGCAGCTTCTCCTTGCAGTGATGGTCATAATTTTCAAACTTGTTCCTGCTTAAGCAACACAACTTCTGTCCACAGTGCAATGTTGATGAAAGCCCAAGGCACCAGGAGCAGGGATGAGATAATGGTAACAATAATAGCTACCATTTATTCAGCCTTTACTTTGTAGCACAAATTTCTGAGTACTGTCAATCACTGTTTTCCTTGACGATCCTTAAAATCCTGTAATACAGGTGCTATTGGGCTCTCATTTTACAGATAGAAAACAGAAATTAAGTGACTTGCCCAAAGACACATAGCTCCTAGGTAGAAGAGTCAAGACTGCTATCCAGGACCACCTGAAAGCTTGCGATTTCTTAATCTCTTAATCACTACCCTCTGCTGCTTTTCTAACGGTCTTATAGGGCCCATGTAGCCCTGCCTTGTGAGTATTTTGAGAATTGGAGATATGACTAATGGAGATATTACCATCTTATATGACCATGAGGGAGCGGGTGCTGGCCCAAATTCTCTTGCCATGTACCATTGAGCCAACAACTTCACATTACAGATGGTGGTACTAAGAACCAGAGAAAGAAGCCAATTTACCTGAGGTCCTTAGTAGCAGGGCAACTCTCATCCCAGGTTGCCTTTCAGTACTCTTCAAGCCTGCCTTTCCTCACACTTTCCTCTTTCAGCAGTCCACACAGAATTAAAGAGTCAGACAGTCCCCAGATGAGAGTTTCTGAATGCTTCAGCCTTTTTTGCTTAAAATTCAAGCCAATTTTACAGTTTTAACATCTATACTATTTTAATGTTTTTTATTATTCATTTTTGTCTCTGTCATGCACACACACACATAGACAATGACATAAAACTGCATCCTTTCTACATACCAGAAAACATAGAATTGGGCATCCTCAGACAGGATGCTGGTAACTGTTTAGGATTTCCTAGATTTTTCTGATGTCAGAGGGGTCCAGAACCTGGGGCAAAATAACTCTGGAGAGGAAAGAGGGTTGCTAAAGTCTCTGTAGCCTTACTGTATGCCCCTAGTAGGCTAGGCAGGTAGCACAAGGGATTTGGGGCCAAAGTGGGTACAGAAAAGTGAAGCAGGAATGTCAAAGGCTAACTTCACTGGTTCTTAGTACTTTGACAAAGGACCTTAAAAACCATCTCATCTGACCCTCTTTTCTCCCCACTCCTCAACAACCTTTGCCAGCATTTGTCACTATCTAATGTTTAAATATGACACTCCCATGGGGCTTTCCTGGTGGCTCAGTAGTAAAGAATCCACCTACAATGCAGGAGCTGCAGGAGATGTGGGTTTGATCCCTGGGTCGGGAAGATTCCCTGGAGAAGGGCATGGTAACCCACTCCAATATTCCTGCCTGGAGAACCCCACAGACAAATGAGCCTGGTGGGCTACATCCATAGGGTCACAAAGAGTCAGACACAGCTGAAGCAACTTAGCATGCAAGCACGTGTGGCACTCCCATAAAGCAAAAATTAGCTTTCACCCTTCAGTAATGGAGAGTTCATTAACCTTATGACAGTACATTTCATGGTCAGAAATGTTGTGTTTGTGTGAAGCTGAAATATGTCACCCTATAGATTTCAGGTAAGCATGTTAAGTATTCACTAAATACTTAATATTCTCACACTTTCCCTTCTATGCATACATGGGTAGAGCCACAGAGGCCCTATCTGCTCTTTCTTCTCTATATTACAGCTCCTGAAGCCAAAGACGGCATCTCCCTGAGTTTCCTCTGTTGAAGATGTAAAGCACCAGCTCCTTCAACCCCTCTGCAATCTGCTCACCTAACCACATTCCTGGTTTGTTGGGCCCTCTTTCATATTTGGACTCAGTCATTTTTCTTAGTTTTCACAGCACTGGCATTGCCTTTGTTGTAGTATACACACTGACTACTTTGTGTATACATATCTATGGGCTAATGAAAATATAAAAGACCATGGGAAACATATGGTCCAGCCAACCCTAAATGGTAAATACTGATAGAAACATTGAAGTCCAGAGAAAGGAAGAAACATTGTTAATTAAAACTCTTTCTCTCATTTGGCTAGCATCTTTCCCCTAAGACAATATTCTCAAAGTACGGTATAGCACACCTGAGTCATAGCCACCTAATACAGAAACCCTGGTAGTTGAAACTAAGAAATATACATCTTTAACAAGTACCCTCAGTAATTCTGAGGCACACAGAGTTTGGGAACTAGGGCTTAAGAATGAAAAGTGAAGGTCTTTTGTGTCTGTTCTTACTCATGGAAAGCCATTGCCATGTTCAGTTCAGTTCAGTTCAGTCACTCAGTTGTGTCCGACTCTTTGTGACCCCATGTACTGCAGCATGCTAGGCTTCCCTGTCCATCACCAACTGCCATGTAGCAAGAAATAAGATACTGCCCACCTCATGTTGCTGGGAGGAACCTGAAGGGGAGTAAAACCCTAGTGAAGTAATTGAAAAGCAAAGCCAGCCAATCTGGGGCAAGAAGGGAATTAGTTACCTTGAGAAAAGGGTAACTGTAATATTCTACATATATTACATTTGTAGAATCAGAAACCTGTATTTCATATTCTCTCAACAGGCTATTGTGTTGGCTGTTTCACACAGGAAAAAAATTACTAATGTTATATTTATACAAAGATAAACTTTGAAAACCTGTTATTATGTACATTGTTTGTAATTAATTCATTGATTAGTTTTTGTTTAACTTTCTTATTAATGAATCTCAACAGAGAGCCCCAGGGTCTGTCTGTGTCTAGGTTTTGGCTATGTTCTAGGAATGACAGTGGGAACAACATCAGGGCATAAATGAGAACATTCCAAGAAGATACTGAGGCTGGAAGGAACCAAATTGGAACCACTGCAGGCTCCTTTGTTACTTTAGAAGTTTCTAGCTTGTAGTAGTAAATGTCCATCAACCAATGAATGGATAAGAAGATGTGATATCAGCTGTTGAAGGAATTAAAATATACCATGTGTAACAAGATAGATGGACCTAGAAGGTATTATGCTTAGAGAATGAAAAATACTTTATCCACTTTTATGTGGATTATAAAAATTAAAACAAATGAACAAATACAACAAATCAGAAAGACACTAGTGGTTACTAGAAAGGAAAAGGTTTAGGGGAGGGGCAAAATATGTGAATGCGATTAAGTGGTACAAACTACTAGATGTAAAATAAGTTACTAGGGTGTAATGTATAGCACAAATAATATAGTAAATATTTTATGATAAAATTGCATGGAGTATAATCTATAAAAGTATCAAGTTACTATGTTGTATGTGTAAAACTAATATAATATTGTAAGTCAACTATACTTCAATTAAAAAAGTTGTAGTACATTCAGACAATGAAATACTATGTAACAATGGAAATAAAGGAACTATAACTATGAAAAACTCTAGCTTCTCACATTTGAATGTGTACATAAATAATATGAAAGTGAAGTGCTAGTTTCTCAGGTGTGTCTCTTTGTGACCCCATGGACTGTAGGCTCTTCTGTCCCCAGGCTCTTCTGTCCATGGAATTCTCCAGTCAAGAATACTGGAGTAGGTAGCCATTCCCTTCTCCAGGGGATCTTCCCAATCTAGCGATCAAACCCAGGTCTCCTGCATTACACGCAGATCCTTTACTGTCTGAGCCACAAGGGAAGCCGTGAATAATGTGAGGATCTTATTAAAATGCAAATTCTGATTCAGTAGGTATGTAGTAGGACTTGAGATTTTGCATTTTTAACAAGTTACCAACTGATGCCAATGCTGCTGATCTGGACACTGTATTGTGAATATAAAGAGCACCTCTCAGCAAAAAGTGAGGGGAGGGTTCTCATTTATTTCTTTCATAAACATCATCTGTATCTCTCCAAGGCCCCTTACATCTCTGAGATTTATTTCCCAAGTTCTTCCTCAGATCCTCACATAGAGTTACAACAAGATTCAGAGAACTTACTTTCAAGCCAATAAGTCAGTCTTCTCTGCAAAATCCACTGCTAAGTTCCTGGAAAAAATGAATCACTGAGAGTAGAATTTCATGTATGTAAGAGAGAAATCTGGGGGCAGAGAACCTTCCTGCTACTACTATTGCTAAGTCACTTCAGTCATGTCCGACTCTGTATGACCCCATAGACGTCAGCCCACCAGGCTCTCCTGCCCCTGGGATTCTCCAGGCAAGAACACTGGAGTGGGTTGTCATTTCCTTCTCCAATGCATGAAAGTGAAAAGTGAAAGTCAAGTCGTTCAGTCGTGTCCGACTCTTCACGACCCCATGGACTGCAGAACCTTCCTAGCACTCATCAAACAACACCATATAAATAGCCACCACACACCCCTCTGTTACACTTGCCTGTATTTTTTTTTTGTGTTTTCTACATACTGCTTCCTCTTCTTACTGGGAAGAATAAACAGATAAGCCCTTCTCTGCTACACAGGTCTCCCAAGGTATCAGTTTTGCCTCTTTTATATTGGGCCTTGCTCTTGGTTTTCCATCACACCCAAGGCCACATCCCTTCTAATAATGTAAAACGTTATCTGAAGAAAAGGAAAATTATGTATGCTAGGAACTCAGAACTACATAAAAAATGGAAGCGTTTGAAGAAATACTGTGTGAAGGAAAAAAAAAAAGCTTTTTTATTATTTATAATTTTAACTGAGATATAGTTGATTACCAATATTATATAATTCATATGCATAACAGTGCTGAACAATTTTTAAAGATTATAATATACTTTATACTTATTATCAAATATTACCTAAATTCCCAATTATGTACAATATATTCTTAAACCTTATTTTACATAAAGTATTTTGCATCCCTTAATCACATACCCCTATTTTGGCCCTCTCCACTTCCCTCTCCCCACTGATAATCACTAGTTTCTTCTCTACATATGTGAGTCTATTTCCTTCTTGTTACATTCACTAATTTGTTTGTTATTTTTTTATATTACACATATAAATGATATCATACAGTACATTCCATTTTATTTTTGGATATGTAGCCAGAAGTGGAATTGCTGTACTATATTTTAATTATTTGAGGAAACCCCATAATGTTTTCAAAGTGTCTAAACCAGATTACATTCCCACCAACATTGTACACTGGTTCCATTTTCTCACCAACATTTGTTATTTGTGGTCTTTTTGATGAAAGTCATTATGACAGGTTTTAAGTGATATCTCATTGTGATTTTGACTTTCATTTTTTGGATGAATTTTAATAATTGTGAGTATTATTTCATGTACCAATTGGCCATTTGTAGTTTTTTCTTGTTTGGAAATGAAAAAAAAAAAATAGTCTATTCAGGACTTATGCCCACTCATTAATAGGGTTCTTTGTTTTTTTCTTCCTCTCTCTCTCTGGCTGTCCCACAGTTTAGGTTGCTATCTCACATTAGCTCCCTCAGATTGCCCTCAGGTCATTCAGGTGGTCCTTCCCTAAGTAATGCAGCCTGCTCCTCCATGTTCAGCCCCTGCTTGCTGGTGGTTAATGCAAGCATCTGGGCTACTTCTCTGCTGAGAGCTGCCGTTAGGCATGTAATCTGTGGGGTTTATTTATTTATTTATTTTCCCCTCCTTGTTATGTTGCCCTCTGAGACTCCAAAACTCCCCACAGACCCGCCGGTGAGAGGGTTTCCTGATGTTTCAAAACTTCTCTTTAAAGGATACCCAGGCCGGGTACCCATTCCTAACTCTTTTGTCTCTCTTTTTATCTTTTATATTTTGTCCTACCTCCTTTCGAAGACAATGGACTGCCTTTCTGGGTGCTTGATGTTCTCTGCCACTGTTCAGAAGTTGTTTCATGGAATTTGCTCAGCATTCAAATGTTCTTTTGATGAATTTGTAGGGGAGAAAGTGGTCTCCCCATCCTATTCCTCAGCCATCTTACGACCGCCCTCTTTGTTTTTTGATATTGAGTGGTACTAGCTGTTTATATATTTTGCATATTAACCCATTATTGGTCATATCATTTGCAAAGATAGTCTCAATTAGGTAGGTTGCTTTTTCATTTCATTAATGGTTTCCTTTAATGTGCAAAAGCTTTTAAGTTTAATTACATCCTGTTTCTTTATTTTGCTTTTGTTTGCTTTAGGAAACAAATGAAAATATAATATAAATAATTAATTACGTCAAAGAGTCTTCTGGTTATGTTTTTTTTCTAGGAATTTTATTATTCCTGGTTTCACATGTAGGTTCAAATAAATTTTGACTTTATTTCTGTTTATGGTGTTAGCAAATGTTATAGATTTAGTCTTCGACATATAACTGCTCAGTTTTCTAAGAAGCAGTTTTCTAAGTACTTCCAGAGGGAAGCACACCCCTAGTCTGCATTACTGCAGCATTGTTCACACCCCAGTCTATCACTGTTGACTTTTCACCTGCCAGTCACTGTCCCCTTGTTGCTGTTCAGTTGCTAAGTCCTGTCTGACTCTTTGTGATCCTATGCATTGCAGCACGCGAGGTTTCTCTGTCCATTACGAACTCCCGGAGCTTGCTCAAACTCATGTCCATCAAGTCTGCGATGTCATTCAACCATCTCATTCTCTGTGGTCCCCTTCAATCGTTCCCAATATCAGGGTCTTTTCAAATGAGGCAGGTTTTCACATCAGGTGGCCAAAGTATTGGAGTTTCAGCATCAGTCCTTCCAGTGAATATTCAGGACTGATTTCCTTTATGATTGACTGGTTGGATCTCCTTGATATCCAAGGGACTCTCAAGAGTCTTCTCCAATACCACAGTTCAAAAGTATCACTTCTTCAATGTTCAGCTTTCTTTATGGTCCAACTCTCATATCCATACATGACTACTGGAAAAACCATAGCTTTGACTAGATGGACCTTTGTCTGAAAAGTAATGTCTCTGCTTTTTAATATGCTGCCTATTGTTGCATTCTGTTTGCTAATATTTTGATGAGGGTTTTGCATCTCGGTTCATTAGTGATATTAACTTGCATTTTCTTTTTTAAAAAGTCTTTGTCTACTTTTGGTATCAGGGTGATTCTGGTTTTATAGAGTCAGTTCAGACGTTTTCCTTCCTCTGCAATTTTCTTGAACAATTTGAGAAGAATAAGTGTTAACTTTTTTTTTATATGATTGCTAGAATTTCTCTGCAAAGCCATCTGATTCTGAAATTTTGTTTCATGGAATTGTTATAATTACTGCTTAATTTCAATTACTGGTAATTTATCTGTTCATTTTCTATTTCTTCCTGGTTCACTCTTGGAAGACAGTACATTTCTAGAAATTTGTCCATTTTTGGAAGAAATATGGACTAAGTTTTGTAACACTGTACAGGAATCAGTGACCAAAACTATCCCAAAGAAAAATAAATGCAAGAAGGCAAAATGGTTCTGAGAAGGCTTTATAAATAGCTGAGGCAAGAAGAAAAGCCAAAGACAAGGGAGAATGGGGAAGATATAACAAACCAAATGCAGATTTCCAGAGAATGGAAAGGAGAGATATGAAGGCTTTATTAAGTGAACAATGCAAATAGAGAAAAACAATAGATGGGAAAGGTTACAGGTTTCTTGAAGAAAATTGGAGATATCAAGAGAACATTTCATGTAAGGATTGACATGACAAAGGACAGAAATCGTAAGGACCTAACATAAGCAGAAGAGATTAAGAAAAGGTGGCAAGAATACACAGGAGCTATTTAAATTTCTAAAGACATTGTTAAAGTGCTGCACTCAATGTCAGCAAATTTGGAAAATTCAGCAGTGGCCATAGGACTAGAAAAGCTCAGGTTTCATTCTAATCTCAAATAAAGTGAAGTTGCTCAGTCGTCTCTGACTCTTTGCGACCCCATGGACTGTAGCCCACCAGGCTCCTCAGTCCATGGAGTTTTCCAGGCAAGAGTACTGGAGTGGGTTGCCATTTCCTTCTCCAGGCGATCTTCCCAACCCAGGGATCAAACCCAAGTCTCCCGCACTGCAGGCAGACGCTTTACCATCTGAGCCACGAGGGAAGCCCAATCTCAAATAAGGGCAATGCAAAAGATTGTTCAAACTACCATAATATTGCACTCATTTCACATGCTAGTAATTTTATGCTCAAAATCCTTAAAGCTAGTCTTCAGCAGTATGTGAACTTAGAACTTTCAGATGTACAAGTAGGGTTTAGAAAAGGCAGAGATCAAATTGCCAACATTTATTGGATAGTATGAAAAGTAAGAGAATTCCAGAAAAACATCTACTTCTGCTTCATTGATTATGCTAAAGCCTTTGACTGTGTGGATCACAATAAACTGTGGGAAATTCTTAGAGATGAGTATACGAGACCACCTTACCTGTATTCTGAGGAACGTGTATGCAGGTCAAGAAGCAACAGTTAGAACTGCACATGAAGCAATTGCCTGGTTCCAAATTGGAAAGGAGTATGAAAAGGCTGCATACTGTCACCTTGCTTATTCACTTTCTATGAGAGTATATCATGCAAAATTATGGGCTGGATGATGCACGAACTGGAATCAAGATCACTGGGAGAATTACCAACAATCTCAGATATGCAGATGATACCACTCTAATTGCAGAAAGTGATGAGGAGCTAAAAAGCCTCTTGATGAGGGTGAAAGAGGAGAGTGAAAAAGCTGGCTTTGCAACTCAACACGAATAAAACTAAGATCATGATATCTGGTTCCATTATTTCATGGCAAATAGAAGATAAAATAGTGGAAGTAGTGACAGGTTTTCTTTCATTGGGCTCCAAAAATCACTGCGGATGGTGACTGTACCCGTGAAATTAAAAGATGCATGATTCTGGAAGGAAAGCTATGGTAAACTTAGTGAATTAAAAAGCTTAGATATCACTTTGTTGACAAATGTTGTATAGTCAAAGTTATTATTTTTTCCCATAGACATGTATGGATGTGAGAGTTAGATCATAAAGGAAGTTGAATCACTGAAGAAATTTTACTTTTGAGTTGTGGTGCTGGAGAAGATGCTTGAGAGTCTCTTGGACTGCAAAGAGATTAAGCCAGTCAATCTAAAGGAAATCAACCACGAATATTCACTGGAAGGACTGATGCTGAAGCTGAAGCTCCAATACTTTGGCCATCTGATGGAAAGAGCCAACTCATTGGAAATTACCCTGGTGCTGGGAAAGATTAAAGACAAAAAGTGAAGACGGTGGCAGAGGATGAAATGTTTAGATAACATCATTGACTCAATGGTCATGAATTTAAACAAACTCTGTGAGGTAGTTAAGGATAAAGAACCTGGTGTGCTGCAGTTCATGGGGTCCCAAAGAGTCAGACATGACTTAGTGACTGAACAACAATAAAAATGTTAACTGAATTGGAGTAAAGAATTGATCATTTTAAGACGAAAGTAGGAAATATGAAAATGACTCAATTAAAAATAGGTAATTCAATATCTGAAATTTAAAAAAAAACTAGAAGGAATGAGTACTAGACTAAGTGATACAGAGGAATGCATATGTAATCTGGAAGACATAATAATGGAAATCATCCAATCATTAAAGCAGAAAGATAAATGAAAGAAATGAAAACAGTGTATGAGATCTCTAGGAGTATAAGTGTGCCAAAATTAGCATGATAAATATTCCAAAAAGAAAACAGGAAGAGAAGAGGACTGAAAAATATTTGAATTAATTTTGGCTGAAAAGTTCCCAAACTTGAAGAATGAAAGAGATGCCAAGATGCAGTAAGCATCATAGAGTGTCGCAAACAACATGAAACCAAACATGCTCACACCAATGAATAGAACATTTTAATAGCAAAATTAAATCTGAAGAAAGAATTCTAAAGGTAGCAAGGGGAGGAAAAAATTCATGTACAAGAGAATCCCCATAATGCTATCAGCTAATTCTCCTGCAGAAAATTTCCATGACAGAAGGGAGTAGCATGATATATGCAACGTGCTGAAGGGGAAAGTGAAGAAAACCATTAGACGATTCAGGTATGACCAAAATCAAATCCCTTATGACTATACAATGGAAGTGAGAAATAGATTTAAGGGACTAGATCTGATAGACAGAGTGCCTGAAGAAATATGGATGGAGGTTCATGACATTGTACAGGAGACGGTAATCAAGACCATCCCCAAGAAAAAGAACTGCAAAAAAACAAAAGGGCTGTCTGAGAAGGCCTTCCAAATAGCTGTGAAAAGAAGAGAAGCGAAAAGGAAAGGAGAAAAAGAAAGATATATGCATTTGAATGCAGAGTTCCAAGGAATAGCAAGGACAGATAAGAAAGCCTTCCTCAGTGATCCGTGCAAAGAAATAGAGGAAAACAACAGAATGGCAAAGACTAGAGATCTCTTCAAGAAAATTAGAGATACCAAGGGAAAATTTCATGCAAAGATGGGCTCAATAAAGGACAGAAATGGTAGGGAAGCAGAAGATATTAAGAAGAGGTGGCAAGAATACACAGAACTGTATAAAAAAGATATTCACGACCAAGATAATCACGACGGTGTGATCACTCACCTAGAGCCAGACATTCTGGACTGTGAAGTCATGTGGGCCTTAGAAAGCATCAGTATGAACAAAGCTAGTGGAGGTGATGGAATTCCAGTTGAGCTCTTTCACATCCTGAAAGATGATGCTCTGAAAGTGTTGCACTAAATATGTCAGCAAATTTGGAAAACTCAGCAGTGGCCACCCGACTGGAAAAGGTCAGTTTTCATTCCAATCCCAAAGAAAGGCAATGCCAAAGAATGCTCAAACTACTGCACAATTGCACTCATCTCACATGCTAGTAAAGTAATGCTTAAAATTCTCCAAGCAAGGCTTCAGCAATACGTGAACTTCCAGATGTTCAAGATCGTTTTAGAAAAGGCAGAGGAACCAGGGATCAAATTGCCAACATCCATTGGATTACAGAAAAAGCAAGAAAGTTCCAGAAAAACATCTATTTCTGCTTTATTGAGTATGCCAAAGCCTTTGACTGTGTGGATCACAATAAACTGTGGAAAACTCTGAAAGAGATGGGAATACCAGACCCCCTGACCTGCCTCTTGAGAAACCTGTATGCAGATCAGGAAGCAACAGTTAGAACTGGACATGGAACAATAGGAAAAGGAGTACATCAACACTGTATATTGTCACCCTGTTTATTTAACTTCTATGCAGAATACATCATGAGAAACGCTGGGCTGGAAGAAGCACAAGCTGGAATCAAGATTGTCGGGAAAATATCAGTAACCTCAGATATGCAGTTGACACCACCCTTATGGCAGAAAGTGAAGAGGAACTAAAAAGCCTCTTGATGAAAGTGAAAGAGGAGAGTGGACAAGCTGGCTTAAAGCTCAACATTCAGAAAACTAAGATCATGGCATATGGTCCCATCACTTCATGGGAAATAGATGGGGAAAGAGTGGAAACAGTGTCAGACTTTATTTTGGGGGGCTCCAAAATCACTGCAGATGGTAATTGCAGCCATGAAATGAAAAGATACTTACTCCTTGGAAGGAAAGTTATGACCAAAGTAGACAGCATATTCAAAAGCAGAGACATTACTTCCCTAACAAAGGTCCGTCTAATCAAGGCTATGGTTTTTCCAGTAGTCATGTATGGATGTGAGATTTCGACTATAAAGAAAGCTGAGCACAGAAGAATTGATGCTTTTGAACTGAGGTGTTGAAGAAGACTCTTGAGAGTCCCTTGGACTGCAAGGAGATCCAACCAGTCCATCCTAAAGGAGATCAGTCCTGGGTGTTCATTGGCAGGACTGACGTTGAAGCTGAAACTCCAATACTTTGGCCACTTGATGCGAACAGCTGACTCATTTAAAAGACTCTGATGCTGGGAAAGATTGAGGGCAGGAGGAGAAGGGGATGACAGAAGATGAGATGGTTGGATGGCATCACCAACTCGATGAACATGAGTTTGAGTGGACTCCAGGTGTTGGTGATGGACAAGGACGCCTGGTCTGCTGCGGTTCATGGGGTCACAAAGCATCTGACATGACTGAGCAACTGAACTGAACTGAAGGGGAAAACTTATTATTTAGAATATAAAGGAAAAAACTTTTCAAAGAAAAAGAGTACATCAATAATAAAAGTGTCTTTGTGACTCAGTCGTGTCTGACTCTGCGACCCCATAGACTTTAGCCTGCCAGGCTCCTCTATCCATGGGATTCTCCAGGCAGGAATACAGGAGTGGGTAGCCTTTCTCTTTTCCAGGGGATCTTCCAGTCCCAGGGATCAAACCTGGGTTTCCTGCATTGCAGGCAGATTCTTTACCATCTGATCAGATCAGATCAGATCAGTCGCTCAGTTGTGTCCGACTCTTTGCGACCCCATGAATCACAGCACGCCAGGCCTCCCTGTCCATCACCAACTCCCGGAGTTCACTCAGACTCACGTCCATCGAGTCTGTGATGCCATCCAGCCATCTCATCCTCTGTCATCCCCTTCTCCTCCTGCCCCCAATTCCTCCCAGCATCGGAGTCTTTTCCAGTGAGTCAACTCTTCACATGAAGTGGCCAAAGTATTGGAGTTTCAGCTTTAGCATAAGTCCTTCCAAAGAACACCCAGGACTGATCTCCTTTAGGATGGACTGGTTGGATCTCCTTCCAAGGAGTAAGCGTCTTTTAATATCATGGCTGCAGTCACCATATGCAGTAATTTTGGAGCCCAGAAAAATAAAGTCTGACACTGTTTCCACTGTTTCCCCATCTATTTCCCATGAAGTGATGGGAACAGATGCCATGATCTTCATTTTCTGAATGTTGAGCTTTAAGCCAACTTTTTCACTCTCCACTTTCACTTTCATCAAGAGGCTTTTTAGTTCCTCTTCAATTTCTGCCATAAGGGTGGTGTCATCTGCATATCTGAGGTTATTGATATTTCTCCCAGCAATCTTGATTCCAGCTTGTGCTTCTTCCAGCCCAGCGTTTCTCATGATGTACTCTGCACAGAAGTTAAATAAACAGGGTGACAATATACAGCCTTGATGTACTCCCTTTCCTATTTGGAACCAGTCTGTTTTTCCATGTCCTAAATGTTGCTTCTGTTCTAAATGTTGCTTCCTGACCTGCATACAGATTTCTCAAGAGGCAGATCAGGTGGTCTGGTATTCCCATCTCTTTCAGAATTTTCCACAGTTTATTGTGATCCACACAGTCAAAGGCTTTGGCATACTCAATAAAGCAGAAATAGATGTTTATCTGGAACTCTCTTGCTTTTTCCATGGTCCAGCAGATGTTGGCAATTTGATCTCTGGTTCCTCTGCCTTTTCTAAAACCAGCTTGAACATCAGGAAGTTCACGGTTCACATATTGCTGAAGCCTGGCTTGGAGAATTTTGAGCATTACTTTACTAGTGTGTGAGATGAGTGCAATTGTGCAGTAGTTTGAGCATTCTTTGGCATTGCCTTTCTTTGGGATTGGAATGAAAACTGACCTTTTCCAGTCCTGTGGCCACTACTGAGTTTTCCATATTTGCTGGCATATTGAGTATAGCACTTTCACAGCATCATCTTTCAGGATTTGGAATAGCTCAACTGGAATTCTATCACCTCCACTAGCTTTGTTCTCTGAGCCACCAATAATAAGCCTAACTTAAAGGCAAAGTTGAAAAGCCCTCTTCTCTCTAAATGGAAAATAGTAAGAACTTATAGAAAAGGGAAAGTCGTATCAACAAATGCAACTGTATAATAAGGTTTAAAGATTACTTAAATAAGCTAGTATGTGTACTGACATACAAAAATGTAAAGGCAATTTTGTCTAGAATAAGCTGTTAAGAGATAAGTATGAAGATGCAAAATATGATATTAAAAACCAAAATGTATGGAAGGGGAATTAAAAATAAGATTTTTATAATATATTTTAACTTAAATGAGTACCAGTTTAAAACAAGTAGATATCATTACAGGTCAACATACATGGACTACATGGTAACAATAAATCAAAAATGTACAATACAGTTCCTGGTACGGTAGTGGATAAGAATCTGCCTGCAAATACAAGGGACACCCGTTTGATCCTTGATCTGGGTAGATACCACATGATGCAGTTTAACTGAGTCCGTGCACTACATCTACTGAGCCTGCGCTCTAGAGACTGCAAGCTGCAACTACTGAGCCATGTACAACAACTACTGAATCCTTGGCGTTCCAGGGCCTGTGAGCTGCAACTACTGAGCCTGTGTTGGGGGAGGGGCCATTTCACAGCCGGCTAGCTCTCCTCTGGTATTCGCTCAATCCTTTGTTCTGTGAGAGGGCCAGGTTGTGCCTTAGCTTTTCGCGGTAAAGTTCTCTCTCTCTTTTTTATCTCTCTTTGGCTATCCCACAGTTTGGTTTGCTATCTCAGGTTAGCTCCCTCAGATTGTCCTCAGGGCTTTCAGACCTGGTCCTTACCTTAAGCATGCAGCCCATGCCTCCCTGTTCAGCCCCCACTCGCTGCTGGCCAATGCAAGCGGCTGGGCTACTTCTCCCCTGGGAGTTGCGGTTAGGCACGTAATCTGTGGGTTTTTGTTTTCCTTTTCCTCCCAGTTATGTCGCCTTCTGAGATTCCAAAACTCCCCACAGACCCGCTGGTGAGAGGATTTCCTGGTGTTTTGAAACTTCTCCTTCATGAATCCCTCCCTGGGATGGGTCTCCATCCCTAACTCTTTGTCTCTCTTTTTAATCTTTTATATTTTGTCCTACCTCCTTTCAAAGAGAATGGGCTGCTTTTCTGGGGGCCTGGTGTCCTCCACCAGCATTCAGAAGTTGTTTTGTGGAAATTGCTCAGCGTTCAAATGAACTTTCAATGAATTTGTGGGGAAGAAAATGGTCTCCCCGTCCTATTCCTTCACCAACTTAGGACCCTTTGGGTTTTTTTTTTTTTTTTTTTTAAGAATTTTCTGTGTTTCTATCTAGAGAACTTCCCTTAGCATTTGTTGAAGAGTTGGTTTGGTGCTGCTGAGTTCTCTTAGCTTTTACTTGTTTGTAAAGATTTTGATTTCTCTCTTGAATCTGAGTGAAATCCTTGCTGAATAGAGCAATCTTGGTTGTAGGTTTTTCCCTCTTATCATTTTAATTATCTCCTGCCACTTCTTTCTGGCCTGCAGATTTTCTGTTGAAAGACCAGGTGTTAGCCTTATGGGGAACCCATTGTATGTTTTTTTGTTTCTTTTCCCTTGCTGCTTTTAATATTTATTTTTTGTGTTTAATTTTTGTTAGTTTGATTGATATGTGTCTTGGCTTGTTTCTCCTTGGTTTATCCTGTATGGGACTCTCTGGGCTTCCTGGACTTGGGTGGCTATTTCCTTCCCCATTTAGGGAAATTTTCAATTATAATCTCATCAAATATTTTCTCATGTCTTTTCCTTCTGTGTTCTTTTTTCTGGGACACCCATGATTTGAATGTTGGGGCACTTTGATAAAGTTAAATAAGCTGTTGCTGTAGACTTATCATATATGGCCTATACTATGTTGAGATAGGTTCCTTCTAGGCCCATTTCTTGAAGAGTTTTAATCATATATAGGTGCTGAATTTTTTCAAAGGCTTTTTCTGCATCTACTGAGATGATCATATGGTTTCTACATTTGAATTTGTTAATATGGTGTATCACACTGATTGATTTCCATATATTGAAGAATCCTTGCATCCCTGGAATAAACCCAACATGACCATGGAGTATGAGCTTTTTGATATGTTGCTGAATTCTGTTTCTAACATTTTGTTGAGGATTTTGCATCTATGTTGATCGGTGATATTGGTCTGTAGTTTTTTGTGTGTGTGTTGTCTTTGGCTGGTTTTGGTATCAGGGTGATGCTGGCCTCATAGAATGAGTTTAGAAGTGTTCCTTCCTCTGCAATTTTTTGGAAAAGTTTTAGAAAGAAAAGCATTAGCTTTTCTCTAAATGTTTGATAGAATTCTCTTATGAAGCCATCTGGTCCTGGGCTTTTGTTTTCTGGGAGATTTTTGATCACAGCTTCAATTTCAGTGCTTGCAATTGGGTTGTTTATAATTTCTTTTTCTTCCTGGTTCAGTCTTGAAAGATTGAACTTTTCTAAGAATCTGTCCATTTCGTCCAGGTTATCTATTTTACTGCCATATAGTTGTTCATAATAGTTTTTTATAATCCTTTGTATTTCTGCATTTTCTGTTGTAACCTCTCCTTTTTTCATTTTTAATTTTGTTAATTTGATTCTTCTTTTTTCCTGATGAGTCTGGCTATGGGTTTGTCTAATTTGTTTATCTTTGCAAAGAACCAGGTTTCAGTTTTATTAATCTTTACTGTTGTTTCTTTCTTTCTCAATTATTTCCACTCAGATCTTTGTGATTACTTTCCTTCTATTATTTTGGGTGCTTTTTCCTTCTTTTTTTTTTTTTTTCCAGTTGCTTTAGGTGTAAAGTTTAGGTTGTCTATTCCATGTTTTTCTTGTTTCTTGAAGTAGGATTGTATTGCTATAAACTTCACTCTTAGAATTGCTGCATCCCATAGGTTTTTACTTGTGTTTTCATTGTCATTTGTTTCTAGAATTTTTTTGGTTTCCCTTTTGATTTCTTCAGTAACCTGTTGCTTATTTAAAAGCTTGTTGCTTAATAGCCATGTGTTTCTCTTTCTTACACTTTTTTCTTGTAATTGATATCTAGTTTCATAGCGTTGTGGTCAGAGAAGATGCCTGATATGATTTCAATTTTTTAAAATTTACTGAGGTTTGATTTGTGACCCAAGATGTGGTCTATCCTAGATAATGTTCTGTGTGCACTTGAGAGGAAGGTGTATTCTTCTGCATTTGGATGGAATGTCCTGAAGATATAAATGAGATCCATCTCATCCAATGTATCATTTAAGACTTGTGTTTCCTTATTAATTTTTTGTTTTCATGATCTGTCCATTGGTGTAGTGGGATGTTCAAGTCTCTGACTATTACTGTGTTACTGTCAATTTCTCCTTTTATGTCTGTGTTTGTCTTATGTATTGAGGTGCTCCTATATTGGCTGCATAGATATTTACAATTGCTATGTCTTCCTCTTGAACTGACCCTTTAATCATTATGTAATGTCCTTCTTTATCTCTTGTAATCTTCTTTATTTTAAGGTCTATTTTGTCTGATATGAGGATTACTACTCCAGCTTTCTTTTGCTTCCAATTTGCATGGAATATATTTTCCATCCTCTCACTTTAAGTGTATATGTGTCTTGAGGTCTGAAGTGGGTTTCATGTAGACAACATATATGTGGGTCTTGTTTTTGTATCCATTCAGCCAGTCCATGTCTTTTGGTTGAAGCATTTAATCCATTTAGATTTAAATTAATTATTGATATATAAGTTTCTATTGCCATTTTCTAATTGTTTGGTGTTGATTTTGCAGACCTGTTTCCTTCTGTTGTATTTCTTGACTATATAAGTCCGTTTATCATTTGTTGTAAGCTTGTTTGGTGGTACTGAATTCTCTTAACTTTTGCTTGTCTGAAAAGCTTTTGATTTCTCCATCAATTTTGAATGAGATCCTTGCTAAGTACAGTAATCTTGGTTGCAGATTTTCCCCTTTCAGTCCTTTAAATATATTCTTCATTTCCCTTCTGGCATGCAGAATTTCTCCTGAAAGAACAGCTATTAAGCATATGAGGTTTCCCTTGTATGTTACTTGTTGTTTCTCCCTTGAAGCTTTCTTTGTGTTTAGTTTTTGTTAGTTTGATTACTATGTGTCTTGGCATGTTTCTTCTTGGGTTTACCCTGTATGGGACTCTTTGTGCCTCTTGGATTTGATTGGTTATTTCTTTTTCCATTTTGGGAAATTTTCCACTATAATCTCTTCAAAACTTTTCTCATATCTTTTCTTTTTCTCTTCTTCTTCTAGGACCCCTATAATTCGAATGTTGGTGCATTTGATATGGTCCCAAAGGTCTCTGAAATTGTCCTCAGCTTTTTTCATTCTTTTTATTTTATTCTGCCCTTCAGAAGCTATTTCCACCATTTTATCTTCCAGATCACTGATTCATTCTTCTGCTTCAGATATTCTGCTATTGATTCCTTCTAGAGTATTTTTAATTTCAGTAATTGTGTTGTTTGTCTCTGTATGCTTATTCTTTAATTCTAGGTCTTTAATTGAGTCTTGCATTTTCTCTATTTTCAATTCAAGGTTTTTGATCATCTTTACTATCACTATTCTGAATTCTTTTTCAGGTAATTTTCTCATCTCCTCTTCATTTTTACTTCTGTGTTTCTAGTTTGCTCCCTCATTCGTGCAGCATTTCTCTGCCTTTTCATTGTTTTTTGTTGTTGTTGTTGTTGTTGTTTTTTAAGTTATTGTGTTTCAGGTCTCCTTTTCCCAGGCTTCAAGGAAAGTTGAATTATTTCCTTGAAGAAGGTTGAATTCTTTCTGCCTTTTGGTTTCTGCCCTCCTAAGGTTGGTCCAGTGGTTTGTGTGAACTTCATATAGAGTGAAATTTGTGCTGAGTTTTTGTTTTTTTTGTTTTGTTTGTTTGTTTTTCCTCTGATGGGCAAGACTGAGTGAAGTGGTAATCCTGTCTGCTGATGATTGAGTTTGTATTTTTGTTTGTTTGTGGTTTAGATAAGGCATCATGCACAGGGTGCAACTGGTCATTGGGTGATGCCAGGTCTTGTATTCAAGTGGTTTCCTTTGAGGAAGTTCTCACTATTTGATGCTCACTGGGGTTAGTTCTCTGGTAGTCTAGGGTCCTGGAGTCAGTGCTACCACTTTAAAGGCTCAGGGTTTGATCTCTGGTCAGGAACAAAAATTCCACAAGTGGTTTGTTATGGCATTAAGGGAGAGTAAACAAATATCCAAAAATGAGAAACCAAAGATAAACCCCAGACAAATGAAGTTACAAAATCAGGCAAATAATAAATCAAATAATGGAATATACACACACACATATATATATATATATATATATATATATATATATATATATATACACACACACCCATGAGCAAAGTGAAAACAGTCCAACAAACATAAAGTACAGCAGATTGATCTAGTGAACAAAAGAATTCAAAATTATATTTACCAGTTAAGAACAAAACAAACTTAAACACAGCTGGAAAACAAAACTAAAGCAAGGTGCCAAGTGGGGAATAAAGCAATGAAAACAAAACTAACAAATATGTTGAGAGGAAAGGAAATAAAGCAAAGAAAGAAAGAATAGATATGCAAAATTAAATAGAGGTAGATGAAGATTTATATACATTAAGGATTACCTGCAAGGAGAAAAGAACAGTAGGAAAGACAAACGAAGGGATAAATGTAGGAAAAATATAATAGGTTTTAAAAATTAAAATTATAAAAAAGAGAAAAAAGAAAAAAAAAAAAAGAAGAAGAAAGAAAAAAGGGGAAAAAAGGGAAACTCCATAAAACTGCAAAAGCCCGATGCAGAGGCAGAGGTGTATAACAACAATAGAAAGTGTGACTGAATATACACATATACATCCATAAGCAAAATCAAAACAGTCCAAGAAAAATTAAGTACAATAGATTGACCTGGAAAACAAAGGAAACCAAAATTTATATCTACCAGAACAAAACTAATTAAAGCACAAACTAGAAAACAAAACTAAAGCAAGGTGCCAATTGGGGAATAAAGCAATGAAAATAAAGCAAATATGTTGAGAGGAAAGGAGAGAAAGAAAAGAAAGAAAGAATAGATATGCAAAGTTAAATAGAGGTAGATAAAGAAGATTTATATACATTAAAGATTAACTAAAAGGGGTAAAGAACAGTAAGAAAAGCAAACAAAGGAGTAAATGTAGAAAAAATAATAATAGGTTTAAACAATTATAATTAAAAAAAGAGAAAAGAAAAAAAGAAAACTCCACAGAATTGCAAAAGCCCAACGTAGAGGCAGAGGTTTATGACAATAATAAAAAATGTGACTGAGGGAAAAAAAAAGCTCAAAAGCTTAATTGGATTTCTTAGTGCCAATAAAATCAACAACTACAATAGAGGAGGATAAAAAGGAAAAAAAAGAAAAAAAGAAAAAATGTCCAAAAGAATCTACAGAACAAGTCAAAAGAATAATAAATGTTTTTCTCAAGTCACTGCTGTCAGTGTCCTTTCCCATGCTGGGAATAACAGTCAACCTTACCTCCCTAGGATGCCCTCCAACACTGTTCTGATCTCTGGGCCTGTTGTGGGGGCAGCTTATATTCTAATCTGGTCCTGCTCCTGTGTGTTCTTGCCTCCATTGTCTACAGGTATCAGAACTAGTGCATTTTCTTTTGTGGGAGCTCTCAATGTCCTTTTATATATTCCATAGACACAGAGTCTGCCTAGTTGATCATGTGGATTTAGTCTGCAGCTTGTACAGCTGTTGGGAATGTTTTGGGTCTTCTTCCTTAGCCACACTGCCCCTGGGTTTCAACTGTGGTTTTATTTCCACCTCTGCATTTGGGTCGTCTACTGGGGTTAGCTCCTGAGGCTACCCTGAAGAGCTTGTGTTTGCCCCTGTGAGGGCCAGGTGCAGAGGTGGTGCAGCTGCTTGGGTCGCATGGGTTCTGGCAGCACCAGTACTCAGGGGGGTTGGCGGCTATGGCAGCAGTTAATATAGTGTTCTGGAAAGGTATGGCAGCCAGTACCGGCCAATGTACTCCAGTATTCTTGCTTGGAAAACCCCCTCTGTGACAGAGAAGCCTGGCATGCCACAATCTACAGGGTGACAAAGAGTCAAACAGGACAGAAGTGACCCTGCGTGCATAAACACAAGAATTTTTTTTTTTTTTTTGCCTGTGGCAACTCTGCCCCAGTGAGAGTTGATCGTGAAAATGATGCAGCTACTTGGCTTGCGGGGACCCTGGAGGCGCCAATTGTGCCTCTGTGGCAGACATTACAGCCCTGTCAGTCTTTTTACAAGCTTCTTGTAGATGGTGATCAAAAGGCCTCTGCCCAGTCTTTCTGCATAGCTCCACCTGTTCAAGCACTTGGTCTTTTGTTTCCTTAGGCAAATTTATTCCTAGATATTTTATTATTTTTGCTGCAATGGTGAATGGGATTGTTTCCTTAATTTCTCTTTCTGATTATTCATTGTTCATTTCAGTTCAGTTCAGCTATTCAGTCGTGTCAAACTCTGCGAGTCCATGAACCACAGCTCGCCAGGCCTCCCTGTCCATCACCAACTCCCGGAGTCCCCCAAACCCAAGTGCCTTGAGTCGGTGATGCCATCCAACCATCTCATCCTCTGTTGTCCCCTTCTCTTCCTGCCCTCAATCTTTCCCAGCATCAGAGTCTTTTCAAATGAGTCAGCTCTTTGCATCAGGTGGCCAAAATATTGGAGTTTCAGCTTCAACATCAGTCCTGCCAATGAACACCCAGGACTGATCTCCTTTAGGATGGACTGGTTGGACCTCCTTGCAGTCCAAGGGACTCTCAAGAGTCTTCTTCAACACCACAGTTCAAAAGCATCAATTCTGTGCTCAGCTTTCTTTATAGTCCAACTCTCACATCCATACATGACCACTGGAAAAACCATAGCCTTGACCAAATGGACCTTTGTTGGTAAAGTAATGTCTCTGCTTTTTAATATGCTATCTAGATCGGTCATAACTTTCCTTCCAAGGAGTAAGCATCTTTTAATTTAATGGCTGCAGTCACAATCTGCAGTGATTTTGGAGCCCAGAAAAATAAAGTCAGCCACTGTTTCCAATGTTTCTCCATCTATTTGCCATGAAGTGATGGGACCGGATGCCATGATCTTAGTTTTCTGAATGTTGAGCTTTAAGTCAACTTTTTCACTCTCCTCTTTGACTTTCATCAAGAGGCCCTTTAGTTCTTCTTCACTTTCTGCCATAAGGGTGGTGTCATCTGCATATCTGAGGTTATTGATATTTCTCCTGGCAATTTTCATTGTTAGTGTTTTCTAGGAATGCAAGTGATTTCTGTGTTTCAATTTTATATCCTGCAACTTTACTATATTTCTTGATAATCTCTACTAATTTTCCTGTGGCATAATTAGGGTTTTCTATGTAAAGAATCATGTCATCTGCAAACAGGGTGAGTTTTACTTCTTCTTTTCCAATCTGGATTCCTTGCATTTCTTTTTCTTCTTTGGTTGCTGTGGCAAGGACATCCAAAACTGTGCTTAATAGTAGTGGTGAGATTGATGAGTAGTGGGTACCTTTGTCTTGTTCCTGATTTTACAGGACATGCTTTCAATATTTTGCCATTTAGGATAATGTTTGCTTTGTGTTTGTTGTCTGTGGCTTTTATCATGTTGACATATGTTCCTTCTATGCCTACTTTCTGGAGAATCATAAATGGGTGTTGTATTTTGTCAAAGGCTTTCTCTGCATCTATTGAAATAATCATATGGTTTTTATCTTTCAGTTTGTTAATATGGTGTATCACATCGACTGATTTGTGAAAATTGAAGAATCCTTGCATCCCTGGGATAAAGCCCACTTGGTCATGATGCATAATCTTTTAAATATGGTATTGGATTCTGTTTGCTAGAAATTTGTTGAGGATTTTTGCCTCTATGTTCATCAGTGATATTGGCCTGTTGTTTTTTATTTTGGGTGGCATCTTTGTCTGATTTTGGTATCAAGGTGCAGCTGGCCTTGTACGAGTTTGGGAGTTTTCCCCTCCTCCACAATTTTCTGAAAGAGTTTGAGTAGGATAGATGTTATCTCTTCTCTACATTTTTGGTAGAATTCACCTGTGAAGCCATCTGGTTCTGGGCTTTGGTTCATTGGAAAATGTTTTATTATAATTTTTATTTCTGTGCTTGTGATTGGTCTGTTCAAATTTTCTATTTTTTCCCAGTTCATTTTTGGAAGGTTATGCTTTTCTAGAAATTTGTCCATTTATTCCAAGTTGTCAATTTTATTGCAATATAGTTGGTCATAGTAATCTCTTATGATCATTTGTATTTCTGTGTTATCTATTGTAATTTCTTAATTTTCACTTCTAATTTTACTGATTTGAGTCTTATCCCTTTTTTTCTTGATGAGTCTGGCTAATGGTTTGTCTATTTTGTTTATCTTCTCAAAGAACTAGCTTTTAGTTTCATTGGTCTTTGCTATAGTCTGCTTCATTTCTTTTTCATTTATTTCTGCTCTTTTGTGATTTTTTTTCTTCTACTAACTTTGACATATTTTTATTATTCTGTTTATTGTTGATTTAGGTGGAAATTTAGGTTGTTTATTTGCTGTTTCTCTTCTTCCTTAAGGTAGGCTTCTATTGCTATAAACTTCCCTGTTAGCACTGCTTTTTACTGAATTCTGTATATTTCAGGTTCTCATGCTTTCATTATCATTTGTTTCTATGCATATTTTGATTTTTTTTTTATTTCTTTGGTGACCTATTGGTTATTCAGAAGCATTTTGCCTAGCCTCCATATTTTTTGTTTTTTATAGTTTTTTTCCCTGTGGTTGATATCTAATCTTATGTCATTGTGATCAGAAAAGATGCTTAAAAGGATTTCAGTTTTTTTAAAATTTACCAAGGGTAGATTTGTGGCCCAGGATGTAATCTATTCTGGAGAATGTTCCATGTGCACTTGAGGTACAAGTGAAATACATTGCTTTTGGATGAAATGCCCTGTAGATATCAATTATCTCTAACTGTTTCAATGTATCATTTAAACCTTGTGTTTCCTTTTTAATTTTGTCTGGATGATCTGTCCATTGGTGTAAGTGGAGTATTAAAGTCCCCCACTATTTTTGTCTTTCTGTAAATTTCCACTTTCATATTTGTTACCATTTGCCTTATGTACTGAGCTGCTCCTATGTTGGGTATATATATTTATAATTCTTATATCTATTTTAGAGGATAGATCACTTGATCACTATGTAGTGTTTTTCTAATTTGTCTCTTATAACGTGTCTCTTATAATTTGTCTCTAAAGTGTCTCTTTTAATGGTCTTTATTTTAAAGTGTATTTTATCTGATATGGGTGTTACTATTCCCACTTTCTTTTGGTCTCCATTTACAGGCAATTTCTTTTTCCAGCTCCTCATTTTCAGTTTGCATGTGTCCCTAGGTTTGAGGTGGGTCTCTTGTAAACAGGTCTTATTTTTTTATCCATTCAGCGAGTCTTGGTCTTTTGGTTGGGAGTATTTAACCCATTTATGTTTAAGCTAATTATTGATAAGTATGACCCCATTACCATTTACTATATTGTTTTGGGTTCATTCTTACAAAACTTTTGTTTCCTGTCCAGAGAAGATCTTTTAGCATTTGTTGAGGAGCTGGTTTGGTGGTGCTGAATTCTCTCAGCTTTTGCTTGTTTGGAAAGCATTTAATTTATCCTTTAAATCTGAATGAGATCCTTGTTGGGTAGAATAATCTTGGTTGTAGGTTTTCCCCTTTCATCAGTTTAAGTACATCCTTCCATTCCTTTCTGGCCTGCAGAGTTTCTGTTGAAAGATCAGCTGTTATTCTCATGGGGATCCCCTTGAATGTTATTTGTTGCTTTTCCCTTGCTGCTTTTAATATTTTCTGTTTTTGTTTGATCTTTGTTAGTTTCATTAATATGTGTCTCAGCATATTTCACCTTGAGTTTATCCTGTATGGACTCTCTGGGCTTTTTGGACTTGGGTGGCTATTTCCTTTCCCATTTTAGGAAAGTTTTCAACTATTTTCTCCTCAAATATTTTCTCATGCCCTTTCTTTTTGTCTTCTTTTTCTGGGACACCTGTGATTAGAATGTTGGGGCATTTAACATTGTTTCAAGTCGCTGAGGCTGATCTCATTTCTTCATATTCTTTTTTTCTTTTTTCCACTCTGCCTCATTTATTTCTACCATTTTATCTTCCAGCACATTTATCCTTTCTTCTGTCTCAGTTACTATACTGTTGGTTTCCTCCAGTGTTTTTAATCTCAGTTATTGTATTGTTAATTACTGATCGACTGTTCTTTATTTCTTTTAGGTCCTTGCTGAACATCTCTTGCATATTCTCAATCTGTGTCTCTAGTCTATTTATCTGTAAATTCATTTTGTTTTCAATTTTTTGGATCATTTTTACTATCATTATTCTGAATTCTTTTTCAGGTAGATTATCTTCTCTTTATTTGTTTGGTTTGGTGGGTTTTTATTATGTTCCTTCACCTGCTGGATATTTCTTTGCCTTTTCATTTTGTTTAGATTGCTGTGTTTGGGGTCTCCTTTCTGCAGGCTGGAGGGTTGTAGTTCCTTTTAATTGTGGAGTCTGCTCCCTGTGGGTGTGTTTGGATCAGTGGCTTGTGAAGGTTTCCTCCTTGGGGGATCTTGTGTCTGTGTTCTGGTGGGTGGAGCTGGATCTTGTCACTCTGGAGGGCAGCGCAGTGTCCAGTAGTACATTTTTGGGTGTCTGTTGGTTTGGTATGGCTTTGAGCAGCCTGTCTTTAATGTTCAGGGTTGTGTTCCTGTTTTGCTGGAAGATTAGTGTAGGGTGTCTTGTACTGGAGCTTTCTGGCTCTTGGGTGGATCTTGGTCTCAGTGTAGGTATTGAGGCTTTTGGGTGGGCTCTCATCCATTAATGTTCCTTGAGATCAGGAGTTCTGTGTTGGTCAAAGATCTGGAGTTGAGCCTCCAACCTCTGGGTTTTGGTCCCCCTCTTACAGTAGCACCAAGACTTTTCTGTCCACACAGAACAGAAGATAAAGTCCCTAGGCTAAGGGTGAAACAACTCTCCACAGACAGGAATACCCAAAGAGATTCAAAGAGTTATATAGAGAAGAAACGAGGAAGCAGAGAGATAGAGGTGACCAGGAAGAGAAAAAAGCGAGTCAAAAGATAAGAGAGCAATCAAGCCAGTAATAAAATCTCTCACCTTGAAGAGAATTTTTGTCTTTCTGGGTATCTGGGGTCTTCAGCCAGCGTTCAGAACTTTTTTTTGTGGAAGTCGTTCCACTTGAAGATTATCTTTTGATGTATTTATGGGGGAGAAAGTGGTCTCCCCTTCCTATTCCTCCACCATCTTGGGACCACCCTTCTTTGATTTCCATAACTACCATATTATAATAATCAAATGCCCAATTTTCAACAAAAAAAAATCACAAGTCACACAAAGAAACAGGAAAACATGGTTAATTCAGGAAAACAAAATAACTGGACAGAAATATGTCAAAGGAGGTCCAGACATCAGATTTACTGGAAAAGTACTTTAAAACAATTTTCTTAAATATACTCAAAGAGCTAAAGGAAAACATAGACAAAGAACTGAAGGAAATCAGGAAAATGATACATGAACCAAAAAATAATATCAAAAATAGATAAAAAGAAATTAAATTAATACTAGAACTGAAAAGTACAATAACTGAAATGAAAAATTCACCAAAAGTGACTCAGATAAAGTTTGTGCAGGAAGAAGAATCAGCAAACATAAAGATATGATAACAGAAATAACCAAATTTGAAGAGCAGAAAGAAAAACAAATGAAGAAAAGTAAACACAGACTAATGGACTTGTGGGGCAAGATCAATCAAGCCCAACATATGCATTATGGGAATCCTAGAAGAGAGAGGAAACGGGGGAGAAAGAATATTTGAAATAATGCATGCACAAAAAATCCAAAATTTGTTGAAAGTCATGAATTTATAAGAAGCTAAAAAAACTCCACATGGGAATAAATTCAGGGACCCACAAAGAGCAACAAAGAGACTGCTGTAAGTCAAGACAAGGAAAATCAACTTATGAAAAAGAAATCCTCAATACAAATATAAATCAATTTTTCACCAGTAATATTGCAGGCGAAAGGCAATGGTTGATAAGAGGTGCTGAGAGAAAAAAAAAAAAAAAAAATACTTGTCACCCTAAAATGTTCTTTCCAGGAAATACAGTCCTCTATGAATGAAGAAATTAAGACATTCTCAGATAAACAAAGTCTAAGGGAGACCATTACCTCTAGACCTGCCTTCCAAGACATGCTGAAGAGAATTTTTTAGGTTGAAATGAAAGGACACTAAACAATATTAACTCAAAGCCCTCTGAAGATATAACAATCTCTGATATAGGCAAAAATAAAAACCAATATCATAGTAATTTTGTTTTGTAACTCTATTATATATATATATATCTTCTATATAATTAAAACATAATAGCATAAAATAATTTTAGATCTATGTTTTGGGCACATACTTATAAAGGTACAATTAGTCACACTGATAGCATAGAATGTGCAGAGTTGTATAGGAGCAGAGTTTTTGCCTGTGATTGAAAATTAGTTGGTGGCAATCCATATTAGATTATTATAACTTTAGGATATTATATATGATCTCCATGATAACCACAAAGAAAATACCTATAGAATATACACAAAAAGAAATGAGAATTCATCAAAGCGTGTCATTACTAAAATCAGTTAAACACAAAATCAGACAGTAATGGAGAAAACAAGGGTCAAAAAAGCTACAAGAAATTTAGAAAACATCTTAAGAGCAAGTTGCAGAAGTAAGTCCTTCCTTTTCAGTGAATGTGAAAGTGAAAGTTGCTCAGTCATGTCCGACTCTTTGCGACGCCAAGGCCTGTAACAATCAATGGAATTCTCTAGACCAGAATACTGGAGTGGGTAGTTGTTCCCTTCCCCAGGGGATCTTCCCAATCCAGGGATTGAACGCAGGACTCCCACATTGTAGACAGAATTCTTTACCAGCTGAGCCACCAGGGAAGCCCTTCAGTAGTTACATCAAATGTAAATAGATTAAACTCTCCAATCAAAGGCAGAGATTGGAAGAATAGATTTTTTTTTTAATGGCACAAATATATGCCATCTAAAAGAAACTCTAAAATTTAAATACACAAATAGATGGAAACTAAAAGAATGGAAAAAACACTCCATTCAAATAATAACCAAAGCAGAGATGGACTGACTACACTAGTATGACAAAATATTCTTATAGATGAATTGTGCCCCTCTCCAAAGCAAATTCATCTTGAAAGTCTCAACCCCAATGTTTGGAGATAAAGCCTGTAAGAATATTTAAAAAGTTAAGTGAAGTCATAGGGTGGAACCTTAATTTGATGGGACTAGGGTCCTTATAAAAAAGGAAGAAACAGCAAGGACCACACTCTATCTTAATGTACAGAGTAAAGGCCATGGAGGATGCAGCAAGAGGGCAGTCATCTACAAGCCAGGAAGAGAGTTCTCACAGAAACCAGCCCTAGTGGAATCTTGGTCTTGGACTTCTAGCTTCCAGAACTGTGAGAAAATTATTTTTTCCTCCTTAAGACACCAACCTATGGTATTTTGTTATAGTAACCTGAGCTAATAGATACCTTAAAAAACTGCTACAAAAGACAAAGAATATTACATATTGATTTAAATGATCAATTTTCCTCAAATATATACCTATAAATACCTATAAATGCATATGTGTCAAACATCACAGGTTCCACAATATATGAAGTGAATAGCAAATTGAAATGAAGGGAGAAAAAACAGTCTTACATTAATAGAGACTTCAATATTTTGGTTTTATTAATGGATAAAAAAACTAGATATAAGATCAATAAGGAATACATGATTGAATAATGAATCAATTGCACATTACAGACATATAGAGAATACTCTACCCAATGACAGTGCAATAAATACTTTATTCAAGTGGACATTCTCCAGGACAGCCAATGATAGTAGACCACAAAACAAACCTTACAGGGACTAAGACGTTTTGAAAGATTGAAACTATATAAATTATCTCTTCTAATCACAATAGAAGGAAACTAGAAAATAATAACAGAAAAAAATTCATAAATATGTGGAAATTAAGCAATACACTCTTTAAAAAACCTTGAAACAGGAAATTAGAAAACCCTCTGAGAAAAATGAAAAAGAAAACAATTTATGTGACACAATTAAAAAGTACTAAGACAGGAAATTTATACCTGTAAATTCATATACTAAAAAAGAAAGTCTCAAATCAATAATTAAACTATACATATAAAAGGAACTTGAAAAACAAAAAGCAATGTTAAATCAATGCTAGGAGAAAAAAAAAATGAATAAATAGTGGAGCAGAGAAGAACAAAAGACAAAATTGAAAATAAAATTTTTAAAGTTCTTTGAAATAGCAAAGAAAATTGACAAATCTTTAGATATATTGGCCAAGAAAAATAAGAGGAGATCAAGATGATAGAGTAGGAGAAAGCAGAGTTCACCTTTCTCTTTGAACTCATGAAAAATGCATCAATATGTCTATCAATTCTCACTGAAATTAAGCTGGAGACTGGCAGAAAGACACACAACCAAGGCTGTAAGAAAGATCCACAGAAAGTCAAATAGGACAAAAACAGAAATGATCATATCAGCACCTGCAGCCCTAAGATGGGCACAGAAGTGAAGGTGGATTATATGAGCTTGGAAATCCTCCCTGTGGAATGAACAGTTTGAATTACATATTGGGCTCCCTAGATCTATGGTCCACACAGGGAAGATGAATCCACTTAGCCATTTTGAAAACCAATGGTACTAAGGGCAGATCTGTAAGAAACCTAGACTCTATTGTTCATAAAGAATACTCACACACTTGCTTACTCCAGAAACAAAGAAAAGTAGATTAAAACTACCCAGGACTCCAGCTTGGTTCTCTCAACTGCCCTAGCATGTACCTCAACTCGAGCCCAGTGCATTCTGCCACCCTAAGTACTCTATGGCACAATTAAACACTAGGGAAAAATAGCCACAGCCAGGAAGAGTGTATAGTTTTAGGGGTCAAAGCCAGCATAGACCTGCCATCGCAACTGGGCAAGGCAAAGGTAGCCATTACTCATGGAAGCAGCAGATTTAGAGTGGTCTGGAACTCTGGTGCCAGGACTGCTTTAGCAATATCATGACAGATACCACGTGCTGGCTCCAGCCCCACTTTCTCTGGCTCTAATCCCTTCTATGGTGTGGGTTCCAATGATGGGAGGAGAGAGAACACATATTTAGAAGGAACAGAACTAGTTTAGACTCAACTCTCAAGACTTCTGCTCTAGCAACTTGGGCCTCAATCCCACTCTCAATAGGGTGGTGTTGACCACTGAGCAAAGGAGAAGACCCAGCTCACACCTGATTCTGGCTCTAGACACTTCATCTCCAGCCTCACCTCCTACCAATGTGCCAACTGCCACAACGTGGGGGAAGATACAACTCATGCTTACATAAAATACAGGTCTCCCACCAAAATCACTGGGCACACACAGAGTGTATAGGATGATGCCACACAAAGCCAGTCCTTCAAGACTGGGATAGGTAACTGTTTCATCTAATTTCACAGAAAGTTAAGCAAAATAACAAGACAGAGGAATGTGTTTCAAATGAAAGAATATGAAGAAAAACTAAAAATTAGTGAAACAGATAAATAATTTACCATATGAAGATTTCAAAGCATTAGTAATAAAATGATAACTGAATTATGTAACAGATGAAGAGATGAACACAGTGAGAATTCTAACAAGGAAATAAATATGAAAAAGAAGTCAGAACAGAATAATTCATTAACTGAAGTGAAACATACACTAGTGGGAATTAACAGCAGATTATGTGATACAGAAGATCACATAAGCAATTTGAAAGACAGAATAAAATAAATCACCCAAACAGAACAGTAAAAAATAATAATTTAAAAAGTAAGAACAATTTGAGGGATCTTTAGAACAGCATCAAGCCTACCAGCATTCTCATTATATGTGTCCCAGAAGGAAAGAGAAATGGGTTGAAAATGCATTTGATAAAATTATGGCTAAAAACTTATTAAACCTAAATTAAAATAAACATATATCCATGTGGAGGAAGAACAGGATGTCAAACAATGTGAACTCAAAGAGACATTGTTTGGAATCCTCGGTTCTGCTTTTGCTGCAAACACTGTTTTAAGAGCAGTTTACATCTGGGAAGCAAGAAAAAACTTGAAATAAATTACCTTGCTGGCAGTTTAAAAAAATGGAAAAAAAAGAGAAGAAGCAAGATCCAAAGTAAGCAGAAGGAAAGAGTAATAATGATCAGAAAGGAAATAAACAAAATAGAGCTCAAAAAGACAATGGGGAAAAAAAAAAGATGAGTCCTTATCCAGGATCACAAAGAAGAAAAGAGAAATGACCCAAATTAAAAGAAAAAAGTAAGAAATTAAAGAGGAAAAATAACAGATATCACAGTTATACAAAAATAAAGAGAATGCTATTAACAGTTTTATGTCCAGAAAATTGAACACCTTAGAAGAAATGGAAAAATTTCTAGAAACAGAAGAACTGCCAAGACTGAATCAAGAAGACTGAACACTTGATTAGATCAGTCACTTGTAGGGAAATTGAACTTGTAATAAAAAGTTCCCAGCTCACAAAAGTATGGGACTAGATGGGATTCCCTGGTAGCTCAGCTGGTAAAGAATCCTCTTGCAATGCAGGGGACCCTGGTTCAATTCCTAGGTCAGGAAGATTCACTGGAGAAGGGATAGGCTACCCAGTCCAGTATTCTTGGGCTTCCCTGGTGGCTCAGCTGGTAAAGAATCTGCCTGAATGCAGGAGACCTGAGTTCAATATCTGGGTTAGGAAGATCCCCTGGAGAAGGGAACAGCTACCCACTCCAGTATTATAGCCTGGAAAATTCCATGGACTATATAGTCCACGGGGTCACAAGAGTCGGACACGACTGAGCAACTTTCACTTTTATATGGCTTCACAAGGAATTCTACCAAACATTTAAAGAAGTAATAATACATAACCTTCAAAAACGATTCAAAAATTTGAAGGGGATGGAAAGTCCCACATTTATTCTACAAGGCCATCATTATCCTAATAGCAAAAGTATAGAAAATTATAGGCAAATATCTTTGATGAATACAGATGTAAAAATCCTCAGCAAAATATTAGCAAACCAAACTGAAACATACATAAAAAGGGGCATACAACACAATCAAGTTAGAAATATTCAAGGTCACAAAGATGGTTCAACATCTGCAAATCAATCAGTGTGATACACCACATGATTATATAAAGAAATGCAGAAAGAGATTTAACAAAATTCAACATTCATTCATGATAAAATTTCTCATCAAAGTGGGTATAGAGGGAACGTATCACAGCATAATAAAGGCAATACAACTAACATTATGCACAACAGTGAAAAGCTGAAAATGTTTTCTAGATTCAGACACAAGACCAGGATTCCCAGTCCCACCACTTACATTTAACACAGTATTGGAGGTCCTAGCCACAGTAATTAGAAAAGAAAAAGAAGTAAATAGCACCCCAATATGAAGAGAAGTGAAACAGTATCTATTTACAGGTGACATGATACATTATATAGAAAACTCTGAAGTCTCCACACAAAATCTACTCGAACTATGAAATTAACTCAGTAGAGTTTCAGGATACAAGATTAATATACTGAAATCTATTATTTTTCTATATACAAATAATAAAATATCAGAAACAGAAAGTTTCTTTAAAAATCTTGTTTAATGTCACACAAAAAGAACAAGACATCTGGGAATTAACCAAGTAGGTCAAAGACCTATATGCTAAAAACTATAAAATATTCATAAAGGAAAATAAAGATAATACAAAGAAGTGAGAAGATGGCTTGTGCTCTTGTATCAGAAGAATATTGTGAAAATGGCATAACTACCTAAATGAACCTACAGATGTAATGCAATCCCTATTAAAATATGCATGATATTTTTTCCACAAGACTAGAACAAATTATTCTAAAATTCATTTGGAACCAAAAAGGAACAAAAATAGGCAATGCAATCTTGATTTAAAAAAAAACAAAAGACAGTATGGTACTGGCACAAAGACAGAAATATTGATCAATGGAATAAAATAGAAAGCCCAGAGATAAATCCACGCACATATGGACACCTTATCTTTGACAAAGGAGGCAAGAATATACAATGGATTAAAGACAATCTCTTTAACAAGTGGTGCTGGGAAATCTGGTCAACCACTTGTAAAAGAATGAAACTAGACCACTTTCTAACACCATACACAAAAATAAACTCAAAATGGATTAAAGATCTAAATGTAAGACCAGAAACTATAAAACTCCTAGAGGAGAACATAAGCAAAACACTCTCTGACATACATCACAGCAGGATCCTCTATGACCCACCTCCCAGAATATTGGAAATAAAAGCAAAAATAAACAAATGGGACCTAATTAACCTTAAAAGCTTCTGCACATCAAAGGAAACTATTAGCAAGGTGAAAAGACAGCCTTCAGAATGGGAGAAAATAATAGCAAATGAAGCAACCGACAAACAACTAATCTCAAAAATATACAAGCAACTCCTACAGCTCAAGTCCAGAAAAATAAATGACCCAATCAAAAAATGGGCCAAAGAACTAAATAGACATTTCTCCAAAGAAGACATACAGAGGGCTAACAAACACATGAAAAGATGCTCAACATCACTCATTATCAGAGAAATGCAAATCAAAACCACTATGAGGTACCATTTCACACCAGTCAGAATGGCTGTGACCCAAAAGTCTACAAATAATAAATGCTGGAGAGGGTGTGGAGAAAAGGGAACCCTCTTACACTGTTGGTGGGAATGCAAACTAGTACAGCCACTATGGAGAACAGTGTGGAGATTCCTTAAAAAACTGGAAATAGAACTGCCTTATGATCCAGCAATCCCACTGCTGGGCATACACACTGAGGAAACCAGAAGGGAAAGAGACACGTGTACCCCAATGTTCATCGCAGCACTGTTTATAATAGCCAGGACATGGAAGCAACCTAGTTGTCCATCAGCAGATGAATGGATAAGAAAGCAGTGGTACATATACACAATGGAGTATTACTCAGCCATTAAAAAGAAAACATTTGAATCAGTTCTAATGAGGTGGATGAAACTGGAGCCTATTATACAGAGTGAAGTAAGCCAGAAGGAAAAACATAAATACAGTATACTAACGCATATATATAGAATTTAGAAAGATGGTAACAATAACCCAGTGTATGAGACAGCAAAAGAGACACTGATGTATAGAACAGTCTTATGGACTCTGTGGGAGAGGGAGAGGGTGGGAAGATTTGGGAGAATGACATTGAAACATGTAAAATATCATGTAAGAAACGAGATGCCAGTCCAGGTTTGATGCACGATACTGGATGCTTGGGGCTAGTGCACTGGGACGACCCAGAGGGATGGTATGGGGAGGGAGGAGGGAGGAGGGTTTAGGATGGGGAACACATGTATACCTGTGGCGGATTCATTTTGATATTTGGCAAAACTAATACAATTATGTAAAGTTTAAAAATAAAATTAAAAAAAAAAAGAACAAAGCTGGAGGGATCAACTTTCCCATCTTCAGACTACACTGCAAAGCTAACACTATTTTTTTACAGAAAAGCATAGTACTAGCATAAAAACAAATACATAGATCAATGTAACAGAATAGAGACCCCAGAATGAATGCATGCACCTCTAGTCAATTAATGTATGACAAATGAGGCAAGGATAAACAATAGAGAAAAGACAGTCCCATCATTAATGACTCCTGTGAAAACTAGACAATTATATTTTAAATAATTAGAGATTAGAACATTCCCTCATGCCATATTAAAAAAAAAAAAACCTTCAAAGTGTGTTAAAAACATAAAGGTAGACTTGAAACCATAAAACTCTTAGAATAGAACATAGGTAGAACACTGTTTGACATAAACTGTAGTAATATTTTTGGTACCTGTCTTCTAAAGCAAAAGAAATAAAAGCAAAATTAAATAAATTTTGTTGTTTTTCAGTTGCTGAGTCGCATCTGACTCTGTGACCTCATGGACTACAACACTCCAGGCTCCTCTGTCCTTCACTCCAAGACTGCTCAAATTCATGTCTATTGAGGTAGTGATGCTATCTAACCATCTCATCCTCTGTCCTCCCCTTCTTCTTTTACCTTCAATCTTTCCCAGCATCATAGTATTTTCTAATGTGTCATCTCTTTGCATCAAGTGCCCAAAGCACTGGAGCTTCAACTTCTGCATCAGTCCTTCCAATGAATATTCACAGTTGATTTCCTTTAGGATTGACTGGTTTGATCTCCTTGCAGTGCAAAGGATTCTCAAGAGTCTTCTCCAGCACTAAATTGGAAACCATCAATTCTTTCCACTCAGCCTTCTTCATGGTCCAACTCACACATCTGTACATGACTACTGGAAAATCCATAGCTTTGACTATATGGACCTTTGTTGGCAAAGTGATGTCTCTGCTTTTTAATGCACTATGTTTGTCAGCTTTTCTTCCAAGGAGTAGGCGTCTTTTAATTTTGTGGCTGCAGTCACAAACTGTACAGATTCTGGAGCTCACGAAAATAAAACCTGTCACTGTTTCCACTTTCCCTCCATCTATTTGCCATGAAGTGATGGGACCGGATGCTATGATCTTCGTTTTTTGAATATTAAGCTTTAAGCCAGCATAGTTTTTCTTCGCTTTCTGTCATTAGAGTGGTAATATCTGCATATATGAGGTTGTTGATACTTCTCCCAACAATCTTTATTCCAGCTTGTGAGTCAACCAGCCAGATATCTCACATGATGTACTCTGCTTATAAGTAAGCAGGGTGATAATATACAGCCTTGATGTACCCCTTTCTGAATTTTGAACCACTCCGTTGTTTCAGGTCTGATTCTCACTGTTGCTTCTTGACCTGCATACAGGTTTCTCAGGAGGAAGGTAAGGTGATCTGATATTCCCATCTCTTTAAGAATTTTCCAGTCTGTCGTGATCCACACAGTCAAGGGCTTCAGCATAGTCAATGAAGGAGAAGTATATATTTTATGGAATTCTCTTGCTTTTTCTATGATCCAACTAAGGTTTGAAATTTGATCTCTGGTTTCTCTGCCTTTTCTAAACCCAGATTGTACTTCTGGAAGTTCCCAGTTCAGTTACTGTAGAAGCCTAGTTTGAAGGATTTTGAGCATTACCTCGCTAGTATATGAAATTGGCACAGTTGTATGGTACTTTGAACATATTTTGGCATTGTCTTTCTTTGAGATTGGAATGAAAACTGACCTTCTCCAGTTCTGTGGGCATTGCTGTTTTCCAAATTTGCTGGCATATTGAGTGCAGCACTTCAACAACATCATCTTTTAGGATTTGAAATAGCTCAGCTGGAACTCCATAACCACCACAAACTTTGCTCTAGGTAATGCTTCCTAAAGCCCACTTAACTTCATACTCCTGGATGTCTGCCTCTAGAAGAGAGACCATACAATTGTGGTTATCTGGGTCATTGAGAATTTTTCTGTATGGGCCTTCTGTGTATTCATGCCAACTCTTCTTCATCTCTTCTACTTCTGTTAGTTTCTTGTGGTGCTTACCTTTGATCTCTCCTTTTCTCAGCTATTTGTAAGGCCTCCTCAGACAACCATTTTGCATTTTTTTTCCTTTGAAAGTTTTGGTCACCACCTCCTGTACAATGTTGTGAACCTCTGTCCATAGTTCTTCAGGCACTCTGTGTGTGTGTGCATGCTACGTTGCTTCAGTCATATCAGACTCTGTGAAACCCCATGGACTCTAGTCTGCCAGGCTCTACTGTCCATGGGATTCTCCAGGTAAGAATATTGGAGTGGGTTGCCATGCCCTCCTTCAGGGAATCTTCCTGACCCAGGGATCAAACCCATGTCTCTTATGCCTCCTGCATTGGCAGGTGATTTCTTTACCACTAGCCCCACCTGCAGAGAATGCAATGGCACCCCACTCCAGTACTCTTGCTTGGGAAATCCCATGGACGGAGGAGCCTGGTAGGCTGCAGTCCATAGGGTTGCTAAGAGTCGGACACAACTGAGTGACTTCACTGTCACCTTTCACTTTCATGCATTAGAGAAGGAAATGGTAACCCACTCCGGTGTTCTTGCCTGGAGAATCCCAGGGATGGCGGAGCCTGGCGGGCTGCCGTCTATGGGGTTGCACAGAGTCAGACACGACTGAAGCGACTTAGCAGCAGCAGCCCCACCTGGGAAGCCCTCAGACACTTTGTCTACCATATCTAATCCTTTGAATCTATTTATCACCTCCACTAGGTAAATATAAGGGATTTGATTTAGGTTATATCTGAATGGCCTAGTGGTTTTCCCGACTTTCTTCAATTTAAGCCTGAATTTTGCAATAAGGAGCTCATGATCTAAGCCACAGTCAGATACAGGTCTTGTTTTTGCTCACTATATAGAGCTTCTCCATTTTCTGATGCAAAGAATATATTATAATCAATCTGATTTCGATATTAACCATCTAGTGATGTCCATGAATAGAATGGCCTCTCTTGTTATTGGAAGAGATTGTTTGCTATGACCAGTGTTTTCTCTTGACAAAATGCTATTAGCTTTTGCCCTACTTAATTTTGTACTCCAAGGCCAAACTTGCCCGTTACTCCAGGTATGTATTGATTTCCTACTTCTGCATTCCAATCCCCTAAGATGAAAGGACATCTTTTTTTTTTTTTTTTTTTTGGTGTTAGTTCTAGAAGGTCTTGTAAGTCTTCATAGAACCATTCAGTTTCAGCTTTTTCAGCATTAGTGGTTGGGGCATAGACTTGGATTACTGAGATGTTGATTGATTTGCCTTGGAAACGAACTGAGATCCTTCTGTTGTTTTTGAGATTGCACCCAAGTACTGCATTCTGAACACTTCTGTTGACTGTGAGGGCTACTCCATTTTCTTCTGAGGGTTTCTTACCCACAGTAGTAGATGTACTGATCATCTGAATTAAATTCACCCATCCCTGTCCATTTTAGTTCACTGATTTTAGTTCATTTAGTTTAGTTAGCGAACATTTTAGTTCACTGATTCCTAAAATGTCGATGTTCACTCTTGCCATCTCCTGTTTGACCACTTCCAATTTAACTTGATTCATGGACTTAACATTCCAGGTTCCTATGCAATATTGTTCTTTACAGCATCACACTTTACTTTCACCAGTCATATCCACAACTTGGTATCATTTCCACTTTGGCTCAGCCTCTTCATTCCTTCTGGAGCTCTTCCTTTGCTCTTCCCCAGTAGCATATTGGACACCTACTGATCTGGGTGGGCCCATCTTCTGATGTCATATCTTTGTCCCTTTTCATACTGTTAATGGGGTTCTCAACACAAGAATATTGAAGTGGTTTGCCATTCCCATCTCCAGTGAACCATGTTTTCTCAGAATTCTCCACCATGTCCATTCTTCTAGGGTGGCCCTCCATGGCATGGCTCATAGCTTCATGGAGTTACACAAGGCTGTGATCCATATGTTCATTTTGGTTGGCTTTCTGTGATTGTGGTTTTCGTTCTGGAGGCTGCAAGATTGTAGTTCTTGCTTCTTCTCTCTGTCCTCTGATGGATGAGATGAGGATAAGAGGCTTTTCCCATCTTCAAAACTTCTCTATTGCATGTTCCAGGACAGTGGAATATAATGACCAAGAGACACATGGACCAGTTCACAAAGCTGTAGTTTTGCCTGACTCCCAAAGAGGCATCTCCAAGTGTTGGCTGCAATTTTGTTAAGTCAAAGAACATGAGGAAGGGAGGGTAAGAGATGTGGGGAGAGAAATGAAGTAATTGTCCTAGATGGTGAAACAGATGAAGAGGACCAACATTTATTAACAGTTCAGCCATAATGCCCTACACTCTGCTTGGAATATTATCCTTGCTTCTCCTTACACACCCTACAAAGGTTCGCACTGGCCCACATCAGTGGGAAGTGATTTCTACTTCCTCTTATTTTCTGAATATTAAGATCACACAGGTTATAACTTAACTATCATTTGCTGCTCCAAAAGTGCAGTGAGGAAGTCTTAGATGTGAAGAATTCTGGGCTAGGGTCCTTGCCCCTCTGACCTTCCCTACAATCTCTTTTCACCAATCCTGAGTCTCTCCTCCCCTCTACAACATTGCCTGGTCCAAGGCTAAGCACATAGCTGACCCTCAATAAATGCTGACTGTTTAAAAGTTAGTCTTACTATTTCCCATCCTGTTCTCCTTTTTACCCAAACACTCTCCCAAACCAACTCCAACCTTCAACCTTCCATAGGTTCATCTCTGCATAAGGGAAAGAGTTTGAGTAGCTCATTCCTACCTTTGCAAAGTAATTTACATTTGCAGGCTTCTGTCACAGGAATAGCATGGGCTCAGACAGAGCAGCTGTTTCTCCACCACAGAGTCTTAAGACTGGCCAACCGGCCTGTATTACTTTGATGCATAACATTCAGGGGGGAAAAAACAAAAGACAGTAATAGGAAAAACTTTTTCCTATGATTCTAAGCTGAGATACATCATGACCCCAGGTTATAACATTCATTCTTGACTCAGCCAAAAGGAAGTTGGCACACCAAATTCTAGTTATAGGCAAGAGAAGATTAGTGCAGAAAACTCTGTCCCATTCATTACCAAGGGTCAAGCCAAAGGTTCAGCAAAATGCTCCACTTCCTCTTAGATTCATTATTAGATTAGTGATCTCTCTCACATCCCAAGCCTAGGAAGGTAAAGAGCCTCAGAGTTCTGGGGAGGGAGATATACTGAGAGGTGAGGAGAGGATCTCAACCCAGGGAAAATCAGTCTATGTTTCACATATGTAACCCATTGTTTCTTTCTGGGGAACAGTGAATGGCCCAGCCAACTCTGTCTTGAACTAAGGGACAAGTGATCACAGCAAAGCTTGAAATGAGAATGACATGCAGAGAGTAAGCTTATATTCTGGATGATAGCTCCCATACACCCCTAAGGTAGTAAGAGTCTTGTGAATTTGCCTATATATAAGGATTTTTAAGCCTTTATATAACTAAATACAGAGGACTTCTGAAGATACTGCAGCTTCTCAGTCTACAGCTAAAATTCTCTGGCTTATGTGTCAACTTATAACAGCCTAAAGGCAGCTCTAGTGCCAGTACCAAGCAAAAACCTTTACTCTGTGGAAGGCTTACTACCCAGGCAATTTATATATCCTGCTCTTACCTCACCCTTTTGACCAAGTATCCGCTGTCCTTAGGGGATTAGAATTCTATAACTAGGAATGACAGACCTATGAGGGCCCTTAGAAATAACTTGGTTCCATTCCTCATGGCTCAGTAGTGAAACTAAACTCCAGAGGGTTCAGGGACTTGTCCATGGAGACATAGCAAGAGAGTGGAATAGCCAGTACTAGAACTTTTGACTCTTAATCCAGTGCTTTCTTCATACTACCACACTGCTTCTTTCATGACAGAATTAATAACAGCTAACATTTATTGTGGGATTACTCTGTGTAAGGTCCTGTTCCAAGTGCTTTACTGCATAAATTCATTTAATTCTCATAATAAGGTGATGAGGTGGTTACTATTATCCTGGTCAACAGAATAATAACCTGATGACAGAGAAAAATCTGCTCTATTTATTCCCTGTGAAGTCAGATTTGAACTGTGGTGTTGGAGAAGAGAGAGTCCCTTGGATAGCGGGGATCAAACCCGTCAATTATAAAGGAAATCAGTCCTGAATATTCATGGAAGGATTGATGCTGAAGCTGAAGCTCTAGTACTTTGGCCACCTGATATGAAGAATTGACTCATTGGAAAAGACCCTGATGCTGGAAAAGGTTGAAGGCAGAAGGAGAAGGGAACAACAGAAAATGATATGGTTGGATGGCATCACAGACTTGATGGACATTAGTTTGAGCAAGGTCTGGGGAGTTGGTGATGGACAGGGAAGCCTGGCATGCTGCAGTCCACGGGGTCACAAAGAGTCAGACATGGCTGAGTGACTGAACAGAACTGAACTATGAAGTGTGAATGGGGGCCAGAAGCCAGAAAGGTCCACCAATGATAGCCAAACACTGCTATCAGAGAGGAAGAACTATCCTGTGAGAGAATGGGGTGGGAAAAGATGGCTGTAAATCAATCAGTACACCTTAGTATGAATTAATCACAGGACATTTCCTAAAATCTGGCTGAGATCAAATGGCATAGAAGAAATTGGGTTTTAACTGAGGGGAGGAACAGAAGGGAAGGGAAGAGAGAAAAGACAGGAAATTGTCAAGCTACGGCACTTGGGAGCTAAGGGCAAGGGGATGAAGCAAATGAAGTGGGCAATTAGAATACCCTGAAGATGGACACTATGCCCCACACTCACCCATATTAACCCCTTATTTCCTGTAATCAGACTCTCAGGACTCATGAGGTCTACTGTTTTCCATACCAGAAAAAAATACATTAAAATAAACACACACACACACACACACACACAATAAAAGGAGGCCCAGTAATCAAAGTTGGGGATGGGAAGAGCAGAGACTCCAGACACAGGGCCTAGTGCTTTCCCATCAGCCCTTTGTCTACTTTTGCAGATGGAGAAGGCCACAAGGCACCTATCTTCCAACCTTGGAGAGCAATATGAGTACAGCCCGTTTCCTGCTCAGGATTCTGTCAGAACCCAAGACAGATAAGCAGGGAAACTCCTCCCACCAGCCCCTGTTCTGCTCCAGAAACCCATTACCACTGTCCTGATTATCAGCTCTTCTCTGAAACCCTACCTGACTCATTTCACCTGACCCTCCTCCCAAGTCTTATCCCCCTGGCTCTTTCTCATTTTGCTCCACAGGAATAAAAATGGTAAAACTAACAAAAAGAAAAGCAAATGTGCCTTCATCACTGGTTTGGGGCTAGGAAAAAAGTGATGGAAGCTGTTGACTAAAATCAGACTTCAAGATTATCTGACTTCAACAATGTTCATGACCCAGTTTCTTTAGCCTACATTATCTTGTCCTCTAACCCTACCCCCAACTCCCAACAACCCCCCATCACCAGGGACAGGAAGAACAGAGTACTAACTATATAAACTCTCCCACTTCTAGCTTCAAGGTCCTCAGCCCGAGGGTCCAAACTTCCCTACCCATCTTCATCTTCCAACATCCCAATTCTCTTGACCTCCTGTACCCCAGTCTAGCTTGCAGAATGGTAGTTATGAAAGCATCAAGATATCAACAAACAGGTTGGGGGGATGGGTAAGCAAGGAAAAAGTGAACAAATGGCTTGTTTAAGGGGGCCTAATTCTGGGAGACCAGAGATAGTCTGGGGTAATGGTACTCTGATCACTGCTTCTGATGAGCTATTATGAATAATTTCCCTCTCATTCAGATCGAAGCTGTGAAGGCACAGGGATAAAGAGCACTTCAAAACTTCATAATTTTACCTTTGTGAGTGCCTGCGTCACTCACTGATTTTCATCCCATCTTCCCTCCCCCATCTCTCTTTCTTCTTTTCTTCCCCTTTTGTTTCTCTCCTCAGTCAATACTTGGATTGAAATATACTTGGGAGGAATTTCAAAATGTTGACTACAGTTTTTCACTCCTTGTTCTTTTTTAAATCAGGAAAATGCCATTCTGAAACAGAACAAACTGTGGTGTCTTGTTTGCAAATGGTCATTAATGAGCTTTTCTGGAGCTCAGTTACATTTTATTTGAGGGTGGTCCTCAATTAGGTTTATTAGGATTCAGTTACCTAATAAATGGATGGAAAAAATAGGATAAATAGGCTAGTTTAGAAGGATGCCTTGGGAGCTAGACTGAGAGCTTGGCTTTAGGTGTTAGGCAAGGGCCAGTACTGTCTGCTTGTGTGTCCAAAAGCCAGGCGTGACTTCAGATAGCAACTGTAAGCTAATCGAAGCTAGCTGTAAGCTTTGAGAATCAAACTAGGGTAATGGATAGTGAACCTTTGTAGGCTACTTGTTTCACTGATGCTGCTCTTCCCACTCATAACCCAAAAGGTCATGGTCAAGGGGGCTTCCAAAAAGCACTTGGGAACTCAGGCTGTGCCTTCCTTCCTTCTTCCATTGGCCATTGCCCCCACAGCCCTCAACTGTGGCATTAATAATGGCGTTGGTATCTAAGAACAAGCTCCTAAAATAGCCAGTCCTAGGAGACAGGCCACAGATCCTGGCAGAAAACTGGAGACAGTAAAGACCCTGGGAAAGAAGTGTGAGAGACGTTCAGATAGGAATATCTGGAATATATCTATCCAAATAGATTCATTACCACCATGTTTTGCAGTGATGGTAGAGCCACTAGAGAGGCAGAATCAAAAACATCAGAACTCAAAGAATTTTGGAGATTATTTAGCTTAGTCTAGACCATCTCTTGGGTACCAACACAGAAGATAATCTAAGAGCCCAAGGAGTTCCACTGGGAGCATACTGGGCTTCCATGGAATACATCTTTGCTGAAAACCACAAATCTAGTCTAATCAAGTTGTATAGATGACAAACCAAAGCCAAGAAAGAGCAAGGTACTTGTCAAAAGTAACACCTCGAACTCAGGTCTCCTGACTCAACACCACAAGAATCAGAAATACTTCAAACTTATGTAGTATTTTAGTTCTTTTTAAACTGTATGTTTTTATTTCCACAGATCATATAATTTGCTCCTTCCTATGGCAAAATAGGTGTTATTTTCCCATTGTTTGACCAATGAGAACCTGAAGCTCAGAGTGTGTTAGCAGTCTGTCCAAGATGACATAACAAAGTAGCTTTAGCCACATTACATTCAGATTGACTTTGGCAAATCAGCAGTGCCCAAAGTGTTAACAGCTTAGAAATAGCTCTGCGATTCCCACCCATAACCTCCATCACTAAGCTATACTTCTTACATCATCTGTCTGAGAAAGGACATCAGTCAGCACTAAAAACGTTCCAAGTTGTGTTATCCTTCCATATGCCTCTATTGCACTCCACCCCAAAATCTTCAGATACACCAAGAATGCCAAGGCAGACGTGGAAATTCCTTTCTTTAGGTATATGGGTTTGCACTTATTTTCAGGCTAAATTCATCTGTTTCTTAATTTTTTGAACATCTAATGTTTAAGGCCCTTAAAGAAAAAGAAAACAGAAAATGTAATACTTTTTTATGCATGTAGCTAATTAGATAGTATAATAGCTAGTTCAGGTGTGGAGCATGGGGAAGAGGAAGGAGAGAGTGAGAGAGGCTGAAACTTCAGAGAAGAGTGTACATTTCCTCTAAAGTACATGCATTTTGAAGGAATGGACTTTGGGATGACCATGTGGAAGAGGCATTAAAAGATAAACAAAATTTAGTCATGTGGAGATGGGAGGAGTAAAAAATATTTCAGATGGAAGGCCTGAGGGAAAAAAAGAGGATACAATTTTTGGTGTGCATATGAAGAAAAGCAAGTTGCTAAATTTGGCTGAATTCAGGAGTTTTAAACTAGAGTAGAAGGGATAGCAATAGAGAGGCAGTTTGTTGTCAGAGTTAGACTTAAGGCTAAAGAGCTTGGACTATATTCTGCATTGTGGGACTGTTGACATCATCAGATTTGTTTTAAGCAGGAGAGTGATGCCATCATATTTGTTTTTAAACAAATTGTCCAGGAGAGAAATTATGACAGCTTGAGGATGAAAATAGTGAGATGGGTTGAAAGGAAGGAATTTTCAATCAGCCAAATTATGTTTTTGGAAAAACTCTGAGTTCTGCAAGATCATCACTGTATAAGACATATTACAAAATAAAGAGCTTTCACAGATCCACGAGCAAAATATGAACAAGTTACCACAGACAAATGAGCACTAATATGAAAAGAAAATTTATAGAAAAGAAATATAAATGGCTAAGTGTATTTTTATATGCTTAACCTCTGCAGTAGTAAGGAATATGTAAATGGCTCAAAAAACCATATTTCATTTGTACAATGTACAGAATTTGAAAGATGATTTAATGAATGTATAGAAAGAGGGATATGTGATAAAGCAAATACAGTTAAATGTTAATGGTAGTATCTAGGTAGTGGATATATGGGTGTTCACTGTATAATTCTTTCAACTTATCTGTATGTTTGAAAATATCCATAATGAAATATTGGAGGGGAGGGGCAGAATTTTAAAGCATAACTCTTTTGGCACAACAATTTCATTTCTAGGAATCTACCTTACAGACATAGATGTTCACATGTACATAATAAATAACCAAAGAGGTATCCTGAAGCCTTATGTGTCATAGGAAAGAATTGGAAATCATTTAGCTATACATCAGAAGAAATATTAAAATACACTATGGTATACCCATACTATGAAATATGTAGCTGTTTTTAAAAATGAGGTAGATCCATATACTGAAATGAGATGTCCAAAATATATTGTGAAGTCAAAAATGCAAATTACTGACTCAGCTATAAAGTGTGATCCATTTAAATTTAAAAGCAAAACTATTAGGTTGATATGGATGTATATAGTTTTGGATACATATAGAAAAAAGGATTAGAAGAATACACAGAAAATTGTGAACTATATTTACCTCTGGGAGGAAAATATGGATGTAAGGAGCTTTTCCTTCTTATTCTGTGTACTTTTATATAGTTTGAATTGTCTGCAATATGACTGTTGACTGGGGCTTCCCAGGTGGCGTGTGTGCTAAGTCGCTTGAGTTGTATTCATCTCTGTGAGTCCCTATGGACGGTAGCCTGCCAGGCTCCTCTGTCGATGGGATTCTCTAGACATGGATACTGGAGCGGATTTCCATGCCCTGCTCCAGGTGCTCTTCCCAACCCAGGGATCCAGGGATCGAACCTGCATCTCTTATATCTTCTGCATTGGCAGAAGGATTCTTTACCACTAGTGCAACCAATAAGAAAGTGACACTAGTGGTAAAAGAATTTGCCTGTCAATGCAGGAGATGCAAGAGAAGCAGGTTCTATCCCTGGGTTGGGAAGATCTCCTGGAAAAAGAAATGGCACCCCACTCCATTATTCTTGCCTGGGAAAATTCAATGGGCAGAAGAGCCTGGGGGGGTGGGTAGGGCAGACTACAGTCCATGGGGCCACAAATGGGCACAACTGAGTGATTGAGCACATAGCACTTTTAACTGTACATTACTTATTTCCCCTGATATTTTATTTATCTGTTTGCCATTCATTTATCTTTGATTTAGCATCCATTTATTAATTATTCATTTATCTACTTATTAATCCATCTATCCATTTTTGATTGAAGTCTTTTTGTAAAGTTTTTTTTTTTTAATTTTTACAATATTGTGTTGGTTTTTGCCGTACAACAACGCAAATCAGCCATAATTATACATACACCCCCTCCCTCCCTGGCTTCCCTCCCTTGCCCCCATCCCATCCATTGTTGTGTAGCATACAGCCCAGTCTGGCACTGTATTTTCTTATCTTTTGATGCATTTCAAAGTAAGTTGCAGAATTACTCTTATGTTTTAAAATTCATAAAAGACAAAAGATATTATTGACATTGACTATAAAGACTTAGCAGTTAAGTCAACTGGGACAAGGTTGTATATGTTGGATTCTAGGAAAGAGAAGATGACGATGGCTCTGAGGTTCACTGTGTAAACACAAGGCAAAGAGCCCAAAAGCTCCCTTCTGTAAGAAATAGGAAAAAAAAAGGCCCAATGTGCCAGGTGCTAAGGGCAGAGCAATGGTCACTCGAAATCTGAAAAAGAATTGTTGGTAGAGGATGGAAAAGGAAGTGGATTTGAGAAAGGAAATATCCTAAGAATTCAGCTCAATGACACTCCTTCTGACCTTCCTCTAACAAGGACAAGGAGTCCCAGTCTGCAATACAAAGATTCTTTTGTAAGCCTTAGGTTCACAATGAATCCCAGTTTTATAACTTCAAATCTGGACAGTCTCTCTGGATTCATCCATGGGGGATAGAAATTATATATCTTTCCTAGCTCTTTAGAGCTAGAAAGGACCTAAAGACTCACTGAGGCCGAACTCTCCCACTTCCACAAGTAACAGTGGAAAAAGTGAGGCTCAGAGAGGGAAAGAAACTCGATTAAACTAAAGTCTCCTGACTCCCAGGCAAAAGTTCTTTCCATCTCTGTAGCAGGATTGGCTAGGCTTCTTCAGTATCACCAGACCACATCAGAAACCTGGATCTACTCTTGATTCCACCAGTGGTTTCCAAAATCTTTTTCTGGACAGGATATACCATTAAATCAAGTCACATGATCTCAAAAAGTCTGTCTTCCCTTGCCCTTCTCCAAGTCTCCACTGTGCCCTATGTCCTTCAGCCTCAGTCAGACAGTGAGGATTACACTCAGCCCATCAGTGTCATCCTCCATCCCTCAGCAGCCAACAAGGCTGACCACCCTCACTCCTAGCGAAGGGCCAGACCATATGCAGTTCATTGGAAGCCATCTTAAGGATGGCTCACTCCACCCCTATGGTGTTTCTTCTCCATTGTCATTAGGAGGTACTGTCTACCATTAGACAGGGAAGCACTGCCATTCCTTGAACTTCTGAGTAGAATGAAGATTGGGCAAGGCATAGTTTTTTATGGGAGACTACACAATGTCACAGGTGTTTGTTCACTGGCACTGCCCAGCTCAAAAACCAAGCGTGGCTGCAAGCTGCTAATTTTGCCTTTCCAGGAGCGGTACAAACTGTCAGTCTAGTGCTCAAGGGCTCCGTTTGCAACCCCAATTTCTATTTTCCTTTTTTGGATCAGCAGTCACACTAGCCATTAGCTGTCAGTTCCTTCAAGCTAGGCTTCAACAGTATGTGAAGTGAGAACTTTCATATGTACAAGCTGGATTTAGAAAAGGCAGAGGAACCAGAGATCAATGCCAACATCTGCTGGATCATAGAAAAAGCTAGAGAATTCTAGAAAAACATCTACTTCTGTTTCATTGACTATGCTAAAGCCTTTGACTGTGTATATCACAACAAACTGTGGAAAATTCTTAAAGACATGGGGATACCAGACTACCTTACCTGCCTCCTGCAAAACCTGTATGCAGGTCAAGAACAAGAAGCAACAGTTAGAACTAAACATAGAACAACAGATTGATTCCAAATTGGGAAAGGAGAATGTCAAGGCTGTATTTTGTCATCCTGCTTGTTTAACTTATATGCAGAGTACATCATGTGAAATGCTGGGCTGGATAAATCACAAGATGGAATTGAGATTGCTGGGAGAAATATCAATAACCTCAGACAAGCAGATGATACCACCCTTATGGCAAAAAGTGAAGAAGAACTAAAGAGCCTCTTGATGAAAGTGAAAGAGGAGAGTGAAAAAGTGACTTAAGACTCAACATTCAAAAAACTAAGATCATGGCATTCGGTCCCATCATGTCATGGCAAATAGACAGGGAAACAATGGAAACAGTGACAGACTTTATTTTCTTGGGCTCCAAAATCATTGCATACGATGACTGCAGCCATGAAATTAAAAGATGCTTGCTCCTTGGAAGTAAAGCAATGACAAACTTAGTGTATTAAAAAGCAGAGACATTACTTTGCCAACAAAGGACCATATAGTCAAAGCTATGGTTTTTCCAGTAGCCATGTACAGATGAGAGAGCTGGACAGTAAAAAAGGCTGAGCACCAAAGAACTGATGCCTTCAAACTCTGATGCTGGAGAAGACTCCTGAGACTCCCTTGGACATCGAGGAAATCAAACCAGTCAATCCTAAAGGAAATCAACTCTGAATATTCAGTGGAAGGTCTGATGCTGAAGTTGAAGCTCCAATAGGTTGGCCACCTGATGTGAAGAGCTGACTCGGAAAAGACTCTGATGCTGGGAAATATTGAAGGCAGGCAGAGAAGAGGATGATGACAGAGGATGAGATGGTTGAATGGCATCACTGAATCAATGGACATGAGTTTGATCAAGCTCCGGGAGATTGTGAAGGACAGGGAAGCCTGGTGTGCTGCAGTCCATGGGGTTGCAAAGAGTAGGACACAACTGAGCAACTGAACAACAACAACATATCCATGAAGGCACATATGTTTTTCATGTGTCCAGGAATTTTGTCCCAGTTTCTGCTATCTTCCTCTGTTAGTGTAAACCCTACCCAGAGCACTTCAAGGCCCACCACAAATGCCTCTTGAGGACCCACCCAAACCAGAAATTCTCATCTAATACCAGAAAGTCTTAAAGTTTCAGGCCTCAGAAGGTGGGCTGACCTGCCTTAAGTGACCAGCCAAGATTAGAATCTAAGGCTCCCAAATTTCTAACCTAGTGTATTTTTATGGCTCCACATGATTTCTGTCTTTTCTGTACACCCCCCTCAAAGCAACATTCTGCCTTATAATATGGTCTGTGATCCTTGTACCTGCCTTTCCCATAAATGACTTGAAGCTCTCTAAGGGCAAGAGCCTATTTCATCCATTACTCTCTGTCCTCATCTCCATTTGCTCAGTACAATGTACCACACCAGCAGATGCTCTGCGTTTTTGCATAACAAGACAGAGCAATTGCCTTTGCAGTGACTAAAAAGCAATGCAGTTGTCATTGGACAATCTAAGCAACATCAAAGGAGGCCCTGAGTTTTTACTCTTCAGAGACCTTGGCTGTTGGGAAACACTACAGCCATTCAAAGTGTATCTGTTGGATGGACATTAGAGTCACACCTCAGCCAGTGAAAGAAGGGAGAGGGATTTTAGTTCCTTTAGGGATCCATCTTCAAGATGTTGTGGAGATCCAATTCTACAACTCCTGTAAATTCAAGAGTGCAAAAAACTAAAGCCCATTTTTTTTACAATTTTATTTTTACTGGTCAAAGGGATTTTTTTTCAGGTAACCCAGTGAAGTCTAATTCTCTGACTTTAAAGAAGAGGGACTTGAAGTCCAGAGAGATGATGGTATTTCTCTAAAGTCACGGCATGAATGAATGATTGACTCTCCCAATATCTTGTACAAGCCTGTTTCAGCCCCAGCAAATGAATAGATGGTTGTCACAAACCTCGTCTTAAGAACAGAAAGAGCTGCAGCCTAGACGAACAGAGACTCTGTTACTTCCTGGCATTCCATTTTATCATTGGACATATCCAAACCTTGCTAAGTGTTAAATGGGATAATTTATGTAAAGAAGTGAAAATGAAAGTGAAGTCGCTCAGTCGTGTCCGACTCTTCGTGACCCTGCGGACTGTAACCTACCAGGTTCCTCTGTCCATGGGACTCTCCAGGCAAGAATACTGGAGTGGGTTGCCATTTCCTTCTCCAGGGGATCTTCCCGACCCAGGAATTAAACCGCGGTGTCCCGCCTTGCAGGTGGACATTTTAACCTCTGAGCCACCAGGGAATTTATGTAAAGCACTTAGCAAATTGCCTGATACACAATAAAAATACTCCTCCCTCCCTGTTAGAATGAAGTTCCTTTATAGTAAGCTTAATTCTGCCTCCTGGTGGTTTCCACTCTGTTGAAATCTGACCCATCCTAGGTTCTCCTGTCTAGAGACACTTAGGACAAATAATCCTTTTCCACATGACAGCTTTGAAGGCATTTGAAGAGAGCACCCTTGCTCTACTTCCCTTCCTTCAAAATGGTTCACTGCAAGACTATCCTTCACCCACTCAGATTTCATCTTCCTGCAAATAGGGGGACTAAGGTTGGCCTCATTTTCCACAAAATCATTACATTTATAATGAGAGGTTGTCATTCGGTCTCTGCCTGGAGAATTGGGCCAACAGAAGTGCACTTACCTTGTGGCCTCAAGCCCCTTACAACACAAGCAAAGGCTGAACTGAGCACAACACCCCAAGGTGGCCAAGTGTTGAAGTGTTCGGTCCTCAGGTGAGCCAGTAGCTTCACACTGCCACTGGTAGCTTCCCCAACACTGTCCTTGGCTCCTTACCTCCCCCATCTCTCTTCCTCATTTCCCCATCCCATTCCCACGGTAGAACTCAGCTACCCTACATCCCTAAATCTGTAGGCTCAATTGTTGAACCATGTAAACTGTTAAGCCTTGAGTCGCGCCAGGCAGGTGCTCCTGCTCAACTACCTATCCTGGCATGCCCCAGTGGTCCCTGCAGGCTCCCCAGGTAGCCCTTGTCTCGAGCATTTTCCCCAAGCTGGTGGCAAAAGTGGACCTTTGCCCTGGCGGGCACAAGACACTAGTTCTGCAGAGAGCCTACAGTGGGAGTTACCTTGCAAGCATTGAGTGGTTGAAGCGCTCCGTTGGACGACTGGACCTAGAGGTGGATGGGTCCTCACCTAGGTTGCGCTCCTTTCGCCACGGTCAGGCCCGGAATAGAGCGGCAGGCTGGATGGAGGGTTCCCGTCCCTCGTAGCCAGGAGTTGGACTGACCATTGATGAGCAGCAGGGCTAGGGGGCCGGCAGAGGATAGCACAGAGGCAGCTTCGGAAGGGGCGCCGCTGAGGAGGGAGCGCTGCTGGTCGCCGCCTAGGCAGCCCAAAAGAGAGAATCAGCCACCGGTTTCTGTGACAGCCCCTGGCCCCCAGCTGCGCCTCGCTTGTAGGCCGCAGTCGCTCTCAGCAGGTTACCCGCACGCCCGAGAGCTCTGGCGGAGGTGCCTGCGGCGTCAGCTAGGGGTCAAGGAGGTTTGAATTCAACTGAGCCTCTCCTGGCGCTGCTGCCCGCCAGCTACTGGGCGTCAGGACGGCGGGTTCCTCGGGTCACAATTGGCGGAAGACGGAGCCTTAGAGGCGAGTAAAGTGAGTAGGAGTGGTAGGGAGGGGCCCCAATCCTGAAGTTCAGATCGGAACTCTGCTGCCTGCACGGAGAAGGCTGGCTGAAGGCCAACGCACACTCCCTCCCAGGGGCGGACTTGGGCGGCCTAGATACTCTAGGGGGTGGAGGCGGAGGTACCGGAGCTAGGGTGAGCGGCAGAGCGTCAAACTCGCTGCTCGCTAACGCCACCCACCTCCCCGCCCTGCCGTGTGCTTGGGTCGCGAAGACTGACTTGGTCCACCAATACCTGACGTAACACAAACATTTCATTAGCCAAATGGCTGACCTCTCTGGAGCCAAAGGCTGGGAGGGCAGAGTAAGGAGGGATCCTCCCCTTTCCAGGCCCCTCTGAGAGGCCGCCAGAGACTCCTACGGTGCACCACACCCTGGCCTGGAGTCCCCATCTCATGGCTCCGGGAGGCCCAGCGATTTGTGAGGGAAGGGGAGGGTGGGGTGGGATGGCGCGACGGACTGTCGACAACCTTTTCCTGGATCCATTCAATCCGCTACTCGAAGTTTCCTGGCAATTACAACATCCCCAGGAGGGCAGATTCCCCGCCTGTTAATCATGGTGTGCATTTTTAAACCACCTCCCCCCTATCTTTTTGAAAATTTAGCTGGCATGCTTCCAGCCTACAAGCTTGGGATGGTTGGGAAAAGACACAGCTCCACAGCTCAAGTGCGGTGGGCAGGAGGACTTGAATGTTGCTTTCCTTCAGCTCTCACCAGATGTGTACTAGAACACGAAGGAACATTGCCTCTTAGATATCCCACCTCCTGGCTGAGGAAACCTACATTTGAGCCCTTGCTTGCTAGGTGGAAGGAACTGACTTCAGAATTTTTCCGGAGGGCTTAGTGAACACACCTCTGTTTTTAAATAGAGAAGTTAAGCTAATCAACCCAGAAATTATACTAATGAATCTGTATAACATGCCTCAAGCGGGGTGGGGGGGCGGGGTGGACTCACATGAATCACTTCAGCACTCTAAAAACATCAGTGTTCAATGGAGGGAATTGTGTAAGGCAGCACTCCTCTGGAAACGATTTTCTTGAAGTTCTGCCAGTAGGTTGAAAAGCAACCATCCTTGACAAATGCGTGTACTGAACAAGTTTATCCTGTAACATTGCCACGGAGATGTGAAAGGGGACCTGACTTTCAGGATAGATGGTCAACTCCATACAAAAGCCAGATCTGGGGCTTCTCTTACATTACACTCCTCCTACTCCTTTCCTACCTCCCATTTTCTCCTTTTGCTCCTAGTCTTCCTTCCAGAGTGTGTAGTATCTGGTAGGAGTCTGAGAAGACTTCACCACCTCCAAACTGAGAGGAAACCTATGAGCTAAGTAAGCTTTCACGTCTTTAGGCCTTCAATGGTGGTGGTTTAGTTGCTAAGTCGTGTCTGACTCTTGTGACCCCATGGACTGTAGCCCACCAGGTTCAGAGGAGTCCATGGGGATTCTCCAGGCAAGAATACTGGAGTGGATTGCCGTTTCCTTCTCCAGGGGATCTTCCCAACCCAAGAATCAAACCCGGGTCTCCTGCATTGCAGGCACATTCTTTATCGACTGAGATATGAGGGAAGCCCTTAGACCTTCAATATTCTTCATCTATTAAATGACCCTAATAAAAGGACCTTCTTCCCAGTATTTTAGAAAGGATTCAATGGGTTGATCTGTGCCTGGCCAATAATCAGAGCTCTGTATTTCTCTTCTTCCTCCAAGACAAAAGAAAGATAGTGATTCCAAGACTGCCTTTTATTCTCATTGTTGTACATGGCCCATTGCCCTTGATGAAGGCAGAACCAGATCACCAATGGATGACCATACTCTGAGGGAAAGGGCCTAGCTTCCTGCTTTAAAAACAAGCCCCTTCATGCTTTCCAAAGGGCCTGGTTTTTTGTTTTTTTTTTTTTTTCTTTTTAGTCTTCCTTATGCCTTGTAGGATCTTAGTTCCTTGACCAGGGATTGAATTTATGCCCCTTACAGTGGAAGCATGGAGTCTTAAATACTGGACTGCCAGAAGAGTCCCTACAGGCCTGTCTTAATGAGCTCAGATCAGAGACTTCAAAACAAAGGCCAGCTCTTTCTACATACCATATGTAGATTCCTGAGAATATCCCCTGGAGAAGGAAATGGCAACCCACTTCAGTATTCTTACCTGGAAAATTCCATAGACAGAGGAACCTGGGGGCCCTAGTCCACGGGGTCACAAAGGGTCAGACACGACTGAGCAACACAAGTTGCAGGCATGCTTTTGAAAATAGGTAAGAATACATATTTTGATTGCCATAATTCTTCTTCATCATACTCACTCTGATAATAACAACAATAATAATGTCTGTGCTGGGTAACAGCCTCTGCAATTGGCGATAACAAGAGAAAAACCCTTTCCCCAGCCCTTATATTTCATCCTGCCATCTTCCTCTTAGATCCATACTTGGGTTTTATGCCTTCCATCAACTTTAAAACATATACCTTTTGTGTAAGACTGAATAATTACTTCACACAAATATCTATATCTTAATCCCCGAGACTTGTAAAATATTAACCTTACATAACAAAAGGGACTTTGCAGTTGTAATTAAAGTTCTTGAGATCGGGAGACTATCCTGGATTATCCAGTTGGGCCCTAAATGCAAACACCTGTATCCTTATAAGAAGGAGACAGAGAGAGATTTATACACATGGAGAATAAAAGGATATGAAGATCAAGCAGTGTGAGTTTTAAAGCTACTGACCTTGAGGATTGTATTGATGAAGCCACAAGCAAAGAAATCCCAACTGCCACTAGAAACTGGAAGAGACAAGGAAATTATTCTCCTCCAGAGCCTTTAGAAGAAACAGCCCTGTCAACATCTTGATTTTTGCCCCATAAAACTAATTTTAGGCTTTTGATCTCCACGACAGTAAGAGAATAAATTTAAGTCACTAACTTTGTGGTAATTTGTTGCAGTAGCCAAAGAAAATGAATATACTTTTATAATCATATTTAATTCTATCTCATCTAGTTTGTTGTCTGTGTCTTTGCTACAACTCCCTACCAGATTTTAAGCTACAGTGCACAGCAAAGGGCATTCAACACATTTCTACTTACTGGACAACTAACTAACCTAATGAATGAATGAACTGATGTCACTCATCAGCAAAGTGGTCAGAGCAGGGAAAAAGTGCCTATCTCATTGTAACCTATATCTATTACTTCTATACCTTAATGGTGTGCTGGGTTCAGTTGGTATATTTCTTCTTAAACAAAGAACAATACATTGTGTAATTTCTAAATATCCTACAGGATGTTAATTAGGCAGTATGGTATGCTGAAGTAGTTACGTAAGGGCTTGAGTTTTAAATCCCAGCTCTGTTATCAGTTCACTTATGACCTTGGGTAGGTAATACTCCAACTCAGAGCCTCTGTTTCCCCATCTGTAACATAAGAAAGTTTCTAGACTATTTGGAAGATCCCTTCCAACATTTTTCAATAGTTCTTAGAATTACACCACTGTTCTGTGACTGTCTGCATCCCCTTTATTTTTACACTTTGGTGGGGAGGTGCTAAATCAGTGATGGTGAGGTTGTAAGCAGTAAGAAAAGAAAGAAAATCAAGAAATGATGGTACTGGAAGGAAAGCATCAAAGCTTTTTAATTTTTTTGAAAGGAGATGACATACTCCCATGCACTTGCAGACATAACGTATTTCTGTACCTCCGCTTTGGCCTTTTACAATCACTTTACTCAGAGTACCTCACAGTATATATTCTCATAACACTAACATTCTCTGGTTTCATTTTCTAGTCAATGTCACAGTAATCCTAAGAAAAGAAAAGCAGTGAACCAGTACTGGGTTTCCTCAAACACCCGCCCCAAAATGTCACTTGTATCAGGAAAAATATACAGTGGCTTTTCATTGCTTTAGAAATATAGTCTCAAATCCCTTGCATGACATTTGGAAGCTTTCTACGATCTAGCCCTGCCTTCCTTTACTAATCAACTCATCATTATCTGAAGTCTGTGCTTCAGCTAACATTGTCACATCCTTTCCAAAACTTCTGTTTTGCTATGCTGCTCCCACTACTTGGAAAACCCTGTCCCCTCGATTCCACTGCCTTTCACCTGCCTAAGGAAATTTTATTAATCTTTCAAAGCTTAACCAAATGACCTTTCTCCATGAAGCCCTCCCTGATCCAGCAAAAATGAAGCACCTCTTCCCTTCCCTTACTTGAACCCTATTTATTTGATATATTGGGATGGCCAAAAAGTTCATTCAGGTTTTTCCATATGATGGTATGATGGAAACCTGAATAAACTTTTTGGCCAACCTAATATTTTCATCTTCTTACACACAGAGTAGAGTCCTGGTAGATACTCACCAAATCAGTCCACAAAATAAACCTAAAATGTCCCATACTTAAAAATGCCCCTCATACATTGTGAGGTAGTTCCTCACAATGTTAATTATAGAGTCACCATATGACCTACAATTCCTCTCCTAGGTTCATAGGAGCATCATTTATAATAGCTGAAACAAACCAAATATTATCAATTGATGAATGGACAAACAAGATGTGGTCTATCCATACAGTTGAGTACTATATATTACTCAACTTTTAGAAAGGATAAACTACAATATGGATGAAACTTAAACATATTATGCTAAGTGATGGAAGCCAGACACAAAAGGCCATATATTACGATTATATTTATATGAAATATCCAGAAAAAGCGAATTCATAGGGATAGAAATTTGGTTAATGGTTGCCAGGGACTGGGGGAGGGAAGGAAATGGGAAACAACTGGAAATGAGTATGGAGTTTCCTTTTGGGGTGCTAAAAAGATAACAGTAATGGTTGCTGAATGCTGAATATATTTAATTTCACTGAGTGGTATACTTTAAAAGAGTAGATTTTTATGGTATGCAAATTATATACAAGAAATATTTTTTTAAAAAACACATGCAATATCCCATGTAAACAAAATCATAGGAAAAGACCAAAATTCCAGTATGGGTTTGTATTTTACTAATAATTCCTCCTTACAGTCTGATTTCTTTTTAGCCTCACCTAATTTCTTCCTGACCTTGGCTTAAACTGCTTCTGACCACCTGTATAGCAGAATCTTTTTAAGTCAGTCAAATGTTTTTCCACAAGCTCTTAACTACCAGTTTCCTTGGAAGCAGACTGCAGGGTGTTAATTGTATAAAATGAATACAGGGCTTCTTCTAACTTTCCCTCTCCAAAAGGACAGTAGGCCTATGACTCAGGCCTATTCTAGATGGTCCTAGTAAGTAGCCAGACTTTTATCCAGTAACCTGTGGGTTACCCCAAACAGCTGTCTGCTCTGCCTGGCAGAGGCCCAAGATGTTTCTCTTCATGCATTCATCACTTAATTGCAAGGAAGGCCTTGCCTGAAAGACATGCTGCTCCCTGCCAACACAATGCAGAGAAGGACTTCACTGAACTTTATCTGGAGGAGGAGGTTGGGGATAGAGGACTGACTAGAGAGAGAGCTCCACAGGAGAAGTAGAGAGAAATCCTTGTCAGTTTGGGACCACTAGGCCGAGAAGGAGGGAGAGAGGAAGCAAAGGAGAGAGTATATATGCCATACATCTCTTTATTGGTGGAAGGGAAGCCATGGTATTTACAGGTCTTTGGGATGGGCCCAATACCTCAGCCAAATGTACCAACCAAATAGAAATACCCATCAAATGCTTTGATAATAGAATAATTCAAGGAGAAATTGCAATCACCTTAGGCCTGAGAAGACTATGTAACTCAGTCAGTTCAGTTGCTCAGTCATGTCCGACTCTTTGCAACCCCATGAACCGCAGCATGCCAGGCCTCCCTGTCCATCACCGATTCCCAGAGTCCACCCAAACCCATGTCCCTTGAGTCGGTGATGCAATCCAACCATCTCATCCTCTGTCATCCACTTCTTCTCCTGCCCTCAATCTTTCCCAGCATCAGGGTCTTTTCAAATGAGTCAGCTCTTTGCATGATGTGGCCAAAGTGTTTGAGTTTCAGCTTCAACATCAGTCCTTCCAATGAATACCCAGGATTGATCTCCTTTAGGATTGACTGATTGGATCTCCTTGCTGTCCGAGGGACGCTCAAGAGTCTTCTCCAACACCACAGTTCAAAAGCATCAATTCTTCAGCCCTCAGCTTTCTTTATAGTCCAACTCTCACATCTATACATGACCACTACGTAATTGACAATTGGGAAATGGGTAACTTATTAGTTACTTAAGTGATAAAATTCTACGTATATCCTTCCTTATCAGTTCAGTTCATTCAATTCAGTCACTCACTCGTGTCCAACTTTTTGCAACCCCATGGACTGAAGCACACCAGGCTTCCCTGTCCATCACCAACACCCAGATTTTACTCAATCTCATGTCCATCAAGTCACTGATGTCATACAATCATCTCATCCTCTGTTGTCCCCTTCTCCTGCCTTCAATCTTTCCCAGCATCAGTGTCTTTTCCAAAGAGTTAGTTCTTCCCATCTGATGGGCAAAATATTGGAGCTTCAGCTTCAGTGTAAGTCCTTCCAATGAATATTCAGGACTGGTTTCCTTTTGGAGTGACTGGTTGGATCTTTTTGCAATTCAAGGGACTCTCAGGGGTTTTCTCCAACACCACAGTTCAAAAGCATCAATTTTTAAGTGCTCAGCTTTCTTTATGGTCCAACTCTCACATCCATACGTGACTACTGGAAAATCCATAGCTTTGACTATTGGGACCTTTGGTGGCAAAGTAATATCTATATTTTTTAGTATGCTGTCTAGATGGGTCATAGCTTTTCCTCCAAGGAGCAAGTATCTTTTAATTCCATAGCTACAATCACAATCTGCAGTGATTTTGGAGCCCAAGAAAATAAAGTCTGTCACTGTTTCCATTGTTTCCCCATCTACTTGCCATGAAATGATGGGACCGCATGCCATGATCTTAGTTTTGTGAATGTTAAGTTTTAAGCCAGCTTTTTCACACCTCTTTTACTTTCATCAAGAGGTTCTTCAGTTCCTCTTCACTTTCTGCCATAAGAGTGGTGCCATCTGCATATCTGAAGTTATTGATATTTCTCCTGGCAATCTTGATTCCAGCTTGTGCTTCACCCAGCCCAGCATTTCACATGATATACTCTGCATATAAGTTAAATAAGCAAGGTGACAAGATACAGCCTTGACGTACTCCTTTTCCTATTTGAAACCAGTCTGCTGTTCCATGTCTGGTTCTAACTGTTGCTTCTTGACCTACATACAGATTTCTCAGGAGGCAGCTAAGGTGGTCTGGTATTCCCATGTATTTCAGAATTTTCCACAGTTCATTGTGATCTACACAGTCAAAGTCTTCAGCATAGTTAATGAAGCAGAAGTAGATGTTTTTCTGGAACTCTCTTGCTTTTCCTATGATCCAACAGATGTTGGCAATTTGATCTCTGATTCCTCTGCCTCTTCTAATCCATCTGTAAGTTCTCAGTTTATGTACTGTTGAAGCCTAGCTTGGAGAATTTTGATCATTACTTTGCTAGCGTGTGAGTTGAGTGCAACTGTGCAGCAGTTTGAATATTCTTTGGCATTGCCTTTCTTTGGGATTGGAATGAAAACACCTTTTCCAGTCCTGTGGCCACTGATGAGTTTTCCAAATTTGCTGGTATATTGAGTGCAGCACTTTCACAGCATCATCTTTTAGGATTTGAAATAGCTCAGTTGAAATTCCATCATCTCCACTAGCTTTTTTGTAGTGATGCTTCCTAAGGCCCACTTGACTTTGTACTCCAGAATGTCTGGCTCTAGATGAGTGATCACACCATCATGGCTATCTGGGTCATTAAGATCTTTTTTGAAGAGTTCTTCTGTATATTCTTGCCACCTCTTAATAACTTTGGCTTCTGTTAGGTCCATACCTCTTCTGTCATTTACTGTGCCCATCTTTGTTTTTTTTTGTTTGTTTGTTTTTTTCTCCAATTTTATTTTATTTTTAAACTTTACATAATTGTATTAGTTTTGCCAAATATCAAAATGAATCCGCCACAGGTATACATGTGTTCCCCATCCTGAACCCTCCTCCCTCCTCCCTCCCCATACCATCCCTCTGGGCCGTCCCAGTGCACCAGCCCCAAGCATCCAGCATCATGCATCGAACCTGGACTGGCAACTCGTTTCCCACATGATACTTTACATGTTTCATTGCCATTCTCCCAAATCTTCCCACCCTCTCCCTCTCCCACAGAATCCATAAGATAAGAATCCAAAGATGTGCCCATCTTTGTATGAAATGTTCCCTTGGTATCTCTCATTTTCTTGAAGAGAGCTGTAGTCTCTCCCATTCTATTGTTTTCCTCTATTTATTTGCACTGATCACTTAGGAGGGCTTTCTTATCTCTCCTTGCTATTCTCTGGAACTTTGCATTCAGATATCTTTCCTTTTCTCCTTTGCCTTTAGCCTCTCTTCTTTTCTCAGCTATTTGTAAGGTCTCCTCAGTCAACCATTTTGCCATTTTGCATTTCTTTTTCTTGGGGATGGTCTTGATCACTGCTTCCTGTACAGTGTCATGAACCTCCATCCATAGTTCTTCAGGCACTCTATCAGATCTAATCCCTTGAATTTGTTTCTCACTTCCACTGTATATTCGTAAGGGATTTTTTTTAGGTCAAACCTGAATGGTCTAGTGGTTTTCCCTACTTTCTTCAATTTCAGTCTGAATTTTGCAGTAAGGAGTTCATGATCTGAGCCACAATCAGCTTCTGGTCTTGTTTTTGCTGACTTTATAGAGTTTCTCCATCTTCAGCTGCAAAGAACAGAATCAATCTGATTTCGGTATTGACCATCTGGTGATGTCCATGTGTAGAGCCATCTCTTGTATTGTTGGAAGAGCATATTTGCTATGTCTAGTTTACCTTGATTCATGGACCTAAGATTCCAGGTTCCTATGCAATATTGTTCTTTTACAGCATTGGAATTTACTTTCACCATGAGAGGCATCCACAGCTGGGCATTTTTTCTACTTTGGTTCAGTTTCCTCTTTTCTTCTGGAGCTATTTTTCCACTCTGCTAGTAGCATATTGGGCACTTACTGACCTAAGGATTTCATCTTTCAGTGACATATCTTTTTTCCTTCTCATACTGTTCCTGGGGTTCTCCAGGCAAGATTGCTGAAGTGGTTTGCGTTTCCTTCTCCATGGACCTCATTTCTTAGAACTCTCCACCATGACCAGTCTTTCTTGGGTAACCCTATATGGCATTTCTCATAGTTTCACTGAATTAGACGGCTGTTATCTATGTGATCTGTTTGGTTAATTTTCTGTGATTGTGGTTTCCATTCTGTCTTCCCTTGATGGATGAGGATAAGAGGCTTGTGCAAGCTTCCTAATGGGAGGGACTGGATGTGGGGAAAACTGATTCTTACTCAGGTGGGCAAGGTCATTCTCAATAAATCTTTAATCCAATTTTCTGCTGATGGGTGGGGCTTTGTTCCCTTCCTATAATTTGTCCTGAGGCCAAACTATGGTAAGGGAAATGGTGACCTCCTCCAAAAGGATTGTATGCCAGCATGCCCTGCCTCCCAGAACTGTTGTAGTCAGTGCTTCTAACCCTGCAGCAGGCCACTTTTGACCCACACCTCCACCAGAGACTCCAGAACACTCACAGGCAAAGCTGGCTCAGTCTCTTGTGGGATCACTACTCCTTTCTCCTGGGTCCTGGTGTGCACAAGGTTGTTTCTGCCCTCCAAGAGTCTCTGTTTCCTCAGTTCTGTGGGAGCTCTGTATTCAAACCCCACTGGCTTTCAAAGTCAAATTCCCTGTATTTTATATATATGTATATATATATATAGACTTCCCTGGTAGCTCTGCTATTGAAGAATCTGCCTACAATGCAGGAAACTCTTGTTAAATTCCTGGGTCAGAAAGGTCCCCTGGAGAAGGGATAGGCTACCCACTCCAATATTCATGGGCTTCCCTGGTGGCTCAGATGGTAAAGAATTCAACTGCAATGCGAGAGACTTGGATTTAATCCCTTGGTTGGGAAGATCCCCTAGAGGAGGGCAGGGCAAGTCACTCCAGTGTTCTTGCCTGGAAAAGCCCCCTGAACAGAGGAGGCCTGGTGGCCTATAGTCCATGGGGTCACAAAGAGTCAGCACACAGGAAACACACACACACACACACACATATATATATATGCATATATATATATATATGACATATCTTTAATCATTCATCTATTGATGGACATTTAGGCTGTTTTCATGCTTGGCTATTTAAACAGTACTGCTCTGAACACTGGGGTGCATGCATCTTTTTGAATTAGAGCTTTCTCCAGCTATATGCCCTGGAATAAGATTACAGGATCATATGGTAACTCTACTTCTAGATTTTTAAGGAGTTTCCATACTATGCTCCATAGTGTATGAACCAATTTACATTCTTACCAATAGTGTAAGTGGGTTCCTTTTTCTCCACACTCTCTCCAACCTTTATTGTTGTCAACATTTTAATGATAGCCATTTTGGACCAGTGTGTGGTGATACCCCACTGTAGTTTTCATTTGCATTTCCCTAATAATTAGCGAGGCTGAGCATCTTCTCATATGCCTGTTGCCATTTTATGTTTTCTGAGGAGAAATGTCTATTTTGGTCATCTGCCCATTTTTTTTTTTTTAATATTAACTTTTGTGAGCTGTTTATTTACTTTGGAAATCAATCCCTTGTCCATAGCATAATTTGCAAATATTTTCTTTGCTTTATGTTTTGTTTACGGTTTCCTTTGCCATGCAAAAACATTTATGTTTAATTAGGTCTCATTTGTTTATTTTTGTTTTTATTTTCATTACTCTAGGTGATGGATCCAAAAAAGTTATTGCTGTAATTTATTTCAAAGAGTATTCTGCCTATGTTTTCCTCTAGGAATTTTATAGTACCTGGCTTTACATTTAGGTCTTTAATCCAGTTTGAGTTTATTTTTGTATTGGTGTTACAGAATGTTCTAATTTCATCTTTTACATGTAGCTGTTCAGTTTTCCCAGCAACACTTATTGAATAGACAGTCTTTTCTCTATTGTATATTCTTCATTCCTTTGTTGTAGATTAATTTAACAATAGGTATGTAAGTTTATTTCTGTGCTTTCTATCCTGTTTCACTGATCTATGTTTCTCTTTTTCTGCCAGTGACGTACTGTTTTAATTACTGTAGCTTATTAGTGTAATTTGGAGTCAGGCAGGGTCATTCCTCCAGCACTATTCTTCCTTTTCAGGATTGTTTTTGCTATTCAGAGTCTTTTGTATTTACATACAAATTTAAAAAATGTTCTAGTTATATGGAAAATGTCATTGGTAATTTGATAGGGATTATACTATTCTTCTAAAACTCTTCCAAAAACTAGCAGATGAAGGAACACTTCCAAACTCATTCTATGAGACCACCATCACCCTGATACCAAAACCAGACAAAGGTTCCACACACAAAAAGGAAAATCACAGGCCAATATCACTGGTGAACATAGATGCAAAAATCCTCAACAAAATACCAATAAATCAACTCCAATAATATATTAATAGTATCATACACCATGATCAAGTAGGATTTATCCCAGAGATGTAAGAATTTTTCAATATCCACCAATCAATTAATGTGATACAGCACACTAACAAATTCAAGAATAAAAACCACATGGTCATTTAAATAGATGCAGAAAGGTTTTTGATAAAATTCAACACCCACTTATGATAAAAGTCTTTTCAGAAAATTGACATAGAGGGAGCCTACCTCAAAATAATAAAGGCCATACATGACAAACCCACAGCAAATATCATTCTCAACAGTGAAAAGCTGAAATTATCATTTCCTCTACATTTAGGAACAAGACAAGGATGTCCAATCTCACCAGTTTTATTCAACATAGTTTTGGAAGTCTTAGCCATGGCAATCAGAGAAGAAAAAAATAATAAATGAAAAGAATCCAAATTAGAAAAGAAGTAAAATTGTCACTCTTTGCAAATGACATGATGCTGTGTATAGAAAATCATAAAGACACTACAAGAAATCTACTAGACCTCATCAATGAATTTGTTGGATACAATGTTAATATACAGAAATCTGTTGCATTACTATACACTAACAATGAAAGATCAGAAAGAGAAATTAAGGAAACAAATACATTTACTATTGTATCAAAAAGTATAAAACACCAAGAATAAACCTAAAGAGGCAAAAGACTCATACTCTGAAAACTATGATGCTGATGAAAGCAATTGAAGACAACACAAACAGATGGAAAGATAAACTGTGTTCTTTGATTGGAAGAATTAATATTTTTTAAATGACCATATTACTGAGGCAATCTACAGATTCAGTGTAATCCCTATTTGTAGACTTTTAAATTATAGCCATTGTTGCAGATGTAAGCTGATACCTCTTTGTGCTTTTGATTTTTATTTATGTGACAAGTAGTGATGTTGAGAACCTTTTCACATTCCTGTTAGCCATCTGTGAATCTTCTTTGGAAACATGATTACTCAGATCTTCTCCTATTTTTTTAACCAGGTAGGTTGTTTGTTTGTTTGATATTGAATTGTGTGAGCTGCTTATATATTTTAAATATTTTTGTCAATGGTTTCCTTTGTTCTGCAAAAGTTTTTAAGATCAATTAGGTCCTATGGGTTATTTTTACTTTTATTCCCTTTGCCTTAGGAAACAGATACAAAAAAAATTCTAAAATTTATGTTAAAAACTGTTCTTTATGTTGTCTTCTAGGACTTTTATGGTTTCCAGTCTTACATTTAGGTCTTTAATCCATTTCAAGTTTATTTTTTATATGGTGTGAGAAAATGTTCTAATTTTATTGCTTTATATCTAGCTGTCCACTTTTTCCAGCAAGACCTATTGAAGAATTTGTCTTTTCTCCATTGTATGTCCTTACCTACTTTGTTGTAGATTAATTGGCCATGAATGTGTAAGTTTATTTCTGGGCTTTCTACTCTGCTCCATTAATCTATGTCTGTGTTTCTGTGCCAGTACCATTCAATTTTGATAACTGTAGCTCTGTAATGTAGTCTGAAATTGGGTAGTGTAATACCTCCAGCTTTGTTGTTTTTAAGACTACTTTTGCTATTATGGTCTTTTGTGGTTCCATATAAGTTTTAGGACTATTTGTTTTAGTTCAGTGAAAAACATCACTGGTATTTTGATACAGATTATGTTAAATCTGTAGATTGCTTAGAATAGTATGCAAAAGAATAGTATTACTAATATTAATAGTAATATTAATGTCTGCATTTTTCGTATCATCTTTAATTTCCTTCATCATTTTTTATAGTTTCGGAATATAGGTTTTTCAATTCCATTTTTAAGTTTATTCCTAAGTACTTAATTCTTTTTGATGCAATTTTAAGTGTTTCTTTTTTGGCTTTCTCATTATGAGAGTATATAAAAGCAACAGAATTCTGTGTATATCAGTTGCCGCCACTGCTGCTAAGTCACTTCAGTCGTGTCCGACTCTCTACAAACCCATAGATGGCAGGCTTCCCCGTCCCTGGGATTCTCCAGGTAAGAACACTGGAGTGGGTTGCCATTTCCTTCTCCAGTGCATGAAAGTGAAAAGTGAAAGTGAAGTCGCTCAGTTGTGTCTGACTTGTAACGACCCCATGGACTGCAGCCTACTAGGTTCCTCCGTCCATGGGATTTTCCAGGCAAGAGTGGAATTGCAATTGCCTTCTCCCATATATCAGTTGTAATCTCTGTAAAAATCAGTTGTAATTTCTCCCGTTTCATTTCTTACTTTGTTTATTTGAGTCCTCTTTCTTTTTTTCTTATTGGGTCTAAATAAAGGCTTAACAATTTTGTTCATCTTTTGAAAAAAGCAACTCGATTTCATTGATATTTTCTATCATTTTCTGGTTACTATTTTACTCATTTAATTTAATTTAATATATTTATTTATACTCTGATCTTTATTATTTTCCATATTCTGCTGGTTTTGGATATTATTCATTCTTCTCTTTATAAGTCCTTTAAATGGGAGTTTAGGTTTGTTATTTGAAATTTTTCTTTTCTTTTGTGGAAAGCCTGTATTATTATTAACTTCCCTCTTACAAGTGCCTTTACTGCATCCCATAGTGTGCACACTCTTCAGGATCAGTCTCAGTTTCTTACAGCCCTCCAGTAAGTCACATTGGTTTTTAAATCAGTTGAGTGGACTTATCTTTACAGTGTTTGTCCCCAGTGCCTAGGTGCCCAATATGTGGCTCAAGCTCCCCAGGAAGATTCCTGAGCCCGTGATATTCTTCTCCTCTTCTGTGTTTTCTGCTAAGAGTATGGCTCCAGACCTGATTGCTTCTCTCTTCCTACACAATTTCATGTGAATCTTTATAGCTTTGTTTATAGGAGAACCTTACTGCCAGCCTCCAGTTTGTTTTCAGTGAGAGTTTTTCCACATGTAGATGTATTTATTATGTGTTCCATATGGAGGAAGCATCTTCCTAATCTGCCATCTTGACCTCCCCTCCTCTCAAGTTTTTCTCTTTTGATCTTCTTTTAGTCCACCATTTCTTCAGTTTCCATCTCCAAACAGCTTTTCTCTTCTTTGTGCCTGATGTCACCACCTGGAAACTACAGTAGCATATTCGAAGTTCATAATATACTTAAACACCTCTCATTCAAGCAAAGTCAAGGGCAAGATTAAATCCAAGTCTTACTGAGTGTCAGTCATTAATGCTAAATACTTCACATACATTATGTTACCTATCTGATCACAAAACACATGATATAAACTGGAAAGGGAAGAGAGGTTATTTCTTCACACCCATTCAAGGCCCAAAGATCATAGTGTTTGGCTAGTGCTCGTAACAGGGGAAAGGACACCCTAGAAATGATGTTGCTTCAAACTTGGGATTTGGTTCATTACCTTTTAAAGAAGAGGTGATCTTGAGTCTGGTCATTAATTATTAACTAAAACAGTAGGTTCAGCTGCCTCCTCAGCCTTACCTATGGAATCACACATCAGTCTTCAAGCATAGGCACATACAAGCTTCTGAATTTTCTTATTGCCAACTGCATAAAAGCTGAGCCCTTATCTAAATAATCTTCTTCACAAGGTCTATTATCCAGCCTCTGTTTTATGAAACAGTTACCAGAAGCATAACAATCATAGTACTGATACTAAAATAAGAGCTTGAGGAATTGCTCAAGAAGAATCTTGTGGCTAACTTTTACAATCCAGTGGGGGGGAAAAATGGAAACCTCAACTTTCCTATTTTTCATGGCTAACTGTGTGCTTCTGAAGCCTCTCAGGGAAGACTAAAGATAGAGCATAAAGATCTTTCTGCATTGACAAGCTATTTAGTTTCATCTCTCTATGTTAATGTGTACTTTTTGAAAGTGAACTTTTCATAAAAACTCCATCTCTGATTCTTTCTTATCCTAGTTTGCCAAAACACTATAATGAGACTTCTTATACTGAGACATATATAATGAGATTTTTATAATGAGACTTCTCATTATACTTATATAATGAGACTTCTTATAATGAGACTTTATAATAAGATCCCCCAGGTTCAGAAAGATACTTATCAGGGCTTTTTTTGGTGATAGGTAGATGGTTAGAGATGATTCTGAGACCCAGTAAATGTCCTTATCAGTAACTTCTACACCTCTAAAGTGTTTGGGGATTGTACATTCCACTTGAGAATTTTGGAAAGACTTATGAAGTAGAGAAAGGAGGGAAAAGTGAAGTCATTCCAAAACACACAGATATTTCACTGAAGGGAAATCATACTGCTGATCTTTATATAGATAGCAAATTAACACTTGAAAAGATGATCCTTATTAGTCATATGGAAATTCAAATTAAAGCCACCATGAGATATTACTATACACCTATAAGAATGTATATCAAAAACCAAATATAGAAATTAAAAATAAAATAGTATAACACCAAATGCTGGAGAGGATTTAAAGAGACTGAATCACTTGTCCATTGCTCTTAGGAATGTAAAATGGTCATACATTTTGGAAAACAGTTTGACAGTTTCTTAGACAAGAAGCCATGCAATTACCACAATCTAGCTTGAACTCTTGGGCATTTATTCTACAGAAAAAAGAAACTACTATTCACACAAACACTTATATATGAATATTCATAGAAGCTTTACTTGTAATAATTAAAACCTAGAAATATCCCAGATGTCCTTTAGAAGCTGCGTGGTTAAATCAATAATGGTACATTCATGTCATCAAATACAAATCAGCAATAAGAAGAAGCAAATTCTTGATACACACAACAACTTGTATGAACCTTAGAGGGAATTATACTGAGTGAAAAAAAGGCAATCCCCAAAGTTGCATAGTGTATAATTCCAATTTTATAATGTTCCTGAAATGACATAATTATAAATATTAGTGGCTTCCAGTTGGTTAGGAAAGACAGTAGGATGGTGGTGACTGTATCTATAACAACATTGCATAAAGGATACTTTCTACAGTACAGTTCTTCATCTTAGTTTTGGTGATGATTACACATGTTATAAAATTGAATAGAACTTAATTACCCCACACACACACTTACACTTGACTGCATATAAAACTGGTGAAATCTGAAAACTGGATTGTATCAATAACAATATTCTGATTGTGATATTGTACTGCTGCTGCTGCTAAGTCAATTCAGTTGTGTCCGACTCTGTGTGACCCCATAGATGGCAACCCACTAGGCTCCTCTGTCTCTGGGATTCTCCAGGCAGGAATACTGGAGTGGGTTGCCATTTCCTTCTCCAATACATGAAAGTGAAAAGTGAAAGTGAAGTCGCTCAGTCATGCCTGACTCTTAGTGACCCCATGGACTGCAGCCTACCAGGCTCCTCCGTCCATGGGATTTTCCAGGCAAGAGTACTGGAGTAGGGTGCCATTGCTTTCTCCAGTGATATTGTACTACAGTTATGCAAAATATTACTAATGGGTAACATTAGAAAATGGATAAAGAATATACAGGATCTCTCTACATTATTTCTTACAACTGCATGTGAATCTACAATTAGCACAAAATAAAGTCTGTTTTTTTTAAATAAAAAGGATAAATCATGCCAAATGTACTATATATCTTTGTTAAGATCTTAATTAGAAGGAATGAAATCAGTTATAAAAGAATTAAAATTTTAATGAATAATTTTTAAAAGAGCATTTACCTTGTAATACCACTGGTTTAAAAAAGGAAGATAAGTTTGATTAAAATGGTCAACCAACATATAGATTTGTACAAAGTCTTAAAGAGGTAAATATATTAGAGATTTCTTTTAAAAATATGAAGCTATGATTTTATTCTGTTTTGACCACAGAGAATGCAGATGTGGTCACTGTTGACTGTCCAAAGTCTTTTATCTTTTATTATAAGTACCCATTTGAAAGCATCTTTTGTTCTGAGGGCTATAGGTGCCACCCATCCACTCAAGATTGATTAGAAGCCAATCAATTTGAATCAATCCCCAGGCTAATCTGTAGAAAAAAACTAACCATCTCTGATTGTACATATCCATCCAGTCAAGTCAGCAAGATACTGAATGATGACTTAGCATCTTGCCATTCCCTATCTAAGCCATGTTCCTCATGTCTAGGATCCTGTGCTGAATTTCACCTACATGCACTTCAGGTGTTTGCATGTTGGGGTGAGGGAGAGACTGGGAATGGCTACTATATTTTGCTGCATCCTGGTTTTCTTGCCTAAAGAACTCTTGACTGGATGTTGACAAGTTCATCTATTGCAATTAAACCCAGGACTAAAAAAGAACAGACTGTCCTGCCCAGTACTCTTGCTAGAGTAACTACTAAATATAAAATAGAAGAAAAGATAAAGAAAATATTGCTTTCTGAATCACCCAATAGGTAGATAGAGGAAGGTAAAAGGAGTAGGTGGAGTAGTTTACTGGTTCCTGGGCAGAGAAGAATGATCTCATAGGTCTTATTGGTTTTGGATTCTTCTGATGCACCTAATAGTACCTGAGCACATCTTGGCATGAGATCCAGGCTTTGTGCCTCTTTGTGCCCACACCATTGCTGTGGCAGTCCCTTTTCTCACAACTCTGAGAGTGAGTCACAGAAGAAAACAAACAAGCATTTCCTCATATGGCATAAGCCTGTAGTCTGTTGCTGAGACCCCAGTAAGTAGACTCTTGCTGGCAAGATTTGCTTGGTCCCTTCTGAAGCAATCACACATGTTAACTTCAAATAAATCTGACAGTAGTTAAGCAAGTGGTTACATATTTGATTACCCATCCTGGGCGAGTTATCCATGGCTTCCTTTTCCCCTCCATTCAAAAATCCTGATAGTCTAGTTTCTAGCTGCATTTCACAATCATATCCTTCAATTCTGGAAGAATTATATTCCAAATCAGCAGAATTGTGGTTTCTGGAGCAAGCTTCTTAGAGGTGTGGAAAGTAAGGACTGTTATGAAGCATGGGATGCTAAAAGGTAGACCTTGAAGGAATTAAAACATTAGTAGTAGATCTAGGTTGTAACATTATTAAACATTTCTGTTTTAGTCACAACCAAAAAGTCAGCCAAGAAAGTGCTGTCTCTATTGTTTCTGGGAAAGCCATGTCTTCTTCAAAGAAATTCTAAAGATACTTGTTAAGGATATTATCTTGATTAAGAAATGAAAATTTATAAGCTTAACAGAGCCAAAGAAGAAGATAAAAGAAGTATTCCCTCTCTTGAGTACTCTTTAGTCTTGTGTGGGGACTGCTAGTGAAGGCTGAGGCTGCAAGAGGAAAGGGAAGTTGAGGCATAGCCATTACAACTGTTGTTCCTAGACAAAGAGGATGTGGGGGTTGTCTCACTTCCTCCCCATCTGCTTTCAGCAGTGGAAGTGCATTATAAAAATACAGAGGCTTTACTTGCTATAGAAACCAGTTGGGCCTATCTGATTCGCAGAGCTCTCAGAGAACCAGTAAGTTGCTCAGTTCCAAGGGGTACAATTCACATTGAAGTCTAGGTGAATCTTACTCCCTAGAGTCGTACAGAACACAGATTGTTCAACCCTATATATAGCAACTCCAACTCTATTAAGGGACCATTAACAATAACGGGGTCAAAGTGGGGAGATAATGGTGATCATTGGCTGTTGATTACTGGTTTTCCAACAGCCAGGCAGGACAAAAATGATGCAAAGAGCAACAGTTCAGCTTCTAGGTAGGCATTATTAAACACCTCCTGACTATGAGACACCAGGAGATGTGATCCAGAAATGTTGCAGAACAGTTTCTTTTGGAGAGCTGAGAGAATCCATTGCAGGAAACAACAAGACAAAACAAAAAGGCAGCAATTCATACATTACTGTCTGAAAACTACTGTCACAGTTGTGGACAAAAATGTCTTCTGCCGTGTGGATAAACAAAGGATGTTGCAGCGATCAGCCACAGCAACTGCCCCTGACTGTACCCTGAAGGGATTCAAGACGGAGAAAAACAAGATACTCACCCTAGATAGTTAAAGTGCATATAAAAGGAATGATTTAAGTGACCCCAGACTCTTGCATCTCTCCATACACAAAAAGTGCTAAATTCATTGACATGAGGTTTCTAGTTTTTCTTAAATTAATCATAATCTTTTAATGTTCCTATTACTTGATTTTTGTTTCAAAAACCTCTGTATAGCCTGGCTCCTCTCTTACCTCTTTGAAGTAGTCCCTCAGAGTTCTCTAAGAGACTGCCTCCTAGGCTTAAGTTTTCGGCAACTCTGCTAAATAAAACATAGTTCTTAACTTTTAGGTTGTGCTTTTTTTTTTTTAATTGGCTGCTTTGGCAACCAACAAAGGGACCCAGGGCAGCTTTTTTAGCCTGGTATCAGCAGAAGCCTCTTCAGCCTGCCTGACTCCTTGCAGAGTCCAGATGAATTTGTGTGAGTCTCACCTGGTTCTTGGATCTCCCAACATTGGCTGATGATCATAAGTTTTATTTGATGGTGTTGAATTCCTCTCTGGAAGAGAAAGTTATCCTTGAAACTTGGTTTCAAGAAAAGGTATCTGGGTTATATTCAGTTGAAAGATACTGCAAAGATTTTTGCTCAGTTTAGTCACTGAGTAGGTTATCCTCACTTCAAAGACTGAGAAGAATTTGTACAGTTGAAAGATACTGAGTAAAGTTGGACTGGATAATTAGGTATAAGATTGGCTTTTTGTTTTTCCTTGAATTCGCTATTTTAAGATAGTGTTAAAATAAAAGTGAAATTATCTCACGAGAACCTTTAGCTCCAAAGAAGGTATATCTCCTCCCAGCCAGTAATGATGTTCTCAGGCAACTGAGAAACTTATGGAGAAGTGGAGGCAAGTCCTCATATCATGCAGCTAACCCTATAGGGAAACACATTCATTTTAATTATCTTGACAAAGTAAGCTTAGAATGGAGAGCAAAACTTTCAAACAAGAGGAAAAGGAATGAAAGATTGCCAGGCTCCAACTAATACATCACTGTTTTGGTTCAGTTCGGTTCAGTCACTCAGTCATGTCCTACTTTTTGCGACCCCATGGACGGCAGCACCCCAGGCTTCCCTGTCCTTCACCAATTCCCGGAGCTTGATCAAACTCATGTCCATGGAGTTGGTGATGCCATCCAACCATCTCATCCTTTTTCTTTCCCTTCTCCTCCTGCCTTCAATCTTTTCCAGCATCAGGTTCTTTTCCAATGACTCAGTTCTTTGCATCAGGTGGCCAAAGTATTGGACTTTCAGCTTCAGCATCAGTCCTTCCAATGAATACTCGGGACTGATTTCCTTTAGAATGGACTGGTTGGATCTCCTTGCAGTCCAAGGGAATCTCAATAGTCTTCTCCAACACCACAGTTCAAAACCATCAATTCTTTGGCGCTCAGCTTTCTTTATAGTCCAACTCTCACATCCATACATGGCTACTGGAAAAACCATATCTTTGACTAGATGGACCTTTGTCAGCAAAGTAATGTCTCTGCTTTTTAATATGCTGTCTAGATTGGTCATAGCTTTTCTTCCAAGGAGAAAGCATCTTTTATTTTCATGGCTGCAGTCACCATCTGCAGTGATTTTGGAGCCCCCCAAAATAAAGTCTGTCACTGTTTCCACTGTTTCCCCATCTATTTGCCATGAAGTGGTGGGACAGGATGCCATGATTTTAGTTTACTGAATATTGAGTTTTAAGCCAACTTTTTGACTCTACTCTTTCACTTTCATCAAGATGCTCTTTAGTTTTTCTTTGCTTTCTGCCATAAGGGTGGTGTCATCTGCATATCTGAGGTTTATGTATCTACAAAACCTACACTTAAAATACTTATTTAATTATAAATTAAAGCAACCTCACCCTGAAAAATAACTAAGATGGGGGTCTTTTATTGCATACACAGTTAAGTCAGAGAAAGCCAACTTGATAATACAGCCTTTAAAAATTCTGACCGTAAAGAAACTAAAGTCCTTTGAGGAAGAACTTATATTTCTCTTTCTGTGTCTTTCAAAAGTAACAGTAAATGTAAAAGTAACACTAAACAATAAATTTAGCAAATTTACTAAAAGTAAATATTAATAGTAGTAAATGTTCTATATGATCTTCTGTGTGTGTGTGTGTGTGTGTGTGTGTGTGTCTGTGTCTGTGTATTAAGAACATGGTCTCTGGCATCTGCAAGATACACATAGCGTGTACATTTGGCAACCAATCAAATAGACTGGGATGCTATGCAGTCTTTTCTCTGTGCCAATTCTCAGTGTATTTTTGCCATCTTAACCTGTGTTGTATCAGCTTGTATAATGAAGGTCTTTACTTTCTTATATTTTTGGGAATAAACTTTCTGGGTCTTACTTAGGCAGCATGCTTTTTACTCTATTGTGGGGATGCCTCTTGCATCTTATTGATTTGAGATATTATTAAGATATGTCTCCTTAACAGGCAAGTGTTAAATCTTTTAAATTGGAAAAACTTCTAAACTGATAAATGTTTAATAGCACTCATTATAAAGTTGTTTTAGTGGTACCTGTATAAACAAAAACAAATTAGAGGGTGGGAAATACATATGTGTATGTATGTGTGTATGTATGTGTGTGTGTGTATATATATATATACTTTCCTGATAGCTCAGCTGGTACAGAATCCACCTGCAATGCAGGAGAACCCAGTTCAATTCCAGGGTCAGGAAGATCCCCTGGAGAAGGGATAAGCTACCCACTCCAGTATTTTTGGGCTTCCCTGGTGGCTCAGATGATAAATAATCTGCCTGCAATGTGGGAGAACTGGGTTCATCCCTGGGTCAGGAAGATTTCTTGGAGGAGGGTATGGCAACCCACTCCAATATTCTTGCCCAGAGAATCCCCATGGATAGAGGAGCCTGGTGAGCTGAAGTCCATGGTGTTGCAAAAAGTTGGACATGACTGAGCGAATAAGCACACATGCATTGTTCAACTTAGTGTACTATGGTCCTTTTTATTTGTGCAAACTCCTAATGGACAGAGAAGCCTGGTAGGCTACAGTCCATGGGGTCACAAAGAATCAGATATAACTGAGTGATTAAGCACAGCACAGTATAATAGTCAACCTAAGAACTCCTTTAATTTAAAGCAAACAAACAAAAACAGTTTGGGAAGCCTTATTTCTGGTGTCTGCTTCCACTCAATGGGTCCTAGAGATGCCAGTAAAAATATGAGAATAATTAGTGGTAATTAGGTTGATTAACAAAGAAATAAGAAACAACTAAGACAACCTGGCAGAGGAGTAGGAGGACGTGGAGTTCATATCTCCCCACAAATGCATCAAGAATACATCCACAAATTGAACAATTCTTACAGAACAGAGGACCTTGGACACCTAAAAGAACATGAAATATCCCTACATAACTGGCTAGGAGGAAAGAATAAGGGGAAAAAAAGAGGACAGGAAGCAAGACAGGACCCTCACCCACCCATCAATGGAAGAGCTGAAGAAGAGGAGAATGTGCTTGCACCTGAGGAAGGCCCCTCACCAAAGAGGAGATCAGTTGGGACAGAAGAGGAACTTTGAGGGTTATTGAAGGAGAGTACAGAAAAAGATCTGTGGCATACAAGACAACGTGAGACCTACACAGATGGTCTGTATCATAGCCCTGCACACCCCAACCTAAGACAAATGTATGCTGGTGAAGATGAGGACTAGAATTTGAGGTTTGGAGAGCAAACTCTGGGAGAAGACTGACTGCTGTTGGCTGGGAAGAGAAGGCCTGAGGGAATAAGAGTGAGGAGGTGTGTAATTGGGAAGGGTTGTGGAGGAGACCAGGACTGCCACAGAAGCAGAGTGCCATTATTAAATGACATGCAAGGAACAGAGTCACCACTGCAACCTCTCTCCACATGCACCAGCACCTGCTCCCCAAAGCACTGGGAGGGGCCACCACCAGGGCCAGCTCTCTCATGCCTGCGGTTGTTCACCTTTCCACTTACTTCATTACCTCTGGGTTGGCTCTCACATGTCCTTGGCCAGGCAGCAGGAAGGGCCCTGCCAGGACTGACTCTCCTGTGCCTGCTGTCTCCCACATGAATATTCAGGACTGATTTCCTTTAGGATTGACTGGTTGGATCTCTTTGCAGTCCAAGGGATTCTCAAGAGTCTTCTCCAATACTACAGTTCCAAAGCATCAATTCTTCAGTCCTCAGCTTTCTTTATGGTTCAACTCCCACATCCGTACATGACTACTGGAAAAACCACAGCTTTGACTAGACGGACCTCTGGTGGCAAAGTAATGTCTCTGCTTATTAATATGCTGTCTAGGTTTGTCACAGCTTTTTTCCCAAAGAGTAAGTGCCTTTTAATTTCATGGCTGTCACCATGTACAGTGATATTGGAGCCCAAGAGAATAAAGTCTGTCACTGTTTCCATTGTTTCCACATCTATTTGCCATGAAGTGATGGGACAGGATGCCATGATCTTAGTTTTTTGAATGTTGAGTTTTAAGCCAGCTTTTTCACTCTCCTCTTTTACTTTCATCAAGAGGCTCTTTAGTTCCTCTTTGCTTTCTGCCATAAGAGTGGTGTCATCTGCATATTTGAAGTTATTGATATTTCCCCTGGCAATCTTGATTCCAGCCTGGCATTTCACATGATGTACTCTGCATATAAGTTAAATAAGCAAGGCAACAATATATAGCCTTGAGGTACTCCTGTCCCAATTTGGAACCAGTCCGTGTTCCATGTCTGGTTCTAACTGTTGCTTTTTGACCTACATACAGGTTTCTCAGAAGGCAGGTTAGGTGGTCTGGTATTCCCATCTCTTGAAGAATTTTCCTCAGTCTGTTTTGATCCACACAGTCAAAGACTTTGGCATGGTCAATAAAGCCAAAGTATATATTTCTCTGGAACTCTCTTGGTTTTTCTATGATCCAGTGGGTGGCAACTTGGTCTCTGGTTCCTCTGCCTTTTCTAAATCTGGCTTGAACATCTGGAAGTTCATGGTTCATGAACTACTGAAGCCTCACTTGGAGAATTTTGAGCATTACTTTGCTAGCATGTGAGATGAGTACAATTGTGTGATAGTATGAACATCTTTGTCATTGCCTTTCTTTGGGATTGGAATGAAAATTGACCTTTTCCAGTCCTGTGGCCACTGCTGAGTTTTCCAAATTTCCTGGCATATTGAATGCAGCACTTTCACAGCATCATCTCTTAGAATTTGAAATAGCTCAACTGGAATTCCATCACCACCACTAGCTTTGTTCATAGTGATACTTCCTAAGGCCCTCTTGACTTCACATTCCAGGCTGTCTGGCTCTAGGTGAGTGATCACACCATCGTGGTTATCTGGGTCATGAAGATCTTTTTTTGTATCATTCTTCTGTTTATTCTTGCCACCTGTTCTTAATATCTTCAGCTTCTGCTAGGTCCATACCATTTCTGTCCTTTATTGTGCCCATCTTTGCATGAAATGTTCCCTTGGTATCTCTGATTTTCTTGAAAAAAATATAAATGCACATTTTTATGACCTTGAGTTTGGAAGTGGATTTTTAGATATGATGAAAAAACATAAACAATAAAATAAAGCTAGAAAAATTATAATTCCTCAAATTTAAAAACTTTGCACTTTAAAAGATACTAAAAATAAAGTACCCTCATGGCAGAAAGCAAAGAAGAACTAAAGAGCCTCTTGATGAAAGTTAAAAAGAAGAGTGAAAAAGTTGGCTTAAAACTCAACATTCAGAAACTAAGATCATGGCATCCTGTCCTGAGTGCCAAAAAATTGATGGTTTTGAACTGTGGTGTTGGAGAAGAGTATTGAGAGTCCCTTGGACTGCAAGGAGATTCAACCAGTCCATTCTAATGGAAATCAGTCCTGAATATTCATTGGAAGGAATGATGCTGAACCTGAAAGTCCAATACTTTGGCTATCTGATGCGAAGAACTGACTCATTGGAAAAGACCTTGAAGCTGGGAAAGATGCAGGAGGAGAAGGGAATGAAAGATGATGATATGGTTGGATGACCTCACCAATGCAATGGGACATACATTTGAGTAGGCTCCCGGAGTTGGTGATGGACAGGGAAGCCTGGCATGCTGCAGTCCATGGGGTTGCAAAGATTCGGACACGACTGAGCTGACTGAACTGAAGTGAGCTGAAAAATAAATTGAAATAGACAATCAACACAATGAGGGAACTTTTTACAAATCAGATACCTGTTATACCTAGTATCTAAAATGTGCAAATAAGTAAATATATTACAACTCAAAGTAAAAGAGAAATAATATAATTTTTAAATATGCAAGGATGCCAATAGACAATTACCAAAGAAGATATGCAATTATCTATTAGTTGATGAAAATATGTTCAACATCATTAGTGAATTTGGATTAGTAAAATGCAAATTAAAACCACAGTGAGATGCCACTTCGCATCTTTTAGAGTGACTATAATAAACAGCAGCAAGTGTTGGTGAGGATGTGGAGATATTGGAATCCCCCACTCCAGTACTTTTGCCTGGAAAATCCCATGGACGGAAGAGCCTGGTAGGCTGCAGGCCATGGGGTCGCTAGAGTCGGACACGACTGAGTGACTTCACTTTCACTTTTCACTTTCATGCATTGGAGAAGGAAATGGCAACCCACTCCAGTGTTCTTGCCTGGAGAATCCCAGGGACGGGAAGCCTGGTGGGCTGCTGTCTATGGGGTCACACAGAGTCGGACACGACTAAAGCGACGTAGCAGCAGCAGCAGCATATATCACTAAAGGCGATGTAAAATGGTGCACCCACTATGAAAAATATCCTGGCGGTTTCTCATATTAAAAAGCAGAGACATTACTTTACCGATAAAAGTCCAGCTAGTCAAAGCTATGGTTTTTTCAGTAGTCATGTATAGATGTGAGAGTTGGACCATAAAGAAAGCTGAGCACCAAAGAGTTGATGCTTTTGAACTGTGGTGTTGGAGAAGACTCTTGAGAGTCCCTTGGACAGCAAGGAGATCAAAGCAGGCAATCTTAAAGGAAATCAGTCTTGAATATTCATTGGAAAGACTGATGCTGAACCTGAAACTCCAAGACTTTGCCTACCTGATGCAAGAAGACAACTCACTAGAGAAGACTCATTGATCCTGGAAAAGACTGAAGGCAAAAGAAGTTGTGTCAGAGGATGGGCTCTTTAGATAACATCACTGACTCAATGGACATGAATTTAAGAAAACCCTGGGAGATAGTGAAGGACAGAAAAGCCTGGCATGCTGCAGTCCATGGGGTCCCAAAGAGTCAGATCCAACCTAGCGACTGAACAACAGCAATAAATATTATAATAGGGATTGCATTAAATCTGTAGATTGCCTTGAATTGTGTGTACAGTTTAATAATGCTAATTTTTCCAGTTCCTGAACAAAATATTTTTCCAATTATTTATATCATCTTCAGTTTATTTCAACAATGTCCATAGTTTTCAGTGTCTTTCACCTCCTTGTTAAAGTTTATCCTTAGGGATTTTATGGTTTTGATTCAGTTATAAATTTGATTATTTTCTTGCTTTCTCTTTCATTATTCAGTTCAGTTCAGTCACTCAGTCGTGTCCGACTCTTTGTGACCCAATAAATCACAGCACGCCAGACCTCCCTGTCCATCACCAACACCCGGAGTTCACTCAGACTCACATCTATCGAATCAGTGATGCCATCCAGCCATCTCATCCTCTGTCATCCCCTTCTCCTCCTGCCCCCAATCCCTCCCAGCATCAGATTCTTTTCCAATGAGTCAACTCTTCGCATGAGGTGGCCAAAGTACTGGAGTTTCAGCTTTAGCATCAGTCCTTCCAAAGAAATCCCAAGGCTGACCTCCTTCAGAATGGACTGGTTGGATCTCCTTGCAGTCCAAGGGACTCTCAAGAGTCTTCTCCAACACCATATTTCAAAAGCATCAATTCTTCAGCACTCAGCTTTCTTCACAGTCCAACTCTCACATACATACATGCCCACTGGAAAAACCATAGCCTTGACTAGATGGACCTTTGTTGGCAAAATAGTGTCTCTGCTTTTCAATATGCTGTCTAGGTTGGTCATAACTTTCCTTCCAAGGAGTAAGCGTCTTTTAATTTCATGGCTGCAGTCACCAGCTGCAGTGATTTTGGAGCCCAGAAAAATAAAGTCTGACACTGTTTCCACTGTTTTCCCATCTATTTGCCATGAAGTGATGGGACCAGATGCCATGATCTTCATTTTCTGAATGTTGAGCTTTAAGCCAACTTTTTTCATTCTCCATTTTCACTTTCAGCAAGAGGCTTTTTAGTTCCTCTTCAATTTCTGCCATAAGGGTGGTGTCATCTGAATATCAGAGGTTATTGATATTTCTCCTGGCAATCTTGATTCCAGCTTGTGCTTCTTCCAGCCCAGCGTTTCTCATGATGTACTCTGCATATAAGTTAAATAAACAGGGTGACAATATACAGCCTCAACGTACTCCTTTTCCTATTTGGAACCAGTCTATTGTTCCATGTCCAGTTCTAAGTGTTGCTTCCTGACCTGCATATAGGTTTCTCAAGAGGCAAGTCAGGTGGTCTGGTATTCCCATCTCTTTCAGAATTTTCCACAGTTTATTGTGATCCACACAGTCAAAGACTTCGGCATAGTCAATAAAGCAGAAGTAGATATTTTTCTGGAACTCTCTTGCTTTTTCCATGATCCAGCGGATGTTGGCAATTTGATCTCTGATTCCTCTGCCTTTTCTAAAACCAGCTTGAACATCTGGAAGTTCACGGTTCATGTACTGCTGAAGTCTGGCTTGGAGAATTTTGAGCATTACTTTACTAGCGTGTGAGATGAATGCAAATTGTGTGGTAGTTTGAGCATTCTTTGGCATTGTCTTTCTTTCGGATTGGAATGAAAAGTGACCTTTTCCAGTCCTGTGGCCACTGCTGAGTTTTCCAAATTTGCTGGCATATTGAGTGAAGCACTTTCACAGCATCATCTTTCAGGATTTGGAATTCCATCACCTCCACTAGCTTTGTTCGTAGTGATGCTTTCTAAGGCCCACTTGACTTCACATTCCACAATGTCTGGCTCTAGGTGAGTGATCACACCATCGTGATTATCTGTGTCATGAAGATCTTTTTTTGTACAGTTCTTCTGTGTATTCCTGCCACTTCTTAATAACTTCTGCTTCCATTAGGTCCATACCGTTTCTGTCCTTTATCTAGCCCATCTTTGCATGAAATGTTCCCTTGGTATCTCTAATTTTCTTGAAGAGATCTCTAGTCTTTCCCATTCTATTGTTTTCCTCTATTTCTTTGCATTGATCGCTGAGGAAGGCTTTCTTATCTCTTCTTGCTATTCTTTGGAACTCTGCATTCAGATGCTTATATCTTTCCTTTTCTCCTTTGCTTTTTGCTTCTCTTCTTTTCACAGCTATTTGTAAGGCCTCCCCAGACAGCCATTTTGCTTTTTTGCATTTCTTTTCCATGGAGATGGTCTTGATCCCTGTGTCCTGTACAATGTCATGAACCTCCATCCATAGTTCATCAGGCACTCTATCAGATCTAGTCCCTTAAATCTATTTCTCACTTCCACTCAGTAATCATAAGGGATTTGATTTAGGTCATACCTGAATGGCCTCGTGGTTTTCCCTACTTTCTTCAATTTAAGTCTGAATTTGGCAATAAGGAGTTCATGATCTGAGCCACAGTCAGCTCCTGATCTTGTTTTTGTTGACTGTATAGAGCTTCTCCATCTTTGGCTGCAAAGAATATAATCAATCTGATTTCGGTGTTGACCATCTGGTGGTGTCCATGTGTAGAGCCTTCTCTTGTGTTGTTGGAAGAGGGTGTTTGCTATGACCAGTGCATTTTCTTAGCAAAACTCTCTTAGTCTTTGCCCTGCTTCATTCCGTATTCCAAGGCCAAATTTGCCTGTTACTCCAGGTGTTTCTTGACTTCCTACTTTTGCATTCCAGTCCCCTATAATGAAAAGGACATCTTTTTTGAGTGTTAGTTCTAAAAGGTCTTGGAGGTCTTCATAGAACCATTCAACTTCAGCTTCTTCAGCTTACTGAAGAAGTAAGTTACTGCTTGGGGCATAGACTTGAATTACTGTGATATTGAATGCTTTGCCTTGGAAATGAATAGAGGTCATTCTGTCATTTTTGAGATTGCATCCAAGTACTGCATTTTGGACTCTTGTTGACCATGATGGCTACTCCATTTCTTCTGAGGGATTCCTGCCCACAGTAGTAGATATAATGGTCATCTGAGTTAAATTCACCCATTCCAGTCCATTTTAGTTCTCTGATTCCTAGAATTGTCGATGTTCACTCTTGCCATCTCTTGTTTGACCACTTCCAATTTGTCTTGATTCATGGACCTGACATTCCAGGTTCCTATGCAATATTGCTCTTTACAGCATTGGACCTTGCTTCTATCACCAGTCACATCCACAACTGGGTATTGGTTTTGCTTTGGCTCCATCCCTTCATTCTTTCTGGAGTTATTTCTCCACTGATCTCCAGTAGCATATTGGGCACCTACTGACCTGGGGAGTTCCTCTTTCAGTATCCTATCAGTTTGCCTTTTCATACAGTTCATGGGGTTCTCAAGGCAAGAATACTGAAGTGGTTTGCCATTCCCTTCTCCAGTGGACCACATTCTGTCAGCCCTCTCCACCATGACCCACCCATCTTGGGTGGTCCCACAGGCATGTCTTAGTTTCACTGAGTTAGACAAGGTTGTGGTCCTAGTGTGATTAGATTGACTAGTTTTCTGTGATTATGGTTTCAGTGTGTCTGCCCTCCAATGCCCTCTCACAACACTTACCATGTTACTTGGGTTTCTCTTACCTTGAACTTGGAGTATCTCTTTACGGCTGCTCCAGTAAAGCACAGCCGCTGCTCCTGACCTTGGACGAGGGATATCTCCTCACCACCGCCCCTCCTGACCTTGAACGTGGGGTTGCTCCTCTCAGCCGCCATCCCTGGCCTCGGGCTAGGGGTAGCTCCTCTTGGTTGCTCCTGTGCTGTCGCAGCCTGGGTTTCTTATAGGCAGCATATGGAGTGAGTGAAGTCGCTCAGTTGTGTCGGATTCTTTGCGATCCCATGGACTGTAGTAGGTGCCTACTTTATATGTAGGCAGCATACAAATGAGTCTTATTTTTTAGCCATTCAGCCCCTCTTAGTCTTTTGAATATAGTATCTAGTCCATTTACTTTTAAAGTGATTACTGATAAGTAAGGAAGTAAGTGAAAGTCTCTCAGTCATGCCCAACTCTTTGTGACCCCATGGACTATACAGTCCATGGAATTTCTCTAGGCCAGAAAGCTGGCAGGGGTAGCCTTTCCCTTCTCCAGTGGATCTCCCCAACCCAGGGATCGAACTCAGGTCTCCCGCATCGCAGGAGGATTCTTTACCAGCTGAGACACAAGGGAAGCCTGTAGGTATGCATTTAATTGCCATTCTGTTACTTGTTTGCTGGTTGATTTTGCTGTTTGTTTTCTTCTTCTTTTAGTTTCTTCCCTTTTGGTTTGACAAATTTTTTTATTGTTATGTTTGGGTTCCTTTCTCTTTTTTTGTGTCTCTTTTGTAGGTTTCTGATTTGTGAATACCATGTGATAGATAGATAGATGACAGTAATGTAAGTTCCAAAACATTCTAAAAGCTCTACATCTTTATTCACCCTTAACATTTTGTTTCTGATGCCATATTTTACATCTTTATGTGAGTCCCCTAACTGTTATAACTGTTATGTAGCTATAGTTGATTTTACAACTTCTGTTTTTCATCCTCTATAACTTTTAAAGTGTTTGTTCCCCTATCTTTACTATATTTGCCTTTAGCAGTGACATTTTTTTCCTTTATATACTTTCCTATTTCTTGTTATGGCCTTTTCTTTTTTGCTTAAAGAAGATCCTTTAACATTTCCTGTGAGACTGGTTCAGTGGTGATGAACTCTTGACTTCTGCTTGTCTTGTAAACTACCTCTCCTTCCATTCTGGATGATTTCTTTTCTGGGTAGTGTCCTCGGTTGTAGGTTTTTACCCTTCAGCACTTTAAATATATTACATCCTTCTGGTCTGCAATGTTTTTCCTGACCAATTAGCTGATTGTCTAATGGAATTTTCCTTGAATGTGATTCTTTTTCTCTTGCTGCTTTCAAAATTCTCACTTGTACTTTTGCCATTTTGATCATGCTGTTTTTATGTGGATCTCTTTGAGTTCATCTTCTTTGAGACTCTGTGCTTCTTCTACCTGGATATCTGTTTCCTTGTTTAGGTTAGGGAAGTTTTGTGTCATTATTTTATTAAATGTATTTTCTACTCCCTTTTCTCTCTTCTTCTTCTAGTACCACTATAATGCTAATGTTAGTACACTTGATGTTTTCCTGGAGTTCGTTTAAACTATCCTCATTAAAAAACATATTTTTTTTGCTTTGCTTATTTGGTGATTTCTACTATTCTGTCTCCAGGTGTCATGCATTTTTCTATATCACCCAATCTGTTGTTGATTCTTTCTAGTGTATTTTTCAGTTCAGTTATTATATTCCTGAACTCTAATTTTATATTTTCTGACATTATATTTTTTAATCCTTTGTTGAAGTTCTCACTGTGTTCCTCTATTTTTCCCCTGAGTTCAGAGCATTTTTATTACAACCACTTTGAATATTTTATTAAGTAAAATACTTATACATTTATTTATTAGTTTCTCCCTGGGTTTAATTTTCTTTTGTTTGGAATGTATTCCTCTAATTTCTCATTTTGCTTTACTTTTTGTATCTATGAAGTTAGGTGAAATCTTGTTCTTGAAGGTATGTCCTTGTGTGGGAGCATCCCTATGCAGTCTACTTGTGGTCAGTGGTTTTGCTGAGAATGGTTGATCTGAAGAAAGTGTGGGCCAGGACTTTTCTTTGGGATGCATTGCTAACTGATGCCTTCATGGAGGAGTGGAGCTGAAGGTAGATGGGCTAAAGCTGTAGCCCCATGTGAGTTGAGTCTTCACCAGGGGCATGCTGGAAGCTGCTACATCAGCAAGAATTGTGAGTATAGTTGAGGGATTAGAGCTAGGGCCTGATTCAAGGTAGTTTCCCCTGGGCTTACTGGTGGCCACCTTGTCAAAAGGATTGTTGGTTCCAGAGCCTGGTGCAGGCTGGTGGACATGCTGTGACAGTTTTTGCAGGCCACGTTGGGCATCAGCCTTTCCCAGTGGCTCAGCGGGTAAAGAGTATGCCTGCAATGTGGGTTTGACCCCTGGGTTGGGAAGATCCCCTAGAGAAGGGAATGGCTACCCACTCCAGTATTCTTGCCTGGAGAATTCCATGGAGAGAGGTCTGGTGGAATATAGTCCACTGGGGTCACAAAGCGTCAGACACATCTAAGTGATTAACACTTAAGCACCAAGCACTTTTAAATCTGCTGCTTCTGTGCTGGGACTGGAAATGAGTAAGTTTGCTCACACACCCTTTAGTAGCAAAGTCTTGGTTTCCTAGAGTCCTCTAGTTCTCTCAGTTATAAGTCCTACTGGTTTTCAAAATCAGTTATGGGGTTTTGTCTTCCTGGTGCAAGACCTCTGGGCTGAGGTGAACAATGTGGAGCTCAAATTCTTCACTCCATAGAGGTGATCTCCAAGTTTGTGATATCCTCTTCCTCTTCCAGGGGTATGTGTCATGACTGGATCAGTTCTTTTTCCCTTCGACCTGTCTTGATACATTTTCTTCTTTATATCCTTAGTTGTAGAAGAGCTATCTCAGAGAGAGTTTTTTGTTGTTGTTGTTTTTTTTTTTTTTTTTTACTTTTATGTTAAAGCTGCAATTTTGGTGTATTTGTGGGGAAAGGTGAGCTCAGGAACTTCCTACTCCACCTTCTGATCCCACCTCCAAGCTCTTCACAGGGACAATTTTGTAAATGCATCAGAGTAAAGCAATAATTATAAATGACAAAAGACTTAATTTCCACACTTAAAGATCTGCTGAGAGTTGCAAATTTTTTGCCAAAGAAGTTTGATTATTTCTGTGACAAATAACATTTCAAGAAAACAACTAGAATTACAAGTGATAGCATACCAGGACATAGCAGATCTCTAGGAATTTTATACAATTTCTGGAATACTCATGTTAATAGTATATATCTACAAAAAATATAACACATCAAGGACTAGCATCACTTATCTGACAATGCTTTCTCCATAATTTAATATATCAAATAAGCCTAACTAATATATCTTTTTAGAGAAAAAATCTTTTGAGATGTTCTAGTCCAGTTCAGTGGCTCAGTCATGTCTGACTCTTTGCCACCACATGAACCACAGCACACCAGGCCTCCCTGTCCATCACCAACTCCCGGAGTCCACCCAAACCCATGTCCTTTGAGTCAGTGATGCCATCCAACCATCTCATCCTCTGTCGTCCCCCTCTCCTCCTGCCTTCAGTCTTTCCCAGCATCAGGGTCTTTTCAGGGGGGTGGTCCTAAGATGGCAGAGGAATAGGACTGGGAGACCACTTTTGCCCCCACAAATTCATCAAAGAACATTTGAACATGGAGTAAATTCCACAAAACAACTTCTGAATGCCAGCAGAGGACATCAGACACCCAGAAAAGTGGCCCATTGTCTTCGAAAGGAGGTAGGAAAAAATATAAAAGATAAAAAGAGAGACAAAAGAGGTAGGGATGGAGCTCCATCCTGGGAAGGGAGTCTTAAAAAAGAGAAAAGTTTCCAAACACCAGGAAACACTCTTACTGCCGAGTCTGTGGAGAGCCTTGGAACCACAGAGGGCAACATAACCAGGAGGAAAAATAAATAAATAATTAAACCCCTCAGATTACGTGCCCAATGGTAACTCCCAGCAGAGAAGCAGCGCAGACGCCTGCATCTGCCACCAGCAAGTGGGAGCTGGGCAGGGAGGCATGGTCTGCATTGCTTAGAGTAAGGACTGGGCCTGAAAGCCCCAAGGGCAATCCGAGGGAACTAACTTGGGATAGTAAACCAGACTGTGGGATAGCTACCATGTGAAGAGCCCTAACCTAAGACACCATCAGGCCCGCTCACAGAACAGAGGACTGAGCAGAGCTAGCTGGCTGCAGACCGGCCCATCTCCCCCCTACAGTGACAGACAGGCAAGGACAGCCAGAGCTGGAAGGGGGCAGTCGGGGCCCCAGAGAGGCATCGTCTACCTAACTGCAAGCAGGCTTCATTGCTAACCAAGACTTCTTGGGATTCGGGACTGTCAACATCCGCATGAGAAGGTGTGCCAGTTGTACACCCAGAAAACCGAGCGGCAGGGACGGGGGAGGAGATAAGTCGCAGCGACCGCGCTCACCAAACACCTGGTCACCTGAGCTGCTCGGACCTGGGAAGGGCACAAAACGCAGGCCCAACCCTGTCTGCACCTCTGAGGACTACCCGAGTACATGAACCTGAGCGACTTAGACCTGGGAAGTGCATACAACCCAGGGCCGGCCTCAGACAGTTCCCGGCAGAGCAACCTAGAGCCTAAGCAGGGTAGACAGCGAAAGCACACACGCCGTGAGCGGGGGCAAACCCAGTGTGGCCGAGACACTGTGAGCACATGCCAGTGTCATTTGTTTGCAGCATCCCTCCCTCCCCACAGCACAACTGAACAAGTGAGCCTAAAAAAGTGTCCACCGCCGCCCCCTGTGTCAGGGCAGAAATTAGACACTGAAGAGACCCGCAAACAGAAGAAGCTAAAACAGAGGGAACTTCCTTGGAAGTGACAGGTGCAATAGATTAAAACTCTGTAGTTAGTACCAACTACATAGGAAGGGGCCTATAGATCTTGAGAAATATAAGCCAGATCAAGGAACTATCCGAAAATGAACTGACCCCACACTGCCCACAAGGATCTTTTCAAACGAGTCAGTTCTTCGCATCAGGTGGCCAAAGTATTGGAGTTTCAGCTTCAACATCAGTCCTTCCAATGAACACCCAGGACTGATCTCCTTTAGGATGGACTGGTTGGATCTCCTTGCAGTCCAAGGGACTCTCAAGAGTCTTCTCCAACACCACAGTTCAAAAGCATCAATTCTTCGGTGCTCAGTTTTCTTTATAGTCCAACTCTCACATCCATACATGACCACTGCAAAAATCATAGCCTTGACTAGATGGACCTTTGTTGACAAAGTAATGTCTCTGCTTTTTAATATACTGTCTAGGTTGGTCATAACTTTCCTTCCAAGGAGTAAGCGTCTTTTAATTCCATGGCTGCAATGACCATCTGCAGTGATTTTGGAGCCCCAAAGAATAAATTGAGCCACTCTTTCCTCTGTTTCCCCATAGTACTTGGGTAAAATCTCAAAAACGACAGAAGACTCCTGCTTTGTTTGCAAGGCAAACCATTCAACACCACAGTAATAGAAATTATTGCCCCAATTAATATCAAAGAAGTTGAAGTTGAATGGTTCTATGAAGACTTACAAGGTCTTCTAAAGCTAAAACACATAAAAGATGTCCTTTTCATCATAGGGGACTGGAATGCAAAAGTAGGAAGTCAAGAAATATTTGGAAGAACAGGCAAGTTTGGCCTTGGAGTACAAAATGAAGTAGGGCAAAGGCTAATAGAGTTTTGGCAAGAGAACACACTGGTCAAGCAATCACCCACTTCCAACAACACAAAAGTGGACTCTATACATGGATATCACCAGATGGTCAGTACCAAAGTCAGATTGATCATAATTTTTGGAATCAAAAATGGAGAAGCTCTACAGTCAGCAGAAACAAAACCTGAAGCCAATTGTGGCTTAGATCATGAACTCTTTATAGAAAAAAATCAGACTTAAATGGAAGAAAGTAGGTAAATCCACTAAGTCATTCAGATATGACCTAAATCAAATCCCTTATGATTATACAGTAGAAGTGACAAATAAATTCAAGGGATTAGATCTCATAGACTGAGAGCCTGAAGAACTTTGGAGGGAGGTTTGGAACATTGTACAGGAGGACGTAATTAAAACCATCCCCAGGAAAAGAAATGCAAAAAGGCAAAATTGTTGTCTGAGGAGGCCTTACAAATAGCTGAGAAAAGAAGAGAAGTGAAAGGCAAAGGAGCAAAGGAAAAATAACCATCTGAATGCAGAGTTCCAAAGAACATCAAGGAAAGATAAGAAAGCCTTCCTGAGGCAGAAGAAGATGGTGGAAGAATAAGACGGGGAGATCTATGCCTCCCCACAAATACATCAAAAACACATCAAGATAGGGAACAACTCCTACAAAGCAACCTCTAGGCAACAGCAAAAGACCCCAGGCCTCCAGGGGGACAGGCTAAGCTCCCTGAAATGAGGTAGGAGAGATGATGGAGACATAAAAAGGGGAAAGAGGGAGATTTTCTGGGCAGGAGCGTATGCCCCAAGGGAGGGAGGGAGTCCTGAAACAGGAGGAATTCCCATGCACAGGGAAGCTCCCTCGCAGGTGGGCCCAAGGAGGAGCTGCAGAGTCTTGGGAAACTTGGCAAAGCAGTGACTTAGAGGGCAGAAAACAGAGAAAGCTGCACTTTCAGCCCATAAACAGCTCACAGATTGTGGCCCCAACCAGACAGTGGACTTGGGGAACCGAGTGTGGGAAGGCATACAAACCTAGTCAGTGTGCACAACACTTGTGACACAGAGGGAAGACCCAAGTAGCCGAGTGTGGCATGGTGTACAAACCCCTGGAGCACACACAACCCTCGCAGCACAGAGGGCAGGCCTGGGGAGTCTAAAGAAGAACACATAAGCTGTGTGACAAATAGGTCAGGCAGGTGAGATGAAACAAGTGCACACAAAACCCTTGATGCAGAGGGAGGGCACAGGGAGCTGAGACAAGTGAACACAAACCCCACGAAGCAGATGGCAGGCACAGGGAGCAGAGACAAGTGCACACAAGCCCCATGATATACAGGGCTGGCCTGGGGAGATGACATAAGTGCACATAAGCCCCGCAACACGAAGGGTGAGCTGAGGGGGTTGAAAGAAGCCCACAAAGCCTCCATGATGCAGACAGCAAAAGAAAATATCCACACAAGCCACTACCAAGCTTCAGTCAGCATTACAGGGCAGGACAGGGAACAGAAGCACTGGCAATGATCCCAGAGAGAAGTAGGGGACTGGCAGCAGTGAAGACATGCTGAGAGGGCCACTTTGAAGTGGCTGTGGAAATAGACATATCTAACATTGCCAAAGCCAGAAGGACTGCCCAAAGGCATACTGAGCCCATAGACACCCGAAAACCTACTACTGGACACTGTACTGCCTTTCAGAAAGACAAGATTCAGCTCCATCAACCAGAATACAGGCACAAGCTCCCCCAACCAGGAAAACATCACAGGACACTAATCCAACCCCACCCACGGGGGCAGCCTCCACAACCAAGAAGAACTACGATCTTGAGAACCTTATTTTTTTCTTTTCCCTTATAAATCACACTGTTTATTTCCCCTGCATATTTCCACCTTCACATTAGCCATTTGCAGTGCTCTGGAGTTTTTCATCTTTGCTTTTCTTGTTAAAAAAAAATTCATTTTAAGTTTTTTTTTTCTTTTCTTATAAATCACACTGTTTATTCCCCCTAAACATTTCCACCATCACATTAGACTGTTGTGGTGTCCTGGAATTTTCCTCTTTGGTTCTGTTATTTAAAAAATCACTTCAAGATTTTATTTTCTTTTCTTATAAACCACACTCTTTACTCCCCATGCATATTCCCACCTTCATATTAACCTTTGGCAGTGCTGTGGAGTTTTCCTCTGTGTTTTTCTTGTTTAAAAAAAAAATCATTCTAAGATTCTTTTTTACTTTTTTTTCTCCTTTCAGCCTTTTTTTGATGAGCTTTTTATCTTGTTTTGATATATTCAGCTGCTGTTCCTATAGTTATTTACCAGTTAAAGCTATTCCTAAATATATATAAATTTTTTCCACATCAGTTCAGTTACAGTCTCTCAGTCGTGTCCGACTCTTTGCAGCCCCATGAATTGCAGCACGCCAGGCCTCCCTGTCCATCACCAACTCCCAGAGTTCACTCAAACTCACGTCCATAGAGTTGGTGATGCCATCCAGCCATCTCATCCTCTGCCATCCCCTTCTCCTCCTGCCCCCAATCCCTCCCAGCATCAGAGTCTTTTCCAATGAGTCAACTCTTTGCAAGAGGTGGCCAAAGTATTGGAGTTTCAGCTTTAGCATCATTCCTTCCAAAGAACACCCAGGACTGATCCCCTTTAAAATGGACTGGTTGGATCTCCTTGCAAATCAAGGGACTCTTAAGAGTCTTCTCCAACACCACAGTTCAAAGGCATCATTTCTTCAGCACTCAGCTTTCTTCACAGTCCAACTCTCACATCCATACATGACCACTGGAAAAACCATAGCTTTGACTAGCTGGGGTACAGGGAAATTCATTTCCTAAACTAAATTACTACAACTATAGGCATTTTGGTCAGAGAAGGCAATGGCAACCCACTCCAGTACTCTTGCCTGGCAAATCCCATGGACGGAGGAGCCTGGTAGGCTGCAGTCCATGGGGTCGCTAGGAGTCAGACATGACTGAGAGACTTGACTTTCACGCATTGGAGAAGGAAATGGCAACCCACTCCAGTGTTCTTGCCTTGAGAATCCCAGGGATGGGGGAGCCTGGTGGGCTGCCATCTATGGTGTCACACAGAGTCGGACACGACTGAAGTGACTTAGCAGCAGCAACAGCAGCAGCAGCATAAAAGCAGACAAATAGATCAATAAAACAAAATCAAGAGCCTAGAAATAAACCCAAACAAATATGGTCAACAAATATTTGACATGGGAACCAAGAATACACAATGGAAAAAAAAGACAGTTTCTTACACAAATGCTGCTGGAAGAATCATCTATAAAAGAACGAAACTCAGCCCTATTTTTTAAAGAGTGCAATTTATTATTATTTTTTTTTGACCTCATTGCATGGCTTGAGGGATCTTAGTTCCCCTACCAGGGACTGAACTCAGGCCCTTGGCAGTGAAATCATAGAACTGAACTGCCAGAGAATTCCCTCAGCCCCTATCTTACACCACTCAAAAATTAGTTTAAAATGTATTAAAGACTTAGATGTTAAGCCTGAAACCATGAAACTCCTGGAAGAAAATAGGAAAAGAGATCTTTGACATGGGTCTTGGATATGACATCTAAAGCACAAGCTACGAAAAAAAAAAAAAAAAAAAACACATGGTACTACATCAAGCTAAAAAGTTTCTGCACAGCAAAAGAACTGATCAACAAAGTGAAATGACAACCTACAGAATGCAAAAAAAATTTGCAAATCCTATATCTCATAAGAGACAAATATCCAAAATATATGTATATAGACATCTCTCCAAAGAAGATATACAAAAGGCCAACAAGTACATGAAAAGATGCTCAAGATGATCACTAATCATCAGGGAAATGCAAATCAAAATCACAATGAGATATTACCTCACTCCTGTTAGAATGGCCAATATCAAAAAGACAAGACAAGGGATTACCCTGGTGGTCCAGTGGTCCACTGATTACCAGTCCACCTTCTAATGCAGGGGATGTGAGTTCATTCTCTAGTCAGAGAACTAAAATCCCACATGCCACAGAGCAATTAAGCCCGAGCATCAAGCATTGTGACTACTGAGCCTGCACTCTATACCCTACACAACACAACTAGAGAAACCCACAAACTGCAATGAAGAGCCTGTGTGCCTCAACAAAGACCCAGCACAGCCAAAAAAAAAAAAAAAAGACGTAACAAAATGCAGGACATCCTAGACAATATCATAAATAGCAGGCACCCTCACTCTATCACAGGCATATTACTTTTTAATCCCCAATCTCTCATCAAATGTTTCTTCAGTTAAGGTATAAACCACTGAGAACAGGTTAAAGTACATTAAAGTATACTCTGGAAAACACTCCTTCTGTAGAATGCTGTTATGTTAAAAGAAAAAAATTCTCCTCTTCAAACAAGATTGGGCATGTTCAGGATGGTAAAACTGTAGACAAAGTCTCATCTTCAAACACGTTTAGGAAATAATGAGTTAAATAAAGATCAATGCTTTGTCTGCCACAGAACTTTTTGGGGTTTTTAATATACATTGTGAAATTTCAAGGTCAAAGAACCCCTTAGTTTTTGCCTTTTTTTTTTTTTTTTTTTTTTTACTATTAACACCTAGTAACTTTACCCCATCCCAGATATCCAAAACAGGTTGCACTATAAGAAATACTTATTTATGCTATTACCTTTCCTCCTTGAAGCTATATTTTAATTAGAAGAGTCCTAAGCTAGAAGAATGTTGCTTTAATGGAGGGATTTCAGACATTGGTCAATTGGAGTGGATAAAACAGATTTCTGAAATCACACCATGAGTGGTGCCAACACAGGTGCTATACCCCACACTAACTTAGCACTCTCTCTCCCATCTTTACATTAGAAGCTCAATGAATGAATCAGGCTCAGTCTGTAGATGTGAATGTTGATGTGCTCAGCTTCATGAACAAATTGCCCTGGGATCATTGCCTCTCTGATATTACATAAATATATGTGATTGCAAAATAAAGAGATGAGGTTTTTTTTCCCTTCAACTTACATATCCTAGAAGGTTGTTTTGCAAAATTCCAGGTGGCTCTAGTGGTAAAGAACTCACCAGACAATGCAGAAGATGTAAGAGATTCAGGTTCAATCTCCAGGTTGGGAAGATCCCCTGGAGGAGGGCATGGCAACCCACTCCAGTATTATTGCCTAGAGAATCCCAAGTTCAGAGGAGCCTGGCGGGCAACAGTCCATAGGGTCACAAAGAGTTGGACATGACTGAAGCAACTTACCAAGCATGCATGCTCCCTAAGAAGCTGTCCACTTTTTCCTATGATTCTGCTATGGTTCAGAAGATGGGAAGTAGATAAACCTGCATTCAAATAGCACTATGTCACCTATTATCTGAATGATATTGGATAAGCTACTAAGTTTCTCTGAACTTTAGTTTCCTCATCAGTAAAACAGAGCTAATAGAGCTCTTCTAGCAGGTTGTTTGGAGAATGAATTAAGTTTAACGTCTGGCACAATTACTCTTCATCACTCTACTCTGGGGGACAGACATCTCTCAAGGCATTATAAGAGCCTCTGCTGCTGCTGCTGCTAAGTTGCTTCAGTCATGTCTGACTCTATGCGACCCCATAGATGGCAGCCAACCAGGCTCCCCTGTCCCTGGGATTCTCCAGGCAAGAACACTGGAGTGGGTTGCCATTTCCTTTTCCCATGCATGAAAGTGAAAAGTGAAAGTCAAGTCACTCAGTTGTGTCCAACTCTTTGTGACCCCATGAACTGCAGCCTACCAGGCTCCTCTGCCCGTGGGATTTTCCAGGCAAGAGTACTGGAGTGTGGTGCCATTGCCTTCTCTGATAACAGCCTCAGGAAAGCCTTATTTTTGCCCAAATAAGCAGCTCTCTTTGCTCATCATTTTATCTATCAAAATTTAAACTTTCTCTCAGAAGATCAGAATTTGCCAGTGGTTGTGAAGGCAGCTCAAGTCTAGAGTCTTCAGCTTTTAACTAATATGCTGAACTGCCTCCCATAGAGGGTTCTTCACTTAGGAGCCTCTCTTCTCAGAGTTTTAGCATCTATTTCTACAAAGCAGAGTTTATATTCCCTGCCCTGTTAGCTTCCCAGTGTTATGTGCAAGTTACATGGAAAATAGATGTGAAATAATTTTTAAACATTAAAGCACAGAAACACACACATACATATAATTTAATAGGAAGATAAAGTCCTGTGGCCAGGATCCATCCTCTGCCTTTGCCTTCTTTGCCCTCTATCAAATCTTGTAACTTAAGAAGCCCCCAACTCCTGCCTCCAGCTTGCATTATATAGAACTAACTTGTATTGTGCAGGTCAAATGAAAAACCTATGGTGAAACTCTGGTCACAGTATTTATATCATAACTAGACTACTCAGACATAAATCCATCCTTAATCTTATCTTCTCTGTTGCCTCAATACTCTTACCTATAAAATAACACTTACCTCATAGCAATGGTACAAAAATATAATGAGATAACCAACACAGGAATCTAGAAGCATGTGGGGCATATAGTAAATGCAAGATAAGTGTAAGCTCATCATTACCATTCATGGAATCCTACATCATAACTTTCTAGCTCAACTTTTCACATTGTACAGAGAAGGAAACTGAGGCCTAGGGAGAGAAAGGGATTGATTCAATATCACACAGAGCGTGGCAGAATCTAAACAGAATGTATTTTTTGGTAGAATTAAAGACTGAAATCTGGAAATGCCACGTAACGTAAAGCAAAGGTCCCTGTCACAATTCACAGTTTAACACGCACAAGCTTGCTGGCCAGATACGGTTCTCTGTAACACACTGGAAGATTTGCGAAATTCTAACTTGACTGCATTTCATTGACACTTTTCCATTCAGTTGTTAATTATTAGTCAAAGAATATACTGCTTCCCAAGAAACCTTTATCCCTGGGGACAAAAGGCCAAACAAAACATTAATTAGCAAAACTGATACATTATTTTGCTTAAGACTGGAAGCAATTTTTAAGTATTTTCAATTGAGTACTGGTTGGGCCTAGGAGAAATCTTCACCTACTTGTCACAGGCTTTCTAGGTTCAGAGTTGGGAGACTCCTCCATTCCCTTACCTAAAAGTTGCCCACAGCTACTGCCAAAATGACCACAACCTTGTCATAGCCCAGAAGAATGCCAGTGTTGGGTGATGAAAGGTCTTTAGAGATGATTCAGTCCAACTTCTCTCATTTTTCAGATGAGACCAGAGAAGAGAAGGAATAGGCCCCAGGTAACACAGGGAAAAGCTGAAGTTTAGACCCAGGTCTTCCCAGTGGGGGAACTGGATTCCCCTAAATCAATGGATATATGGACCAAGGGGAAGGAAATTTCTGCTTTATTGATTATGCCAAAGCCTTTGACTGTGTGGATCACAATAAACTGTGGAAAATTCTGAAAAACATGGGAATACCAGACCACCTGATCTGCCTCTTGAGAAATTTGTATGCAGGTCAGGAAGCAACAGTTAGAACTGGACATGGAACAACAGACAGGTTCCAAATAGGAAAAGGAGTTCGTCAAGCCTGTATATTGTTACCCTGTTTATTTAACTTATATGCAGAGTACATCATGAGAAATGCTGGACTGGAAGAAACACAAACTGGAATCAAGATTGCCGGGAGAAATATCAATAACCTCAGATATGCAGATGACACCACCCTTATGGCAGAAAGTGAAGAGGAACTCAAAAGCCTCTTGATGAAAGTGAAAGTGGAGAGTGAAAAAGTTGGCTTAAAGCTCAACATTCAGAAAACGAAGATCATGGCATCAGGTCCCACCACTTCATGGGAAATAGATGGGGAAACAGTGGAAACAGTGTCAGACTTTATTTTTCTGGGCTCCAAAATCACTGCAGATGGTGACTGCAGCCATGAAATTAAAAGACACTTACTCCTTGGAAGGAAAGTTATGACCAACCTAGATAGCATATTCAAAAGCAGAGACATTACTTTGCCAACAAAGGTCCGTCTAGTCAAGGCTATGGTTTTTCCTGTGGTCATGTATGGATGTGAGAGTTGGACTGTGAAGAAGCCTGAGCACCGAAGAATTGATGCTTTTGAGCTGTGGTGTTGGAGAAGACTCTTGAGAGTCCCTTGGACTGCAAGGAGATCCAACCAGTCCATTCTGAAGGAGATCAGCCTTGGGATTTCTTTGGAAGGAATGATGCTAAAGCTGAAACTCCAGTACTTTGGCCACCTCATGTGAAGAGTTGACTCATTGGAAAAGACTCTGATGCTGGGAGGGATTGGGGGCAGGAGGAGAAGGGGACAACAAAGGATGAGATGGCTGGATGGCATCACTGACTCGACGGACATGAATCTCAGTGAACTCTGGGAGTTGGTGATGGACAGGGAGGCCTGGCGTGCTGCGATTCATGGGGTCGCCAAGAGTCGGACACGACTGAGCGACTGATCTGATCTCATCTGATCTGATGAGACATTCCAGAATATACTGTTGACAGAGACAATCCACCAGTAGAAATGCCAAAGACAGCAAAGCCAAGATGTAGCCAAGATTCATGGTATAAAGATTTTAAAATATTATGTGGTAGTCAGGGTTGGGGGTCAATTGCGAGATTTATATACAAAAACATCACTATACAAGAACACAACTTTAGTACATAGTTGGAAAGAAAAAGAACACATTTGTTGAATGCTTAACTATGTAACTATGTGCTAGGATTTTTCACAGTCACTTCATTTGACCCATGCATCAACCTTGGGATATATCTCTCGTTACTATTTTTATCAAGCCTCAGCTTAAATGACTTTTCCAAGTTCATAGCTTTCTAGTAGAGAAGCCCACAGCTGTCCCACTACAAATTCCAGGCCCTGTTCACTATGGTATGCACCATATTAAATCCATCTGAGTGGAGACCAAGGAAAACACCAAAATTCCTTGGGTAAAACTTGATAATTTAAGCTCATAGCTTTAGAAAGTACTCATCTCCCATGCTTTGGTTTTCTCAACCATAAAAAATGGAGCTTGCTAAGGATTGAATGTGTCCCCCCTCCCAAATTCATATGTTGGAACCTTAATCCTCACTGTGATAGTATTTGGATTTGGGGACTTTGGGAGGTAATTAGATCAGGAAGGTTGAGGCTTTGTGATAGGATTAGTGCCTTTATAAGAAGAAATGTGAGAGAACTTGCTTCCCCTCACTACTTTCCGCCATGTGAGGACACAGCAAGAAGACGGCCATTTACAAACTAAGAAGAGGGCCATCATCAGGAATTAAATAGGTTCTTGATCTTGAACCTGAAGCCTCCAGAACTGAGAGAAATAAATGTTTAATTAGGCCACTCAGTCTATGATGTTTTTGTTACAGAAGCCCAAACTGACTAAGACAGAACAAATATTGATACCTATGTTCTGGGATTGCTATGGGTATTAAAAGAGTTAATTTGTATGGAGTACTTGGAATAGCACCTGGTACAGAGAAATCTTATGTAAGTCACTGTTATAATATTATTACAGTTTTGTCAATGAACAGTGACTAAGTACATATACTTTGGCATCAGACAACCAGGGTAACCCTTTGTCCTTGTCAGGATTTACTTTCTTCACCTGTAAAATATGAGATCAAGAAATTTTACTGAAATCAGGAGACACAAACTGAAATGATTTCTGGGGTTCAACAGCACTAATACTATGTGCCAGGCACTAGATGTGGAATAAAGGATGTGGAACCCCCAACGGGGCAGATATCCCTGGTCTTACCAGGGAAATACAACTCTATTTTATTAACTTCATTTTTACAGATTTGGGAATGAAAGCACAAAGTAAAGTACTTTGCACAAAATCACAAGTAGAAGAGCTGAACTTGTACCCAAGCAGTCTGCCTTCAGAGGCCACATTCTTCATCTTTCCATTCTATTTCTCAGGCTTTGGGAAAATATATGAACCCTGGTTTAAGACACCAAGGATTGGTGAGGACTGCATCAAAACCTGGACCATTCATGCCCTACTTAAAGTTTTCAGGTTCAACATTTAAAAGAAAATACTGCAAGGAGATCCAACTAGTCCATTCTGAAGAAGACCAGCCCTGGGATTTCTTTGAAAGGAATGATGCTAAAGCTGAAACTCCAATACTTTGGCCACCTCATGCGAAGAGTTGACTCATTGGAAAAGACTCTGATGCTGGGAGGGATTGGGGGCAGGAGGAGAAGGGGACAACAGAGGATGAGATGGCTGGATGGCATCACTGACTCGATGGATGTGAGTCTGAGTGAACTCCAGGAGTTGGTGATGGACAGGGAGGCCTGGCATGCTGCGATTTATGGGGTCGCAAAGAGTCAGACACGACTCAGCGACCGAACTGAACTGAACTAGGTTGGTCAAACAAAACACATTTTGTTTCATAGGCCTAATTTCACCCAAGAGGCTACTAATAGACAAAGCCCATGTTAGTTTTTTTTTTTTTTTTCCCAGTTCTGACATTCTGTTACTTCCATAAGAATCTAAATCATATACAACTAACTCTTGTCTGCCTTCTCCTGTTTGAAGATGGAGTAATGTCAGAAAGATGGCCTTTTCAGAGATTTGGTATTTTAACCACCATGTGCTTCCCAGTCTCTCCCCATTATTTGAAATTTCCATTGTTCATTGAATACAGCAGAAAATAGGAGTGCAGTGTTTTGATTACTGGAGACACTGAAATCACTTGTTCATACTAGAAGTAGTCTACCTCTTTTTTTTCAGTTGCAATTCTGCTGCACTGGAAAAAGAAAACAAAAATAATGACTGTGCAGTTTTTTTAGAAGCAATTACTAGGAGAATATCAATAAATCCATTGGTGCCCCTGCTGTATCTTGGGTTTGAGGAGACCAGGAATATCTTCCCCATGGGGGTTCCACATCTTTTATTCTGGGAGAGATGAAAGCAAATTCTGTTCAGTCACTCGGCTGTGTCTGACTCTTTGTGACACCGTGGACTGCAGCACACCAGGCTTCCTTGTCCATCACCAACACCTGGAGCTTCCTCAAATTCATGTCCAGTGTGTCAGTGATGCCATCCAGCCATCTCATCCTCTGTCATCCCCTACTTCTCCTGCCTTCAATCTTTCCCAGCATCAGGGTCTTTTCCAATGACTCAGTTCTTCTCATCAGGTGGCCAAAGTATTGGAGTTTCAGCTTCAACATAAGTCCTTCCAATAAATATTCAGGATTGATTTCCTTTAGGATGGACTAGTTGGATCCCCTTGCAATCCAAGGGACTCTCAAGAGTCTTCTCCAACACCACAGTTCAAAAGCATCAGTTCTTCGGTGCTCATCTATCTTTATGGTCCAACTCTCAAATCCATACATGACTACTGGAAAAACAATAGCTTTGACTAGATGGACCTTTGTTGGCAAAGTAATGTCTCTGCTTTTTAATATGCTGCTAGGTTGGTCATAGCTTTTCTTCCAAGGAGTAAGTGTCTTTTAATTTCATGGCTGCAATCACCATCTGTAGTGATTTTGGAATCCAAGAAAATAAAGTCTTTCACTGTTTCCATTGTTTCCCCATCTATTTGAATGAAGTGATGGGACAGGATGCTATGATCTTTGTTTTTTAATGTTGAGTTATAAGCCAGCATTTTCACTCTCCTCTTTCACTTTCATCAAGAGGGTCTTTAGTTCCTCTTCACTTTCTGCCATTAGAGTGGTATCATCTGCATATCTAAGGCTGTTGGTATTTCTCCAGGCAATCTTGATTCCAGCTTGTGATTCCTCCAGCTCAGCATTTCACATGATATATTCTGCATACAAGTTAAATAAGCAGGGTTTTAATATACAGCCTTGATGTACTCCTTTCCCAATTTTGAACCAGTCCATTGTTCCATGCCCAGTTCTAACTGTTGCTTCTTGACCTGCATATAGATTTCTCAGGAGTCAGGTAAGGTGGTCTGGTATTCCAATCTCTTTAAGAATTTTCCACAGTTTGCTGTGATACACACGGTCAAAGGCTTTAGCGTAGTCAATGTAGCAGAAGTAGATGTATTTCTGGTATTTCCTTGCTTTCTCTATAATCCAATGGATGTTGGCAATTTCATCTCTGGTTCCTCTGCCTTTTCTAAATTCAGCCTGAACATCTGGAAGTTCTCAGTTCACATACTGTTGAAGCCTAGCTTAGAGAATTTTGAGCATTCCTTTGCTAGCATGTGAGATGAGTGCAACTGTGCAGTAGTTTGAACATTCTTTGGCATTGCCCTTCCTTGGGATTGGAATGAAAACTGACCTTTTCCAGTCCTCTGACCACTGCTGAGTTTTCCAAATTTGCTGGCACATTGAGTGCAGCACTTTAACAGCATAATCTTTCAGGATTTGAAATAGCTCAGCTGGAAAAGAAAGCATGGACTAAGCAAACCAAAAGTTAAAATTAGCTTGGTGATAAAGTGAAGCTGGCTTTAATGACCTCACTTACAAGACCTCAAAAATCATATCAGGCTGGAAATAAAGCTCTACAGTGACTAGACCTCTACCAGGAAATTGAAAGTCACAGGGATAAACTCAGAACTTCAGTTGCTTTTACAGACTGCGGCCAAATTCTCCCAGGGTTAGGGGATTAAAAAACTTGCCAGTGAATGACACCATAACTACAGAGTTAGGTAAACCCATTGTTTAGGCAGAATTCTAGGATAGCTCCAAGATTTCCCACCCCCATCATGTACATGCCCTACATAACTCCTGAGGGCTATGAATTTGATTACATTATCTGTTGAAAATGAGAAGGATTTGTGTTATTGCTAACTTAAAGATTGAAGATGCTAAGTAGCAAGGAAAGTGGGTGGACTTTAGGAGCTGAAAGCAGCTCATAGCTGACATTCAACTAAGAAATGAAGCCCTTAGTTTTATATTCAATATCCAGGCTTCAACAGTACATGAACCTAGAACTAGCAGATGTCCAAGCTGGATTTAGAAAAGGCACAGGAATCAGAGATCAAATTGTCAACATCTATTGAATCATTGAAAAAGCAAGAGAATTCCTGAAAAACATCTACTTCTGCTTCATTGACTATGCTAAAGTCTTTGACTGTGGATCACAACAAACTGTGGAAAGGGGATAGGAATACTAGACCACCTTACCTGCCTCCTGAGAAATCTGTATGCAGGTCAAGGAGCAACAGTTAGAACTGGACATGGAACATTGGACTGGTTCCAAACTGGGAAAAGAGTACATCAAGGCTGTATATTGTCACCCTGCTTATTTAACTTTTATACAGAGTACATCACGTGAAATGCTGGGCTGGGATGAAGGGAAACCAAATTCTATTAACAACAAGAATGAGCTGGGGTGGATTTTTTTTCCGCAGAGCCTCCAGATGAGTCACCATAGCTGTCACTTTGATTTTAGCCTTGGGATATTCTGGGCAGAGAACCCAGGTGTACTGTGCCCAGACTTCTAATCTAAAGAAGTTTGAACTAATGAATGATTGTGATTTAAAGCTTCTAAGTTTGTAGCAATTTGTTATATAATAATAGAAAACTAATACAGATTTTGATAACTGGAAGTGAGGTGCTGCTGTAAATACTAAAAAAATATGGAAGCAGTTTTGTAATCAAGCAATGGGTGAAGGCTAGAAGAATTTTGAGGAGTATGATAGAGAATGTCTTAATTGTTATGAATATACTATTATTAGAAACATGGACACTAAAAACATTACCAGTGAAGGGGCTTAAGAGACACGAACTTACAGCTATAAAATTAGCAAGTCATGAGTATGTAATATACAGAATAGAAAATATAGTCAATAACATTGTAATATCTTTAAATGCTAACAGATAGCTACTAGAATTATCATGATAATCATCTTATAGGTATATAAATGTTGGTAACTATATTGTATACCTGAAACTAATAGAACACTGTGTGTAAATTAATTGTACTTCAATTAAAAAAAGGTTTTCTCAGTCTGGTAGCAGAAGAGGAATTTAAGAGAGAAAGTTAAGAATGAGAAGAATTTATCTTGTCTTGGCCTGTCTGAAGGTAGACAAGGCCACATGGAAGATCTAAAAGATTGGACCTAGGACCTTGTTGCTAGGAGCAAGGAACTGATTTTTATCAGCAAGATTTGCTTAAATATGGATTGTTCTCTAGACTCTCCAGTTGGAAACTCAGCAAAGACTTTGATGTTAGCTTTGTGATACCCTGAGCAGAAAACCCAGTCATATTGTGCTTGACTTCTGACATAGAATTGAGAAATGTAAAATGAACATTAAGTCTCTAAGTTTGTGGCAATTTATTATGCAGCAATAGAAAATTCTGAATGAGATGGGAATACCAGACCACCTGACCTGCCTCGTGAGAAACCTATATGCAGGTCAGGAAGCAACAGTTAGAACTGGACATGGAACAACAGACTGGTTCCAAATAGGAAAAGGAGTACGTCAAGGCTGTATCTTGTCACCCTGCTTATTTAACTTATATGCAGAGTACATCATGAGAAACACTGGGCTGGAAGAAGCACAAGCTGAATCAAGATTGCCAGGAGAAATATCAATAACCTCAGATATGCAGATGACACCACCCTTATGGCAGAAAGTGAAGAGGAACTAAAAAGCCTCTTGATGAAAGTGAAAAGAGGAGAGTGAAAAAGTTGGCTTAAAGCTCAACATTCAGAAAACTAAGATCATGGCATCTGGTCCCATCACTTCATGGGAAAAAAATGGGGAAACAATGGAAACAGTGTCAGACTTTATTTTTGGGGGGCTCCAAAATCACTGCAGTTGGTAATTGCAGCCATGAAATTAAAAGATGCTTACTCCTTGGAAGGAAAGTTATGACCAACCTAGACAGCATATTCAAAAGCAGAGACATTTCTTTGCCAACAAAGGTCCATCTAGTCAAGGCTAATGTTTTTCCAGTGGTCATGTATGGGTGTGAGAGTTGGACTGTGAAGAAATCTGAGCGCTGAAGAACTGATGCTTTTGAACTGTGGTGTTGGAGAAGACTCCTGAGAGTTCCTTGGACTGCAAGGAGATCCAACCAGTTCATTTTAAAAGAGATCAATCCTGGGTGTTCTTTGGAAGGACTGATGCTAAAGCTGAAACTTCAATACTTTGGCCACCTCATGCGAAGAGTTGACTCATTGGAAAAGACTCTGATGCTGGGAGGGATTGGGGACAGGACGAGAAGGGGATGACAGAGGATGAGATGGCTGGATGGCATCACCGACTTGATGGACATGAGTTTGGGTGAACTCTGGGAGTTGGTGATGGACAGGGAGGCCTGGTGTGCTGTGATTTATGGGGTCACAAAGAGTCAGACACGACCGAGTGACTGAACTGAACTGAATAGAAAATTAATATACCAACAAATCAATAAGACCTTGGCTTGTCCTAGTGTTGAAGTTAATATGATCAAATACAGTAGACCTTATGGAGGTCTTGGGAGCCTCTCAGGCTGTCTCCAAGGAAAGAAAATGTGAAAGTCCTTAAGGAATTGCTTCCACAGCTCTCAATGATTAGCATTTGCATGAGAAGTGGCCTGTGGAACTGGACAAAATTGACCTTACATACCCTGATCATATGCTCTATAGACAAAGTAGGGGAGAGAAAATACACTTATTGAGTGTCTACTATGTGCCAAGAGAAGGATGATAAAGACCCCAAGGTTAAGTAAGAAGCCCTCTTGTGGCATCTTAACATTTGCTGACAGGAGCCTGGATCCTTGCTTGAGACTGTGCCTGGAGACTCTCAGTTTTCTTTGCCCTTATACATCCCAGTCAGGGCATGGCATCACTGACTCAATGGACATGAGTTTGAGAAAGCTCTGGGAGATGGTGAAGGACAGAGAAGCCTGGCATGCTGCAGTCCATGGGGTCGCAAAGAGTCAGACATGATTGACAGACTGAAAAACTACATCCCAATTCCTTATCCTTGCATTCCAGCTCCTTTATAAAACAGTCCCACATTACCTTTCATCTATATCTCCCACTCTTACCCAGACAAGATTTCTTCTTCAGCTAGACTGGTCACTCTCAGATTTTGCTCATTCCTGCCTCCACACATTCAGCTATGCTATTCTCCCCTTTTGATATGCCCTCTCAATTGTCTTTTGTTTATTCAAACCTGGCCACTGTTTCAGGCTCAGATGAATCTTTCTGTTCTTCAGTTCAGTTATTCAGTTGTGTCTGACTCTTTGTGACCCCATGGACTGCAACACACCAGGCCTCCCTGTCTATCACCAATTCCCAGAGTTTACTCAAACTCATGTCCATTGAGTCAGTGATGCCATCCAACCATCTCATCCTCTGTCATCCCCTTCTACACCTTCAATCTTTCCAAGCATCGGGTCCTTTCAAATGAGTCAGTTCTTCACATCAGGTGGCCAAAGTATTGGAGTTTCGGCTTCAGCATCAGTCTTTCCAATGAATATTCAGGACTGATTTCCTTTAGGATGGACTCGTTGGATCTTCTGTCCTTTGGAAGTCTCTTCAACCTCTTTTGGATCTCACTGAACTTCTCTACTGGTAGAAGGAGATAGATCTTATTTTACTGCTTACAGGACCCAAAAGCATTAGAAGAGTAAACATGACTAAAACCACTGCTCAAGGAATTTAACACAGTGGGGTCTAATAGGCATGGAAGCAGTTTCATTAAGAAATGTCAGACCCCAAATAGACAAAGCAATCTTGAGAAAATACAACGCAAGAGGCATCACACTCACTAATTTCCAACTACATTACAAAGGTAATTAATAAAAATAGTATGGTATGGGGAAAAAAACAGAGACATAGCTCAATGCAACACAGAAGAGAATCGAGAAATAAACTCATGTATAAAAAGTCAATTAATTTTCAACAAAAATAACCAAGAATATACACTGGAGAAAGGACAATCACTTCAATAAATGGTGTTGGGAAAACTGAAAAGCCACATGCAAATGAATGAAACTGGACACCTATCTTATACCATACACAAATATTAACTCAAAATGAATTAAAGGCAGGGGCAAAATTGCAGAAGAGTAGATCGACATGAAGCACATCTTTCTCCATTGATGCATCAATAATATTTCCACAGATACAAAAGTTCTTTCTCACAGAACATTCACAGAATACTAGCAGAAATCCCTAACCACCAAAAAAAAAAAAAAAATATAGGGATCGATGCTTAACAAGGTAGGGAAAAAAACAAAGAAGGGAGAAGGAAGAGGAGAGCAAGCAGGACCAGACCAGCACCCATGGGAGAGATCCCTGCATCCAGGGAAATTGGTTAGGACAGAGGGGATGCATTTGATGCTGTCAGAGGGTAAAGCAGCTGATCTGTGACAATCTGAAAGAGTAAGAACAACACAGACAATCTGCCACGGCCCCCACACACCAGATAGGGCTGTATGGCCACTGGTGCACGTGGGGACTGGGAGCTAGAGCATAGGGACTGGAGAGCAATTCTGGTGCTAGGACTGTGGTTGGCTGCAGGGAGATGGCCTGAGGGAACAATAGGGGGGAAATCCACAGCACGGAATGCCTTTGGAGGAAAACCAGACAGCCATGGAAGCAGGGAGATTCACTGCTGAGTAATGTGCAGAGTCTCTCTCTTGCCACACACCAGTGATGACAGACGAGCAAGAGAGAATGATGCCAGATAGGGCAGCCCTTTGAGCACCTGATGCACCAAGCAATAGTGAAGGACCTACATGCCTCTTTGAGCACCATCTGCTAGAGGCTAGAAAAAACTTCTAATGCAGTCATATCTCCTGTGCCCAGGGCCACCAGCTTCCCTGAACACCTGGTGCCACTTGGGTCCCCCAAATCCAAGCAGCCACACCACCTCCACTCATGGTCCTCACTTGGGTCCCCTCTTCCCCCCAAGTCATAAAGGGCAGCCTCAGGAGCAGACCTCTGTGAATGCCCCACACACAGAGGTGGAGATAAACCACAATTGAGCTTGAGGGGTGGAGCAACTAAGAAGAAGGGTCAAAAACATTTCCATCAGCTTCAAAAGTGGCAGATTAAATCCAAACAATCAACTAGGCAGACTTTGTCCACCTATGGACTATATGAAAGGACCATGAGTGTTCCTACACACACACACACACACACACACACACACCTCTAGATATGGCAGCTATTGACATTGAAGGCAAGCACACATTGGAGTAGGGGCATATTAGAGTCTGAGCTATCCCCACATCAATCCCAGATACCAACCCACACCAGCATTGGAGGGCTTCCTAAGGAGGCAGTGGTGGGCTGTGGCTCACAGCAGGGGCAAAGAGGCTGACAGCTGAGACACTAAGAAAACATTTATTATCATTTCTATGTTTCAATTTATTCTGTTTTTAGTTCTACTTTGTGTTTTTTCCTTCTTCTTCTTTTTTTTTTTTTTTTCTGTTGTGGCTGTTGTTTTCGTTATTCCTATATTTAGGCTATTGGGCTTCCCAGGTGGTGCTAGTGGTAAAGAACCCACCTGTCAATGCAGGAGATGCAAGAGACATAGGTTCAACACCTGGAGGAGAAGATCCCCTGGAGGAGAGCATGGCAACTCACTTCAGTATTCTTACCTGGTGAATCCCATGGAGAGAGGAGCCTGGTGGGCTACAGTTCATAGGGTCACAGAGTCAGACATGATTGAAGCAACTTAGCACACACAGCACACATTTAGTCTTTTGGGATGTTTTCAAATCATTGCTTTTATTTAATCTTTTAATTAATTTATTTACATGGAGGATAATTACTTTACAATATTGCAGTGGTTTTTGCCATTTATCAACATGAATTGGCCACGGGTAAACACGTGTCCCTCCAACCTGAATCCCCCCTCCCATCTCCCTCCCCACTCCATCTTTCTGGGCTGTCTCAGCACCAGCTTTGGGTGTCCTGCTTCATGCACTGAACTTTCACTGGTCATCTATTTTACATATGGCAATGTACATGTTTCAATACTATTCTCTCACATTGACACACCCTCACCTTCTCCCACTGAGTCCAAAAGTCTGTTCTCTACATCTACACCTCCCTTGCTTCCCCACATGGAGGATTGTCATTTCATCTTTCTAAATTCCATATATAAGCATTAATATACAGTATTTCTCTTTCTCTTTCTGACTTACTTCACTCTGTATAATAGGCTCCAGTTTCATCTGCTTCATTAGAACTGATTTAAATGCATTCATTTTTTATAACTGAGTAATATTCAGTATATATTCACAATACACATTGTGTGTATGTACCACAACTTCCCTATCCATTCACCTGCCAGTGGACATCTAGGTTGCTTCTATGTCCTAGCTATTGTAAATAGTGCTGCAATGAACATTGGGGTACATGTGTCTCTTTCAATTCTGGTTTCCTTGGGGTATATGTCTAGCAGTGGGATTGTTGGGTCGTATGGCAGTTCTATCCCCAGTTTTTAAGGAATCTCCACACTGTTCTCAACAGTGACTGCCCCAATTTTCATCCCCACCAATAGTGTAAGAGGGTTCCCTATTCTCCACAACCTCTCCAGCACTTACTGTTTGTAGACACTTGATTATGGCCATTCTGACTGCCGTGAGATGATACCTCATAGTTTTGATTTGCATTTCTCTAATAATGAGTGATGTTGAGCATCTTTTCATATGTTAATTAGCCATCTCTATGTCTTCTCTGGAGAAATGTCTGTGTAGGTCTTTTACACACTTTTTGATTGGGTTGTTCATTTTTCTGGTATTGAGCTACATAAGCTGCTTGTATATTTTGGAGATTAATTCTTTGTCAGTCGTTTCATTTCCTATTATTTTCTCCCATAATGAAGGCTGTCTTTTGACCTTGTCTATAGTTTCCTTCATGTGCAAAGGCTTTTAAGTTTAATCAGGTCCCATTTGTCTATTTTTGTTTTGTTTCCATTATTCTGGGATGTGTGTTATAGAGGATCTTGCTGTGATTTATGTTGGAGAGTGTTCTGCCTATGTTTTCCACTAAGAGTTTTGTAGTTTCTGGTCTTAAATTTAGGTCTTTTTTGAATTTGTGTGTGTGTGTGTGTGTGTGGTGTTATAAAGTGTTCTAGTTCCATTCTTTTACATGTAGTTGACCAGTTTTCCCAGCACCACTTGTTGAAGAGACTGTCTTTTCTCCACTGCATATAGTTTTGCCTTCTTTGCCAAAGATAAGGTGTCCATAGGTATGTGGACTTATCTCTGGGCTTTCTATTTTCTTCTGTTGATCTATATTTATGTCTTTGTACCAGTACCATGCTCTTTTGATGACTATAGCTTTGTAGTACATTCTTAAGTCAGGAAGGTTGATTCCTCCAGTCCCATTCTTCTTTTCAAGATTACTTTGGCTATTCGAGGTCTTTTGTGTTTCCATACAAATTTTGAAATTATTGGTTTTAGTTCTGTGAAACATACCATTGGTAGTTTGATAGTGATTGCATTGAATCTATACATTGCTTTGGGTAGTATACTCATTTCCACTATATTGATTCTTCCAGTTCAAGAACATGGTATATTTCTCCATCTATTTGTGTCATTTTTTATTTCTTTCATCAGTGTTTTACAGTTGTCTATATATAGGTCTTTTGTTTCTTTAGGCAAATTTATACCTAAGTATTTTATTCTTTTTGTTGCAGTGGTGACTGGGATTGTTTTCTTAATTTGTCTTTCTGATTCTTCATTGTTAGTGTATAGGATGCAAGGGATTTCAGTGTATTCATTTTGTATCATGAAAATTTACTACATTCATTTATTAGCTCTAGTAGTTTTCTGGTGGTATCTTTATGATTTTCTATGTAGAGGATCATGTCATCTGCAAATAGTGAGAGTTTTACTTCTTTTCTTCCAATCTCGATTATTTTTCTTTCTTTTTCTTCACTGATTGCTGTGGCTAGGACTTCCAAAACTATGTTGAATAACAGTGGTGACAGTGGGCATCCTTGTCTTGTTCCTGACTTTAGAGGAAATGCTTTCAATTTTTACCAATGAGGATGAGGTGTGCTGTGGGTTTGCCATATATGACCTTTATTATGGTGAGGTATGTTCTTTCTATGCCTGCTTTCTGGAGAGTTTTTACCATAAATGGGTATTGAATTTTGTCAAAGGCTTTCTCTCCATCTATTGAGATAATCATATGGTTTTTATTTTTCAATTTGTTAATATGATATATCACATTGTTTGATTCATGAATATTAAAGAATCCTTGCATCCCTGGAATAAAGCCCACTTAATCATTTTGTATGCTCTTTTTAATATGTTGTTTGATTCTGTTTGTCAGAATTTTGTTGAGAATTTTTACATCTATGTTCAACAATGATATTGGCCTGTATTTTTCTTTTTTGTGGGTGGCACTTTTGTCTGGTTTTGGTGTCAGGATGATTTTGGCCTCCTACAATGAATTTGGGAGTTTTCCTTCCTGTGAATTTTCTGGAAGAGTTTGAGTAGGATAGGTGTTTGCTCTTCTCTTCTACTTTGATTATTTGGTACTCTGTGGGGTTTTTTTTCCCATATTTTGGCTTTTATTTATCTTTTTTGGTAGGTGTTTTTTCCTGTTATTTTTCTTTTATATATATATATATATATATATATATATATATATATATCTTTTTAGTACACATCTATTTAACTTTACTTTTCTTGTATTCACTTTTTTTTTTTTTTTTTGGTTTTCTGTTTTTTTATTTCTTAGCACTCTGCTTTTGTTTTGATTCCTGTTATGTGTTTTAGTTGGTTTTATTTTTAATTGATTGATTTCATTTTTGGTTTGTTTCGTTCACTGGGTTACTCCATTGTACTTTGCTTTCTTTGGTATGTTTTGGTTTCATTCATCTTTGTGTGTGTGTGTATGACCCTTTGTTTTGTTTTTGTTTGTTTGCTTTTGCTTTTCTCATTTGTCTGGGTTTCATTTTGGGGGTTTTGACAGTTTTGTTTTTTTAAATCCCCTTCAAATCCATGACAAATGGCTTGGGGCTTCTTGGTTTCCCCAATCAGAAGCCCATCCTGAGCCTCTGGGGCAGGAACACAGAATCCGGGACATTAACTTCCAGAAAACTCCGACCCCAGGGAGAACTATCATGAAGATCTGCACTGGAATTCAAGACCTGGCTCCACCCAACTGCCTGCAGCACCAAGTACTGGATGCCTCACCCAGACAAAGGGAATACAGGAACACAAACCCAATCATCAACAGACAGGCTGCCCACAGACACCCTAAAAAACATCATCTCACATGGCCCTGCACATCAGAGGGAAACACTCACCTCCAACCAGAATGCAGGCAAAATCCCTCCTAACACAAAACATACACAAGAAACAACCTCACCAATCAGGGGCAGAGATAAGAATCAAGAAGGAATACAACCCTATAGCCTGGGGAGAGGAGACCTCAAACACAATAAATCAGAGAAAATGAAAGGGCAGAGAAATATCAGGCAGATGAAGGAACAAGGTAAAAACACACAAGACCAAATTAACAAAGAGGAGATAAGCAAAGTACACAAAAAGAATTCAGAGTAATGATAGAAAAGATGATCCAAAATCTCAAAAATACAATGGAAGACATGAAATAATCATTTAATACATTTAACAAGGACCTAGAAGAAATTAAGTATAAACAAACAGTGATGAACAATACAATTTCTGAAACTAAAAATACTCTAGAAGGAATCAGTAGCAGAATAACTGAGCAGTAGAATAAATAAATGAGCTGGAAGACAGAATGTTGGAAATAACTGCTGAAGAGCAGAATAAAGTAAAAAAAAATGAAAAGAACTGAGGAGCAACTCAGAGACCTCTGGGACAATATTAAACATGGCAACATTGGAATTGTACAAGTACCAGAGAAGAAGAGAAAAGGTTTGAGAAAACATATGAAGAGATTATAGTCAAAACTTCCCTAAAATGAGAAATAAAATAGTCAATCAAGTCCAAGAAGGGCAGAGAGCCCATACAGAATAAACACAAAGAGAAACATGCTGATTCACATATTAATCAAATCAACAAAAATTAAATACAACGAAAAAATATTAAAAATAGCAAGGGAAAAACAAAAAGTAACATACAAGGGAATCCCCATAGGGTTAACAACTGATCTTTCAGCAGAAATTCTGCAGGCCAGAAAAGAGTGGCAGTATATAGTCAGAGTAGTGATAGTGAAAATTTACAATTAAGATTACCCCACCCAGAAAGGATCTCATTCTAAATCACTGGAGAAATCAAAAGCTTTCCAGACAAGCAAAAGTTAAGATAATTCAACACCACTAAATCAGCTTGGGATTGGGGGCAGGAGGAGAAGGGGACGACAGAGGATGAGATGGCTGGATGGCATCATTAACTCGATGGAAGTGAGTCTGAGTGAACTCTGGGAGTTGGTGATGGACAGGGAGGCCTGGTGTGCTGCGATTCATGGGGTCACAAAGAGTCGGACATGACTGAGTGGCTGAACTGAACTGAATTGAACTGAAATCAGCTTTACAGTAAATGCTAAAGGGGCTTATCTAGAGATGAAACACAAGAGAAGGAAAAGACCTACAAAAACAAACTCAAAACATTAAGAAAATGACAATTTGGAATTTATATCAATAATTACTTTAAATGTAAATGGATTAAATTCTTCTACTGAAGGACACAGACTAGCTGAACAGATTTTTTTTAAAAAAATGTATATATGCTGCCTACCACAGACCCACTTCAGACATAGGGAGACATACAGAGTAAATGTGCAAGAATGGAAAGATAATTTCTAGGCAAATGGAAATCAACAGAAATCCAGAGTGGTAACTCTCCTATCAGACAAAATAGACTTTAAAGATTATATTGTAAGAGACAATAAAGGATACTATATAATGATCAAGGGATGAATTCAAGAAGAAGACATAACAACTGTAAATTATTATGAACCTAACATAGAAGTACTTCAATACATAAAGCAAGCACTAACAGACATAACAGGGGAGACTGACAGTAACAATAGGGGGACAGTAATAATAGTAGGGGACTGTAACATCCCACTTATACCAGATTATCCAGACAGAAAATTAATAAGTAAACACAAGCCTTAAATGACATCTTAAACCAAATGGACCTAAATGATATCTATAGGAACTTCCATCCAAAAGAGCAGAATACAAGTTTTTCTCAGTGTACATGGAACATTCTCTAAAATAGATCATATTTGGGGTCACAAATCAAGCCTTGGTAAATTTAAGAAAATTGTATTCATATCAAGCATCTTTTCTGACCACAGTGCTAAGAGATTAGATATAATTTGCAGGAACAAAACTGTAAAAATCATAAATATATGGTGACTAAACAATACACTTCTATATAACCAAGAATTCACTAATAAAACAAAGAGGAAATTAAAAATACTTAGAAAAAAAATGACAATGAAAATACAGTGACCTCAAACCCATGGGATTTGGAAAAAGTGGTTTTAACAAACAATTTATAGCAATACAATCCTACTTTACAAAATGAGAAGAACATCAAATACACAACTTAAACTTACACTTAAAGGAAGTAGAAAAAGAACCAAAAAAAAAAAAAAAATCCAAAAGTTAGTAAAAAGAAAGAAAGAAAGATCAGAGCACAAATAAATGAAAAAGAAATAAAACAATAACAAAGATCAATAAAACTAAAAGCTGGTTCTTTAAGAAGTTTAAAAAAAATTGAGAAATCATTAGCCACTCATCAAGAACAAAGGAGAGAAGACTAAAATGAGTACATTTAGAAGTGAAAAAGAAGTTACAGGAAAAAAGTGCAGAAATACAAAGGATCAAAAGAGACTCCTACAAGCAACCAAATGCAATAAAATGGAGAACCTGGAAGATAGGGACAAATTCCTAGAAAATTACAACCTACCAAGACTGAACCAAAAAGAAATAGAAATTATGTACAGAATTAACACAAGCACTGGAATAGAAACTGTGATCAAAAATCTTCCAAAAACAACAACAAAAAAGCCAAGGGCCAGATGGCTTCACAGGATAATTCTATCAAACATTTAGTGGAGAGTTAATACCTACCCTTCTCAAAACCTTCCAAAAATCACAGAGGGAGGAAAACTCCCAAACTCATTACACAAGGCCACCTGATACCAAAATCCAGACTAAGATATCACCCCAAAAAGAGAAAATTACAAGCTGATATCACTGATGAACATTAGTGCAAAAATCTCCCATAGAATACTAGCAAAGAGACTCCAACAACACATTAAAGGGATCATACACCATGATCAACTGGGGTTTATTCGAGGGATGTAAGGATTCTACAAATACAAATCAATCAATCTGATACACCATATTAGCATAGTGAAAGATGAACACTATATGATCATCTCAATAGATGCTGAAAAAGCTTCTGACAAAACTCAACAATATTTATGAAAAGCACCCTCCAGAAAACAGACATAGAAGTAACCTACATCAACATAAAAAGGCTATATATGACAAAACCACAGCAAACACTATCCTCCATGTTAAAAAACCAAAAGTATTCCCTCTAAGATCTAAAACAATACAAGGGTGCCCACTCTCACCCCTATTATTTAACATGGTTTTGGAAGTAAGGAAATAAAAGGAATCCAGATTGGAAAAGAATAAATAAAACTCTCACTGTTTGTGGATGGCATGTTATTTACTATACACAGAAAACCCTCAAGATGCCACCAGAAAATTACTAGAACTAATGAATAAATTTATTAAACTTGCAGGATACAAAATTTATACACAGAAATCCCTCACATTCCTATACACTAACAATGAAAAGTCAGAAAGAGAAATTAAGGAAACAATCCCATCACCATTGCAACACAAATAATAAAATATCTAGGAATAAACTTATGTAAGGAGACAAAACACTTATATGCATAAAATTATAAGACATTGATGAAAGACATCAAAGATGACACAAAGAGACGGAGAGATATACCACGTTCTTGGATTGGAAGAATTAACATCATGAAAGTGATCATGCTAGCCCAAGCAGTCTACAGATTCAATGCAATCCCTATCAAATTCTGATGGGACTTTTCACAGAACTAGAATTTTTTTTTTTTTTTTTTTTTACAACTTGTATGGAAACACAAAAGACCCTGAACAGTAAAACCTATCTTGAGAAAGAAAAATGGAGTGGGAGGAATCAACCTTCCTGACTTCAGACTATATTACAAAGCAACAGTCAGCAAGACAGAATGGTAGTGACACAAAAATAGAAATATAGAACAAAAATAGAAATGGAACAAGACAGAAATCTTAGAGATAAACCCATGCACCTATGGGCACCTTATCTTTGACAAAGGAGGCAAGACTATGCAATGGAGAAAAGACAGCCTCTCCAATAAGTGGTGCTGGGAAACTGGACAGCTTCATACAAAAGAATGACATCAGAATAGTTACTAGCACCATACATAAAAATAAATGGATTAAAGATATACCTAAATGTAAAGCCAGAAACTAGAAAACTCAGATGAAAAGAGGCACACATTGACAAAAATTTCAGCAAGATCCAAGTTTGATACATGATACTGGTTGCTTGGGGCTGGTGAACTGGGACAACCCAGAGGGATGGTATGGGGAAGGAGGAGGGAGGGGGGTTTGGAATGGGGAACACGTGTATACCTGTGGCAGATTCATGTTGATGTATGGCAAAACCAATGCAATATTGTAAAGTAACTAACCTCCAATTAAAATAAATAAATTTATGTTAAAAAAAAGATCCTCTTTGACCCACCTCCTAGAATAATGAAAGTAAAAACAAAAATAAACAAATGGGACCCAATTAAACTTAAAAGCTTTAGCACAGCAAAGGAAACTATACATAAGATGAAAAGAATTGCAAATGAAGCAACTGACAAAGGCTTAATCTCCAAAATTTACAAGCATCTCATGCAGCACAATATCAGAAAAATCAAACCACTCATTCAAATTGGGTGGAAGACCTAAACAGACATTTCTCCAGAGAAGACATCCAATTGGCCAACAAACAAGTGAAAAGGTATTCAAAATTGCTCATTATTAGAAAAAGAAAATCAAAACTACAAAGAGGTAGTTCAGAATGGCCCTCATGAAGAAACCTACAAACAAGGAATGCTGGAGAGGATGTAGAGAAAAGGGAACCCTCTTGCACTGTTAGTGGGAATGTAAATTGATACAGCCATTATGGAGAACAGTATGGAGATTCCTTAGAAAGCTAGGAATAAGACTACCATATGTCCCAGAAATCCCACTACTATGCATGTGTGTGTGTGCATGCTCAGGCACGTTGGACTCCTTGTGACCACATGGACTATAGCCCACCAAGCTCAGTTGTTATATATACTGGGAAAACCATAATTCCAAAAGACATTTGTATCCAGTGTTAATTGTAGAACAATTTACAATAGTTATGACATGGAACCAGTCTAGATGTCCATCAACAGATGAACGGATAAAGAAGCTGTGGTACATATATACAATGGAATATTACTCAGATACAAAAAGGAATGGGCTTAAGTCAATTGAACAGAGGTAGATGAACCTAAAGCCTGTTATACAGAATAAAGTCAGAAAGATAAAAACAGATATAAAAAATTAATGCATATCTATGGAATCTAAAAAATGGTACTGATGAGCATGTTTGCAGGGCAGAAATAGAGATGCCTACATAGAGAAAAGACATGTGAACACAGTGGGTTAAGGAGAGAGTGAGATGAACTGAGCAAGTAGGATTGAAATATATACATTTCCATTTGTAAAACAGCTAGTTGGAAGTTGTATGACACAGGGATTTCATCCTGGTGCTCTGTGATGACCTAAAGGAGTGGGATGGGGCTGTGGGAGGAGGTTCAAGAGGGAGGAGATATATGTATACTTATGACTGATTAATGATTTTGTGTAGTAGAAACAAATACAATATTGCAAAGCAGTTATCCACCAATTTTTTAAAAATCACCAATCATAATGTGAGTTAAATAAAGACACTTTCAGCATGCATGGATGCATATATTCTTGTTCTATGCACTTTTTCCTGTGGTGACTCTTGGCAGGGAGGTATGATCAGAAGGCAGACAGAATGAAAACCACAATCACAGAAAACTAACCAACTGATCACATGGAGCACAGCCTTGTCTAACTCAATGAAACCATGAGCCATGCCATGGAGAATCATCCAAGACAGATGGGTCATGGTGGAAAGTTCTGACAAAATGTGGTCCACTGGAGACAAGAATGGAAAACCACTTCAGTATTCTTGCCTTGAGAACCCCATGAACAGTATGAAAAGGCAAAAAGATAGGACACTGAAAAATGAACTCCCCAAGTCGGTGGGTGACCAATATGCTACTGGAGATCAGTGGAGAAATAACTCCAGAGAGAATGAAGAGATAGACCCAAAGTGAAAACAATGCCCAGTCGTGAATGTGACTAGTGAAAGAAGTAAAGTCCAAGGTTGTGAAGAACAATATTGCATAGGAACCTGGAATCTTAAGTCCATGAATCAAGGTAAATGAAACTGATCAAATAGGAGATGGCAAGAGTGAACATCGACATTTTAGGAATCAGTGAACTAAAATGGACTGGAATGGGTGAATTCAACTCAGATGACCATTATATCTACTACTGTGGGCAGAAATCCCTTAGAAGAAATGGAGTAGTCCTCATAGTCAACAAGAGTCTGAAATGCAGCAGTGTGGTAAAATCTCAAAATGGCAGAATGATCTCTGTTAATTTCCAAGGCAAACCATTCAATATCACAGCAATCCAAGTCTATGCCCCAATCACTAATGATGAAGGAGTTGAAGTTGAGCTGTTCTATAATGACCTACAAGACCTTCTAGAATTAACACAAAACGAGATGCACTTTTCATCACAGGGGACTGGAATGCAAAAGTAGGAAGTCAAGAGATACCTGGAGTAACAGGCAAATTTGGCCTTGGAGTACAGAATTAAGCCAGGCAAAGGCTAACAAAGTTTTGCCAAGAGAATGCACTGGTCATAAAAAAATACCCTCTTCCAACAACACAGGAGATGACTCTACACATGGCATAACCAGCTGGTCAATACTGAAATCTGATTGATTGTATTCTTTTCAGCCGAAGTTCGAGAAGCTCTATACAGTCAGCAAAAACAAGACTGGGAGATGACTATGGCTCAAATCATGAACTCCTTATTGCAAAACTCATATTTAAATGGAAGAAAGTAGGGAAATCCACTAGGTCATTCATATATGACCTAAATCAAATCCCTTATGATTATACAGTGGAAGTGACAAACAGATTCAAAGGATTAGATCTGACAGACGAGTGTCTGAAGAACTGTAGACAGAGGTTCGTGACATCATACAGGAAGCAGTGATTAAGACTATCCCCAAGGAAAAGAAATGCAAAAATGCAAAATGGTTGTCCTAGGAGGCCTTACAAATAGCTGAGAAAAGAAGAGAAGCTAAAAGCAAAGGAGAAAAGGAAAGATATAACCATCTGAATGTAGAGTTCCAAAGAATAGCAAAGAGAGTTAAGAAAGCCTTCCTCAGTGATCAACTCAAAGAATTAGAGGAAAACGATAGAAATGGAAAGACCAGAGACCTCTTCAAGATAATTAGAGACAACAAGGGAATTTCATGCAAAGATGGGCACAATAAAGGACAAAAACCATATGGACCTAACAGAAGCAGAAGATATTAAGAAAAGGTGGCAAGAATATACAGAAGAACTAAACAGAAAGGATCTTAATGACACAGACAACCACAATGGTGTGATTACTTAACTAGAGCCAGACATCTTGGAATGTAAAGTTAAGTGGGACTTAGGAAGCATCACTACAAGCAAAGCTAGTGGAGGTGATGGAATTTCCAGCTGATCCATTTCAAGTCCTAAAAAATAATGCTGTGAAGGTGCTGTATTCAATATAACAGCAAATTTAGCAAACTCAGCAGTGGCCACAGAACTGCAAAAGGTCAGTTTTCATGTCAATTCTAAAGAAAGGCAATGACAAAGAATTTTCATATTACTGCAAAATTGTATACATCTCACATGCTAGCAAAGTAGTGCTCAAAATTCTCCAAGAGAGGCTTTAACAGTACATGAGCCAAGAATTTCCAGTTGTTCAAGCTGGATTTAGAAAAGGCAGAGGAATCAGAGATCAAATTGCCAACATCTGTTGGATCATAGAAGAAGCAAGACAATTCCAGAAAAACATCTATTTCTCCTTTATTGGCTATGCCAAAGCCTTTGACTGTGTGGATCACAACAAACTAGCAAATTCTTCAAGAGATGGGAATATCATTCCACCTTATCTGCCTCCTGAGAAATCTGTATGCAGGTCAAGAAGCAACAGTTAGAAATGGACAAGGAAGAGTGGACTGGTTTCAAGTTGGGTAAGGAGTACATCAAGACTGTATATTGTCACGCTGCGTATTTGATTTATATGCAGAGTACATCATGAGAAATACCAGGCTGGATGAAGCACAAGCTGGAATCAAGATTGCCAGGAGAAATATCAATAACCTCAGATATTCAGATGACACCACCCTTATGGCAGAAAGCGAAGAGGAACTAAAGAGCCTCTTGGTGAAAGTGAAAGAGGAGAGAGGAAAAGCTGGCTTAAAATTCAACATTCAAAAAACGAAGATCATGGCGTCAAGCCCCCTCACTTCATCGCAAATAGATGCGGAAACAACGGAAACAGTGAGAGACTTTATTTTCCTGGGTTCCAAAATCACTGAAGCTGGTGACTTCAGCCATGAAATTAAAAGAAGCTCCTTGGGAAAAAAAGTTATAACCAACCTAGACAAGATATTAAAAAGCAGAGACATTACTTTGCCAACATAGGTCCATCTAGTCAAAGCTATGGTTTTTCCAGCAGTCACGTATGGATGTGAGAGTTGGACCATAAAGCTGAGAACCGAAGAATTGATGCTTTTGAACTGTGGTGTTGGAGAAGACTCTTCAGAGTCCCTTGGACTGCAAGGAGATCCAGCCAGTCCATCCTAAAGAAATCAGTCTTGAATATTCATTGGAAGGACTGATGCTGAAGCTGAAACTTCAGTACTTTGGCAACCTGATGCAAAGAACTGACTCATTTGAAAAGACCCTGATGCTGGAAAAGATTGAAGGTGTAGAAGAAGGGGACAATAGAGGATGAGATGGTTGGATGGTATCACCAACTTGATGGACATGAATTTTAACAAGCTCTGGGAGTTGGTGATGAACAGGGAGGCCTGGTGTGCTGCAGTCCATGGGGTCACAAAGAGTCAGACACAACTGAGCAACTAAACTGAATTGATACACTCTTTCTAGAAAGCACTGAAGATTATGGTAGTGCTTATACCAAGAAGGAAAATCTTATGAGTTAGGATGCAGTGGATCCTATTTAGGATCATACACAAAGGAACTCTTAGGACTGTCGCCATGGTCCTCAGCCACTGGCCTAGAGTGCAACAGAAGAATATTGGGCTCAATTTTTTTCTATGTATATTAAAATGACTCTGATGAAACAGTTGAGTAAAATAAACATTTATTTAAGAATGTCTCTTCTAACAATATGCAAAACAATAATCAAATATAGCAAACAAAATTTTAGCAGAAATAAAATGCAATGAAGGTCAATACTTGACACTAAAGAAATAATTTATTTCTTCTTGTTAATGCAAATATTGTTAGCTGATTTACCTAAAATTAAGATTTATTATTACTTTTTAAGGATGAGTGTAATGTTGGAAAGTGGTGTAAAAGAGTAAATCCTCAATATCCTAAGAGGAAACAGAGAATGCAATGTGTATGGATGTTTTTTTCTTAGCACATACGGAGGGATTTTTCAAGAAAATAATTTAAAATAATTGTTTCTGTATAATATCATATGTGAAATGAATCACCAGTACAGGTTTGATGCATGATACAGGATGCTCAGGGCTGGTGCACTGGGATGACCCAGAGGGATGGTATGCGGAGGGAGGTGGGAGGGGGATTCAGGATGGGGAACACATGTACACCCGTGGTGGATTCATGTTGATGTATGGCAAAACCAATACAATATTGTAAAGTAACTAGCCTCCAATTAAAATAAAGAAATTTATATTAAAGATAAATAAAATAAAATAATCGTTTCTACAGAAATTGCACTGGGAGTGGGAAAAAGTAGGAAATTGAGTGTTTCTCTCACTTCAAGTATTTTTGGTTTCTACTTTACTTGTTAATATGTGTGCTTGTCTTTACTAAATATTTTAAATATATTTTAAAAATGAATTTAAAATGTGAATGCAAGACCTGAAACTGCAAAATTCCTAGAAAAAAACAGGTGGTAAGCTCTTTGACATCAGTCTTTGTGATTTTTTTTTTTTTTTTTTGGATTTAACATCAAAATAAAAGCAACAAAAGAAAAAGGAAGCAAATGCGATATCAAACTAAAATACCTCTGCATAACAAATGAAATCATCAAAAAAATGAAAAGGCAACATACCAAATGGGGGGAAATATTTGAAATTCATGTATCTGATGAGAGGTTAATATCCAAAATATATAATGAACTCATACCACTTAATAGCAAAAACAAACAAAATCCAATTATAAAATGGTCAGAGGATCTGAATAGATATTTTTCCAAAGAAGACATACAGATGGCAAACAGATACATGAAAATATTTTAATATCACTACTCATCAAGGAAGTGCAAATCAAATTCACAATGAGTTATCCTGTCACACCTGTTAAAATGGCTATTAACCAAAAAAACACAAGAAATAACAAGAGCTGACAAAGATGTAGAGAAAAATGAATACTTGTACATCATTGGTAGAAACATTAATTGGTGTGGGCCACGTGTAAAACAGTATGGAAGCTCCTCAAAAAATGAAAAACAGAATTACCTTATGATTCAGCAATTTCACTCCTGGATATATATCCAAAGAAAACTAAAAAGTAATTTGAAAAAAAAATATATGCACTCCAATGTTCATAACAAAATTATTTACAATACCCAAAAGATGGAAATAATCTAAGTATCCATCAACAGATTAATGGATGAAGATGTAAAATTTTGCCATGTGCAACAACATGGATGGAGTTGAAGGACATTGTGCCTAGTGAAATAAGTCAGACAGAGAAAGACAATATTGCATGAAATCACTTACATGTGGAATCTAAAATACAAAAAGAAAAAAAAAACTAGTTAATATAACAAAAAAAGAAACAGATGCACAGATAGAGAGAACAAACTAGTAGTTATCAGAAAGGAGAGGGAAAGGGAGGAGGGTCAAGATTGGGGTAGGGGATCAAGAGGTACAAAGTGCTATGAATGAAATAACCTACAAGGATATACTGCCTAGCACAGGGAATATAGCCAATATTTCATAATAACTATATTTTTAAAATTTTCATTGGAGTATAGTTTATTTGTAATGTGTAAGCTTCTGCTGTATAGGAAAGTGAATCAGGTATACATATACATATATTCACTCTTTTTCTGATTCTTTAACCATTCTTGTTATTACAGAGTATTGAGTTCCCTGTGCTATATAGTAGGTCTTTATTAGTTATTAATTTTATACATAGTAGTATGTATATATCAATCTCACTCTCCCAATTTGTCCCTTTCCCCTTTCCCCATTGCTTACCATAAATTTGTTTTCTATATCTCTGACTCAATTCCTGTTTTGTAAATAAATTTATTTGTACCATTTTTTTAGATTGTACATATAAGCAACATTATATGATATTTGCCTTTGTCTGACTTACTTCACTCAATATGACAATCCCTAGGTCCATCCATGTTACTGCAAATGGCATTATTAGCTTTTTGATGGCTGAGTAATATTCCATACCAGACCACCTGACCTGCCTCTTGAGAAATCTGTATGCAGGTCAGGAAGCAACAGTTAGACTGGACATGGAACAACAGACAGGTTCCAAATAGGAAAAGGAGTACGTCAAGGCTGTATATTGTCACCCTGCTTATTTAACTTCTATGCAGAGTACATCATGAGAAACACTGGACTGGAAGAAGCACAAGCTGGAATCAAGATTGCCAGGAGAAATATCAATAACCTCAGATATGCAGATGACACCACCCTTATGGCAGAAAGTGAAGAGGAACTCAAAAGCCTCTTAATGAACATGAAAGTGGAGAGTGAAAAAGTTGGCTTAAAGCTCAACATTCAGAAACGAAGATCATGGCATCTGGTCCCATCACTTCATGGCAAATAGATGGAGAAACAATGGAAACAGGGTCAGGCTTTATTTTTGGGGGGCTCCAAAATCACTGCAGATGGTGACTGCAGCCATGAAATTAAAAGACACTTACTCCTTGGAAGGAAAGTTATGACCAACCTAGATAGCATATTCAAAAGCAGAGACATTACTTTGCCAACAAAGGTTCGTCTAGTTAAGGCTATGGTTTTTCCAGTGGTCATGTATGGATGTGAGAGTTGGACTGTAAAGAAGGCTGAGCGCCGAAGAATTGATGCTTTTAAACTGTGGTGTTGGAGAAGACTCTTGAGAGTCCCTTGGACTGCAAGGAGATCCAACCAGTCCATTCTGAAGGAGATCAGCCCTGGGATTTCTTTGGAAGGAATGATGTTAAAGCTGAAACTCCAGTACTTTGGCCACCTCATGCGAAGAGTTGACTCGTTGGAAAAGACTCTGATGCTGGGAGGGATTGGGGGCAGGAGGAGAAGGGGACAACAGAGGATGAGATGACTGGATGGCATCACTGACTCGATGGACATGAGTCTGAGTGAACTCCTGGAGTTGGTGATGGACAAGGAGGCCTGGCGTGCTGCGATTCATGGGGTCGCAGAGTTGGACACGACTGAGCGACTGAACTGAACTGAACTGAATATTCCATTGTATATATGTACCACATCTTCTTCATTCATTCATCTCTTGATGGATATTTAGGTTGCCTCCATATCCTGGCTATTGCAAATAATGCTGCAGTGGAAACTGGGGTGCATTTATAATAACTTTAAATTGAATATAACCTGTAAAAAAAGAATCACTTTTTTATACACTTGAAAATAATAAATACATTGTAAGTCAACTATACTTCAATAAAAAATAAACAAAGAAAATAAAAATAAATAAATAATAAAATATGGAGAATTCTCAATACTCAACAGTAAAAAAAAATCTTAGTAGAATGAAGGAAAGACATTTCACTGAAGATGGTATCCAGGTAGCAAATAAGTACATGAGATGTTCAACTACATCAACCTTAAGGAAATGTTGAATAATACTAATATGAGATTTTATCATGTCTTTCAGAATCACTAAGCCAAAAAAAGATGACAATAATAATAATATGAAACTTTGAGGATATGGAAAAACTAAATTATTCATATGCTATTAATGGGAATGTAAAATAGTACAGCCACTCAGGATAGCACTTTGAAAATTTCTTAAAAATTTTAAAAAACTAAACATGCAACAAAACTACCACAGCCTCACATATCATAATCCTGGATATTTATACTAGTAATATGAAAATTTAGGTTAACTATAAACCTGTATATAAATGTTCATAACAGCTTTCTTTGTAATATCACAAAACTAGAAAAAACCCAGATGTTTATCAATGTGGGAATGATTAAACAAACAGTGGTACAGTCATATCATGAATACTGCACTGCAATAAAAAGAACAAACTATTGATATATGCAACAATCTAAATGAACTCCAGATAATTATGTTGAGTAAAAGAAAATCCAATTTCAAAACTTCCATGTAAAATGATTAAATTTATGTATTATTTTTGAAAAGTCAAAATAATAAACATTGACGATAGAATAAAAGAAAATGTATATGCAATCCTGTGTTCACTGCAGCATTATTTACAACAGCCAAGAACTGTAAACAATCTAATTGTATATTGATGGATTAATGGATAAATAAAATGTGATATATATATAATATATTTGTATATTATATATACAGATATTATATTATACATATATTGTGCATATATGTATATATATTATACATATATACATAGCATTATTATAATATACATGTATTGTATCTATCTATCTATATATTTATATACACACACACATACAACAGAGAAGGCAATGGCAACCCACTCCGGTACTCTTGCCTGGAAATCCCATCGATGGAGAACCCTGATGGGCTGCAGTCTATGGGGTCGCTAAGGTTTGGACAGTATTCAGCGACTTCACTTTCAATTTTCACTTTTGTACATTGGAGAAGGAAATGGCATCCCACTCCAGTGTTCTTGCCTGGAGAATCCCAGGGACAGGGGAGCCTGGTGGGTTACTGTCTATGGGGTTCCACAGAGTCGGACATGACTGCAGCAACTTAGCAGCAGCAGCAGCACACACATACAATAGAATGGTATTTGGCCACAAAATGGAAATATTGCAATTTGTGAAAACAGAGATCGATGTTGAGGGCATTATTCTAGGTGAAATAAGTCAGACAGAAAAAGACAACTGCAGTATGATCTCAATTATAAATGGAATATTTTACAAATCCTAAAAAAAGTTGAACTCATATATAGAGAAAACAGATTGGAGGTTACTAGAGGTGGGGTTGTGAAAAGCAAACAAAATGAGTAAGGAGGTAAAAGTACAAATTTCCAATTATAAAATAAGTAAGTCCTGGACATGTAATTTACAGAAGGTTGACTATAGTTAAAAAATACTTTATTTCATATTTGAAAGTTGCTAAGAGAGTATATCTAAAAAATTCTCATTACACGAAAAATATTGAAACTATTTGTGGTGATGGATGTTAACTAGACTTATTGTGGTGAGCATTTCCTAATACATATACAAATTATATTATGCTGTACCTCTGAAATTAATGTCAATTACATTTCAATAAAAAAGAAGCATTTCTTTAATTTAGTGACTGATCATATGTGGGATGGAAGACAAGAAAAAAGTGAAGAGATGAAAAAGGATTTTAGGCTCAGGAATCAGACTGCCTCAGTCTCATTTCCGACTCTGCCACTTATTAACTATGCAAACATGGTTAAGAATCTACCCGCCAATGCAGGAGATGCAAGAAACATGGGTTTGATCCCTAGGTCAGGAAGATCCCCTGGAATTGAAAATGGCAATCCATTCCAGTATTCTTGCCTGAAGAATTCTATAGACAGAGGAGCCTAGCAAGCTACAGTTCATGAGGTCACAAAAAGTCAGACAGGACTGAGTCACTGAGCATGCATAGCTTAAGAACAGTAACCATCACATAAGAGGCACTCATATATATGAGCTATTGTTTCTCCCTCTACTGAGAAATGCATTTCTCTTACTTTCTGTACTTCTCGCTTTGCTCACTGCTCAGAAAACTGGCTGCCATGAAAAGCATACCTCCCAAAGATTGGTGGGGACTGATTTAGTAGTTATATGTCTGGGTCTATCTGTAAAATAAAGCATTAGGTGATTTACAGAGTGCCTGAAGAACTACGGATGGAGGTTCGTGACATTGTACAGGAGACAGGAATCAAGATCATTACCAAGAAAAAGAAGTGCAAAAAAGCAAGGTGTCTGTCTGAGGAGGCCTTACAAACAGTTGTGAATAGAAGAGAAGCAAAAAGCAAAGGAGAAAATGAAAGACATACCCATTTGAATGCATAGTTTCAAAGAACACCAAGGAGAGATGAGAAAGGCTTCCTCAGTGATCAGTGCAAAGAAATAGAGGAAAACGATACAATGGGAAAGACTAGAGATCTCAAGAAAATTAGAGGTACCAGAGCACTATTTCATGCAAAGATGGGCTCAATTAAGGTCAGAAACGGTATGGACCTAACAGAAGCAGCAGATATTAAGAAGAGGTGGCAAGAATACACAGAAGAACTATACAAAAAAGACCTCATGACCCAGATAATCACGATGGTATGATCACTCAACTAGAGCCAGACATCCGAGAATGCAAAGTCAAGTGGGCCTTAGGAAGCATCACTACGAATAAAGCTAGTGGAGGTGATGGAATTCCAGTTGATCTATTTCAAACCCTAAAAGAAGATGCTGTAAAAGTGCTGCACTCAATATGCCAGCAAATCTGGGAAATTCATCAGTGGCCACAGGACTGGAAAAAGTCAGTTTTCATTCTAATCCCAAAGAAAGGGAATGCCAAATAATGCTCAAACTACAGCACAATTGCAAAGTAATGCTCAAAATTCTCCAAGGGAGGCTTCAAAAGTATGCAAACCATGAATGTCCAGATGTTCAGCTGGATTTAGAAAGGCAGAGGAACCAGAGATCAAATTGCCAACAACTGTTGGATCATCGAAAAAGCAAGAGAGTTCCAGAAAAACATATATTTCTGCTTTATTGACTATGCCAAAGTCTTTGATTCTGTGGACCACAACACACTGTGGAAAATTCTTAAAGACATGGGAATACCAGACCATCTGACCTTCCTCTTGAGAAATCTGTATGCAGGTCAGGAAGCAACAGTTAGAACTGGACATAGAACAACAGACTGGTTCCAAATAGGAAAAGGAGTGCATCAAGGCTGTATATTGTCACCCTGCTTATTTAACTTCTATGTAGAGTACATCATGAGAAACGCTGGACTGGAGGAAGCACAAATTGGAATCAAGATTGCTGGGAGAAATATCAATAACCTCAGATATGCAGATGACACCACCTTTATAGCAAAAAGTGAAGAAGAACTAAAGAGCCTCTTGAGGAAAGTGAAAGAGGAGAGTGAAGAAGTTGGCTTAAAACTCAACATTCAGAAAACGAAGGTCATGGCATCTGGTCCCATCACTTCATGGAAAATAGATGGGGAAAAAATGGAAACAGTGACAACTTTATTTTGGAGGGCTCCAAGATCATTGCAGATGGCGACTTCGGCCATTAAATTACAAGACGTTTACTCCTTGGAATGAAAGTTATGACCAACCTAGCATATTAAAAAGCAGAGACATTACTTTGCCAACAAAGGTCTGTCTAGTCAAAGCTTTGGTTTCCCCAGTAGTCATATATGGATGTGAGAATTGGGCCATAAAGAAACCTGAGCACCAAAGAATTGATACATTTGAACTTGTGATGTTGGAGAAGACTCTTGAGAGTCCCTTGGACTGCAAGGAGATCCAACCAGTCCATCCTAAAGGAAATCAGTCCTGAATATTCATTGGAAGGGCTGATGCTGAAACTGAAGCTCCAATAATCTGGCTACCTGATGCAAAGAACTGACTCATTGGAAAAAAAAAAAAAAAAAAAAAAAACCTGATGCTGGGAAAGACTGAAGGCAGGAGGAGAAGGGGACAACAGAGGATGAGATGGTTGGATGGCATCACCGACTTGATGGACATGAGTTTGAGCAAGGTTCAGGAGCTGATGATGGACAGGCAAGCCTGGTGTGCTGCAGTCCATGGGGTTGCAAAGAGTTGGACATAACTGAGAGACTGAACTGAGCACAAAATTGTAAAGCAATTTACTTTTAATTAAATTTTTTAAAAAATCCATTAAAAAATTGAAAACCACATCAAATACCAATACAACATGGGGAGAAATAAAGGTCAAGTTTCAGATCATAATGGAACTCAATTGTAAAAAGAAAAATTACCAATGGTATATTTCTCTGAACTAGAACAAAATATTTAACAAATTATATGAAAATATGGTAGTTTAGTCACTATGTCGTGTCTGACTTTGCAATCCCATGGACTGCAGCCCACCAGGCTCCTCTGTGCATGGGATTCTCCAGGCAAGTATACTGGAGTGGGCTGCCATTCCCTTCTCCAGGGGTTTTTCCTGACCCAGAAATTAAACCTGTGTTTCCTGCTTTAGCAGGCAGATTCTTTACCACTGAGCCACCAAAGAAGCCCCATGAAAATATGAAAATATAAAAGACGTCAAATAGCCAAGGAATTTTGAGAATTTAAAACAGACCTGGAGGAATCAGGCACCGTGATTTCCATTTATACTACCAAGCTACAGTCATTGAAACAGTATGAAATTGGCACAAATACAGAAATATAGATCAATGAAACTGGATAGAAAGTCCAGAGATAAACCCACCCACCTATGGTCAACAAATCTATGACAAAGTAGGCAAGAATACACAATGGAAAAAAGACAGCCTGTTCAATAAGTGATGCTGGGAAAACAGGGAAGCTACATGTAAAAAAATTAAATTAGAGCACTCCTTAACACCATCCACAAAAATGAACTCAAAATGGATTAAAGATCTAAATATATGGTGAACACTATAAAATTCTTACAGGAAAACATACACAAAACATTCTGACATAAATCATAGCAAGATCATTTTTTATCCACTACCTAGAACAATGAAAATAAAAACAAAAATAGACAAAATTGAATCTAATTAAACTTAAAAGCTTTTGCACAGCAAAGGAAACTATAAACAAGATGAAAATACAATGCTCAGAATAGGAGAAAACATTTGGAAGCAAACTAACTGACAAAGGATTAATCTGTAAAATATACAGATAGCTCATGCAGCTCAATATAAAAACAGTTAAAAAATTAATGGTAGATCTAAACAGATATTTCTCCCAAGAGCACATATAGATGGCCAAAAAGCACATAAAAACATATTTAACATCACTAATTATTAGAGAAATGCAAATCCAAACTACAATGTGATATCACCTCACACTGGCCAGAATGGCCATTATGAAAAATTTTACAAACGATCACTGACTCGATGGATGTCAGTTTTAGTGAACTCCGGGAGTTGGTGATGGACAGGGAGGCCTGGCATGCTGTGATTCATGGGGTCACAAAGAGTCGGACACGACTGAGCGACTGAACTGAACTGAACTGAAATGCTGAAGAGGGTGTGGAGAAAAAGGAACCCTCCTACACTGTTAGTGGTAACGTCAATTGGTACAGCCACAATGGAGAATGTTATGGAAGCTTCTTTTTTTTTTTCTAATTTTATTTTATTTTTAAACTTTACATAATTGTATTAGTTTTGCCAAATATGGAAGCTTCTTAAAAAACTAAAAATAAAGCTACCACATGACCCAGAAATCCTACTCCTAGGCATATACATGGAGAAAACCATAATTTGAAAATATATGTGCATCCCAATGTTAATTTCAGCAGTATTTACAATAGTGGAGAAGGAAAAGTGCAACCCACTCCAATAGAATTGCCTGGAAAATCCCACAGACAGAGTAGCCTTGCAGGTTACAGTCCATGGGGTCACAAAAGAGTCAAATATGAGTTAGTGTCTAAATAGCAACAACAACAAAATTTACAATATCTAAGATATGGAAATGAGAGAGTTAATTCCTAGGCAGGTTGGTAAGAAGTCCAGGGTCCCTGAGGAGGAGAGACAGGTCTGGGGATCCCAAGGAAGAGAAAGGGTTCTGGACTTTTCAAGGAGGAGGAAAGGACAAACATCTTTTGCTCTACATTCCTTAGTCTTAGTCACATAAAACATTTTTTTTTCTTTAAGCCCAGAAGTGATGATTACACAACAAACAATTCAGTTTAAACTCTACTAAGGATTATATTCTTCAGTATTCTTGTCTTGAGAACCCCCTGAACAGCATGAAAAGGCAAAATTATAGGATACTGAAAGAGGAAATCCCCAGGTCAGTAGGTGCCCAATATGCTACTGGAGATCAATGGAGAAATAACTCCAGAAAGAATAAAGGGATGGAGCCAAAGCAAAAACAATACCCAGTTGTGGATGTGACTGGTGATAGAAGCAAGGTCCGATGCTGTAAAGAGCAATATTGCATAGGAACCTGGAATGTTAGGTACATGAATCAAGGCAAATTGGAAGTGGTCAAATAGGAGATGGTAAGAGTGAACATCAACATTCTAGGAATCAGCGAACTAAAATGGACTGGAATGGGTGAATTTAACTCAGATGAGCATTGTATCTACTACTGTGGGCAGGAATCCCTCAGAAGAAATGGAGTAACCATCATGGTCAATAAAAGAGTTTGAAACGCAGTACTTGGATGCAATCTCAAAAACGACAGAATGATCTCTGTTCATTTCCAAGGCAAACCATTCACTATCACAGTAATCCAAGCCTATGTCCCAACCAATAAGGCTAAAGAAGCTGAAGCTGAACAGTTCTATGAAGACCTACAAGACCTTTTAAAACTAACACCCAAAAAGATGTCCTTTTCATTATAGGGGACTGGAAATGCAAAAGCAGGAAGTCAAGAAACACCTGGAGTAACAGGCATATTTGGCCTTGGAATACAGAATGAAGCAGGGCAAAGACTAAGAGAGTTTTGCCAAGAAAAAGCACTGATCATAGCAAACACCCTCTTCCAACAACACAAGAGAAGACTCTATACATGGACATCACCAGATGGTCAACACAAAAATCAGATTGATTATATTCTTTGCAGCCAAACATGGAGAAGCTCTATACACTCAGCAAAAACAAGACCGGGAGCTGACTATGGCTCAGATCATGAACTCCTTATTGCCAAATTCAGACTTAAATTGAAGGAAGTAGGGAAATCCACTAGACCAATCAGGTATGACCTAAATCAAATTCCTTATGATTATACAGTGGAAGTGAGAAATAGATTTAAGGGACTAGATCTGGTAGACACAGTGTCTGATGAACTATGGACGGAGTTTCATGACATTGCACAGGAGACAGGGATCAAGACCGTCCCCATGGAAAAGAAATGCAAAAAAGCAAAATGGCTGTCACTGTCTGAGGAGGCCTTACAAATAGCTGTGAAAAGAAGAGAAGTGAAAAGCAAAGGAGAAAAGGAAAGATATAAGCATCTGAATGCAGAGTTCCAAAGAATAGCAAGGACAGATAAGAAAGCCTTTCTTAGTGATCAGTGCAAAGAAATAGAGGAAAATAACAGAATGAGAAAGACTAGAGATCTCTTCAAGAAAATTAGAGATACCCAGGGAACATTTTATGCAAAGATGGGCTCGATAGACAGAAATGGTATGGACCTAACAGAAGCAGAAGATATTAAGAAGAGGTGGCAAGAATACACAGAAGAACTGTACAAAAAACATCTTCACGACCACGATAATAATGATGGTATGATCACTCACCTAGAGCCATACATCCTGGAATGTGAAGTAAAGTGGGCCTTAGAAAGCATCACTACCAACAAAGCTAGTGGAGGTGATGGAATTCCAGTGGAGCTATTTCAAATCCTGAAAGATGATGCTGTGAAAGTGCTTCACTCAATATGCCAGCAAATTTGGAAAACGCAGCAGTGGCCACAGGACTGGAAAAGGTCAGTTTTCATTCCAATCCCAAAGAAAGGCAATGCCAAAGAATGCTCAAACTCCATAATTGCACTCCTCTCATACGCTAGTAAAGTAATGCTCCACATTCTCCAAGCCAGGCTTCAGCAGTACATGAACAATGAACTTGCAGATGTTCAAGCTGGTTTTAGAAAAGGCAGAGGAACCAGAGATCAAATTGCCAATATCCACTGGATAATCGAAAAGGCAAGAGAGTTCCAGAAAAATATCTATTTCTGCTTTATTGACTATGCCAAAGACTTTGACTGTGTGGATCACAACAAACTGTGGAAAATTCTGAAAGAGATGGGAATACTAGACAACCTGACCTGCCTCTTGAGAAACCTATATGCAGGTCAGGAAGCAACAATTAGAACTGGACATGGAACAACAGACTGGTTCCAAATAGGAAAAGGAGTACGTCAAGGCTGTATATTGTCACCCTGCTATTTAACTTCTATGCAGAGTACATCATGAGAAATGCTGGACTGGAAAGAAGCACAAGCTGGAATCAAGATTGCCAGGAGAAATATCAGTTACCACAGATATGCCGATGACACCACCCTTATGGCAGAAAGTGAAGAGGAACTCAAAAGCCTCTTGATGAAAGTGAAAAGGGAGAGAGAAAAAGTTGGCTTAAAGCTCATCATTCAGAAAACGAAGATCATGTCATCTGGTCCCATCACTTTATGGGAAACAGTGGAAACAGTGTCAGACTTTATTATTTGGGGCTCCAAAATCACTGCAGATGGTGACTGCAGCCATGAAATTAAAAGACGCTTATTCCTTGGAAGGAAAGTTATGACCAACCTAAATAGCATATTGAAAAGCAGAGACATTACTTTGCCAACAAAGGTCCGTCTAGTCAAGGCCATAGTTTTTCCAGTAGTCATGTATGGATGTCAGAGTTGGACTGTGAAGAAAACTGAGCGCTGAAAAATCGATGCTTTTGAACTGTGGTGTTGGAGAAGACTCTTGAGAGTCCCTTGGACTGCAAGGAGATCCAACCAGTCGATTCTAAAGGAGATCGGTCCTGGGTGTTCTTTGGAAGGAATGATGCTAAAGCTGAAACTCCACTACTTTGGCTACTTCGTTTGAAGAGTTGACTCATTGGAAAAGACTCTGATGCTGTGAGGGATTTGGGGCAGGAGGTGAAGGGGACGACAGAGGATGAGATGGCTGAATGGCACCACCGCCTCGATGGATGTGAGTTTGAGTGAACTCCGGGAGTTGGTGATGGACAGGGAGGCCTGGCGTGCTGCGATTCATGAGGTCGCAAAGAGTCGGACACGACTGAGTGACTGAACTGAAGTGACTGAACCTATGGCAAAGGAGGCCAGAATATACAATGGAGGAAAGACAACCTCTTCAATAAGTGATGCTGGGAAAATTGGACAGCTACTTGTAAAAGAAGAAAATTACAACACTCCCTAAAACCACACATAAAAAATAAACTCAAAATGGATTAAAGACCTAAATGTACAGCCAGATACTCTAAAGCTCTTAGAGGAAAACATAGGCAGAACACACTTTTATGTAAATCACAGCAAGATCATTTTCAATCCACCACCTAGAGTACTGAAAAACAATAAAAATAAAATGGGATCTAATTAAACTTAAAAACTTTTGCACAACCATAAACAAAAGAAATATAAACATAAAGAAACCATAAACAAAAAGAAAAGACAACTCACAGAATGGAAAAAATAATTGCAAAAGAAGCAACTGACAAGAGATTAATCTTCAAAATATCCAAATGTCTCATGCAGCTCAGTATCAAAAACAACAATAAGAAAAACCCAATTAAAAAATAGGCAGAAGATCAGGACAGACCAAATGGCAGAGAAGTAGGTGGACATGGAGTAAATCTTTTTCCATGGATATATCAGGAATAAACCTTCAGACACAGAAGTACATGCAGAACACCAGCTGAGAGCATACAGGAGTACCTGACAGTGGGAAAGAATATCAAGAACCACACAAAACTTGGTACAACAAAGGAACTAGGGGGAAAAACAGGAGTGTAACCAGGACTAGTTACACTAGACCTGCCTTCACGGGGTGGGGGAACTGAAACAGGGGTCTGATCCCCACACTGGGGCAATTGTCTGAGTCAGAGGAGAAACATTTAAGACCGAGAGTGAAACAGCTGATCTGTGGCAGCCTAAATGGAATGAGAATCAGACAGTCCTTGACACAGACATACACACTCCGGACAGGGAGACAGGTTCCCTAGAAGGCACAGCAGCTGGGAGCAGGAGTTTGGGGTTGTGGAGCAACCCCAGGGTGAGGGCTGCTGATGACTGTGAGGATACGGATTGAGGGGCTGTCTGGGAGGAGATTGTGGTGGAAAATGCCTGTGGGGAAAGGCCAGGCAGCCATGGAGGTAAGGCAATGGTGCTGAGTCATGCATAGAGGGTGGAGCCATCACCATAGCCTTTATTGTTCATTGGCAGCTGAACAATAAAGAGGCTGGCCCATCAAATGCCTGACGCACTGAACTACAGAGTAGGACTGCACCCAGAGTGCCTCTTTAAGTGTCTGGTGCACTGATATACATAGTGAGATCCCAGCCAGGGGTGCCACTTTATGTGCTTCACGTGAGGAACAACAGAGAAGGACTCCAGGCAAGGGAGCCTACTAAGTGCCTGAACTGGTGGAGCTATTGAGAAAGACTGGCCAAAGAGGCCTTCTGATTGCCGGCTACAAGAGACTCAAAAAAAGACTGTGATAGAGTCATAACTTCTGTGATGGAGGCAATCCATGTCCTTGCACACTTGGCACTGCAAGGGTCCCCATAAGCCAAGCAGCTGCATCACCTTCGTGTTCAACTCTCACTGGGTCAGAGCTGCCTCAGGCAAAAATGTCTTGCATCTATGCACACAGGGTCACTTCATTCATGTCTGACTCTGCAACCCTGTGTACTGTGGCCGGCCAGGCATCTCTGTCAGGGAGGTTCTCCAGGCTAGAATACTGGAGTATATTGGCCAACACTGGTTGCCATACCATTTTAGAGCACTGTATTTCCTACTACCCTAGCCGCCAACTCCCCTGAGTACCTGGTGCTGCCAGAACCCCTGCGAACCAAGCAGCTGCACCACCTCTGCACCTTTCCCTCAGTGGGGCACACACTGAAGTCCTCTAGGGCAGCCTCAGGAGCAAATCCCAATGGATAGAGCTTAAAATTCAACATTCAGAAAACTAAGATCATGGCATCCAGTCCCATCTCTTCATGACAAATGGGGAAACAATGGAAACAGTGAGAAACTTTATTTTTTTGGATTCCAAAATCACTGCAGATGGTAACTGCATCCATGAAATTAAAAGACGCTTGCTCCTTGGAAGAAAAGCTATGACCAAATTAGTCAGCATACTAAAACGCAGAGACATTACTTTGCCAACAAAGGTCCATCTAGTCAAAGCTATGGTTTTTCCAGTAGTCATGTATGGATGTGAGAGTTGGACTATAAAGAAAGCTGAGAACTGAAGAACTGATGCTTTTGAACTGTGGTGTTGGGGAAGACTCTTGAGAGTTGCTTGGACTGCAGGGAGATCCAACCAGTCAATCCTAAAGGAAAGCAGTCCTAAATATTCATTGGAAGGACTGATGCTGAAGCTGAAACTCCAATACTTTGGCCACCTGATGCAAAAAAACTGACTCATTGGAAAAGACCCTGATACTGGGAAAGATTGAAGGCAGGAGGAGAAGGGGATGACAGAGGATGAGATGGTTGAAAAGCATCACTGACTCTATAGACATGAGTTTGAATAAGCTCCAGGAGTTGGTGATGGACAGGGAAACCTGGTGTGCTGCAGTCCATGGAGTCACAAAGAGTTGGACACAACTGAGAGACTGAACTGAACTGATAGCTGAGTTGGTCTTGTAATGGGGATCTTGGAGTAAACCAACAGACAGATAACAATTTTTCGATAATAATTCTTTGGGAGAGTTGTTTCATTCTACTTCCTCTAGTGGCTGTCAAGTTGCTTTGGAATATGGGCTGGTATTTTTTTTTTTTTAAGTTTATGGCATAATTGGAGAGAAGTTAGAGCGTGGATGCATCTGCCTGCAATGTGGGAGACCTGGGTTCGATCCCGAGGTCAGAAAGATCCCGTGAAGAAGGAAATGGCAACCCACTCCAGTACTCTTGCCTGGAAAATTCCATGGATGGAGAAGCCTGGTAAGTTACAGTCCATGGGATTGCAAAGAGTTGCACACGACTGAGCAACTTCACTTCTAGAGCCTGAAACTTATAATATCATACAGAAAATTATAATACCATACAGCTCACTATTCTTACTGAGATTCAATTGTGTTTCTTGAATAAACACTACGCAGGTTTTTAAAAGTCTTTTGTTAACTTCAGTGTTTTGAAAATGTTGATTTTGACAAATTTTACCAGGCTTTACCTTGCTTTTATAACGGAAAATTTTCAAGGTCCTACTGCCTATCCTTTTCACTGACATCATATTATACAATTACTTTTTAATTGGTTAAGAAAAAAGTAAACAAGTATGCAATTCTGCTTTGTATTATTACCTACATAATTACATGTATTGGAGTTGTTAATATTTTCATGGGGATTCAAATTAGAATCTGGTGTCACTTTCTTTCAAGCTAAAGAATTCCCTTTAGTTTTCTTGTAAGGCATATCTTCAAGCAACAAATTCTTTGTTTTAATTTGTGAATGTCTTAATTTCTCCTTCATTTCTAAGGATAAATTTGCCATATATACAATTCTTGTTCCATAGTTTATTTTCTTTCTCTCTGCACTTTGGCTATGCTGTCCAACTAATTCCATTGTTTCCAGGTCATCTGTTATTCTTGTGATTTTCTTGTGTATGACAAGTCATTTTTCTATTTTCAAGAGTCCTTGTTTTTGGCAGTTTAATTGTGGTTAGATGTGGATATTTTTGAATTTATCTTACATGAAGTTCACTGAGCATTTTGGATGTGTGGATTACTGTTTTTCAATAAAATTAGGATGATCCCAGTTAATATTTGTTCAGATATTCTTTATTTCTCTTTCTCTGGTTGCCTTCTAGACTCCCACTATGCATACCTTTGATGGTGTCCTGCAGGTCTCTTTATTCTTTCTAATTGTTTTTTCTTTCTGTCCGTCAGACTGGACAATACCAAATGATACATCCTTCAGGTTTACTGATTCTTTCTTCTACTAGGTTAAATCTTCCATTGAGCACCTGTAATTATTTTTTTTTTAATTTCAGTTATTTAACTTTTCAACTCTAGAAGTTTTATTCAGTTGTTTTTTTTAACTTTCATTATCTTTCTCTTTGTGCTTAGTCACCCAGTCATGTCCTACTCTTTGCAACCCCATGGACTGTAGCCTGCCAGGATCCTTTGTCCATGGAGATTCTCCAGGCAACAATACTGGAATGGGTTGCCATGCTCTCCTCCAGGAGATCTTCCCAACCCAAGTATCATACCCAGGTTTCCCACACTGCAGGCAGATTCTTTACCATCTGAGCCACCAGGGAAGCATCTTTCTCTTTAGGAAATCTATGTTTAGTGAGTCATTCTTTTAATGTTTTTCCTTAATTCTTTAAAGAATTAAAGAATTCTTTAATGTGCCATAATTTTCAATTAAAAAAAAAAAAAAAAACGCCTTTTAACTAATACAATGTGGCAACTCAGGAAATTAGTTGCTCTCTTCCACAAGATTTGTCTTTATGGCTTTTATTTTTGTTACTGTTTGTTTAGTGGCTTTCCTCATCTAATTCTGTGACGTCTGTATTTGACATATGTGCCGACTGAAGTTTCTGCTCGGATAGCTTAATGACCAACTAATAAATGAATAAAAATGTCCTTGAATGCCTGAAACCAGTAAATTTTCTAGCTGTTACAAAGGAGTTCAGTGTATATGTTGGAGCAAGCCTTAAATATTCAGTTAGGCTGTTTTCAACTCTGCCTTAGCTTTCATGATAATAGAAAAGCATCACAAAGTCAGACAGAAGTGATAGATGAAGGCCTTTTCGTGTCTTTTCATTCAAATAAAGAAAAGAACATCAATAAATGAAATAGAGAATATAAAAACAACAAAGAAAATCTGCAAACAAACCAAACAAACAAACAAAAAGAAACCTTTGTTCTTCAGAAAGGTAAAAAAGTGGCAAACTTTTACTTCAAGTGACCAAGAAAAAAAAGAACTTTCAAATTACTAAAATCAGAGATGGGCATTAACATAATTTTGCATAATAAAAACTATTATAATGAAATGCTATGAACAATTGCATGCCAATAGTTACCCTAGATGAAATGGATAAATTCCCATGAAAACACAAATTATTTAAAATGATTCAAGAAAAAATAGGAAATATGAATAGACATATTACATAAAAGAGAGTGATTTAGTCATATAAAATCTTACAAAAAGAAGCCAAGGATGATTTCTTACTGAATTCTACTGGACCACTTTCCAACTCATCTTATGAGGTCATTACTATGTGCTCATTCACCAAGTCATGTCTGATGCTTTGTGACTCCATGGACTGCAGCCTATCTGCTTCCCCTGTCCATTGGATTTTCCAGGCAAGAATACTGGAGTGGGTTACCATTTCCTCCTCCAAGGGATCTTCCTGACCCAGGGGTCAAACCCGCACCTCCTGCAACTCTAGCTTTGTAGGGGGATTCTTAACCCCATGGACTGTAGCCTGCCAGGCTAAACTGTCCATGAGATTTCCCAGACAATAATACTGGAGTGGGTAGCCAGTCGCTTCTACAGTGACAATTGGATATCCACATGCAAAAGAGTGAATTTGGATGTTTACTTCCCACCATACACAAAAATTAACTCAAAACGGAAGAGATACCTGCACGTAAGAGCTAAATCTAATCTAAAATTATTAAATATTTAGATTAAAACTGTAATGGGTTGAGTTGCATTGCTCCCCTTCAGTTGTTGCATTTATAAACTTCAGCATGTGACCACATTTGAAGACGGTCTTTACAGAGGTAGTAATTTTACAATGAGTCCATTAGGATGGGCCCTAATCCAACATGATTTGTTTCCTTATAGAAGGAGAAAATTTGCACAGAGACACACATACACATAGTGATGATACCACATGAAGATGATGACTAAATGGCACCTCTACAAGTTGAAGAACTCCAATGATTGCCAGCAAACCACTGGATGTTTGGCAAGGGTCATGGAACATAATTTTTCTCATAGATTTCAGAGTGAACCAATTCAACTGACACCTTGATCATGGACTTCTAGCTTCCAGAACTATGGGACAATACATTTCTGCTGTTCACTAATATATAACCATGGGAGTAAATCTTCATGATCTCAGGTTAAACAATGGTTTTCATATTCATCCCTGGGTCGGAAAGATCCCCAGAGGAGGGCATGACAACCAACTCCAATATTCTTGCCTGGAGAATCCCATGGACAGAGGAGCCTGGTTGGATATGACCCATAGGGTCTCAAAGAGTCAGACACGACTAAAGCAACTTACCATGCGTGCACACTTATATATTAAAGCAAAATAACTAGTGACAAAAGAAAAAAAAAAAAGATCAATTAGATTTCATCAAGATTTTAAAATTTTGGGAGTCAAAAGACTGTCAAGAAAGCTAAGAAATAATCTACATATTGGAGAAAATATTTGGAATTCATCTATCTGATGAGATTGGGTGCATTCAAGGTAGTAGGGCTGTAGACTGGAATTCATATATCTGACACATGCTCAGTTGCTTCAGTTGTGTCCAACTCTTTGTGACCCTATGGACTGTAAACTGCCAGGCTGCTCTGTCAATGGGATTTTCCCAGCAAGAATACTAGAATGGGTTGCCATGCCCTCCTCCAGGGGATCTTCCCAGGGATCAAAACTGTATCTTCTACATTGCAGGTGGATTCTTTACTGCTGAGCCACCAGGGAAGGCCTTCATATATCTGAAAAGAGCCTAGTATTTAGAATATATACATAACTTACAACCAGAAAAAGGCAGATAATCTAATTTTAAATAGAGGATTTGAATAGATGTTCATCCAAAGAAGATCTACAGTGGTAAATAAGCACAAGAAAAATGCTCAACATCATTCTTTATTAGAAAAACATAATTCCAAAGTGCAATGTAATGCCACTTCACATTTACAGTTATGACCATAACAAAATAAAAGTTTCTCCCTTTATGTAACTTATCGTTTTATCCTCTTGTGAGTATTTTGCAAAGCAAAAGTTTTTAATTTTATAAAGATCCAGTTTAACAGTTTTTCCTTTTATATATCACATGTTTGTTATCAAGTCTATGAACTCGTGGCGTAGCCCTAGATCTCCCCAAATTTTCTTCTATTTTTTTACATGATAGTTTTACATTTCACTTTTAAGTCTCTGTTTTGCTTTAAGTTGTAAATGCGGTTATTGAGTTTTTAATTTTGCTCTACACAGGTTCATTGTTATTACACAGAGTTGGGATTAACTTTTGTATATTGATCTTATATTTTTAACCTTGCTAAACATTTTAGTCTTGGTTTTCCAAGGATGCTTTTATTTCCCTATTCACAGGACACTGAATTCACATTTTGCTCTTCTATTCTTTCAGCATTTGAAAAATATTCTGCCGCTTCTCTTTGTCCTTCATGGTTTTGGATGAGAAATCTGCTGCCATTCAAATTCTAGCTCCCCTGCGGAAGAGATCAAGATGGCAGCATAGGAGGATGGGGAACTCACTTCCCTCCACACACACATCAAAGTTACACCTACATGTGGAATAATTCTCACTAAAAACTAACTGGAAACTGGCAGAAACTTCTGTACAACCAAGACTGTAAGAAAGATCCACGGGTAATTGTGTAGGAAGGGAAGAAAAGTGATCAGGTCAGGACCTGTACACCTGGGAGGAGACTCACAGGAAAAGAGAGAATACATGGGTGGAAATCTACCTGGGGAATGAGTGCTTTGAGCCACAGATTGGGTGCCACAGTTCTAGAGTCCTACACAGAGGAGTTGAGACCCCTTGGCTGGTTGGTAGAGGACTGGAACTAACAAGAAAGCTGAAGGAAGCCTGGACTTTGCTCTTGAGGAGCATATGAACCCTGCTTTTCCCTCAAGGCAGGGCAGAAAGGGCAGATTGAAATCACACGGCTGGCTGACTCATTTCCCACAACCACCTAGCTCTGTGCCCCAGCCTGAGCCAAGCAAAGCCCCAGCCCCACTTACTCTATATCATTGGTAATAAGAACATTAATTGAATTAGGAAAAAATAATATATGAACACAGTGAGAATTTTGATAATGAACTCGAAAACTATTTAAAAACCCAATCAGAAATGAAGAATTCAATAACTGATATGAAAAGCACACTAGAAGGAATGAAGAACAGATTAAGTGACACAGAAGAACATCTAAGTGATCTGGAAGATAGAATAATGGAAATCAATGGTTAGAACAGGAAATTAAATTTTTTTTTTCATGAGAACAGTTTCACACAGCTATATTTAAAATGGATAACCAAGAAGCACCTACTATATAGCAAAAAAAAAATCTTATTTTAAATGAGTGATTATAAAAAAATAATAAATGTCTATAAAGTAAGTAAGTAAAAACATGAGAACAGTTTAAGAGGTCTCTGTGATAACAATAAGCATATCAACATTTGCATTACAGGGGTCACAGAAGGAGAAGAGAGAGATCAAAATTGTATTTGATGAAATTACAGCTGGAAAGGTCCCAAATCTTAAGAAGGAGACAGATATACAGGTACAGAAGCATGCTGCTGCTGCTAAGTCACTTCAGTTGTGTTTGACTCTGTGCGACCCCATAGATGGCGGCCCACCAGGCTCCCCCGTCCCTGGGATTCTCCAGGCAAGAACACTGGAGTGGGTTGCCATTTCCTTCTCCAATGCGTGAAAGTGAAAAGTGAAAGTGAAGTCGCTCAGTCGTGTCCGACTCTTTGAGACCCCATGGACGGCAGCCTACCAGGCTCCTCCGCCCAAGGGATTTTCCAGGCAAGAGTACTGGAGTGGGGTGCTATTGCCTTCTCTGATACAGAAGCATAGAGGGTCCCAAACAAGATAAACTCAGAAAGACCTATGCCAAGACATTTAATAATTAAAATGGTAAATTTAAAGGTGAGAAAGAATTCTAAAGGCAGTAAGAGAAAAAAAAAAAGTCATACACAAGGGAATACTGATTTTTCTGCACACAATTTATAGACCAGAAGGTAGTGTGGCATGGTATTTTGGAAGTGATGAGGGGAAAAAACCTGCAACCTAGGATACTCTACCCAGCAAGATTATAATGTTGAATTGAAGGAGAAATAAAAGACCTTCTCAGACAAGTACAAATGTAAAAGTCCATTAATACTAAAACTGCATTAAATTAAATGCTGAAGGGTCTTCTCTAAATGGAAAAGAAGTAAGAGTCTATTCAAAAGGGAAAAATCATGTAAACTGTAAAAGGAACTACAACTACAAAACCAGTACAGGATAAACATGAAGGTTTAAGATATGACATCAAAAACACAAAATATGAGGAAGGGGAGAAAAACATAGATATTTTAAAATGTGCTTGAACTTAAATAACAGCCAGTTTGAACTTAAAAAACCACCACCAGGCCAACATATATGAAACACATGGTAACCAAAAATCAAAAACCTACAATAAACACAAAAAACTAAAAATAAAGGAACACAAGCATAAAACTAGGGAAGTAAAAGTCACTCCATCATGTCCGACTCTTCACAATTCCATGGACTATACAGTCTATGGAATTCTCCAGGCCAGAATACTGGAGTGGTTAGCCTTTCCCTTCTCCAGGGGATCTTTTCCACCCAGGGATGGAACACAGGTCTCCCATACTGCAGGCAGATTCTTTACCAGCTGAGCAACAAGTGAAGCCCAAGAATACTGGAGTGGGTAGCATATCCCTTCTTCAGCAGATCTTCCTGACCCAGGAATCGAACCAGGGTCTCCTGCATCGCAGGCAGATTCTTTACCAACTGAGCTATCGGGGGAAAAAAAGTGTCAAATTACAAGGAAAGAATCAAAAAGAAGTAATGATCAGAGAGCTACAAAAAAAAAAAAAAAACAGAAAAGAAGTAATAACTTGGCAATAAGTACATACCTATGAATATTTACTTTAAATATCAATGGAATAAATGTTCCAATCAAAAGACATAGGGTGAAGGGATAAAAAAGCAAGACCCATCTATATGCTGCCTACAAGAGACTCACCTCAGACATAAAGATACACACAGACTGAAAGTGAGGGGATGGGAAAAGACATTTCATGTAAACAGAAAGAACAAGAGAGCAGAGGTAGCAATACTCATATCAGGCAAAATAGACTTTAGAACAAGGGCTATAACAAAAGATAAAGAAGGACATTATATAATGATGAAGGGATCAATATAAGAAGATAATATTATACTTATGAAGATATATGAACCAAAAAAAATATGAACGTAATACAGAAGCACCTAAATATATAAAGCTATTAATAATACTAATAGATGTAAAGGGAGAAATTTACAATAATACCATAATAGTAGGGGACTGTAACACAACTGGAATCAATGGACAGATCATCCAGACAGAAAATCAGTAAGGTAACAGTGGTATTAAATGACACAATAGGCAGCTGGAATTAATAGATACCCATCCTGAAAGATGATGCTGCAAAAGGGATGCACTCAATATGCCAGCAAATTTGGAAAACTCAGCAGTGGCCACAGGACTGGAAAAGGTCAGTTTTCATTCCAATCCCAAAGAAAAGCAATGCCAAAGAATGTTCAAACTACTGCACAATTGCACTTACCTCACACGCTAGTAAAGTAATGCTTGAAATTCTCCAAGCCAGGCTTCAGCAGTACATGAACAGTGAACTTGCAGATGTTCAAGCTGGTTTTAGAAAAGGCAGAGGAACCAGAGATCAAATTGTCAACATCCTCTGGATCATCAAAAAAGCAAGAGAGTTCCAGAAAAATATCTATTTCTGCTTTATTGACTATGCCAAAGTCTTTGACTGTGTGGATCACAATAAACTGTGGAAAATTCTGAAAGAGATGGGAATGCCAGACCACCTGACCTGCCTCTTGAGAAACCTATATGCAGGTCAGGAAGCAACAGTTAGAACTGGACATGAAACAACAGACTGGTTCCAAATAGGAAAAGGAGTACGTCAAGGCTGGATATTGTCACCCTGCTTATTTAAGTTCTATGCAGAGTACATCATGAGAAATGCTGGGCTGGAAGAAGCACAAGCTGGAATCAATATTGCCAGGAGAAATATTAATCACCTCATATATGCAGATGACACCACTCTAATGGCAGAAAGTGAAGAGGAACTAAAGAGCCTCTTGATGAAAGTGAAAGAGGAGAGTGAAAAAGTTGGCTTAAAGTTCAACATTCAGAAAACGAAGATCATGGCATCTGGTCCCATCACTTCATGGGAAATAGATGGGGAAACAGTGTCAGACTTTATTTTTTTGGATCCAGAATCACTGCAGATGGTGACTGCAGCCATGAAAGTAAAAGATACTTATTCCTTGGAAGGAAAGTTATGACCAACCTAGATAGCATATTGAAAAGAAGAAACATTACTTTGCCAACAAAGGTCCGTCTAATCAAGGCTATGGTTTTTCCAGTGGTCATGTATGGATGTGAGAGTTGGACTGTGAAGAAAGCTGAGTGCTAAAGAATTGATGCTTTTGAACTGTGGTGTTGGAGAAGACTCTTGAGAGTCCCTTGGACTGCAAGGAGATTCAACCAGTCCATTCTGAAGAAGATCAGCCCTGGGATTTCTTTGGAAGGAATGATGCTAAAGCTGAAACTCCAGTACTTTGGCCACCTCATGCGAAGAGTTGACTCATTGGAAAAGACTCTGATGCTGGGAGGGATTTGGGGCAGGAGGAGAAGGGGACAACAGAGAATGACATGGCTGGATGGCATCACTGACTCGATGGATGTGAGTTTGAGTGAACTCCAAGAGTTGGTGATGGACAGAGAGCCCTGGCATGCTGCGATTCATGGGGTTGCAAAGAGTCGGCCACAACTGAGCGACTGAACTGAACTGAAAGTACCACCCTAAACAATTAGAAAAGGAAGAAAAGAAAAAATAAAATATTAAAGATCAGAGAGAAAATAAATGAAATAAAACCAAATAACAATTTTAAAAAATCCATGAAGCCAAGAGCTGTTTTTTAAGATATAAAAAAAGATAAATAAAACTGATAAACTTTTAGCTAGACTCACCAAGAAGGAAAAAGGGTGGAGACATAAACAAAATAAGAAATTAAAGAGAAAAAGTAACAACCAGTATCACAAGATGCAAGAAATTATAAGAAAATACTATGAACTATATGACAACAAATTGAACAACCTAGAAGAAATGGACACATTTCTAGGATCATACACCTGACAAGAAGAAACAGGTAATTTGAAAAGATCAAAACTAGAAGTTAAATTGAATTTGTAATAAAAAAAAATAAATAAACAAAACTCCCAGCATCCAAACTCCAGGACCAGAGGGCTTCACAGGGGAATACTACCAAACATAGAATGTAGAAATAATACCTATCTTTCTAAAGCTATTTTAAACAATTGAAGAGGATGGACCAATCCTAAGTTCATTCTATGAGATCACCACTACTCTGATAACAAAATCAGACAAAGACATAATTTAAAAAAAAAAGAAGAAGAAATTTCAGGCAATATCTTTGATGAAGAGACAAACAAAACCCCCCCCCCCAAATATTAACCAAATGAATCCAACAATATATAAAATAGTCATACATCATGATCAAGTGGGATTTATTCCAGGGACTCAAGGATGATTCAATAGTCATCAGTCAATGTAACACATCACCGCAATAAAAGGAAGAATACAAATTACATGATCATCTCAACAGATGCAGAAAAAGCATTTGAGAAAATTCAATATTCATTCATGATTAAAAAAAAACTCTTATCAAAGTTAATATAGAGGGAACATATCTCAAACATTAGCTAGGCCATTTATGACAAATCCACAGTTAACATCATACTCAGTGGTGAAAATTTCAAAGTCTTTCCTCTAAATTGAGAAAAGAGTAGAGTTTGGAATTTCAAAAATACAATGTTAAAAAAAGGAAGAAGAAACATAAAGAGAGAAAACAAACAAACAAACAAAACAATGTCGCAAAAATTATAAAGAAAATTGAGAAAAGAGAAACAAGGATGGCCACTCTCATCACTTCTATTTAACATAGCATCAGAAGTCTTAGCCATTGCATTCAGACAATAAAAGGAAATAGATGGTATCCAAACTGGGAGAGAAGAAGTAAAAGTGTCACTACTGTCATCTACATGATACTTTATATAGAAAACCCTAAAGTCTCTACCAGGTAACTATTAGATCCAGTAAATGAATTCAGCAAAGTTTCAGGAGACAAGATTAAAGTACAGAAATCTGTTACTTTTCTATACACTAATAATAAACTACCAGAATAAGAAAGTGGAAAAAAAAAAAAAATCCTGTTTAAAAATCACATCAAAAGAATAAAATTCCTTGGAATAAACTTAACTAACAAGTTGAAAAAATTATACTCTGAAAACTATAAAACACTGAGGAAGGAAATTAAAGATTATACAAAGAAATGGAAAGGTATCCAGTGTTCTTGGATTAGAATGATTAACTTTGCTAAAATGCCCAAACTTCTCGAAGCAATCTATAAATTTAATGTAATTTCCTCAAAACACCCATGACATTTTTCACAGAACTGGAACAAATAATTCTAAAATTTATATTTTAGGTCTTTACATGAAAGACCCCAAATTGCCAAAGCAATTTTGAGAAAAAAGTAAAAAAGTACAAAGCTCTAGGTATCACCTTCCCTGAATTACAAAGCTGCTGCTAAGTCACTTCAGTCATGTCCGACTCTGTGTGACCCCATAGATGGCGGCCCACCAGGCTCCCCCGTCCCTGGGATTCTCCAGGCAAGAACACTGGAGTGGGTTGCCATTTCCTTCTCCAATGCATGAAAGTGAAAAGTGAAAGTGAAGTCACTCAGTCATGTCTGACTCTTAGCGACCCCGTGGACTGCAGCTTACCAAGCTCCTCCGTCCATGGGATTTTCCAGGCAAGAGTACTGGAGTGGGGTGTCAAAAACAGACACATAGAACAATAGGACAGAACAGAGAGCCCAGAAATAAATCCACACAACTATGGTCAATTAATCCATAACAAAGTTTGGAAGAATATACAACAGGGAAAAGACAATCTCTTTAATAAGTGGTACCAGGAAAACTGGACAACTATATGTAAAAGAATGAAATTAGCATAGTTCCTTATACTACATAGAAATAAACTCAAATGAATTAAAGACTGAAAGACAAAACTTAAAATTCTTAGCAGAGAACATAGGCAGAACATTCTTTGACATAAATCATAGCGTTTTTTTTAATCTGCCTCAGGCAAAAGAAATAAAAGCAAAATTAAACACATGGGACCTAATTAAACTTAAAGGCTTTTGCACAGCAAAGGAAACCATTGGCAAAATGAAAAGACAACATATGGAATGGAAGAAATATCTGCAATTGATATCACTACCAAAAGGCTAATATACAAAATATATAAATGGTTCATACAACTGAACGTCCAAAAGAATCCAATCAAAAAATGAGATGACTTGAGTAGACATTTTTCCAAAGGTGACAGATGGCTAACAGGCATATGAAAAGCTGTTCAACATAATTAACCATTAAAGAAATTCAAATTAAAACCACAATGAAATATCACCTCACACCTGATAGAATGGCTATTATCAAAGTTTGGCCAAAAAAAAAAAAAAAAAGCAGATATGTCATATGTATACAATGGGCTTCCCTGGTGGGTCAGATGGTAAAGAATCTGCCTGCAATATGGGAGACATGGGTTCGATCCCTGGGTCAGGAAGATCCCCTGGAGAAGGGAATGGAAACCCACTCCAGTATTTTTGCCTGGAGAATTTCATGTACAGAGGAGCTGGTGGGCTACAATCCATTGAGTGGCAAATGAGTCGGAAACGACTGAGCAACTAACACACATATGATGGAATATTGCTCAGCCATATTAAAGAATGTAATTCTGCCATTTTCAACAACATGAATGGACCTAGAAAATATAATGGTAGTGATTTAAGTCATAGATATCACTTATATGTGGAATCTAAGAAAATAAAGAAAACTGATATAAATAGTAAAATAGAAACAGACTCACTGATATAGAAAAGAAACTAATGATTCCCAGTGGGGAGAGCAAAGAGCAGAGGGGCATAATAGTGGTACAGGGTTATGAGACACAAACTACTATGTATAAATATAAAAGCAACAAGGATATATTGTGCAGCACAGGGAGACATAGGGGCTTACATTATTTTGTAACATCTTTTAATGGAGCATAATCTAAAAATACTAAAGCAATATGCAGTATACCTGAAACATAAATAATTCAATCATATTTCAATATGAAAAGAATTATTTTTGAACCACTGAATTTTTATTTACTAAAACCAGAAACAATAAATGGAATAAAATTCTGACTTTCTTTAATAAATTTTAAAATAAATTCTTCTTCCCCTATAGCAATATATTGTTTGTCTATGGCTGCTTTCAAGGTTTTTTTTCTTTTATTTAGTTCAAAGTTTTAATTATATTGCTTGAAAATCTTATTTGGTATTCATTCAGTTTCTTGAATATGTAAGTTTATGCCTTTCATCAAAAATTTGGAAGTTTTCATCTATCATTTCTTCATATACTCTTTCACCTTCACTCTCTTTTCTCTCCATGACTCAAATGATACAAATGTTATATCTTTTTTTTAGTCCCACCAGTTTTGTGGTTTTGCTCATTGTTTTCAACCTATTTTGTCTCTGTTGTTCAGACTGCATAAATGCCACTAAACTGTCAAGTTTACTGATTCTGTTATCTTCTTCAGTTTTGAGCCTCAGTTCAGTTCAGTTCAGTCGCTCGGTCGTGTCCGATTCTTTGCAACACCATGAATCGCAGCACGCCAGGCCTCCCTGTCCATCACCAACCCCCGGAGTTCACTCAGACTCACGTCCATCGAGTCAGTGATGCTATCTAGCCATTTCATCCTCTGTCGTCCCCTTCTCCTCCTGCCCCCAATCCCTCCCAGCATCAGAGTCTTTTTCAATGAGTCAGCCTACCCACATTTTAATTTTTTTTAAATTTCTATTTGGTTCTTTTTGATAACTTCTAATTCATTCTTGAGACTTTCTGATTTTTCATTTGCTTCAGGAGAATTTATTATTGGCTACTGAAGCATTTTTATGATGGCTGCTTTAAAATCTTTTTCACATAATTCCCAACATCTGATTTATCTCAGTGTTGGCATCTGTTGATTGTCATTTCTCTTTAAAGTTTGATTTTCCTGGCTCTTGTATGACAGGTGATTTTTTAAATTTTATCATGGATATTTTGTATAGTGTGTTAGGAGACTCTAAGTTCTATATAAATGTTTATGTTGGAAGGAAGTCATCCTGTTTAGGTTTAACAGTAGCCTGGACTACTTTTGTTAGCTGTGGCACTGACAGTAGTTTTCTTTGGGTCTTTACCATACTATTTTAGTCTTCATGGTCTATCTGGTCCTGATGGAATTCCCATTTATTTCTGATGCTGCTGCCTGGGGGTTAGAGAGAATCCCCCAGGCCAGGCTACCTGGTGAACCTAGATTGGGTGAAATAGTCATTGTCCTGCAAGGAGGAGGAGCATATCCCAGGCTAGGCCATTTGTTTTGCTAGGATATCCCTTGATGGTATCACCTAGTTACTTGATGTCTCTTAATAGTAGACTCTGAGGCCTGGCAGAGAAGGAAAATGATTCCTTTTACTGCTTTTTATCAGCTGGACTCCCCATCAATCTTCTTTGCTGGTGCTGTTGGAACCACATGATGTTGTCAGAGGGATATCTGTTCTTTCTGGGAGAAGTTTAAACCTTCCTTGGCAGCCTTCTGTTGTTAGGTTTGGGGTCAGGAAATGCCAGGTCTATGTCATCTTTTTTCATGGGTGGGAGGATGTATGATGTTCTGCTGTTGTGCTACATTCTTCCAATTCTATGATCCCTAACCAGTTCACCTCTTCTTACCACTTTTCACATTCTCCTCTGGTATGTCTTATGTTATTTCCAGAATTTATCATTGTATTTTAAGTGAAGCACATCTGGACCAGTGTGTGTTAGTTGCTCAGTCGTGTCCAACTCTGTGACTCCATGGACTATAGCCCACCAGGCTCCTTTGTCCAGAAGACACCCATAAAACATTAAAAAAAAAATCATTACTACCTGTCATAAAGAAGAGTAATGTATTACTTTTGCCCTTAAGGAACAATAGGCTAGTCAGAGAGATGAGACAAGAATATAAACATAACAATAGCATTTACTATTTACTATGTTTCAGTTTATAGTTAGTAAGCATTCAGTTTCCAAATTTGCTGGCATATTGCTGGCATATTGAGTGCAGCACTTTCACAGTATCATGAGTTTAAGTTAATAAGTATTTAAAATTTATAACACCTTCTGAAAGAGGTACTAATGAGTTGCCCATTTTAAATATGTGCAAGAAAATTTAGGCAACTTGCTCAGTGTCACACAGCTGTGTCAGTCACTCAGTCATGTCCGACTCTTTGTGATCCCATGGACTATAGCCCACCAGGCTCCTCTGTCCATGGAATTCACCAGGCAAGAATACTGGAGTGGATTGCCATTCCTTTCTCCAGAAGATCTTCCCAACCCAGGGATCAAACCTGGGTCGTCCACATTTCAGGCAGATTCTTTACCATCTGAGCCACCAAGGAGGTCACATGGCTAGTAATTAGCAAAGTCAGGACTAAAACCTAAGCAGTCCTACTTAAAAGCTGCTACTCTACTATACTAAGTTGAATAACAATACAAAGAGGCAAATGAATAGGGTTCAGAACAGTAAATGAACCTGCTATGATGTGGAAATCAGGATGAGGTAGCATTTAGGAAGTGTCATGAGGGATAAGAAGGATTTCAATGGGTAAAGGTGGTGAAAGTCTAGTATGAAAGAAGAGCATGTATAAAGACCCTGTGGTGGTAACAATGGGGCCTATTGAGGAAACCACTCTAGTATATAGAGTGGTGAGAGTTAGGACTATAATAAAGTTTGGAGCAATAAGATAGAAGTCTTTGAATGCCAAGTTGAGGAAGTCAGTATTAATTTCATAGGCAATAGTGACTTCACAAGAGGCATGACCTGAGTAGTTTGGTGATTTCTAAAGAACGTTCTAGTGGCAGTAGCTGAGAGTAGATAAATGGAGTTCATGGCGACTAGGAGTGGGTGAAGGCCTGACCTAGGACCATGGCAGCCAAGATGGAAAGGAGGTAATTGATACAGGAGATATTTAGTGGGTAGAATCAAGAGAATTTAGTGACTTATTAGATATGGTGACTGAGCAAAAGAAAGGAGTCAATAATGACTCTTTTTTTTTTTTTTAAATTTTATTTTATTTTTAAACTTTACATAATTGTATTAGTTTTGCCAAATATCAAAATGAATCCACCACAGGTATACATGACTCTTTTTAGGAGTCTGGCTGGCTGGTAATGCCATTAAGTGATATGTTGAATTCTTCTGCCTTTGGGAAACATAAAAAAGCAGTATAGCATCACCTGTGTATCAGTCTTTTGATATGTGAAGACTATTATTCTGTTGACAGACACATTTCTGTTCTCAAGGAACACTTCCTTTCACCTTTCCTCATAGATCCTATTTCCAACTGTTATAATAACTTTCCTTTGCTCTCTTTTGGACATACTCAAATTTCCAGCACTCTTAGGGTGTAAGACACAGGCAGACTGGTGAGGGTGGAGTGAAGAGAAAGAGTGAGGAAGAGAGAAGTGTGTGGTGGAATAATGAGGCTATAGCATAAGGATATAAGGACCTGAATTCAGACCTTTAACTTAGTGGAGGCGATGAGGCAAAAGACCTGTGGATATCTTAGCCCATCAGTGCTGTGTTTCTTATGTCAAAGCCTTGTCCATTTTGGTAAGGAATCAGAGGGGAAAAAAGTGGTAACATAGCCTTTAGGGTTAAGACAAAGAACTAAGAGCCCTGGGGCCTAACTCCAGCTCAACCTCAGGTCATCTGAAGGGCCTCAGTAAAACCTTTTCCATTCCAAGTACTCCCCTCTGCTAAAGATGACATTCTGTTAGGTTGAACTATATGAATTTCCCAATACTCACCTAGTTTTGACTGGCACAAACAGCAGTATTACATGGTTCAACTTAGTATTTTCATCTATTGTAATCATGTGCCTGCTTACCTTACCACTTTCACACAGTATGTACGCATGTGCAGTCAGACATATATACATGGAAACACACACACCACTGCTAAATTGGCAGATCCTTTATGATTGAAACAATTCTAGATTTTTGAAAAAAAATTCGTATTTGTAGTGTTTGCCCATTTCCATAGAGGAAATTACTCTCTCATTGCCAATTTCATCTACCAATGTGATGTCTTCCCTCGTAGCTCAGTCGGTAAAGAATCTGCCTGCAGTGAAGGAGACCCAGGTTTGATTTCTGGGTTGGGAAGATTCCCTGGAGAAGCAAATGGCAATCCCCTCCAGTATTCTTGCCTGGAGAATCCCATGAACAGATAAGCCTGGCAGGCTACAGTCCATGGAGTTGCAAGAGTCAGACACGACTTAGCAACTAAACCACCACTACCATGTGATGTCACTGAACGTGGAGTTGGGAAGAGATGTGCGTGCACAGTTGGCTCTTAAGAGTTGGTATAAGTTGGCTGTAACATACCACTGCTTTATCTCTATATCCCTTTATAACATTTAGTAAAGGATCTCAGTATGAGGGCAGTAATGGTCAATTTGAACATAAAGCCTTCTCCTGAAGAATCCAAATTGCACAGAAAATGCCAGTAATAACAACCATTTTGATACTTTGCTTTACAGTTTTCCAAATAATTTGCATATCTATTTTAGGAGGAAGGCAGGAGGGAGACAGGATAGGAATTCATATTCTTATCTTATTGAATGAGGAAGCTGGGGATAAACTGAGATCGAGAGGTTGGGAGCATTAAGAAAGTGAATTCCTTTAGTTACCGCAATTAAAAAAATATGCCCCACACATACATGTCAAAAATAAGACTCTTAAGTCACTGTATCCAATGACTGGATAATTCATGTACTTCAACCTAATAGAATGCCATTTTTAGCAGAAGGGATCTGGCTACTGGTAGGTATAAATGCCTTTTCACAGGGCCCTGACTTTGTGAGAAAAATGAGCTCATAGAGGGCAGACAACCAGTACCAAAGCATTTGAATACTCCTACCATTTTGCATTTCTGTAGCCTTTTACAACTTTTTTAAAAGTACCTTCACATTTACTATCTACTGCATTCCCAGGTGGCCCTAGTGGTAAAGAACCCACCTGCCAATGTAGGAAACATAAGAGTGGCTAGTTCAATCCCTGGGTAGGGAAGATCCCCTGGAGAAGGTCATGGCAACCCACTCCAGTATTCTTGCCTGGAGAATCCCCACGGACAGAGGAGCCTGGTGGGCTACAGTTTATAGGGTCGCAAAGAGTCAGACATGACTGAAGCAACTTAGCACGCATGCATTTTCCAGTAGGAAAAATGAAGATAGTCTCAGCTGAAGCACAGGATTGGTGGGAGAGAGTGGCTCAATAGGTATTAATGACCCATTTAGAAGGGGAGAAAACATGCTCAGGGCTGTTGACAGACCTATTCAGAATCTCAAGGACTTGCCTGTTACACACTCTGGCTGCTCTCTGCACAGGCCTGTCCCAAGCCATTTTTTCAACTTCCAGGTGAGTAGGGTCCTTCAGACTGCCATACCTCTAATTCAGCCCCAGAAGTAGCATTATAGATATCCTACAAATACTTGGCTTTAAGGCCTGAAAGCAGCCCTCAAGGGAGGGACCCTGAGGAAAGTATTTTGGTTAGTCCTTTGTTTGCACTCTGTGTGTAGATACAGTTCACATGCCTACACAAACATTTATTGACAACTCATAAAAGCTCAGCCTTGACACCAAGCACCATCCATTGTTATCTCCTTCCTGCTCACCTGTTTGGTCCCACTGTTCCTCACTTTCTTCCTCCCTTTGCACCTGAGCTTCTCATGCCTACCTTAAACTCCTTACTTAGATGATAATTTTAATTATACAGCTCAGATCTTAGCATGCTCTTCCAGGTACAGCCTGCTACAGGTTTCCTGGCACCAGGCATTTCCAATTTCTGATAAAAGAAACAAACTTGTCACTCATCCTCCTTGAAGTATCCAATTCTATCTTCCTGGGGTGGGACATGGGACCTTGATCCTGGATGCTGACAGCTCTGGCTTTTCTGGGATGCTTAAGTCTAGCCACCAACAGGCACTCACAAAACTCAGTAAGAGAAGTATGAAAGGCCCATACTCATATTTCTTGAGCAGCTTAGGTCTTTACAGAGGGTGACCAGGTTGACTAGATTCTCAATCACTATAGGGTCCACACCTACCAAGGATCCAAATTGAGGTTGCCTATGTGCCAAGGGTACAGGCCACAATGACAACTGAGATTGACCATCATCTGGGTAGGGCCCACATGGGCCAGGCACTGGATAGAGAAGTTTTATACACATCATTGCTAATCCCTACAACATATAGATTATTTCTTCCATTTTATGGACTTCCCTGGTGGCTCAGATGGTAAAGTGCCTGTCTACAATGCGGGAGATCCAGATTCGATCTCTGGGTTGGTAAGATCCCCTGGAGAAGGAAATGGCAATCCACTCCAGTACTATTGCCTGGAAAACCCCATGGAGAGAGGAGCCTGGTAGGCTACAGTCCATGGGGTCACAAAGAGTCGGACACGACTGAGCAACTTCACTTTCTTCCACTTTCTTCCATTTTATAGATGAAGAAGTTGAGGGTTAGAGAAGTTCTCACTTATCCAAGCTCACATAAGTAGGTCGTGGAACCAAAAAGAGAATCAAGGTCTGTTTGACTGAAAACTCATACCACTTAGCCTCTTGCAGGTGTTTAGGAATAATAAAAAAGGACCTAGATGAATTTGTCTAAAGAGTCTTGTTCTGAGACCCACACTTGAAGAGGGCCACTAATAGTGGAGTGCTTTCAGCATGGATTGAGAAGGCTGGGGAAGGGACTTAGACCAAGGACATATGAGGAAAGACTGGAAGGATGTAACACTGTTTTGCCTGGAAAAGAGACAACACCAGATAACAAGTATCAGGCCATGTCATTCTCTGCTGCTGCTGCTAAGTTGCTTCAGTCGTGTCTGACTCTGTGTGACCCCATAGACGGCAGCCCACCAGGCTCCCCCATCCCTGGGATTCTCCAGGCAAGAACACTGGAGTGGGTTGCCATTTCCTTCTCCATGTCATTCTCTGCTCCCCTCTAACTCAGGACAGGAGTCAAAGTCTTTTCAACAGTCTTCTCATCTCCCTCACTCCAACATTACCTCTGTAACCTCATCCCTTCACTCACTCCACTTCAGGTACACTGGACTCATGTTTGTTCCTGGTATTTATTATCTTCTCTTACCTTGAAGTTTCAGTTCTTCTCTCAAATGTGACCTGCACAGTGAGTCTTCTCTTGACCACTCTATTTTAAATTGGAACCTCCTGTCTTTCCTTTATTTCCCTCCATTGTATCTATCACCATCCGACATATGATAACTTTATTTATTTTGCTTCATTATCTGCCCACCTGCAGAAAAAAGTAAGTCCCATAAGTGGGGAGATGGGGAGAGGGATTTTTTTTTTAATCTTGCTTATTCACTGCTGGACCCACAGCACCTAGAATAGGTACTTAACATTTGTTGAACCAAAGAATACCATCTCTGCCTTCAGATCTGGAAGGACTGTTATGGGGCAAAGAGAGTAGATAGCAAATAGGATCTGTGTGACTCCCAGGGACTAAGCTAGGCCTATTCCAGCTCAACGTAAATAGGGACATCTTAGGCATTAAAACTGCCCCAGGAATCTATGCTAGTGGAGGTGAGCAGGAGCAAGACAGATGATATAGGAAGAATTTAAGCATCAAAAAGGAAAGGGTGAGGAAAGGACCACAGTCTGAGATTCTGTGTTCTCCAACTCGTTTAAGGATGAAGAACCTGAGGCTCTGAGATATGAAGTTTCCATCAATTGCAGGTAGAACAGGGACTAAAATCTTGGTGTCCTAAATTGTAGGACAGTGAAATAATTTTTTCCTTCAATAAAGCAGTATTTTGTGGCAGGGTAATTTCTGGAAATATTCATGTTTATTTATTTGCTGCCCCTCTATATCCCCACACCCCATACCCTACCCCTGCTACATGGAGGTAACCTGGCCCTTAAAAGACCTCTTGCAAGATGGATTTCACGGTGTAGAAAGCCAAAGCAGGCTGACATCACTGAATCTATCACTCTTTTATCAAAGTATGAAAACACCATTGATATATAAGGACAAGGAAAAGTCCTGAAAGAAAAAAAAATTGAAGAGGGATCCCTCCCACTCCCAGCCCCACGTAGGAATGGAGAGCTCCTAAGTCTGGGGCGGTAGAGAAGGATAAAAATGGCTTAGGGAAGTGCCTCAAAGATGGGGAGGAGATGGTTTTAAGGTACCCAGAGGGAGGCAGGACCTAGGACCTTGGGGCTCTCAGCTTCTCTTCCATCACTGCAGGCATGGAAAATGAGGGTATCAGTGGTGACTGGAATAGATTAGAGATTAGTTGCCTTTGCCTTAATTTCTGGGTAATACAAGTACCACTTGGATTCCAGTGCCAACCTTAAGTGGGTCCCCAGTCATGAAATACATGGAATTTTCTGCTTCTCTGCTAGAATGGGAGGTTTGGAGTCAGAATTCAGTTACTTTAAATAAAACAAACAAGGATTATTTTCTTGCCCACCCACATCTGAGTTTGTGGATGGACATGGATGTCCACTCCATTTTCTGCCTCTTGAAGGACATAAATATTAATTTTAATCACAGCATTTGTGGACAGAGCATCCACTTCCTGTTGGCACTGGGTTCTACATAGGAGCCCATTGGAAATCTCATGAGGTTCTCCATGGGCTGAGAGAAAATATGTTCAGGCATCCAGAGGAAGGAAGTGGAAAAGCAGGAGAGAAACTGAAGGAACAGAGGTGAGTAGCCTTCAAGAGCCCATCAGACAGCAATTATTCTTCCAGAAAATGAGACTGTTTCTCACTGTGACTGTTAAGTGACTTGCAATTAACTCTTCATGAGGAAATGCTCCAGTTGATGGTGAAGTTCTGAGTGGGCAGATGCCAGTTCTCCAAGCTCACATCTATTGATTCACTCTGCTAGTCATCTTTTTTCCCCAGGCTGCTTATTAGCAGGTTTAAATGGGAGAAGGGATAGGCCCACCTGGCTGGGAACAATTCTCAGAGATCCAAGGCTAGAGGTGGGAATGGGGAAAAGTAGTTGCTTCCTGGGCTCACAAGGGCCTCTGACCTGGGCTTGGAGCTGGGAAGCTTGGCTGGGCTCAGTGGGATAAAGAGGCAGCCAGAGGTCCAATTTAGCTTTAGCATGCTCTGACTTTGGGCCTGCTGCTGAGATTCAACTCCTAGCACCTTATCGTACATCGAAACAGCAGCTTCACTACAAGTGCAACAGAAAAAGCAGGAGATTTGAAGTCTAATGACCTGGTTGTGTGAATTTTGGCAAGGGTCTTAAACTTTCTGAGGCTCTGTTTTCTTATCTGAAAATGCAGATACAATAATGTCAACCTCATACAGTTAAGGTAAACATTACACAAGATAATGCAGTTAAAGTGTCTAGTGCCTGGCACATATCAATTATATTATTTATTTTGTGCTTGGAAAATTATTAGTAGTATTCTCTCACACCACATCTTTCACCCCAGCCTGCACATCCTTTTACCCATCCTGACTTGCAGTCAATGTTCTAGATCACCATGAGCAAGTCATTTCACTTCTCATGGCCTCCATGTCCTTATCTATAAAGTTGGGATAAAGTCATCCATTCTGCCCAACTGCTTCAGGGGCCTTTTAGAAAATAATGGAGATAGAAGAAATTTGCAGACTAGAAAGTGCTACCTCAGGCCACTTGTTCCTATTGGCTAGGTCTGGCCCCCAAAAGCCATACAGGCCAAAGTCTAGGAATTATCCAGAGAGAAAAGGAGCACAGTCACTGGGGCCCAGAATCCAGTCAGGGTAGAAGCAGTACAGAGCTAGCAGCTTGTCTACAGCATCCTCCAAAAGACTTCCACAAATGTCTCTTGTCTATCAGATTTCCATCTGCCCTAAACAGAAATGAGTAACAAAGAAGGGCCATTCACTATGCACAACCCCAGTGCCCAAGCAGACCAGAGAATAGCACTAGAGCTGACCAAGGCAGTTTTCTTGATGATCTAAGAAAGGTCTTTAGAGGTTCCCTCCACCAATGGCTCTCTCCAGTATTGCTAAGGACTCCCCAGAGGGTCACAGCGAACGTAGCCATTAGTCACAGTAGGAAGAGGTCTAATACATCAGTCATGCTGGGAACCACAACAGAACTCCCCCCAAGTCCAGCTGAATTAGAATAGGGTGGGACGTGCTGGATTTGGGAGAAGGCAATGGCACCCCACTCCAGTACTCTTGCCTGGAAAACCCCATGGACGGAGGAGCCTAATGGGCTGCAGTCCATGGGGTTGCTAAGAGTCGGACATGACTGAGTGACTTCACTTTCACTTTTTACTTTCATGCATTGGAGAAGGAAATGGCAACCCAGTCCAGTGTTCTTGCCTGGAGAATCCCAGGGATGGGGGAGCCTGGTGGGCTGCCGTCTATGGGGTCACACAGAGTCGGACACGACTGAAGCGACTTAGCAGCAGCAGCAGCAGCAGCAGCAGCAGTGCTGGATTTAGGTAGTTGACAAAATTCCATAGGTCACTCCTAGCCCAGTCTTGTCTTACATATTGAAACTAGTCAAATCTATGCCCATGTGCTGTGTGTGTGTGCTTAGTCACTCAGTCATGCCCAACTATTTGCAACACTTTGGACTGTAGCCCGCCAGATTCCTCTGTCCATGGGGATTCTCAAGGCAAGAACACTGGAGTGGGTTACCATTTCCTCCCCCAGGAGATCTTTCCAACCCAGGGATCAAACTCTCATCTCCTGCATTGCATGAAGATTCTTTACCTGCTGAGCCATCAGGGAAGCCTAATGTATGCCCATGCCACCCATATATTATTATTGGGGAAACTGAGACTCATAAGGAGAATGGATTTGCCCGAGTCCTCACTGATTAATGAGGGGCAAAAATTACAGCAGAAATCTAAGCCTCCCTGACCCCCATGAATTTCCCATGGATGTAATAAGGCCTTTCCAGAAGTTGTTGCCCCAAAAGTCCCCTGAGCAACTATGCTTCCTTCAATGAGAGCCCAGGACAGAGAATTCAATTTCTATACATCATTATCAACTTCCCTTCCAGAATGTTCCTTTTTCTCTCTTGCTAATTTGTGCCTATTTTGGCTTTGCTTGATTCATGACGTCCTGGGGGCCAATAAGCATCTTAGTCTGAAAAGGGGCCCCAAGGAGCCTAGGAGCCCTATCCACAGCACATTCAAGCAGCTATTTTAGTCCTCCAGACACCCTTGCTTACCAGGGACGAATGATAAGAGTTTGGATTAGAGAAATCTGAGCCATTAACACAGTCACCTTCTCCTAGTTGATGGCACAATAGAAAGGGGGAGAGTGATTACTGCTTAGGCTAGAAAAGGCCTGGAAATCGGGATATGACCTAGGTGACTGAGTTATTGCTGTGGTACACCTCTGGTGCCAACAGATTAGATGACTTGCAATAGGGCAGAAGCCACATGCTCCCCACTCAGCCCCACAATTAAATAGGTGGGGCAGCCTGGCCAGCAGCTCTGCCCATAGGCCTGAGTAAAGGATGCTGTTCTTTTCAGGTTGGCCTGAGAGTCTTACCATGAAATGTATCCTTTGGCTTGAGCCATGGGTAAGAGGTTCACACCTCTGCCTCCCAGCTGGTGGGGAGGCTAACACATTTACATGAACTGAGGTTAATTTCAGAAGTGCTAGCCAGCTCCCTGGCAGGTTTCAGGCCATGGACAATACGATGGAGAGTACTACATCATCAGATTGAGATGCAGGGGATGGTTTGGATGAACTGAAGTTAAATTTTCCTTTACTTTCAGCTCTGTCTTCTTTCCCCCTTGCTAGTTGACGCCTCACATCCCTTTGCTTTCTTCATTTCCCTTCAAGGGCAAACCCAGCAACCATGGGTCACAGGCATACTGATGTGGAACAAACCACAAGAATGCGCTTTAGTGACCGGGGGTCCCTCTTGAACCCAGTTTATTAACATTCAGTAAAAGAAATATTCGTTGTTACAAACAGGCAGTGCATCAAGATATCCAGACATCAATGAGAACTAGGATTGGAGAGGTCACAATCCAGGCAATCCCATGATGTCTCAGGGATAAGGAAGGGGAAGCTAGGGCACATCCAGGGGCCATGCTTCCCATTTTTCACTGGGAGAGAAAGAACTCTTATACCTGGGGTAAGGATGTACTGCAGTTTCCAACTTCTTCCCTTTGTCCCCCAGCCATTTTATTTAACATGACCTAAGTATACATTCTTGGTTCCCCCCAACCCCACCCCACCCCACCCCACCCCCATATACATCAGGGAAAATAAGCACCAATAGTAACAAGAATAATAATTAAAGCCCCGCCTCTCAGTAGGTCCAGTCCTCACACACACACATGCCATGTGAATTTTCTTCTTTGGAGTGACTATATAATGGAAAAGTAGGGAATCAGGCCAGCAAGCCATCACCCTAATAGTCACTGTTCCCCCAAAGTTCCATCCATGTGTGAGCTGGAGCACAGCAGGGGAGTGGGAATGGTGGTAGAGGAAGAGATTCCCCGAAAGCAGCAAGAGGGATCAAGGAATTCCCCAACGTCTCTTCTGGGTGAATGTCACAATCAACTGAGCTCCTGGAAAGTCCCATGTAAGGGTTTCCTCAATGAGATGGCTAATTCCTGATGGTTCAAGCATCACTTTCATTTGTCTCCCCCAGCTTCTTGGGGAAAGGGGGAATAGTTGAGAAATCTCCTGCCCTCCTTACTGGGTGGAGAATACCCCCAAAATGTTCTTTGGAGAAACCCAACATGACAAATAGCAAAACATGGGCATTCTGGTTTCAAAACTAGAGCGGAAAACATAAAGAGGAGAGAGACACAGACATGAGTACTTCTAGAAGATCTACACACAGGGAAAGGTGAGTCTGAAAGAAAAAAATAAAACCATAAAAAGACATGCTATCTATCAGGTTCCACATGCCTGAGTCACCTGGCATTTGTCTTAATACCTGGGCATCTTATGCTGTCCCTATCATGGAGGGAGGGGATGGACAGTGCGATACATCAGTGATGGGGAGAGGGGAAAGAGCGAGGGTCCTGGGCAATTGAGATACCAGCCCTCTGCACAAGCAGCAGCAATTTTTGTGTCATCTTCGTTTTGTCTAAAACTGTAAACAGCACCGCTTAAAAATAAAATATATCAGAAAAGAACAATTGATACATTGTTTTCCATGAATATAAAATGCAAACAATACAAAAATAGATAATTGACTTTTGAGATATATATATATATATATATATATATATATATATATATATATATATTAAAAACAACTTGGATGCAACATACACATGGGTAAACTTGAAGTCTCCCTGCTAAACCCCGTCTCCCTCTAGCAATTGGGCCTGAGGGCCGAGGGCAGGTGGGGTGGTAGCAGTGGCAAGGGTAGGAAAGTCACTGGCAGCAGGATGAGGGGAATGCACCTTGGGTGTGGGAAGCTACTTCCCTCCTTGGTACAGTATTGAGGGAGAAAAGACTGGTGTTGACCAAAGCCTTTGGCCCAGAAGGCTCGTGGACTGGTGCCTAAGTTGAGTCCAGATGATTGGGGCAGGCCTTAAAAGAGCCCCAAGGCAGGGCTTCCTTGAAGACGTTAAAACAGAGAAACTGACAGCCCTGGGAGAGACATTCTAAGTGGTCTTCTCTATCCACAGTCATTGGTCCCCTAAGGATCAGTCTCATTTGGAAATTCTCAGGATCAGAGCTATCTGACACTATATATAAGCCTGCTTGCTGGATAGCTAAGAGCAGTCACCTTCTCTCAAGTCGTACCTTCCTGTGAAGTCACATCCAAAAACATTGACCTTGCAATGCTGAAATGGTGTTCATTTGTGGACTTAACATCTACACATTTAGTAGTCTGGGACATATTTGGTGTTAGCCAAGCAAACACTGGTGTATGTTTGGGGAGAGGCCTAGAGCTTGGCTGGCTCTCCCAGTGTCACCCTGTGCTGCCACACAAGTCTCCAGCTGGTCCTCCTTCCTCTTCTAGGCCACAGCTGGGATTCAGAAATGAACTGCTTGGATCTAGAGTAGACTCAAAGGAGGCTGCTTCTGCAGCCATGCACCCTGACTGCCTTATTTCTGATGGTGAGGATCCTATCTCTGGGCTGGCCAGGACAGTGAAAGGACTTGCAGGCAGCAGTGTTCAAAGCATGAGCTGATGCTCAGTCCTAAAACTTACTGTGATATGAGACCTTCCAAAGCCCAGCAATGTGTGTCAGGGCTATGACTGCCCTCTTCAGAGGTGGTACCTCTTGCTGCCCTCTTGTTAGAGACTGTAGCTCTCAGCCCTTGGCCAAAAGCTGACCACCTACTTTTTCTCTTCTCAGACAGGTTGGTGATCCAGCAGGCTCTGGTGGTTGGTGATGGTTCTACTACCTGCTGTGGTTGGCACAGTCTACATACAAACAGGAGCTTGTGCTGCCCTGAAGGACAAGCAGAGACAGAAGAGGCAAGTGGTGAGCGTTCCTCTGTTGTAAAGGCATTTGGTGAGTGTCTCCTTCCTGCCAAACAGCCAGGCCAATTTTAGTCCCACCCTCCCAGGGCAACTTTGGTGAGAAGCCAGAATTGGGGCACTTCTCTCTTGGAATGCTATGCTAGGGTTGAGGAGGGCCTTTCTCACCTTCTTTGATTCTCCAGCTTCATGACTGACAGATTTCTTCACAATGCAGACAAAGTCATCCCTTGAGTGCTGGTGTCAGTGCCATGCAAATTCATGTGGTGCTTCCAGGGGTACACCTTCTACCATCCAGGTGTACTTTTTGTGGGGATGGGCACTGGGCCAACACCAATCCGAAAAATGGTGACAAAGACCAGCACACACATCCCATGGCCAAGGGGCAGTTTTCCCACAAAGTCATCTCAACTTCAGGTGGCAGGCAACAGCATCTCTTCTGGAATACCAAGAGCCCTGTTTGCCTCTTAATAGGCATGGAGATGGGTGGAGGATGGGGACAGGATCAAGGGAGCAAGGATCATAATTTGGGTCAACATGCCTAGGTAAAAAGTTTCATATACCATTTCCAATGGTGAAATTTAAAAGGACCCCTCCGTATTGGTGATTAATGAGAGATAGAGCCTGGTAAGATTAGCCTGTTGCAATGTCTTCCTGACAGCAACTCTTCCTCACCAATATTTCCAAGCTAGTTTAACATGAAAACTGTGTGAATGCAGAAATAAGGGTGCCATTCTTTCCATAAGGAGCTGCAATTACCACACAAATCGGAGTCCTTCAGCTTGGCAGACTGAGGGCAGATCAGTCTTTCCTCTCAAGACACCCAGTCCTATGATGATACTAAGAACTTGGCTAATTGGAAAATGAAGGCTCTTTAGAAAAACTGGAACAGTAACCTAAATACCCTTGGTGTCCTGTCTCTTGGGAATGCTAGCATGAAGCCTTTTTAAAGCATCCAGTGAAAGGGTGGGCAAGGCTTAAGGAAGTTTTTGTCTTTGGGGGAAAGCAATTTTCCCTTTTAAGAAGCTGAGTTGACATGAGCTCTGCAATGTATGAAATCCTCTCTTCTGTGAAAAGAATGAATGAATTCCTTTTCCTATCCTTCTCCTGCAACCTGTAAAAATCCTATCCCCTACAGCTGAGCCTAGTTTAGGCCATTTCTCTTCCCGTATCTCGATTAAAAGAATGTGTTCCTTGTAATGAGATAACGAAAATTTCCTTTGGAGAAAAAAAAAGAACCAAAATTCAAAAGCATCTGCAATTCAGGCTGTCACAAGCTTAAAGAAACGAAGAAGGAAAAAACATCCTATCATTCTGGAGCTCAAGACCTATGGTAGTGTCTACAATATAACCCTGTCTTGTTTGCAACTAGATGAATTTGGTCATTACATTAAGGAAATTAGCATTTTTGTCTTCAACCCAAGCTATAGCAGGCCAGGTTAAAAGACCCTCGCTGGTTATGATACCTAAGTCCATAGCAACAGGCAGTGTGACACATGCTACTTGATCCTCTCTGAGGACAGCTAGCTGGGGCTACTAGATTATACTATCTGATGTGATGGTGGCAGCTATGCCAAGACCAAAGGAAGTGGGAGTGGGTAGGATTTGTACCATAATTTTACACTGCTAATAGCAAACAAGCTCCTTGTCCCCAAGTGGGAGGCAGTGTAGACTTGGCTGCTCATCTACTGGATGGAAAAATGGCAGAGATTTTATACATATATAAAATCACTACCTTGGCAATTGGAATAGGCACAAAATTAGAGCATTTCTAACCCTGCATGGGTCACAAGGTAAAAACCCAAAAACAAAAATTGGAGCACAGAAGCAGCAATCTCCCAGGGCAGATGTACTTGAGCTGAATGTGGCCACAGAAGGGAAGTGGGAAAACAAAGGTGAAAACTCATAGGAGCTTTCCTTGGCCAAAAGGATTTTCAAGTTAAACAGTAACCCCCACCCCCACCCCTCTGCCCAACCCTGATCCCCATTCACATGCTCAGGCCCCATGCCCCTCACTCCAGAATTGATGATGACTACTCAGCTAGTTTTCCATTCATAGCAGTGGAGGAGCAGCTGGTGGGGAGAGAGGCACCTTGCTCAGCCTTCTCCTTTGACAGGTCAAGGCGGGAAGCCCCATAGTGAATGGGCTGAGGCTCTGGGGGCTCAGGCCGGATCCTGGGCAGCTGAGGGATGCCATGAGTAATGCCCACAGGCTTGGCCTGGGGCACAGGGCTAGGGCTGAAGCCTCCAGAAATGGAGGAACAACTGGGCTCATCAACAGGCAGCAGCACATCTTGAGGCCTGGCCCTCACACTCTGGGAGGCCTTTGGCTGGAGGTTATAACAAGGGCCCATGGGCAAGGGTAGGTGCGAAGGCCGAGCTAGCTGAGACTTGGATTCCCCAGGTGCTCTTGGCTCTGGCCCTGATACTGAGAGCAACATTGACATGGTGAAAGGAGATATGCAACAGACTGCCTGCCCAAATGGATGGCTAGAAGGCCCATCCAACTGGCTAGGACTTATCCAGGCATGGCCAGGCCCCACTGGGAGAGGACAGGGAGCCCAGGCAGGCCAGTCATAGGTTACTGGAGGTTCAGTATAGAGAGATAGGGGACTGTCTCGGCCCCATTCTTCCTCCTCCTCTTCTTCTTCTGAATCTTCTTGCTGGGCCTGAAGCTCATCAGACTCCATATAGCCTTGGGTCAGGTGAGAATTGGAGAGCTCCAGCTCCAGGGTCTCAGCAGTGTCAAGGGAGCGGCTCCTCCTGCTGAGGGCCATGGCAGCAGGTGGAGGACGAGGGTGCATGCCAGGTAGTCCCAAGTATCGAGGGAGACTGCTCACACCCCAGGGTAGGCCTTGGTAGAATCGGCTGCGGTAGTTGTTGAAGGCATGTTTCTGATAGTAGCCCAGTTCAAAAGCTTCCAAGGAGGCTGCAAGGTCTTCATCATTGTGGAACTCAGGGTTTTCTTCACACTTGCCTTCCCCATCCCGTTCCACATCAGCAATATCAAAGGTCACCATGGGAGGCAGCTCAGGAAGGTTTTGAGTAAAGGACGAATCAGAGTCAGAGCTGCAGGACATGCTGGAGAAGAGGTTCCCATTGCTGGTGAACTCCACGAGGGCCTGAGAGAAACTCACTGTAGCATTCCCTTCCTTCTCAACATCCTCTTCCTCTGGCTCCTCAGGGGGTGAATAAGTAGGGTAGGCCCTCCTGGGAGATCCTCCAAAATTTGCTTCTTGCATGTCTGGCTCAAACATAGCATCACTCTGGAAGAGTTGCATCAGGCAAGTACTTTGATCTTTCTTGGAGCAGGTTCCCTCAAAACGCTTCTCCAAAGGACGGAAGTCCCTCCAGTCTGGCTCGCTGCTTGCAGTGGCAGGGAAAGCTGATGTGGTTCCTCTGTGGGAAGTCTGAGAGGCCCCTGATGCCCCTTCCACCAGACCCATCACTGATGGGCCTAAAGGCCTCATTTGATACTCTATGACGGGCTTCTCCTGCCGCACCTGGGCCTCTCGGACTTGAAGCTCTCGACCACAGACCTCTTGGCCACAGGCCTCCCTGGCGTAGGCCTCTCGAGGTCGGGCCTCTCTGACATAAGCTTCTCGGGTGTGGGCCTCTCGAGCATGGGCCTCTCTGGTGTGAGCCTCTTGGGCACATGCTTCCCGGGCCTCTCGCTGCTCCCGCTGAAGCTCCCAATATAGCAACTGTTTCTGGATGGCTACTAGCCGTTCTTCCTCTGTCTCCATTGCCCCAGGTGGCCGAGGGGAAGAAAAGGGCTCAAAGTTCAAGAAGGGGTCAAACATCTCAGAGCTGTGACAATGGAGGTCATAAAGGCAGTCATCCCCAGGTGGGGAGTTCTCAAGACTATCATCTGGCTCATAGAACTCATAGAGGGCATCACCACTATAGCTGTCTCGGGGCAAGCAATCCCTATGGACAAGCCCCAGGGCCTCACCTGAATCATCCTCAAGTCCTGGTGTAGTGGAGTCATAATAACCCTCATCACTATTGGGGGCGGACTCTTGCTGATCACTCTGAGGAGTCAAAAGTTCCCCAGGGGCTGAGCCAGGATAAGACCTAACTGGGTCAAGAAGCATGTAGCCAAGATGGCCTGGGGATGTTGTGGGATGGTAGCCTGGATTTAGTATGGGCCTTGGGTACATCTGGGAACTTGCCCACAGATACTCTAAATCATCATCTTCTTCCTCCTTGACTTCTTCTCCCTCTTCTAATTCCACCTCCTCTTCCTCTTCTTCCTCATCATCATCATCAGGCAAGGCCATCTCTTCGCCCCCTCCTTGGTAGGTCACCAAGCAGGAACTTCGTTTGGTTCCATCTCGGTTGGCCCTCTGGCCTCCAGAGGCCATGCTATCTGTCATACTATCCATATCCTGTTCTGCTATTATGTCACCACAACCTGTCAGTGAGTCAAAACTCTTCAGAGATGTGACATCCCCAAAGAGGAGGCTCAGCTGGTCCCCTAAAGGGCCATTGGGTGGATTTACCTCTCCTGCCACAAGCTTCTCCCCTGTTTCTGGACTATGGAACTCCTCTGGGCCACTGGCTTCAGGGGCAGGTTTGGGCTGCAAGAATGCTGAGACAAAGGCCTCCAAGGTTTTTTCTGCATCTTTAAAGGCTGCTTTCTCAGTGGCTGCCAGAGAAGTCTCTGATATTGAAGGAATGTTCGGCCCAGGGACATCTTGAAATTTGGCATTTTCCTTTCTTGGGGCTTGGAGGACCTCATCAGCGTGGGACAGAAGGGCTGAGCTCACATACTCATGAGGCCTTGCTCTGGCCCCCTCAGACTCCTTGGCTCCTGGATTGCTTTGCTCAGCCCCAGAGACCTTGCTCTTCCGGTGACGCCGGATACTACTGAAAAAACCTTTCAGGCCTTTTTTTGGCTTGGGCACAAAGTGAGCCTTCTCAGCCCCAGCTTTCTCTGTGGCTCCAGCCACAGACCTCTTGCATCTGGAGTCTGTCTCCAAAGACCCATGGACACTCTGAGAGCTGGGAAGTTGGCATGATGACTCAGGCAAAGGTAAGGAGAGGCCAGTTCCTTCACTGACAATGTCTTCAGGGTCATGGACTGCTTCACTCAGGCCATCGTGGGTCTTGCTCTTGCTAAGACCCTTCTTAGAACTGCCTTTCCCAGAACCTTTGCTTCGTCCCCCTCCAAAGAAACTAGGCAGGGTACAGATGCCCTTCTTGCCACCAAAGAGTTTCATGGCAGTTTTCTTCAGCCTACCTGGACCAGATGAGGGTGGCTCTGATGTGGGCCTTTCTGTTGTCTCAGATGCCTTGTTTTTGGCCCCTTTCTCTGTCCCTTGATCCTGGGTATCCATAGAGACTGTTGTTCCCTTGGCCTGAGCAGCTTCATCCTTTCGGGTCTCCATGATGGTGGGGAAAACTCAGGTGTATTCAGCTAAAAAATGCAGCCTTTTGGCTTCTCGGCACTGTTATAACATCATCAGTCAGGAAGCATCACAGCTGGGGCTGAAGATAAGGGAGACAAAGAGAGACAGTACTGGTGAGCAAGCATCCAGGCTGGGTTTGTTTTCACAGGTGTCTGTGGTTTCAGGCTTGAATTGAACCACAAAGAAAGAAAATGTAGGGAAAACCTTAATGCACTCCATATGCTTGGCTTGCTGGGTCAGACCCCTCTGGGCCACAAAGCAGCAAAACCATACACTGAGCAACAGGCAGCCATGACCCCTATCCCGTTTGCTGGGTCTACTCACTTCAGGTCACCTTAAGTTCAGGGGAGCACACTGGGCAGGGAGAATTGCAAATATGAAAAAGGCCCAGGTGCTATTGGCCACAGGAGGGGTGGTGTAGGAAGGTGGAAGGGAAGTCAGCTCTGATGACACAGAAGTTTTGAAAAGCAGCTGGCAAAAACAGCCCATTAAGTATTCACTGGGTTCTATAAGAACCAGGCCTCAATTTCATATTAGCCAGAGCTCTCACTGACATTTTGCCTGGAACTGGGTAGAAAAGTAGACCTGAAGTTTCACTTTCTTCCTTCAGGCTACCTAAATTGCTTGTAGGACCATGTTCAGACCTTCAAAAGTGCATAACAGTAGCCTTGCAGACCCACATTCCAGAGCTGCAATACAGAATCAGCTAAGATGGCATGGTAGCCTTGGGGCAAGGCATTCTCTGGGATTCAGTATACTCTGTCCAAGAGGCCTAGAAATACCTCCCTCTCATAGTGGTTATGTGAGGGACAGGTCTAACCTAGACTCTCTAGTGACTGTTCTGCTGGTAACAGATTTTAATGTGGTCCACAGGGGCTTCCCTGATGGCTCAGACAGTAAAGAATCTGCCTGCAATGCAGGAGACCCAAGTTCATATCCCTGGGTTGGGAAAATCCCCTGGAGAAGGGAATGGCTACCCACTCTAGTATTCTTGCCTGGAGAATCCCATGGACAGAGCAGCCTGGCAGGCTACAGTCCACGGGGTCGCAAAGAGTGACATGACTGAGCAACTAACACTTTCGCTTTCTGTAACTGAAACCACCAGGAGAACCATGAGACAGATTGTTTCTTCTCTGCTTCTTTCATTATTTTGACCCCCATCTAACTTCCTATCTAGAAAGGGAACTCCTTGAAGGCACAACTCAACATGACTCATGTCCCTGGTCAGTTAGGCTCTGAACAGCTATTTGAATAAACAAACCTGATGCAAGACACACCCTTCTGGTCTAGGCTCCCAGTCCTCTAAATAGCCAAATGTCACAGAGATAGGAAAAAAAAAAAAAAGAAGGGCTAGCCACCACCTATCCCAACATATCCCCCTCCCCACCCCCATGGTCTGATGTATCCACTCCAGTGACTATAGCTGATTAACAGCTGGATCACTGACCAGCCTGCTAAAGCCCAGTGACCCCTCCCTGGAAAGTCCCTCACCACTATCCTCTCTTTGCAGGGTGGCCACCAGCACCTAAGGAGCTTGGGTAGGAAAGGGAGACAGAATAGCTGCTGGGAGCCAGAGAGAGAGAGAGAAAGAGGGGCAAGCAACACTGTTGTCCTAAGAGTAGCTGGCCAGCACATCAGCCTTGTGACTGGTTGCCACGGTAAAAACACTCTCACATTCACCAACAGTGCGAAACTAAGAACTAGCACTCTGGGGGTGGAGAGAGCCTGGCAGCTAAAATCTATCCTCTGACCACCTTAGAGGAATCTTCCTGGAGTCCCTAATCTTGTCTTGCAAATAGTAATTTTGTGCCTTGTGCCATGCTTGGCCTGACACTTGACTCATCAATGTGATCTAAGCTTCCCTCAGAAGCACTCTGCAGAACTGAATATTAAACTTGTAGCATGATAATGTTTGGTTACCCCCAAAATAAGAGAAAAAAATACCATCATCTGATCTCTTCTCTGCAGAAATCTGTATTGCAATTTACTCAGGTTAGGTTCTTGTTTTTGATTCTGTGTGACATATTTTAACATGGCATTGTTCCAGCTTAACCCTGCAACTGATAGGACCACAGTAAACAGTGCTACCCCTCAAATACACAATGATACACACACACACACACATACACACACACTCCGAGTCCTCTGCCCTGGGGTCTAAAGGGAATAGGGACCCTATCATCTATCTGAGTCCTTCACTTTCCAAAACACAGATGTTTTTACCTCAGCCCTGAAATTATTGACAATGTTGTCATCATGGTTTGGGCATTGAGGAGATGGGGTGGCAATAAGTGGAGTTATTTGTGAAATTCTATTCCCCTCTGAGGAACTACTGAAAGGAACCTCACTAGAACACTTGGTTAAATGATAATTATTAAGCTCAGTGCTGCCAGAAGGGTTCAAAACCCCAGTCCTTGCTTTTGGGAAGCTCCTAGGCTAACAGAGAATCTTCTATATAACAGTCTCAAGGCACAATATGATGCAGACCTTAGAGAAGAGCCCTCCTTACTGGTTAAGCTGAGTGCTGAAATATCACTCTTCATACCTTATGATCATATCCCAGGATAAACTTGAAAGGCAAAAAGATAATCCCTGGGCTCAGAAAAGAGAATGCCTTGAGAAGGAGGCATTCAATCTGGGCCTTTTTAGACAGGAGTGAGTGAAACTGTCAATTATTTAGAGGAAAGGATGGGCAAGACTAGTAAGTGTGGCTGGGTATCAAGGAAAACCAAAGGCTAAGTGAAAAACCTTATAGGCTTACCCATCCTTGTGAATTGAAGGTTTAGTTGTCCAATGGGTTTTGGAGCTAGAATTTCTGCAAACAGAAGAATTAGGCAAATTGAATCTTAAACAGGGCTGCTTTATAGAACCTTGATGCCTTGGCTAGAAGGTAGGCCCTTTGGGCTTTCTCTTACCCTTGCTTCTTTGCTCTGTTGGAGTAGAGGCCAGCCCACAGCTCTCTACATTGTCCCCTTCTCTGTAATAGGGATCAGCAGTATGCTGTGTAAAGAGCCATGGTCCACAGAGTTGGGTTCCAGATCATGCCAAGGCATCCATCTAAGCCTTGGGCACTTGTGAAATGGAGATCAAAATAGCTTCTCTACCTGTGGTCCACTACAGAGATGTGAGGTTAGATAGGATAATGAACACCAAAAGCATTTTGTAAGCTGTAAAGTGCAAAGCAAATGAGAAAGACTGGCATTCCGGTTATATAAGTCAGATCTCAGTTTCCTAGGAAGTAGTTGTTTGTTGTTGTTTAGTCACTAAGTTGAGACCATGTGTAAAACGCCACTCATTTGAGAAAGCCATTCAACTACAGGAGGTCCAAGGAACCAGCTTCCTTGGCCCATGCTAAGGAAGAGCCAAATGTTAAGGGATTTTAAAGATGTTTGTGGATTTATACAAAGTCCTCTGTTAAGGGCAATTTAAAAAGCCTTCTGTATATGTTGTGGGAGTGGGTGAACTAGGCAGGGTTGTATCCCTGGGATTCAAATTCTCTTCCCCTAGCTTCAGGTTCTCCTCCTAACTAGGCCCAGGGCCATCTCTGCTGGCAAAGGTCAGAGTTGAAATTATGCTGTCTCCTACTTTCCTGCTTTGTCCCTTCCAGAGCCAGGTACCCCACCCATAGTGTCACTGCCCTGTTTCCCCCACAAGGCAGTAGGACAGAAGCCGACAGGAATCACCTGTAGCTAGTGCTCCTTAAGCCCAGTCCCACCTAGCCATCTGACTCAGGCCTCTTTTCCATACTCCTTACTGCCTCACCAGGTCCCAATGCTGTCCTTTCCCACTGGGCTATGCTACCTTTGCTCGGGACCACAGTTCAGGAGAGTGAGGTGGGGCAGAAGGCAAAGGGGACTGCATAGGGGACTGAAAAGGGACAGATTCTGCAGCTCCCTCAGGCTGAGGCTGGCTCCCTTCATAGTTTCTGCCAAGAAAGTAGTCCTGCTAAGTGCAGAGTCCCTCCACCCTAAGGTTTCTCAAACTGCATGCCTATCTAAGTTTCAGTTGGACTGGTGGGTGAGGGAATACTCTAAGGCTACCCTGTGATCCCTGGCAGGGGCCACTTGCTGAAGCTATTGCTAGCACGGCAGGAATTGGGCTGTGTCCATCCCTGCTCCAGAGAGGCCAGCCTCAGGCCATTCTTAGACCAGTGGAAGGCTAAGTCAGAGCTACTTCCTCCTCCTCTCCTCTCAAAACACAGCAAGAGACCAGTCACAAATTTGCCCCAGGAATCCATCTCAGTAACAGGGAAACAGCTGCAGTGAGTCTTGCACATTCTGCTCCCAGCCCTATTTCCTGGGGCCAGCTGAGCCAACTTAGAGAAGGCTGAATTCAGGGAAGAAGTGTGTGGATTTATGCGGTAGCTTCAGAGGCATGGCCTCAACCAGTCGTAGTTTCCCAGACCTCCTCCAAGAAGTTTTCCTGGGAGCAATCCCACTCTGGGTGCATCTTGTGCTTGTACATGCAGTGGAAGGTGGTCTAAGGAAGGAGTAATAAGGACAGGAAGTCCAGCCAGCCTCCCCCCACTTCCTGAGAGTCAGCCAATTCTGCACTGTAATCAGTTCTCCCTACTTGGGGGAAATCCAGCAAGTTCTTTTGGTTTCAACTGGAAAATAAGGCTATTAAGAGTGCCTACATTTTAAAGCTATATTAAGGAATTAAAATCTGATGTATATAAAGTAACAAATAAAATCCATTATATAACAGAGGCTCAAAAACATAGCAATGAGTTTTACATATATTTTATTCAAACTGCTGCTATTAAGTCGCTTCAGTCGTGTCCAACTCTGTGCGACCCCATAGACAGCAGCCCACCAGGCTCCCCCATCCCTGGGATTCTCCAGGCAAGAACACTGGAGTGGGTTGCCATTTCCTTCTCCAATGCATGAAAGTGAAAAGTGAAAGAGAAGTTGCTCAGTTGTATCTGACTCATAGCGACCCCATGGACTGCAGCCTACCAGGCCTCTCCGTCCATGGCATTTTCCAGGCAAGAATACTGGAGTGGGGTGCCATTGCCTTCTCTGTTTTATTCAAACTATAGTTGGACAATTTCTAGCAGCAAAACTACCTCAGTCAGGGTTGACTAAGGTGCTTCCCAGGCTCTAAGGGTATGTCACCAAACCTTCTTGGGCCTCAATTTACACAAATGGTAAATGAAGGAGCCTTCATTTCTTCTCACAGGAGGCTTCAGTTCTTTTAGTCAACTTTTGATTTCGGGGGCCCAAAATATTTCCTCAAATAAGCTACTGGTTTACAGCTCTAGTTTATCTGGGAATCTCCACTAGCCAGGTTCTCTAGCCCAAGCCAGAAAGGTCAACAATCCAAACTTAGCTAAAGTACCGATACAAAGGAAATTCAAATCAACAAATGTCCTTCATCCACTCCTGGTACTTGTTGTTTAATCACTAAGTCATGTTCTACTCTTTTGTGACTCCCATAGACTGTAGCTTGCCTGGCTCCTCTGCCCATGGGATTCCCCAGGCATAAATACTGCAGTATGTTGTCATTTCCTTCTTTAGGAGATCGTCCCAACCCAGGGATAGAACCCACATCTCCTGCATTGGCAGGCAGATTCTTTACCACTGAGCCACAAGGGAAGCACTCATGGTACTTACCAGCTTACAAAATGTTCCCCACATCCTCATTCACCCCCATTTCTCCTTTCTAGTGATCCATTAATCAGGCCTGGTTGCTGTTGCTGTTTAGTCACTAAGTCATGTCTCTTTTGCAACACTATAGACTGTACCCAACCAGGTTCCTCTGTTCATGGGATTTTCCTGGCATGAATACTGGAGTGGAGAATACTTTCTTCTCAAATGCACATGAAACATTCCCAGGATAGACCACATCCTGGTTCACAAATCAAGAATCAGTAAATTTAAGAAAACTGAAATCATATCAAGCATCTTTTCTGACCAGAACACTGAGACTAGGTATCAATTACAGGAGGAAAAAAACTGTATAAAACACAAACACATGGAGATCGAACAATACATTTCTAAATAACAAACAGGTTATTGAAGAAGTGAAAAGAGAAATCAAAAAGTTCCTAGAAAAACATGACAGTGAAATCATGATGACCCAAAACCTATGGGATGCAGCAAAAGCAGTTCTAAGAGGGAAGTTTATACACAATCCTACCTCAAGAAACAAACAAACAAACAAAAACATCTAATAGACAACCTAACTTTACACCTAAAACAACTGGAAAAAGAAGAACAAATGAAAAGACCCAAAGTTAGCAGAAGGAAAGAAATCAAACATCAGAGCATAAGTAAATGAAAAGGAAATGAAGGGACAATACTAAAGATTAATAAAACTAAAAGCAGATTCTTTGAGAAGATAAATAAAATTGACAAACCTTTAGCCAGACTCATAAAGAAAAAAAGGGAGAAGAATCAAATCAACAAAATTAGAAATGAAAAAGGAGGGGTTACAACAGACAATGCAGAAATACAAAGCATTATAGGAGACTATTATGAACAACAATATGGCAATAAAATAGATAACCTGGAAGAAATGGACAGATTCGTAGAAAGGTTCAATCTTCCAAGACTGAACCAGGAAGAAATAGAAACAATGAGCAACTCAATTACAAGCACTGAAGTTGAAGCTGTGATCAAAAATCTCCCAGAAAATGGCTTCACAGGAGAATTCTATCAAACATTTAGAGAAGAGCTAATGCCTATCCTTCTAAAACTCTTTCAAAAAATTGCAGAGGAAGGGACACTTCCGATCATTCTATGAGGTCACCATCACCCTGATACCAAAACCTGACAAAGACAACACAGAAAAAGAAAACTTCAGGTCAATATCACTGATGAATATAGATGCAAAAATCCTCAACAAAATTTTAGCAAACAGAATTCAGCAACACATCTAAAAGCTCATATATCATGAACAAGTGGGCTTTATCCCACAGATGCAAGGATTCTTCAATATTTGCAAATCAATCATATGTGATATACCATATTAACAAATTGAAGGATAAAAACCATATGATTATCTCAATAGATGCAGAGAAAGTCTTTGACAAAATTCAACACCCATTTATGATAAAAAACTCTCCAGAAAGCAGGCACAGAAAGAATATACCTCAGCCTAATAAAAGCCATATGTGATAAACCCACAGCAAACATTATCCTCAATGGCAAAAAATTGAAAGCACTTCCCCTAAAGTCAGGAACAAGACAAAGGTGCCCACTCTCACCACTACTATTCAACATAGGTTTGGAAGTTTTAGCCACAGCAATCAGAGAAGAAAAAGGAAAAAAAAAAGGAATCCAGATCAGAAAAGAAGAAGTAAAACTCTCACTGCTTGCAGATGACATGATCCTCTACATAGAATACCCTAAAGACACTACCAGAAAATTGCTAATCAATGAACATAGCAAAGATGCAGGATATAAAATTAACACACAGAAATCCCTTGCATTCCCATACACTAACAATGAGAAAGCAGAAAGAGAAATTAAAGAAAAAATCTCATTCACCATTGTGATGAAGAGAACAAAATACTTAGGAATAAATTTACCTAAAGCAACAAAAGACCTATATATAGAAAACAATAAAACACTGATGAAAGAAATCAAAGATGACACAAATAGATGGAAAAATATACCATGTTCATGGATCAGAATAATCAATATAGTGAAAGTGAGTAGACTATCGAAAGCAATCTAGATTCAATGTAATCCCTATCAAGCCACCAATGGTATTTTTCACAGAACTAGAACAAACAATTTCACAATTTGTATGGACATACAAAAAACCTCGAATAGCCAAAGCCATCTTGAGAAAGAAGAATGGAACTGGAGGAATCAACCTGCCTGACTTCAGACTATACTGCAAAGCCACAGTCATCAAGACAGTATAGTACTGACATGAAGACAGAAATATAGATCAATGGAACAAAATAGAAAGTCCAGAGATAAATCCATGCATCTATGGACACCTTATCTTTGACAAAGGAGGCAAGAATATACAATGGAGAAAAGACAATCTCTTTAACAAGAGGTGCTGGGAAAACTGGTCAATCACTTGTAAAAGAATGAAACTAGAACACTTTCTAACACCATACACAAAAATAAACTCAAAATGGATTAAAGATCTAAATGTAAGACCAGAAACCATAAAACTCCTAGAGGAAAACATAGGCAAAACATTCTCTGACACAAATCACAGCAAGATCCTCTATGACCCATCTCCCAGAGTAATGGAAATAAAAGCAAAAATAAACAAACGGGACCCAATTAAACTTAAAAACTTTTGCACAATACAGGAAACTATAAGCAAGGTGAAAAGACAGCCTTCAGAGTGGGAGAAAATAACAGCAAACGAAACAAATGACAAAGAATTAATCTCAAAAAAATACAAACAGCACATGCAGCTCAATATCAGAAAAATAAAGGACCCAATAAAAAAATGTGCCAATGATCTAAACAGACATTTCTCCAAAGAAGACATAGAGATGGCTAACAAACACATGAAAAAATGCTTAACATCACTCATTATCAGAGAAATACAAAGCAAAACCACAATGATGTACCATCTCATGCCTGTCAGAATGGCTGCTGTCAAAAAGTCTACAAACAATAAATGCTAGAGAAGGTGTAGAGAAAAGGGAACCCTCTTACACTGTTGGTGCGAATGCAAACTAGTACAGCCACTATGGAGAACAGTGTAAAGATTCCTTAAAAACTGAAAATACAACTTCTTTATGACCCACCAATCCCACTGCTCGGCATGCACACTGAGGAAACCCGAATTGAGAGAGACATGTGCACCCCAATGTTCACTGGAGCACTATTTACAATAGCTAGGACATGGACGCAACCTAGATGTCCATTGACAGACAAATGGATAAGAAAGTTGTGGTACATATACACAATGGAATTATTACTCAGCTATTAAAAAGAATGCATTTGAATCAGTTCTAATGAGGTGGATGAGACTGTAGCCTATTAAACAGAGTGAAGTAAGTCAGGAAGAAAAACACCAATACAGTATATTAACGCATATATATGGAATATAGAAAGATGGTAATGGTGATCCTATATGTGAGACAGTGAAAGAGACAGATATAAAGTACAGACTTTTGGACTCTGTGGGAGAAGGCAAAGGTGGGATGATTTGAGAGACTAACATTAAAACATGTATATTACCATATGTGAAACAGGGTACTCAAAGCCAATGCACTGGAAGAACTCAGAGGGATGGGATGGGGAGGAAGTGGGAGGGGAGTTCCGGATGAGGACACATGTACACCCATGGCTGATTCATGTCAATGTATGGCAAAAACCACCACAATATTGTAAAGTAATTAGCCTCCAATTAAAATAAATACATTTAAAATAAAAGAAAAAAAATTGAAAGATAAAAACTATATGATAATCTCAATAGAAAGAAAGCCTTTGACAAAATTCAACACCCATTTATGATATAAACTCTTCAAAAAATGGGCATAGAAGGAATCTACCTCAACAAAATAAAGGCCATATAAACCCACAGCAAATATTACTCTCAATGGTGAAAAACTGAGAGCATTCCCTCTATGATGAGGAATAAGACAACAGTGCCAACTCCTGTCACTATTATTCACCACAGTTTTGGAAGTCCTAGCTATGGCAATCAGAGAAGAAAATGAAATAAAAGGAATCCAGGTTTGAAAAGAAGTAAAACTCTCACTGTTTGCAGGCATTATACTATATATAGAAAATCCTAAAGATACTATCAGAAACTTACCAGGACCAATCAGTGAATTTAGTAAAGTCACAGGATACAAAATCAATACACAGAAATCCCTTGCATTCCTATATCCTAACAATGAAAAATCAGAAAGAGAAATTAAGGAAATGATCCTAGGAATAAATTTACCTAAAGAAATAAAAGACCTGTATATAGGAAAGTATAAAACACTGATGAAAGAAATCAAAAATAACACAATTAGATGGAGAAATATACCATGTCTTGGATTGGAAAAATCAATATAGTGAAAATGAGTATATTACCCAAAGCAATCTATAGATTCAACATAATCTCTATCAAACTACCAATGGTATTTTTCACAGAACTAGAACAAATAATTTCACAATTTGCATGGAAACACAAAAGACTCTGAATAGCCAAAGCCATCTTGAGAAAGAAGAATGGAACTGGAGGAATCAACCTTCCTGACTTTAGACTATATACTACAAAGCTATAGTCATCAAGACAGTATGGTATGTGTGCTCAGTAGCTCAACCATGTCCAAATTTTTGCGACCCCGTGGGCTGTAGGCTTCTCTGTCCATGGAATTTCCAGGCAACAATACTAGAAGATGGGTTGCCATCTTCTCAACCCCAAGACAGTATGGTACTTGCACAAAAACAGAAATATAAACCAGTGGAACAAAATCTTAAAGCCCAGAGATAAACCCACACACCTGTGAGCACCTTATCTTTGACAAAGGAAGCAAGAATATACAATGGGGCAAAGACAGTCTCTTCAATAAGTGCTGCTGGGAAAACTTGACAGCTATTTGTAAAAGAATGAAATTATAACACTTCCTAACACCTTGCTGCTGCTGCTGCTAAGTTGCCTCAGTCATGTCCGAATCTGTACGACCCCATAGATGGCAGCCCACCATGGTCCCCCATCCCTGGGATTCTCCAGGCAAGAACACTGGAGTGGGTTGCCATTTCCTTTTCCAATGCATGAAAGTGAAAAGTGAAAGTGAAGTCACACAGTCATGTCTGACTCTCAGCGACTCCATGGACTGCAGCCTACCAGGCCTCTCCATCCACGGGATTTTCCAGGCAAGAGTACTGGAGTGGGTTGCCATTGCATACTCTGTCCTATCACCATACACAAAGATAAATTCAAAATGGATTAAAAACCTAAATGTACGACCAGAAACTATAAAACTCTTAGAGAAAAACATAGGCAAAATATTCTCTGACGTAAATTACAACAAGATCCTCTATGACCCACCTCCCACTGCTGCTGCTGCTTTGTCACTTCAGTCTTGTCTGAGTCTGTGTTACCCTAATGGACTGCAGCCTGCCATGCTCCTCTGTCCATGGGAATCTCCAGGCAATACTAGAGTGGGTTGCCATGCACTCCTCCAGGGGATCTTCCCAACTCAGGGATTGAACCTGTGTCTCCTGCATCGCAGGCAGATTCTTTACCACTGAGCCACCAGGGAAGTCCCATGACCCGCCTCCTAGAGTAATGGAAATAAAAACAAAAATAAACAAGTGGGACCTAGGTAAACTTAAAAGGTTTTTGCACAGCAAAGGAAACTATAAACAAGGTGAAAAGACAACCCTCAGAATGGGAGAAAATAACAGCAAATGAAACAGCTGACAAAGAATTAATTTCCAAAATATACAAGCAGTTTATGCAGCTCAATACCAGAAAAAAACAAGCAATCCAATCAAAAAGTGGGCAGAAGACCTAAACAGACATTTGTCCAAAGAAGACATAAAGATGACTAATAAAACACACGAAAAGATGGTCAAGATTGCTCATAATTAGAGAAATGCAAATCAAAACTACAATGAAATATCACCTCACACGTCTCAGAATGGCCATCATAAAAAAATCTACAAACAATAAATTCTAGAGAGAGTGTGGAGAAAAGGGAACCCTTTTGCACTGTTGATGGAAATGTAAATTGATATAGCCACTATGGAAGACAGTATGGAGATTCCTTAAAAAACTAGGAATAAAACTACCATATGACCCAACAATCCCAGTTCTGGGCATATACCCTGAGAAAACCATAATTAAAAAAGACACATGTACCCCAGTGTTCACTGCAGCACTATTTATAGTAGCTAGGACATGGAAGCAACCTAGATGTCCAACTGATGAATGGATATAGAAGATATGGTACATATATATACAATGGAATATTACTCAGCCATAACAAGGAACACATTTGAGTCAGTGCAAAGGAGGTGGATGAACCTAGAACCTATTATACAGAGTGAATTAAACCAGAAAGAGAAAAACAAATATAATGTATTAACACACATGTATGAAATCTAGAGAGATGGTTCTGATGAACCTATTTGCACAACAGAAATGGAGATGCAGACATAGAGAACAGACTTATGGACACAGAGTGGTAGGAAGGAGAGGGTGGGACGAATGGATAAAGTGGCATGGAAACACACACTAACATATGTAAAATAGACAGCCAGTTGGAATCTGCTGTATGACTCAGGGAACTCAAACTGGGGCTCTGTGATAACCTAGAGGGGTGGGATGAGGTGGGAGGGAGGCTCAAGAGTGAAGGGACACAGTATACCTATGGCTGACCCATGTTGATATAGGGCAGAAACCAATACAATATTATAATTATCCTTAAATTATAAAGTAATACATTAAAAAAAAAAAAAAGAATACTGGAGTGGGTTGCCATTTCCCTAGGGGATGTTAACTCCTTGTCACACAGAGAAAAAAATTGTTAAGGCTTGGGAGAAGACTTGCCAAAGGTCACACAGTGGGATGATGACAGAGCCACACCAACTTCCAGGCCTCTGAGTCTCAATTCTATGCCACTCTGCTGCACCGTGTTGGCCCCTAATCAAGGAAGAAGACTTAGAGTGAGGACTATGCAGGTTCCCCTCACACCTGTAAGAGCCATCCTCTTCCTCTCCCATCACACTCTTGTACCAATCCAGCTGAGCCTTCTCTTCAGTATTTCCAGTCCTCACTGGCTACCACTATTTTGGTCCCACCTAGAACATTCCAGAAAGCTTTCTGTGGCTATTATTCTTATCCAGAAACTCCACTATCACCACTCCCAAACTGTGGAACATGTTCCTCTACTCTTCTCCTTGGGAGATAAGTTTGAGGGGCCAAAACAAAGGTCCAAACAGAAACCTGCCATTGGGGACAAACATAAAGGTAAAGACAAAATGAAACTAAAGAATTTGAGCTATTGTTTAAGAAAAATGACCTACAAGATCTGGAATTTGAATTAACATTTCTAAAGCCCACAGCCAAAGTCTACTCTCAAAACCATTTTTTTTTCAGGACCTGGAGGCACCTCTTCTTAAGGGGGGCATCTCACTAACTCTAGATGTAGCATAGACTCCAAAATGAGCCCTCTAGCCCCTGTTCCCATTTCCTCAACACCAGCCCCTCAAATGAATTATCTTATTCAGCCATGAGTAATTCATTCACCCCAGCCTCAGCCTGTCTGTTCTTTTCTCTTGAATGCAGCCTCCTTCATCTTATACAGCAGTCACCACATCTAGCACAGAGCAGCAGCTCAAACAATGTTGGTTCAACTGAATTCTAATTCAGCTAGAGCTTATCAGCCCAAAACTAAAATGCCAGAGTCACTCCTTTCAGGCTGGAGATTTGAGAAAGAGACCTAACCTTTTTGAAGAAAATGCTACCTACCATATGGAGTCACAGTAAGGATTAGAGATGATAAAATATAAAAGATAGATTACTTGCTAGGTACCAAGAAGATGTTCAATAAAGGGCCCTTGTGATAGGGCCTCTTGCAGCTACCTTCTCCACTCTAGTTCCTCAGCTTTCCCCTCACTGAGATGAGGATGACAAAAGTCTCTTAACAGCATTTCCTCTGGTCCCTCCTGCTGCAGCACTGAAATCCCACCCCCTTGCCTCCCCACTTCCATCTCATCCATCCTGCACACCCTTGCCAGATTCATTTTCTTACAACTCTGATTTCAGTGCATCACACCTTGACTTACTAAATTATTCGGCACTGCCTACAAGATTAAGGCCAACTCCCTTTGCCTGACCTTCAAGACTTGCTCTCTCCATGTCGCTTGCAGGTTTCCTAGGCTCACTTCTCTGGCCCTTAGCCTCAGCCCCAAATATACAGGGCTTATCCAGTCTAGGAGGTATGGTCACTCAGACTCTGCCTCTACCTAGAAATGGGCTTACCTGGTGAAACTTCTTGATGCAGCAGCTTTCTCCTCAGGCTACTGAGCCTGCCTCTCCAGCTTGCCTCGAATGGTGAGGGCTCTGGGAACCACCTACTTGCTACTCTCCTCTAAGGCTCCCAAACTGCCTTAGAAAGGAATGTATTCAAAGGTGTCATGCCTGAATCATAAGGCTTCCATTATTTCAGTACTAACTCAGCAAGGGTGAGATCAAAGGCAACATACCTCCTTCTTCCTCTGTTCAGATGAAGAACAGGAGAGGAGATAACTCCAGGGAAAGAGATGTGATAAGGCAGTCAGAAAAGCCTGCAGAGGAACAGCTGGATCAAGTTAACAATGGAGACTCCTGACTTTCCTAGGTATCCTCTATATGTACCATATCCTGTATATGCACCATACCCTAAGTGAGAGACCTCAGTAAAGAAACGGAGGTTTGGGAGGGGATCAAATCAGTGTGCTTAGAGGAAGAAGCATTAAATTGAGGGCCAGGGACTTTATGCTCTTATGTAACCTTTGGCAAACAAATCACTTCCCTGTTCTGGGCCTCAGTTTTCCCATTTAGAAATGGGAGACTGGACTGGGAATCTGTTTCCTCCAGGCTGCATGAAGCTGGGGAAAGGACAGTATTGTGTTTAGTTTTCCAGTGGCTGCTGAGTCAGGAGTCATGTTGAGGAAATGTCATTTTGGGGGTTCTAGGCTTCACTGGGAGGCCTGGATGCCTATCTGGTTGGGTCCACTGCAGAACAGAGGTGAACTGCAGCCCTGCCTCACTCCATATGCCTCTCACTTCTACCCTCCCTCTGCAAGCCCACCCAACACTCTACTTTTCTGAATGTGCTAGGCCTAGCCTATGAATATATGAAATGTACAGATTCTTGAGGGACCACAAGCTGGCCAGGCCCAGCCCTCTCTCTGGAGAACTGCAGCCCCCAGTTGAGGGGTACTGTCTAGAGAAGAGGTGTTAGTATCTGCTTGGAAACCCAGCAGGGGGAAAAAAAAAAAAAAACTGTAGCTAAAAGCAGTGAAGGCTCTGCAACAAGAAATGCAGATCGAAAGGTTGCAAAGCTCCCCAACTCATCCCCATCCCCTGCAGCACCATTATGCCCGCCTCTGACTCCACCAAACTCCCTCAGGCCATTTTCTTCATTGTACTTATTATCCCCTAATCCCAAAAGGGGAGGTGCAGGGGAGCAATGCACCCTCATTCAGCTAGCACCTGCACTTCTGCAGTGGTTCTGCCTGCCTTGCTAGCAACATGAACAGGTTTGAAAAATAAGACCAAGGAGACATGAAAGACTGATTATTTAATTCAGAGAAGTTGAAGGTGGAAGAGATGGTTTAATGCCCATGAAATTGCCATGAATTGTCAAGCAGTAGAGCTATGGTGGGAGAAGGTAATAGCACCCCACTCCAGTACTCTTGCCTGGAAAATCCCATGGATGGAGGAGCCTGGAAGGCTGCAGTCCATGGGGTCGCTGAGGGTCGGACACGAATGAGCGACTTCACTTTCACTTTTCACTTTCATGTATTGGAGAAGGAAATGGCAACCCAGTCCAGTGTTCTTGCCTGGAGAATCCCAGGGACGGGGGAGCCTTGTGGGCTGCTGTCTATGGGGTCGAACAGAGTCGGACACGACTGAAGCGACTTAGCAGCAGCAGCAGCAGCAGAGCTATGGTGGCCAGCTGTTCTCAACCCCACCTGCCAACACACACACACATACACACACACACACACTTGGTTTAAGTATAGCATGAGAGGCTCAGATTACATCTGAGAAAGAACTTCCTGGCCATGAGATGGGTAAACCAAGAATGACTGACACAAAAGTCTATGAAATGCCTCTTCCGAGGGCTTTACTTTTATCACCCAGTCTATCTACCTGGACAGGACTTGAGGCTGGGGAACTGAAGAAATAACACTAGGCAGCTCTCTTCTAACCCCTTCTTCCTCTTTGGTTCTTCAAAGAAGCTAGACTTGTTGCTATTTCTTTCATTCCCTTCATCCTCTGGTTCAGAGAGTGTAAATGTAACAGTTCTTGAGGAATTTTTAACACCTCCACTATACTATGAGAGAAACACTGGATTGCCAGCTTCTTTCAACTACTTCTCTTCTGAAACTTTCAGCCCCTGACAGGTTGTAGAACAAGACTGAAAAAGCAAGAGACGTGAAAGGGGAGGAGTTCCTAGAAAGCTAACCAAGCTTCTTTTCACTCTTGATGAATGGGTGAGGTAAGAAGAGGGGTTGATTCATGTGATTTGTACTGATTTATGCTGAATGGATACAGTGGATAAGAGGAGCTGCATAGGAGGCAGTTGGTGGTGGTGGTGGTGTTTAGTTGCTAAGTCTCTCCCTAAATTCTATGTGAACTTAAGCGAGTCTCTGCTGCTTTGCGAGGCCTTGGGATTCCCGTCTGTAAGAAAAGGAGCCCAAACTGGTGCTTCCCGAAGGCGTGTCCAGCTTGGAGAAAAATGATCAGCAAAGGACTAAGGAGCACTCAGCCTTTACCACATTGGTATATAGAATCCTGGCTCTGTCCTTCCTCGCCACCCCACCAAGATCCCCTGCAAGGCCAAAGAGAGGCTGACAATATACAGTTTCCCTCTAGAGATAGCCTGCTCCCCTAGTTCCTCCAGATCCAAAGATGACTTTTTACCCGCCCAACTTATGGCACTCTTCCAATCCCTTTCTAAGAACCCATTCTAAAACCCTTTCTAAAATCCTGTTTTATTGTGGCATATCTGCACACAAAAAAATATCAGAACTTCCCAATTCCCCACTCTTTGATGGCCCCTTCCTTCATTCCTTCAAGATCAGACCCCATTTCACAACCTGGCATTTGGGAAACCCAACACCACTGGGCCTCAATTTCCTTTTTACCTTGCTGTTGCTGTTGTTCAGTTGCTAAGTCACGTCTGACTCTTTAAGACCCCAGGAACTGCAGCATGCCAGGCTTCCCTGTCCTTCACTATCTCCCAGAGTTTGCTCAAATCCATGTTCATTGAGTCAGTGATGCCATTCAACCATCTCATCCTCTGTTGCCCCCTTCTCCTTCTGCCCTTAATCTTTCCCAGCATCATGGTCTTTCCCAGCGAGTCAGCTCTTTGGACCAGGTGGTTAAAGTATTGGAGGTCCAGTTTCAGCATCAGTCCTTTCAATGAATATTCAGGACTGATATCCTTTATGATTGACTGGTTGGATCTCCTTGCAGTCCAAGAAGACTCAAGAGTCTTCTCCAATAACACAGTTCAAAAGCATTAATTCTTCAGCACTCAGCCTTCTTATTGTCCAACTCTCACATCCATACAAGACTACTGGAAAAACCACAGCTTTGACTATACAGATCTTTGTTGGCAAAGTGACGTCTCAGCTTTGTAATATGCTATGTAGATTTGTCATAGCTTTCCTTCCAAGGAGCAAGCGTCTTTTAATATCATGGCTGCAATCATTGTCTGCAGTGATTTAGGGCCCAAGAAAATACAATCTGTCACTGCTTCCACTTTCTCCCCCTTCTATTTGTCATGAAGTGATGGGAACGAATGCCATAATCTCAGTTTTTTGAATGTTGAGTGTTAATCCAGTTTTTTCACTCTTTTCTTTCACTTTCATCAAGAGAGTCTTTAGTTCCTCTTCACTTTCTGCCATTAGAGTGGTATCATCTGCATATCTGAGGCTGTTGATATTTCTCCCAGAAATCCTGATTCCAGCTTGTGATTCATCCAGCTCAGCATTTCACATGATGTACTCTGCATACAAGTTAAATAAGCAGGGTGATAATATACAGCCTTGATGTACTCCTTTCCCAATTTTGAACCAGTCCATTGTTTCATGTCCAGTTCTAACTGTTGCTTCTTGAACTGCATATAGGTTTCTCAGGAGGCAGGTAAGGTGGTCTGGTATTCCCATCTCTCGAAGAATTTTCCACAGTTTGTTGTGATCCACACAGTCAAAGGCTTTAGCACAGTCAATGAAGCAGATGTTTTTCTGGAATTCCCTTGCTTTCTCTATGATTCAATGGATGTTGGCAATTTGATCTCTGGTTCCTCTGCCTTTTCTAAATCCAGCTTCAACATCTGGAAGTTCTGGGTATTTTTTGGTTGAGATTGTAAGGGGCCTTTCTACCTTGGAGCCATACAATTTCAACCAGAAAAGACTGTCACTTCACTCATCCTGCTTGCCAGCCACTCCCTCCCATTCCTAATTTTGCTTATACAACTATACTTTGCCTAACCAAAACCCCTCTAATTTCTGGAGGCTTCCCAGGACAATACCCCATGTACACACAGATCTCTCATCTCTCTCCATGGCAGCTGTCTCTAGATTCATGAATTAGCTGGGGACTGGGCAATGCAGGTCCTGAGCTTATAGACACTGTGCTTTATTTTTTTTAATTGTAGATGAAACCCATTCCCCTTCTCAATCATCATTATGTATACTCAATAAATATCTGAGACTTGAGTATCATTTTTCTAATCATTTTCATGTGAATCAGGACAAGAGCCAGTTGGGAACATAAAGGTCTTCTCCAAAGCTTGACAGACATTAAGTCCTTCCTGAGTATTCATTACCGCTGTGCATTGCTAGGGTTTCATGGAACTTCAGCTGAGATTCAGGTTTCATTTACCCCTGTAAGAAGTTCGGAAAGAACCCAGACATTCATGGTATCAGGGAAACAAGGTAGAGGCAGGGAAATTTAATTATAGTTTGTTTCCTAAGCCAGAAAATGCCCAAGGGATGCAGGTGGCCTGGAGGAGTTCTGAGTTCTGAGAAAGAAGAGGTCATCTGGATTGCAAGAGATGGAAAGGCACTAAGGATATAGGCCCAGAGCTGAGAGGGAAGAGAATTTGAACACTGTAGGGTGAGTGAGTCAGAGTGTGGGGAGGAGAGTCATATAGGGCAGGGATGTTGGGTGGCTGCTGGTTTGAGACAGTGCAGAGGACATGTCCAGCTCTGAACCAGAGATACCCAGATGTAAGTAGGGGGATTGAATTGGTGCTTGGTCAAAGTGAGAGGAGGTGACTGTACTGTCCTATTTGCAGTTCTTGCTAGTGTCACAAAAGTCCCCAGCTAGCCTTCCATTAAAGTGAGGGATTTACTGGGTCTCATTTTCTCCTCTCATAGGTGCCTAGGCTTTGCCAGGGACCTGTAGTGTACAGGGTTTTCCACCCTCAGAGGTGTGTTAAAGGTCCAAGAAGTGCCTTTCAAGTCCCTAGACAGCTCCTGGGCTTCCCTGGTGGCTCAGATGGTAAAGAATCCACCTGCAATGCAGGAGACCTGGGTTCGATCCCAGGGTTGGGAAGATCCGCTGAGGAGGGCACGGCAACCCACTCTGGTATTCTTGCCTGAAGAACTCCCGTGGACAGAGATGTCTGGTGGGCTACAGTCCATGGCATGGCAGAGTCAGACACGACTGAGCAACTAAGTACAGCACAGCACAGATAGCTCCCTCCCTCTTGCTCCTCAGAAAGGCCTATAGTCCACAGAAAGGGGCACACTTCCATGCAGACTGAGCAGTGGGTGGGGCCGACTGAGGGGAGCTGCACTGAGGGAGGGGGCTCTGCTGGACTCCCCAAGGTGTGGGTGGGGAGTCCAACAAAGAAGGACCCTCCATCAAGCCCATGTGAATGCAGCAGGCAGGTAAAGCTGCAGGAGATATTTGTGTGAGGGGCAAAGGTTCACCTTGACTCCCGTGGCCCATGCCAAGGCAAGCTTGGCCCATGGAGGCTGGATCTGCAGGGCCTGTCCTGAGCTGTGGCACGCCTAGCACAGCCCCTCACCGCCGGGAGAGCCTAGGCCAAGTCTGACGGTCACCAGTCAGAGGTGTCTGCAGCAGACAATGACAGCGGCCCAGCAGGCTGGGTATTTTCAGCAACTTTGAAGTTGGAGGATTTGGCTGCTTCTCTAGCTCTCTCACACACACCCAAACGGCTGTTTCTCTACTACAATAATTGCTTCCCCGACCTATGGCACAGAACCGCGCCCCCCCCCCCCGCCCCCCGCCACACACACATACACCACACCACATCACACCATGGTTATTGCTATTTTTAAACCAGAGGTTGGAGAGAAAAGCGCAGCCAGTACCCTCCAAGGGGACAGGAGATGAGGCAGGGCGGGGGAGGGGGTGCAGGGACAGGAGGGAGGCACGGGGGCGAGGGAGAGTTTGACAAAGCGGCCTTGCAGCTCTAACCCAAGGACTAGCTTGAGCTGCTGACCTAACCCAAGGTACTCCGAGAGATGGGTTGCCAGCCCCTCTGTCCGCGGGGGCGGGCGCCAGATGCGCCCGGAAGCCCAGGAGCAGGGGGCGCGGCTGGTTGGGGCCTCAAGGCCGAGGTTCCAAAGGGAAGTGAGCAGCCCACAGGCCAAATTGAGCTCCTCGAAGGAGGAGACAGACAAAGTAGATACCCCAACCCACGCCAATGCAAGTACCCGTCGGGCCCAGGCCAGCGCGTAGGCTTCGTCCCTAGAGAAGAGGGAAAGGCAGGAGATGCGCCGGGAAGAGGAGGGGCGGCAGCCGGGCCGCTGTGATGAGCGATACTCGTCTAACACAGCTGTTCCAGCTAATGTGCTACAACAAAGCTGTAGAGCTCCGGGCCTACAAAAGCACCGCTGGGGGTGCTGGTTGGCTTCTCCCCTCATGAGACCACAGGGCAGCACGTGCGGGTTGCCTCCCCTGCCTCCCCCGAGAGCCCCGAGGTATGGCCCAGGATAGCCCGCCGGCCTGCCTTCCTCTTTCCACCTCTAGCCGCGGTCGCTAGCGCTCAGAAGACATGGCTCTGACCCTCACCAGAAAGTCCTTAAAGCTGGTTCCAAAGGGGAGCGCAGAGCGGTCCGGACGCCGACCGGCCCAGCCCTTAGAGCTCCTTTCCAGGCGGCCAGAGTGGAGCACTGCACCGTATGGCGGGCAGGCGGAGGCTCCTGCTGCGCGCAATGCTTACCCGGCCCTGTCCGATTTCCAGCCGGGTTTTTGTCTCTTGCGCCGCACTGGCCGGAGCTGGAGCCTTGGCTGCTACGGCTGAGAGCGTCGCCACCGCCGCCCCTGCCGCCGCTGTGGCTCCAGTCACCTCCTGCACCAGGTCCCCTTCCCCAGGCTCTGGACTGCTCCCCCATACCCCTCCCCCGCCCCGGACTTCGCAGCCACAGGGTGGGGCATTGGCTTCCTGATTGGCAGGCGTGTGGTCCAATCACCACAGTGAGAAGGCGTTTCCTGACTCACCCACTGTTTTCCTTGGTGCGTTTCTCTTTAAATGCAAATAAGCGCGGGCGTGGTGTTGGCAGGGGGCGGAGAGGCTCCAGAACCCCTAGCGGGGACTCCTCAGTCCCCCACCCTCTCACGCCGGGCGGGTAGCTGCTTGGCGACGCCGTAAGCTCCAGGGGCTGGTCCCGTCAGTATGGAGCTCTCTGGAGCCCGGTTTCGCTTTTGCAGGCGCTTTTATTTCCGTGGCCGCTGTGCAATCGGGCCGCGGCGCGCTGGCCGCCACCGGTAGTTTATTCCAGAGCGAGAGGCCCTCTGGGAGAGGCGGGGTGGAGAGGTTGGGGTTCCTGGGGGACTACAGCGCACCCCCTGCACTTTGCCGGCCCCCTCCTTAGGCATAGAATCAAGGCCCCAGGCGCCTGCCCCGAAGCCGCTCAGAGGGACCCACCTGCCAGGAAAGTCAGTTGCAGCTCCAGCGTCCCAGCTTCCTCAGCCTTTTCGGCACACTGGAGCCTTAAGAGACCATAGAGTCCAGCTTCTGCCAGTTACTGAAAAGTCTGTTGCTGCCCAGAGAAGAGAGAGTGCTTCCCCAAGGTCACCTATCCTGCTAGTAACTGGGGCAGATTTGGAATTCAGGACCCGGGCTCCCAGTCCAGGGCTGCTTTCACTTTTCTTCTTTGTAAAGACCTGTTTCCGTGATTGACTCTCACCCTAATTTCCCACTTTTTATGGAACTTGAGGGGATCCCCAATGTCTCTAGTGGCCTTCTCAGCCCTTTGATGTTGAGCTAGGCTTTGTGCAGTTCCCTATCCCTGAAAAACCTGGGTATTGAGAGAAAAATCTTGTCTGGGCTCAGACTGGAGGTCAAAGTTGAAGGTGGAATGAGGAGGCCTGTAGCAGCCTTGCTGCTGATGTGTCTGGGATGTGGTAGGGGGCCAGCCTGAATTTGGGTCTCTAGCCTGAGGGCATTAAATGGCATTAGTGGCTGTCAGGGCCAGGTGAGCTGAGGCAACAAAGAATCCAGTTCTACCACTAGCTCAGGAGTATCCAGAAGGCCCAGCCCTAAAACTCTGTGAATGTCTAAAAAAGCAGGGGAGGGGGGTGAGGAGGGGCGGAAGTGGTACAGTTGAGGAGAGGGGAGGGATTAGAGAAGGATGCCTGCCATTTTTTGCATTGCAGAAGGAGTGCTGTCTGTTGCTCTATTGGGTTCTATTTGCCTTGAAAAGATCCAGCTGCTAAACTGGTAAGAGGAGGACTACTGCCCCTGCGTGTGTGGACCAAAGGAAGTTACACGGTTGCTAGGGCTGGGATCTGCTCCAGCTCTGCCTCAGACTTGCTGTATGACCTTAGCCAGTCCATTTTATCTTGTGGGCCAGACCATCACACCATCTCCACAAGGAGGGTGTAAAACTGGTCAAGCATATAGAGTCTTCCAACTCTGACAGTTCAACTCAATTTTTTTATAATATTACATGACTTTCCATGACATTCTATACTTTGTCAACAAACATCAGTATTTGAACATCATACCTCCTCTCATCATCTTAGGTCCAAATAAATGTCAGAGAGAAGGGGGCTGCGGCTGGCTCATTGTGCAACTTTGTTGGACAAGTGGCTAGCCTCAGTTTCCCCATTTAGATGGCTGGACTGTAATGTTTCCCTGGAGATGTGATTTCCTGCTCTGTAAAGCCCTGATTCTCATTTATTGGACCTGATTTGGAGGTGTCTTTTTTCCCAGTACCTCCTTCATAAACTTCTTCACTGCCCCATGCCTCTGGTTGCCTGCCACCTGTTCCCATTTCACCCAGAACCTTGATTCTCTGGAGTAGACCAAAGACTACAATTTGGAGGAGACAGTTTCTAAATCTGGAGTCCAGGGAAACACAGGGCCAGGATAGTTTCAGCTGTGGGAGCAGGAAGATGAGATGTACAGAGTAGTAAAGTGGTGGGCTTGAAATAACACTGAGGTGAGGGGCACTGATGCACTGCTCCTGTCAGAGGAGCTAGTCCTCAATATCCTCTACCCAGCTACCAACAATATTCCACAGCAGTCAGATTTGGGACTGATAAGTATTTGACATTGGGCTGGGCCCAAAAGAAATAGGGATTGCAGAAAATGAAAATAATTTTTGACATGATAAAGAGGTCCCAGATGGGTGCACTTCTTCTTGGTGCTGATATTTCTAAGTCTCAGGTGAAGATTGTATATATGCACATTAAGGTAGAAGGGAGGTTATGGGGGATGGCACAGCTCCTTGTTTGTATGGCCCACTCCTCCCCAGGAACAATTTATGGCAAGACCAAGTGTGGGCATAAACTTATACCTCAAACTGCTTTCTTGAAGAGAGTGCCCTCCAGGCCCCCATTATACATGCAGACTGACACACAATCAACTTGTTTGGTCACTACAGGGGCTGGTGGTGGAGAGCAAGAATATGTCCTTAAGTTTCTTCACCTACAAAGTGGAGATAATCTCTCTGCTGCTCAATACCTTGTTCCTGTGGTGAAAAACCCATGAGAACAGATGTGCAGGCTGTTTAGAGGCAACTCTATAAACATAGACTGATTCACATGACTACAGTGCTCATTTCTTTCTTCCCCAAATGTTCCATGGGCACCTCCTCTATGGCAGGCCTGGTGATAAGCATTGGGAGAAGTGGGTACAGTGATAACATTCTGGGAGAAGGGGGAAATTGGGGATAGAGTTCTGAGAGGAGCTGAAAGGTAGACTAGAGGTCTAGCAAAGGTGATCTGGAGCACTGCAGATGAAAAGATTCCTTCTCTCCAGGGGGAGGGGGAGGGGCATCAAAGATTCATGGAGGATGGCCTTGATGGTTATGTCAAGTTAAACAAGTTAGAAAAGTAGGTGTGGGGAAATTAGCAAGATGGTGCCAGTCAGGCTCTCTCACCCCATGCTCTCATGCCCTCTTGCCCCATGTTCTGTAAACAATGACTTTGCACGGTTATGTAATAGCTGAGATCACTTATAGCACTGCACATGTGCATTACAAGGTACTCATTTGGTTATGGCTACTTTGTGCAGTACCCCTGTATAAGCTTCACCATGAAAGCCCTAGCTACTACTTCTTTGGGGTTACACTGGAGCAACATCATGGTTATGTTATATGAGGTTATGCTATGGCTCTGTATAACAGCTACATTATGGTTATGTTGTGGATGCTGCTATGGCTGCTGCATCAGCCAAGAGAGAGACTGTGTTATGGCTGCCATGCCAGCCAGGAAAGAATAAAAGAAAGTGGATTCGCTTAGTCGTGTCCGACTCTTTGCGATCCATGGACTGTAGCCTACCAGGTTCCTCCATCCAAGGAATTTTCCAGGCAAGAATACTGGAGTGGGTTGCCATTTCTTTCTTCAGGAGATCTTCCTGACCCAGGGATTGAACCCGGGTCTCCTGCATTGGAGACAGATGCCTTACCCTCTGAGCCACCAGAGAAGTCAGGAAAGAGTAAATATGTCTGCAATTCCTAAAGTTCCTTGAGTCTCTTTCCAGCCTCTTAACCCGCGCCTTGCTTACCCTGGGTTTAGCGAACAGTGCACACAGTGTGAACAGCGAGACAATTGGCGCCATGAGTAGGATTGGCTCATGGGTGATTTCCAGGCTAATTCATGCTGATGAATATTCTTAAGTACCTCTGCCTCCAGTTTCCTTTTCCCACAGTGAGCCACAGCTTACCCCTGCCTCAGCTGGAGACTCTCCAAAACACATAGGTAAGTCTGATCCAGGCTCCTATGATGTCACTGATTTTGCCCTGGGTCCTGGTGAGCACTAGACCTTGTGTGCACTCTCCAAGAGTGGAATTTCTATTTCCTCCAGTTCTGTGGAGGTCCTGCACTCAACCTCTCCTGGTCTTCAAAGCCAGATGCTCTAGGGGCCCCTCCCCCCAATGCCAAACCCCCAGGGTGGGGAGCCTGATATGGGGCTCTGAACTCTCACTCCTCTGGGAGAACTTCTGTGATACAATTGTTATCTAGTTTATGGGTTGCCCACCTGGGGAATTAATTATATTGCAAGTGTGCCCCTCTTTCTGTCTCATTGGGTTTCTTCTTTATGTCTTTGGATGTAGAATTTCTTTTCTTGGTAGGTTCCAGTCTTTTTTATAGATGGTTGTTCAGCAGTTACTTGTGATTTGGTGTGCTCATTAGAGGGTGTGAACTTAGGGTCCTTCTCCACTATTTTATCTCTCCCACCCAGAGATTTTTTTTGATTGAGCACAGACACACCAAGTTTCCCAGAGAAGGGGGTCTCTTTCATACTTATACCCTCTGCACCCAAAAGAGAGTTTAGCACAGACTTAGTGCTAATCATGTGTTTGCTGAACATAGTCAAACAAGACACCTTTAGGTCTAATATTGAGCTTAATTGCCAACACCAACTATTGAAATGTGATGTTGTCATTCTCATCTGCACCAGATGATGTGTTTGGTGCCACATCCATGGTGATAAGCTAGACACAGTTTATGGCCTCAGGGCATCCAGTGTAGTGGAGGAGGCACACAGCCAATCTGACTAATGCCCTGCAGTATCTGACTTGGGCAAGGCACTTGATGAGGTTACCATCTACTAAACTGAAGAATATAGGAATAGGATTAGAGGATGTAATGATTCTGTTTAGGACAGTCTGAGTTTGTCTTGTTTTAAAGTTCCCCTTCTGAGAACTTTGCATGTGCTGTTCAGAGTACTCCTAATGTTTTTCCTCTGAATACTGACATAGTTTGTGCCTCATTTTCTCCAGATATCTTTCAAGTGTCACCTTATTAGTGAAACTTTCCCTGGATACTTGAAATAGAAAATAGAAAATCCCTTTTCCTACCTCCTTCATTCTCCAATCCTTTAATTGTCCTTTTATTCTTACCCACAGAATTTATCACTTCCTGGTATATTATTTTTATAGTCATTTAAAAATTATTTATTTTTAATTGGGGGATCATTACTTTACAATATTTTGTTGACTTCTGCCATATATCGACAAGAATCAACCATAGGTATATGTATGTCCCTTCCCTCTTGAATCTCCCTCCCACCTCCCACCTCATCCCACCCCTTTAAGTTATTGTCTATTTCTCATCATGCTAATGAAAGCTCCATGAGGGCTGACAGACAAGTAACAAAATACATAAGTAAAGTATATTGTATGTCAGAAGGCAATAAATGACATGAAGAAAAATAGACCAGGAAAGGGGTACAAGGAGTACCGGTGGGAGAATACTGCTTTAAATAGGGCAGTTGAGGTAGCACTTATTGAAAAGGTGAAAGTCAAGCAAAGATCCGAGGGAACTGAAGGAGCAAACTATGAGAATATGTGGAAGAAAAGCAGTACAGGCCCAAGGAACAACAACTAAAAAAGATCCTAAGGTGGGAACATGTTGGAATGTTAGAGGAACAACAAGGGAGCCAGTATAGCTACAGCAGAGTGAGTGTGGGGAAAAGTGGTAGAAGAGGGGGTCAGAGAGGACATGGGAGGTAGATGGCATATGACTTTGTACATTATTTAAAGACTAAGCTTTGCAGATTTCGAGTTGAGAAGTTGACATGGTCTTAGTAAAATGGCTAGGGAGTTGTAGCATCAAGGAAGGAAGCAGTGAGACCAAATGGAGGCCCCTACAGGGATCCAGTTGAGAGGTAATGGTGGCTCAGACCAAGGGAGAAGCAGTAGACATGCTGAGAAGTAACTGAGTTCTAGATGTATTTGGAAAATAGAACTGGCCAGACTTGATGATGAAGGGTGTGAGAGAAGAGTAAGGAATAGGAGCTTACAAACTACGAGAGGAAGGGATTGGCAAAGGGAGACCAGAACCAGGAGATCTGACTCTCCCAGAAACCATATAAAAGATGATATTCACAATGGAGTATTATTCAGCCATTAAAAAGAATACATTTGAATCAGTTCTAATGAGATGGATGAAACTGGAACCTATTATACAGAGTGAAGTAAGCCAGAAAGAAAAACACCAATACAGTATACTAACGCATATATATGGAATTTAGAAAGATGGTAACAATAACCCTGTGTACGAGACAGCAAAAGAGACACCGATGTATAGATCAGTCTTATGGACTCTGTGGGAGAGGGAAGAGGGTGGGCAGATTTGGGAGAATAGCATTGAAACATGTATAATATCATGTATGAAACGAGTCGCCAGTCCAGGTTCAATGCACGGTACTGGATGCTTGGGGCTGGTGCACTGGGACGACCCAGAGGGAGGGTAGGGGAGGGAGGAGGGAGGAGGCTTCAGGATGGGGAACGCAGGTATACATGTGGTGGATTCATTTCGATATTTGGCAAAACTAATACAATATTGTAAAGTTTAAAAATAAAATAAAATTAAAAAAAAAAAAGATGATATTCAGTTCAGTTCAGTTCAGTTCAGTCACTCAGTCATGTCCGACTCTTTGTGACCCCATGAACTCCAGCATGCCAGGCCTCCCTGTCCATCACCAACTCCCGGAGTTCACTCAAACTCACGTCCATCGAGTCAGTGATGCCATCCAACCATCTCATCCTCTGTCGTCCCCTTCTCCTCTTGCCCCCAATCCCTCCCAGCATCACAGTCTTTTCCAATGAGTCAACTCTTCACATGAGGTGGCCAAAGTACTGGAGTTTCAGCTTTAGCATCATTCCTTCCAAGCAACACCCAGGACTGATCTCCTTTAGAATGGACAAGTTGGATCTCCTTTCAGTCCAAGGGACTCTCAAGAGTCTTCTCCAACACCACAGTTCAAAAGCATCAATTTTTTGGTGCTCAGCTTTCGTCAGAGTCCAACTCTCACATCTATACATGACTACTGGAAAAACCATAGCCTTGACTAGACGGACCTTTGTTGGCAAAGTAATGTCTCTGCTTTTGAATATGCTATCTAGGTTGGTCATAACTTTCCTTCCAAGGAGTAAGCATCTTTTAATTTCATGGATGCAGTAAACACCTTCAGTGATTTTGGAGCCCCCAAAAATAAAGTCTGACACTGTTTCTACTGTTTCCCCATCTATTTCCCATGAAGTGATGGGACCAGATGCCATGATCTTCGTTTTCTGAAAGTTGAACTTTAAGCTAACTTTTCACTCTCCTCTTTCACTTTCATCAAGAGGCTTTTTAGTTCCTCTTCACTTTCTGCCATAAGGGTGGTGTCATCTGCATATCTGAGGTTATTGATATTTCTCCCGGCAACCTTGATTCCAGCTTGTGCTTCTTCCAGCCCAGCGTTTCTCATGATGTACTCTGCATAGAAGTTAAATAAGCAGGGTGACAATATACAGCCTTGATGCACTCCTTTACCTATTTGGAACCAGTCTGTTGTTCCATGTCCAGTTCTAACTGTTGCTTCCTGACCTGCATACAGATTTCTCAAGAGGCAGGTCAGGTGGTCTGGTATTCCCATCTCTTTCAGAATTTTCCACAGTTTATTGTGATCCACACAGTCAAAGGCTTTGGCATAGTCAATAAAGCAGAAATAGATGCTTTTCTGGAACTCTCTTGCTTTTTCCATGATCCAGCGGATGTGGGCAATTTGGTCTCTGGTTCCTCTGCCTTTTCTAAAACCAGCTTGAACATCAGGAAGTTCACGGTTCACATATTACTGAAGCCTGGCTTGGAGAATTTTGAGCATTACTTTACTAGTGTGTGAGATGAGTGCAATTGTGCGGTAGTTTGAGCATTCTTTGGCATTGCCTTTCTTTGAGATTGGAATGAAAACTGACCTTTTCCAATCCTGTGGCCACTGCTGAGTTTTCCAAATTTGCTGGCATATTGAGTGAAGCACTTTCACAGCATCATCTTTCAGGATTTGAAAGAGCTCAACTGGAATTCCATCACCTCCACTAGCTTTGTTCGTAGTGATGCTTTCTAAGGCCCACTTGACTTCACATTCCACGATCTCTGGCTCTAGGTGAGTGATCGCACCATCATGATTATTTTGGTCATGAAGATCTTTTTTGTTCAGTTCTTCTATGTATTCTTGCCCCTCTTCTTAATATCTTTTGTTTCTGTTAGGTCCATACCATTTCTGTCTTTTATCGAGCCCATCTTTGCATGAAATGGCAACCTTCTCCAAAGGACTTATGCCACACACTGTGCCTCCCAGGACCATTGCTGCCAGAGCCGCTGTCCCCGTGGCAGGCCACTGCTGGCCCATGCCTCCACAGGAGACTGTCAAACACTTTTCAAAGGCAGTTCTGGCTCAGTCTCTTGTGGAGGTCACTGCTTCTTTCTCTGTGTCCTGGTGTGCATGAGGTTTTGCTTGTGCCCTCCGAGCATCTCTGGTGGGTATGAGATTTGATTTTAAACATGTTATGCCCCTGCTACCAAATTGTTGGGGCTTCTCCTTTGTTCTTGGATGCGGAATATCTTTCTTTTGTGGGGTCCAACATTCTCTTGTCAATAGTTGTTCAGGAGCTAGTTGTGATTTTGGTGAACAGTATGAAAAGGTAAAAATACGTGACACTGAAAAATGAATTTTCCAGGTTGTTAGGTGACCAATATGCTACTGCGGAAGAGCAGAAAATACCTCCAGAAAGAATGAAGAAGCTGGGGCAAAGCGGAAACAACGCCCAATTGTGGATGTGTCTGGTGGTGAATGTAAATTCCAATACTGTAAGAACAATATTGCATAGGAACCTGGAATGCTAGGTTCATGAATCAAGGTAAATTGGAAGTGGCCAAACAGTAGATGGCAAGAGTGAACATCGGCATTTTAGGAATCAGTGAACTAAAATGGACTGGAATGGGTGAGTTTAATTCAGATCACCATTATATCTACTACTGTGGTCAAGAATCCCTTAGAAGAAATGGAGTAGCCTTCATAGTCAACAAAAGAATCCAAAATGCAGTACTTGAATGCAATCTCAAAATGACAAAATGATCTCGGTTTGATTCCAAGGCAAACCACTCAATATCACAGTAATCCAAATCTATGCCCCAACAACTAATGCCAAAGAAACTTAAGTTGAACAGTTCTATGAAGACCTACAATACCTTCTAGAACCAACACCAAAAAAATATGTCCTTTTCATCATAGGGGTCTGGAATACAGGAAGTGAAGAGATACCTGGAGTAACAGGCAAGTTGGCTTTGGAGTACAAAATGAAACAGGGCAAAGGCTAACAGAATTTTGCCAAGAGAACACACTGGTCATAGCAAACACCTTCTTCCAACAACACAAGAGACAACTTTACACATGGACATTATCAGATGGTCAATATCAAAATCAGATTCTATTCTTTGCAGCCAAAGATGGAGAAGCTCTATACAGTCAGCAAAAACAAGACTGGGAGCTGACTGTGGCTCAGATCATGAACTCCTTATTGCAAAATTCAGACTTAAATTGAAGAAAGTAGGGAAAACCACTAGGCCGTTCAGGTATGACCTAAATCAAATCCCTTACAATTACACAGTGGAAGTGATAAATAGATTCAAAGGATAAGATCTGATAGAGTGCCTGAAGAATTATGGATGGAGGTTTGTAACATTGTACAGGAGATGGTGATCAAAACCATCCCCAAGAAAAAGAAATGCAAAAAGGAAAAATGGTTGTCTGACAAGGCCTTACAAAGAGCTGAGAAAACAAGAGAAGCTAAAGGCAAAGGAGGAAGGGAAAGATATACCCATCTGAATGCAGAGTTCCAAAGAATAGCAAGGAGAGATAAGAAAACCTTCCTAAGTGAACAGTGCAAAGAAACAGTAGAAAGACTAGAGATCTTTTCAGGAGAACTAGATATACCAAGGAAACATTTCTTGCAAAGATGGGCACAATAAAGGAGAGAAATGGTATGGACATAACAGAAGCAGAGGATACTAAGAAGATGTGACAAGAATACACAGAAGAGCTATACAATAAAGATCTTAATGACCCAGATAACCACAATGGTGTGATCACTCACCTAGAATCAGACATGTTGGAGTGGGAAGTCAAGTGGGCCTTAAGAAGCATCACTACAAACATCTAGCAGAGGTGATGAAACTCCAGCTGAGCTACTTCAAGTCCTAAAAGATAATGCTATTAAAGTGCTGCACTCAATATGCCAGTAAACATGGAAAACTCAGCAGTGACCACAGGACTGAAAGAGGTCAGTTTTTATTCCAACCCCAAAGAAGGGAAATGTCAAAGAATGTTCAAACATCCACATCATTGCACTCATTTCAGTTTAGTTCAGTTGCTCAGTCGTGTCTGACTCTTTGCAACCCCATGAACTGCAGCATGCCAGGCCTCCCTGTCCATCACCAACTCCCAGAGTCCACCCAAACCCATGTCCATTGTGTCGGTGATGCCATTCAACCGTCTCATCCTCTGTCGTTCCCATCTCCTCCTGCCCTCAATCTTTCCCAGCATCAGGGTCTTTTCAAATGAGTCAACACTCCAGAACAGGTGGCCAATGTATTGGAGTTTCAGCTTCAACATCAGCCCTTCCAATTAATACCCAGGACTGATCTCCTTTAGGATGGACTGGTTGGACCCCCTTGCAACCAAGGGACTCTCAAGGGTCTTCTCCAATGCACAGTTCAAAAGCATCAATTCTTTGGTGCTCAGCTTTCTTTATAGTCCAACTCTCACATCCATACATGACTACTGGGAAAACCATAGCCTTGACTAAATGGACCTTTGTTGGCAAAGTAATGTCTCTGCTTTTTAATGTGCTGTCTAGGTTGGTCATAACTTTCCTTCCAAGGAGAAAGCGTCTTTTAATTTCATGGCTGCAATCACCATCTGCAGTGATTTGGGAGCCCAGAAAAATAAAGTCAGCCACTGCTTCCACTGTTTCCCCATCTATTTGCCATGAAGTGATGAGATTGGATGTCATGATCTTAGTTTTCTGAATGTTGAGCACTCATTTCACATGCTAGCAAGATAATGCTCAAAATTCTCCAAGCTAGGCTTCACAGTATGTGAATCGTGAGCTTCCAGATGTTCAAGCTGGATTTAGGAAAGGCAGAGGAACAAAAGATCAAATTGCCAACATCCGTTGGAACATAGAAAAAGCAAGGGAATTTCAGAAAACAACACCTAGTTCTGCTTCATAAACTATGCTAAAGCCTTTGAGTGTGTGGATCCCAACAAACTGTGGAAAATCTTATCTATGGGAATATGAGACCACCTTACCTGCCTCCTGCAAAACCTGTATGCAGGTTAAGAAACAACAGTTAGAACCAGACATGGAACAACAGACTGGTTCCAAATTGGGAACGGAGTAGTCAAGGCTGTATATTGTCACCCTGTTTATTTAACTTACATGCAGAGTATATCATGTGAAATGTTTGGCTGAATGAAGCACAAGCTGGAATCAAGATTGCCAGGAGAAATATCAATAACTTCAGATATGCATATGACACCACACTTGTGACAGATAGTGAAGAGGAACTAACGAGCCTCTTGATGAAAGTGAAAGAGTAAAAAGTTGGCTTAAATCTCAACATTCAAACAACTAAGATTATGGCATCCAGTCCCATCACTTCATGGCAAACAGATGGGGCAACGATGGAAACACTGACAGACTTTATTTTCTTGGGCTCTAAAAATCACTGCCGATGGTGACTGAAGCCATGAAATTAAAAGACACTTGCTCCTTGGATGAAAAGCTATGATAAACCTAGACAGAATATTAGAAAGCACAGATATTTCTTTTCTTACAATGGTCCATCTAGTCAAAGCTATGTAGCTTTTTCAATAGTCTTGTATGGATGTAAGAGTTGGTTTATAAAGAAAGCTGAGCACCAAAGAATTGATGCTTTTGAACTGTGGTGTTGGAGAAGACTCTTGAGAGTCCCTTGGAATACAGGGAAATCAAACCAGTCAATCCTATAGGAAATCAATCCTGAGTTTTCATTGGAGGAACTGATGCTGAGGCTGAAGCTCCAATACTTTGGCCACCTGATGTGAAGAGCCGACTCATTGGAAAAGACCCTGATGATGAGAAAGATTGAAGACAGGAGGAAAAGTGAATGACAGAGGACAAGATGGTTGGATGGCATCACTGATTCAATGGACATGAGTTTGAGCACACTCTCGGAGATGGTGAAAGCCAGAGAAGCCTGGCATACTATAGTCCATTGTGTCATAAAGACACAACTGAGCGACTGAACAGCAACAATGTCTTTGTTGACTGATTTTTCCCCACTAATACCTTTTTTTTTTCCACTCTCTACCAGTTACAATATTTTCTACCATTCAAGGCCAAGATCAAACACCACCTATTCCATTATCCTTTGCCTCAAATTAGTAGCTGAAGGAGAGAACTCTCTGGTTTATGCAGACAGTGGACCATTTGCAGTTTGTATCTTGTCTTTGGTAGCCACATTTCTGAATAAAGCAAAATAATTTTCCTATTGCAGGAAAGAATGCAGACTTGTTAGTGTCATGTGCAGAGCAGAGCCAGCCCTAGGCTCATGGCAACTCCAGTATAGAAGGGAGGGTATGACATAGGGAGAGAAGAAAGGAAAATAAATGTTAGAAGGAGATAGGGAGAGAGGGAGAGAAGGGTTAAAGTTTGGCTTTCTTGGAAGCTGCATTCCCACTAGTCTAGCTTATAGTCAAGATCTAACTGGGAAAACAAAGTACCTGGAAACTGGTGATTGTAATGGGGGATAGGAAGGAAGCTAGATTATCATCTAGGGGCAGTGCCAACAAGAGACTAAAGGCCAAGAGTGAGCTTTCATTCCAGGCACCTCCTTCTCATATGTCCTAGGGAAAGTTGCCTCAGAAGGTTCATCATCAGCATTTGAGATGATCCATTTTAACTCCTGGTCTCTTGTCTGGATGGGAAAGAGACCAAGGTACCAGGCTTTTAAGTTGTTTCTGTTCATAGAAGCACAGGCAAGTAGAAGAACAATAGCTCAGAGGTCTCGAGAGCTGAGCTACGAATAACATGGGCACTTAATTTTGAAAGGTTCTCAATCTGCTTATCTTGGAAATAGGGCATAGAGTTTCAGCCTTTCCTCTCTGTCTAGGATTTGATGTGCTCCTACATTCTCATCAAATGCAAGTCTTCTGGCATGCCAAGAGTATCCACACGTTTTCAAAGGTCAACCAGAAAATCTGTATTCTAGGTTGCACAGGAGAGGCTACTCTGGGCAGGCCCCATTTGAAGGGTGTATTTTCCCAGGGTCCTAAAGTATTGGGCTGGCCAAAAAATTCATTCAGGTTTTTCCATAATATCTTACAGAAAAACCCAAATGAATTTTGTGGCCAACCCAATAGATGGGGCTGCTGAACTTGACTCCAAATCTCCTAAACCTTGACTAAGGGGATGGGGAACAGAGCAAGGAGTGGGGTCCCAGATAACTCACCCATCAGGAACCCAGATTGAAGGAAAGGTAAAAGATACCTGTGGCTCTCTGCCCTGAAATCTGTGTTTATAGTATATTCCAGTCCTTTACTTCTCTTGTTTCTTGGACATAAACAGTTGCACTGCCATCCAAAATGCCTTATGCATTTGAAAGTCTGGAGTCTGTGTGGGGCAGGGCCATGGGGATAGATGGCCAGTTTTCTTGCCTTCCTTTCTAATGGCTCTCAAGCCCTAGGAGCTAGGGAGTGTGCGGGTGGTAAGAAGGAGAGGCAAGTAATTTTCGAGCCCATTCCCTGCCTCCCATCTTGCACGATAGGAGATAATTATGGGGTGTTGGGGGTGGGTCTGTCAAGGCAGCTCTCAGGAAAAGCTCTAAACATCAAAAGTACTTCCCACATAGCTATTATCTGGGCTTGCATCCTCTATGCCTTCACCTTGTATCTCTTTAACTGCTCATCCATATCCTCACCCACAGTTGTCCAGGAGATATAAAAGAAGGTACTGTGAAAGGATGAAGATTTAGCAAAATTGAAGGTGTCTAGATCTGGATTTGGGTGGCTATCTGTGCTGGTTCAGGCCCCTTTTGCCTCCTTCCCCTGTTCTTCTCCACACCATAGGCTGACTGACCACTGCAGGCTGTATTTCCCAGGCTTCCTCGTCAACCACCTTCTGGTTGGGTTCAACCAATGGAAGGCACTGATGGGAGGGTAAGAAATGTGGGGAAGCCAGGGTACTTAAGCTATACCTTTTGTGCCTTTGGTGGCATCTCTGCGGTGTCTCTTCTATGGCTTCTGCTGTCAGTATACTTCCAGTTCTGCTGTGTGATCCAATTCCTGGCTCAGGTCATACCACCTCCTTCCACTGTCCACTTTTCACCTTATCCTGCTCTGCCAGATGTTGCAAGAGGGGCTGACCCCTCTATATTGTGTTTCCCAAGCTCTCATATTATTTGACCTCTAGTTTTCTCCAGTGAGACACTGGAAGCAGACTGATGGGCAAGAATGATGTAAAGGAGAGGGTGTTTCTTCCTTTCTTCTTGTTTGGATAATCCATGATAGACCTGTGATTTCACTTTTCATCAGATGACCCAAGTCCCTAGACTCTGGACATACTTCTTCCCTTACCCCTTCAGCCTAAGGATGGTGTTAGACTCCTGCTATGACTAATCTATAACTTCCTGTCCTTAGATCCTCTGCCTATCACCTATGTAACCATTTTCCATGTTAAATCTGTTGTCATAAATATTTGGTAATTTGTGTTCCTAGCTAGATCTTGACTATAAAATAGACTAGCAATAATGCAGCCTATGATTCAAGGTGAGTGAATGGGAGACTCCTTGGTCATTTGACTCAAATAAAGTGTTTGGCAACTGTAGGAGACAGGAAGAATAAAAGAAAAGCAGGCCCTGGCAAGGCTGCAAAAGAAATGTATAATTATTGATAAACTGGATGCTATAAGGCATGAGACTCTTGGAACAAGTCCAGAGGGAACAGTTCATAATCTTGAAAACAAGATATGATCCTGGGATCAGAAAACCAACCCCAGACTGTTTCTCAACTGGCGTCTCAGAGTCACATGTTTTATGTATCTGGTGGAAAATCTATAGATAAGAATATTAGTCTTAGTTACTGATTTGTTATTGATAACTGTTTCTTAATTACTCAATGGTTAATGATCATTTTGTTCTTTGGCCCTGAAGGCCACATATATTATAATTTAACTCCCTGCATATTATTTCATTCACAGCTGAAAGTATAATAAAGCTGGCTTAGATTCAGTTTCGGCACCTTCACCTTGGAGTGGTGTTGGTCCCCTGATCCTCACTTTTCTCTGAATTCTTGTGCCTTGTTTCTCATTCTCTTGCCATATCGTACTTTCGGAAACCCTGCTTGTCAAGCTGGTCTTGACAGGCAACAGCCCCTGAAAAGGTGGCTTTCATTCACCACAACCTGGTGTCAATAGATTGGTTGTGGACCCAAGTTTGGTTCAGTAACAATAGCAGCCAGAGAGTCAATGGAGACACAGGGCTGAACAAGATGATGCTACCCTTATACTTACCTGCTTTCTTCAGGACGTTGCTCCTAGGACATTACGGTGCCAGTTGTTTCAAGGATCTTGGTGGGAAGGTATAGGCTACTGGGTTAGTCTTATCTTTCAGTAGTCAGGCTCCTATGCCTGTTGAACCCCAGATCACTATAATTCTTTCCCATGACCAACCAGACACCTTCCCCCAGTGAACTCTGTGCCCCCTCCAACCTAACACACACCAGACACAACAGCCCCCAGGATTTATTCTCTGAGGATTTTATTGTGGAGGATAATACAGGAGAGCAGCTTTGGGTGAGTGTGTAGAGCTGTAGTTCTCTCCAGCTACCTGGGTCCCCAGGTGATTTCTTGGAGGCATTGTAGGTTTCTGGGCAGGCTGCAAGATTACAGTTGGTGTTTGAGGTAGCTAATCAACATGGGGGGAATATCCAGCTGGTCGATGGCCTGTGGCTGGCTGGTGTGGCACAAGGATCTGCGGATAACTAAACGAGCCTGTGATAGTAGTGACCGTGGAGTGGCTACAGTAAGGAAAAACAGGTTTTGAGAAGCAATTCTCAGTGTAGTTCTCCCACTCAAGCCTACATCCACCCTGCCCTGGCTACTGCAGCCCTAACTGATCTTTCCCTTCTAAGAAATGTCCCGCTCCCTGCCCTAAAATGCATGGTACCAATGGGGACACACTGAAGCCTAGAGAGAGCATGTTCAAGGCCACAAAACTGTCATTGGCAGAGCCAGAACCACAAATTGGGATTGTGCAAACCTTACCTCATCTTAGTGACTGCTAAGTCACTTCAGTTGTGTCCGACTCTGTGTGACCCCATAGACGACAGCCCACCAGGCTCCTCCATCCATAGGATTCTCCAGGCAAGAGTACTAGAGTGGGGTGCCACTGCCTTTCTCTAAAAAGGAATCTGTAACCTCTTTTCTACTGGGGCCCCAAGAAAGGGAAGACAATGGTGCTTTCTCCAATTCACCCCAGAAATATTAACTTTGGGGGTGACTTGTGTCCCTGGGACATCCAAGCCAGGAGACCTATTAGAGCTGGTCTGCTTGACACTCACCTCGGGCCTGTACCAACAATGCAGTGCCTTTATCATATTGTGAGTTCAGGTCCAGGCAGAGAGATGGAAGGTAGATGTTAGCACCAAAATCAATTAACAGCTGGATGTACTCTGGCTCACAATTATGGTGGAGGCAGATTTCGAGGAGGGTGCGGGGCCGTGAGACTCGAGCCAGTAGGCGCTGGTCAGTACAGTTGTAGTCAGGGTCTGCCCCATGGAGCAAAAGCAGGCGGAAACAATCAAGGTGACCATAGACTGCAGCCAAATAGAGGGGGCCAGAACATGAAGTTATGTTCGATGCCCAGACTGGTAGTTTCGCCTTGACATTGACCTCTGCACCATGACCCAGGAGCTCCTGCAGGATGGTAACAGCACCATCACGGGCAGCTGTGAGCACAGGAGAGCAGTTGTTGTAGATGCTACCACCAGGACAGGCACCAGCTTCCAAAAGCACACGCACGCAGTCCAGATGGCCATGACTGACAGCGGTAAAAAGTGGTGTCTGTGCCTTGACGTCTAAGCTGTCAACATCAGCACCATGTGCCAGGAGGACCTGCAGGCAGCTAAGGTGGCCATAAGCAGCAGCCAAGCGCAAGGGTGTCCCAGGGACACCCCAGCCACTCCTACTGTTGATAAATCTTTTGTAACGCTCCTGGCACAAAAGCTGGTCCAAAGTATAGGAATCATTGTTGTACACTGCTTGATTGAGAGCTTGTTTCTCTCCTGTGTTGGTGTCCTCCTCATCATCAGGCTGCAGGAGGGAGAAAATCTTGGTGATGTCCATGAGGTTTTCACCTTGGCTGATTGGAGCAGAACTATTCTCATTATGAGCAGGAGGATATGCCAGATCTGTGGGTGATAAAAACAGAAGACTGAGGGCTGCCATCAAAAGCCTGGATGCTTGCTCCCTTATCCTTCACTATCAGACTCCTCACTCATTGGCACCCTGCTTCTAACTCCTACTCCATCTTATTTCAGACCCTACAGATGGCTGCCAAAATAGATCAGGTCATTTCACAGCCTGGTACCTTTGCATATGTTGTTCTGCCTACCCTTCAAACTCCTAGTTCTGGGAAGCCTTCCCTAATCTCTGCCCATTCTCAGGGTTTCTAAAGGATTACAACTAGGCTTTAGCCATGAACTTTCACATCTTATTTCCACTTATCTGTGCTTCATCAGTGTGTAAACTCCAAGGTGAGGACTCCTGTATCCATCTTATTATTCCTCCACTCCAAGCATAGCCTACATCATGGCTAGGGAGTTGGTAGATGCATCTTAGTTCAGAATGTGTGGGCTAATGAGGGGGTTCTAGTCTGGCAGTTGCTAGGCCAACAGAATGGTGCTTTGTGGTGTCAAGCAGTCATCCCTGAGCATTCTGACATCAGTCTTATGGGGGCAGGCCCTCAACTCTACCTCTCAGCCTTTTAGATGAGATTCAACAACTTCATGGGCTTCCCTAGTGGCTCAGATGGTAAAGATCTGCCTGCAGTGCAGGAGACCTGGGTTTGATCCCTGGGTCGGGAGATCCCCTGGAAAAGGAAACGACAACCCACTCCAGTACTATTGCCTGGAGAATTCCATGGACAGAGGAACCTGGCAGGCTACAATCCATGGGATCACAAAGAGTCAGACACAACTATGTGACTAACTTTCACTTTTACTTTTCAACCTCTTTATAGCCCCTCATATGTGATGTCCACTCAGACTCAGGTCCCATGCTTCAGGCAACAGAGTTGCTCAGGAAATGGATGCTGAATGGCATTCAATGATTAAATAAAGAAATGACATTATAAGAAATATACTTCAAGTAAAACAAACTTAAAGAGATAGTAAGAAATAGTTGAGGTTTCCAGGGCAAGTCCTCCTCTCTGTTGACAACTAGATTTTCCACCAGGACCACTTCAATCCAGGAGTCCCTTTGATTGCCAGCAACTCTTTGGAAACTATGGCTTCTCCATCTCTCTGCTGTTGTTGTTCAGTTACTAAGTCATGTCCAACTTTTTGTAACCCCATAGACTATAGCATGCCAGGTTTCCCTGTCTTTCACTATCTCCCAAGGTTTGCTCAAACTCATGTCCATTGAGTTGGTGATGCCACCCAACCATCTTATCCTCTGTTGTCCCTTTCTCCTCCTGCCTTCAATCTTTCCCATCTCTCTGAGTCAAGCATTTTCCCATCCTCTCTGCTCTACCCAGCCTGGAGCCTTGCCTCAACCCTCAACTCTTGTCTCTTCATTACCCCCAGGCTCTACAAAATCACTCATCGCCCAGTGACTGACTCAACCTAATGCTTTGACCTTTCTTGTCCTGTTTGTAATGCTCCAAAGTCAAAGTCACCCATCTCAGTTTGTAATGTCATCAGGATAAGCTGGTAGGTTTTTCAGAAGTCGAGTTTTCATCCTATCCCATACCCTGCAGCCCTGGGCTCAAGGCCACACACCTCCTTTTATTCACCGTTGACCTCAACCCCTCTTTGTTAGCCTGGGACCTCAAATATACACTTCATAGAATAAATTGTGAGGTGAGTGGATGGGTCTCCCTAAACTTTAGCTCCCCCTATAAGTCAGCATCAACTCCATATATTTATTATTTATCCATTTTTTTGGTACAGTTACAACAAGAGGATTTGAGAAATCAGGCAGATCTAAGTTTGCAACTCAGCATCCCTATTTTCTATCTGAGTAACCTTTGGGCAAGTCTCTTCCCTTCTTTGCGATTCAGTTTCCTCATTTATAAGACAGAAATAATTGTCCCTTAATGGAACTGTTAAGAGAAAGAGTGTGTGTGTGCATGTATGCTTAGTCATTCAGTCATGTCTGATTCTTTGTGACCCCATGGACTGTAGCCCACTAGGCTTTTCTGTCCACAGGATTCTCCAGGCAAGAATACTGGCATGGGTAGCCATTTCCTTCTCCAGGAGATCTTCCTGACTCAGGGATCAAATCCAAGTCTCCTGCATTGCAGGCGAATTCTTTATTGTGTGAGCGACCAGGGAAACCCCAAGAGAAACAGAGCTACCACATGTTAGATCTTCAAAGGTGAGCTTCCTCTGTGCCTTCAGTCTCTCCACTGGTTCCTCTCCCTCAGCCATCTTTGGAAACAAAACACTTCTATGGTCCTTTGTCCTACTCTAGCTATCTTTCTTTTCTTCTTCACCTCCAAGTCACTTTTCCACCCTCTGCAGTGGCTCCATCCACCTTAATCACAAACTGAATAGTTCTTTAAAAGTCATCCTTGTGGTTAAATCTACTAGCTATTTCTCAGATCTTTCCTTTTCCGACTCTTCTGAAGCATCTGACACTTCTTCCTTTGTAGTCTTCTCTTGGCTTCCTGGCCAGCACACTCTTCTGATTCCCCCCCCCCCCCCGTTCTCCCCTGAAATAGTTTTGTCTTCCGTGTTCTCTCCTTCTAGAGCTATAGCTTTCACCTTTATCAGGATGATTTCAAGCCCACTACTCCAAGTACACCAGCTCTCTCTTCAGCAAAGGTATGTATTCATTGAATTCTTTCAGGTACTTCAAAATCAGCAGTATCACACCATCACTACTACCATTACCATCACCACACTACATCCACATCTCAGTTCATCATCATCCAACTGGTCAAACAAACCAAATACCCAGACTAATGTCAGGTATCTTTAACTCTTTCTCCCACCCCCATCTAACTGATTTACCAAATCATATGGATTTTACTTCCTAGAGACCTCTATAGGCTACCCCTCTCAAGCTTATACTCATTGCCTGTACTTTGTCTAGGCCTCTATCATCTTTTGCATCAACTCTTACAGTAGTCTCCTAGTTTACTTTTTCAATAATTTCTTCTTCTTATGGCTAAAGTGATCACTTAAAAATATAAACCTTGTCTGCGCCAATCCTCTATTTTAAATCTTTTAATGACTCCCCTTTCTTTCAGAGTATAGCCCAGATGCCTTGCCAAGCTTACGTCCTTCATGAGAAAACCTTGGCCAAAATCTCCAGCCTCACTTTCTATCATTCCTCTACTTATACTGCAAAATCCACCAATAAGGGAGGAGAAATTATGGCTCTTGATATATATCATGCTTTCTTCTTTCACATGCAACTTCCTCTGATTGGTTACTTCCTTGAGTCTTTGCTCTTATAGCACTATAACAGTCATCACACTGTATCATAACTCCTTCTGTGTGGATCTGTTTTTTCCCTACTGCAGATTGGGAGTCCATATATGGAAGTAGTAAAACATGGTCTAGGATTCTGTTTCAATCTCATCTCTACCACTTAGTAGCTGTGTGACCCAGGGCAGATCATTTAATCTCTCTGTGTCTATTCCTTTATTTGTAAAGATAGAGTAATAGTAGTATCTATCTCAAGGACTATTGTTAGGATTAAATGAGTTAATACATCTTAAATATTTATAATACCACTTGAATGTAGTACTCAGTAACTATTTTCACTATGATTATTATTATTACTTAGGTCTTCAATTTCTATGACTGCTGCTCCCTCCTGAGGTTAAAGCTCCATAACTTAAATTTAGAGATGGAATAGAAACCAGGTTTCCCTACTCCCCATCCTGTCCTTTCTATTACCACCTGAAAAGCAAACACATATCCCTCCTCCTTGCCTCAAGCATTTGTATTGTAGCTCCCAGAATCCTCAGGTTTGAGGTCATGCTGGATTCCACGACCTTAATCATGTGATCTGTAAAGAAATGATTTCTTTACGAAATCATTAAATAAAATAAATCTTACTATTTTACAATATTACTATCTTACTCTTGGGGGAGTGATGTTCAGGGAAATGAAGAGGAAAGGGAGTGTGAAGGGAAATGCTGAAGACCTTACCAAGGTCATATTATGAGCCTACAGCAGGGCCAATATAATGAGCCTCCAGAAGGAGAACAAGACATAAACCCCAGCAGCCTTGGGTACTTGAGTGAATTGTACCTCATCTCATTAGATAGGATAAGAAAATCTAAGTCATCTATTGTCTAACCTCACCATACTATTGTTTATTAATCAGAGTTATTGTGTGCGGCCATTCTGTGCAAGGATCCTTCTCCTGATCCCCAAAGTGCAGGGGTTTTAAACTCTTTTTTTGGTGACATCAGCCTCTGTGGCAATCTTGTTAAGTTTCTGGCCCCATCTCAGAATAATTTTTAATTTTTTCTTTCTTTTTTAGATTAATTAATCTATTTTAATTGGAGGATAATTACTTTACAATATTGTGATGGTTTTTGCCATACATCAACATGAATCGGCCACAGGCATATGTGTCCCTCCATCCATAAGCTATATAGAATTAAAGGAAACCAATTATATTGAAAAATAGCTATCAAAATATTTTTAAAATTGCATATGTAGTAATAAAAGTTCTTTATTAACACATTAAATAACAAGTTCTACTAATAATTTCTAAGTTATAATGAGCACAAATGACATTTCTAGATCTCTGTCACAACTGTAATATGAAAGGAAATATCTATGATTTCTTCTGGTGACCAAGTTATAGAAACTAGTAATATGATTGCTATTTGCTGCCTGCATTCATCCTTGAAGGAAGTAGTAAATTTCAGTTAGATTAGGGGAAATAAAAGTATTTGTTCATATCATCTGTATTTTTTGATTTTTTGAATTCTATCTAAGGCCCTCTTGTGAGGGTGTCTGTGAATTTAGGTTAATAACTCCTTTGGGAGAGTGGTTGGTTTCAGTGGGCCCCAGAATAGTCTGCCAAGCATTAATAGACTATTTTTAATGCTTGTTTTCCCCTCTCCACCCCCCCTACATCGAGGAGCTCTGCCTTTCTGTCCTTGAGCCTATCCTTCTGCATCTACACATACTCACAAATACTAAAGTGAGTGAAGTCGTTCAGTCGTGTCTGACTCTTCACAACCCCATGGACACCAGGCTCCTCCGTCCATGGGATTTTCTAGGCAAGAGTACTGGACTGGGTTGCCATTTCCTTTTCCAGGGAACTTCCCAACCCAGGGATCGAACCCAGGTCTCCCACACTGTAGACAGACGCTTTACCATCTGAGCCACCAGGGAAGTCACGAGGGTGGTCTAATTACTCTAAGACATGTCTATACTAGATAGGTCAATGAACAAGCATTACTATCAGGTATTTAATACTGAATATTTCCCAGTTCACATGAACCTGGAATTTATTGTTTAATTTAGAATTATTTGATTTGTAAGTGCTTACCTTTTTTCAAGCCAAATAAATAGAGCTTATTTACAAATTAACCTCAAAAATATTACCCAGAGACAAAGACATACCAAGACATATTTAAACAGACACAGTGCAAGATCTAGCTTCATTTTCTAAGTTTAGTCATGAATTAGATATTATACTAAACAAGGACACAAAGACAAACAAACCTTCCCCCTTCCTGTATTGCATAACTGCAGTGATTTCCCTGAAGAAGTAGGACCATTTGAATCCCAGAGCCCAGGCAGACATACTTTCCTGGGACAAACACAGCAGGAACCCGTCCTTCTCTCTGTGGGCAGGTTTCCTCACTGACCTCCCAAGCACCACCAGAAACCAGACCCAGTGGAAACAGACTACAAAGGGTGGTGATCATAGGTTCACCAGACAGCAGCCCTAAGAGTTCACTTGTTCCTGATAGCATTATCATATTCTAGGCTCCAGGTACTCACCAGGCTGCCCCTACACCTCTGTGAAGCACTGGGCCTTGGTGGCCCCTCCAAAGGGAGCCCCCTACTTGCCCCAGGGGCTGGAGCAGGCAGAGCCCCTAGTTTCCACTGTTAATAACACTGCCTGCAGTCTGGCTGAATAGATCCAGAGGGCTAATTTTAGGCTACCCTCCACCCCGCCTCCACCTCGCTCTGAAGGCCGTGTTATCTTACTAATGCCTTTCTGGGAGAGATCCCTTTGAGAACAGGGCCATCCATGGGGAAGTCTTGGAAGGACTGACTGACAGGTGTCTGGCTGTGCTGAGACTTAGGCTCCTAGTGTGTCCCAGGGTACCCCTCCCCACCACTAAAATAGGCTACAAGGCCAGACTCCTGGCTGTGGGTGTTCCTGTCCTTTCACCAAGGGGCAAGAGAAGGCCCAGTCTTTCTTAGCACACCTTCCTCTGGTCCCAGGCCTCTTCTTTTTCTCTTCCTAACTTAGCCTCTTTGGATTTCCTATTTCCTTTTTTGAATGACCAACAACACATTGCCCTCTCCTTCCCCCACCCCAATACCCCTACTCCCAAGAGTGAGGAGGATGGTGGGAAGCAGAGAATGCCATACTGGAACACATATCAACAAGGTTTTCCAAAGTTTAGAAGGCCCTATGTGTGCTAAGTCACTCAGTTGGCCCTGATCATTTATAAATGCCTCCCCTGTCCACCAACCCACCAGACTCAGCTTAAAGAAAATATCCAGAGCCTTCCCACCCTTTTCACACCTAAGACATCAAACTAGATTCATGTGTCTAGCACTAGGAACTCTGTCAAAAGCTCACATCTTTAAAGTATTGTTTTAGCCCTCTGGTTGCCATTAAATTAAGGAAATGGTAGAGAGATATCTTTAGAAATAGTCACATTATCTACCTTAGATGTCACCCAAAAAAGCAAGTGGAAGCGAGCACCTTCTTCCTCCTGGGAAGAAATGCCAGGCCAGCATTTGTTATACAAACTACATCACAAGCCATTGATCATGCCTGAGAAACATTTTATGGAGAAACTATTGAGAAACCACTATGTGTAGGAAGAACTTTTTTAAAAATGTAAAATATGGTATCCTTGAAAGAGTTCACAGTTTATTAGGAAAAACAGACATGTAAACAATTGGTTTTTCTCATAATGCTACAATGGTTATCTTGTGTCCATATCAATTTCTCAGATTAGTCCAGGGGGTAATTGCAGGGTTCTGTGTCCCTACATGCCACCAAAAACAATAATAACTTGAATTTTCCTGCAGAGATTGCAGTCTATATAGAACACTGATCCCAAGACCTCAGAGTACTTTTTTTTTTAACTTCCAATTATCACAGAAGAGAAGGTTCCAGTCAGGAAAAAAAGAAAAGCCAGTGAGGGAACGAGAGATGTGTTGCAATTAAATACCAGCAGCTGTGTTTTATATGATTACTTTGGTATTAGAATCTGCATATTGAAAGGAAATGTCCACATTTCTGAGGCGTTTAATGACTTCTGCTTAAATGCTTTCAAAAATAGGACATTCTACATCCCAAAGTAGTACATCTCATTATTGGACAGTTCAGTTGGTCCTTCTTTCAGCCAAGCCTCTATCTGCATCTATAAAGCACTCCTGAGGTCAACTGTTGATCCAAACTTCACTTACTTTTAGAACCTCAGACAACACAGTCACTTTGTTTGTCCCAAAAAAGCCCTCTGGGGATCTGATCCCAGATATAATACCATTATCTTATCTCAGTGGAAACAGCTCCCTTCCATCTACTATTTATTTCAAGATCTATCCAATCCCTTCCCAAGTCTTGTCTGCCAATTCATGAAGAGGTAGTGCAGCCTGCTTACACATTAACAGCATCAGGGAGTTCACAGGAGGTTAGATAACTCCTTAGGAAAGTGTCAAGTGTGTCCCAGTGTGATCAATGACTCATCATTCGGTTCAGTTCAGTTCAGTCGCTCAGTTGTGTCCGACTCTTTGCAACCCCATGAATCACAGCACGCCAGGCCTCCCTCTCCATCACCAACTCCCGGAGTTTATTCAAACTCATGTCCATAGAGTCGGTGATGCCATCCAGCCATCTCATCCTCTGTCGTCCCCTTCTCCTCTTGCCCCCAATGCCTCCCAGCATCAGAGTCTTTTCCAATGAATCAACTCTTCGCATGAGGTGGCCAAAGTACTGGAGTTTCAGCTTTCGCATCATTCCTTCCAAAGAAATCCCAGGGCTGATCTCCTTGAGAATGGACTGGTTGGATCTCCATGCAGTCCAAGGGACTCTCAGGAGTCTTCTCCAACACTACAGTACAAAATCATCAATTCTTAGGCACTTTCTTCACAGTCCAACTCTCACATCCATACATGACCACTGGAAAAACCACAGCCTTGACTAGACGGACCTTTGTTGGCAAATTAATGTCTCTGCTTTTCAATATGCTATCTAGGTTGGTCATAACTTTTCTTCCAAGGAGTAAGCATCTTTTAATTACATGGCTGCAATCACCATCTGCAGTGATTTTGGAGCCCAGAAAAATAAAATCTGACACTGTTTCCACTGTTTCCCCATCTATTTCCCATGAAGTGATGGGACCGGATGCCATGATCTTCATTTTCTGAATGTTGAGTTTTAAGCCAACTTTTTCACTCTCCTCTTGCACCTCCATCAAGAGGCTTTTTAGTTCCTCTTCACTTTCTGCCATAAGGGTGGTGTCATCTGCATATCTGAGGTTATTGATATTTCTCCCGGCAATCTTGATTCCAGCTTGTGCTTCTTCCAGCCCAGCATTTCTCATGATGTACTCTGCATAGAATTAAATAAGCAGGGTGACAATATACGGCCTTGACATACTCCTTTTCCTATTTGATACCAGTCTGTTGTTCCATGTCCAGTTCTAACTGATGCTTTCTGACCTACATATAGGTTTCTCAAAAGGCAGGTCAGGTGGTCTGGTATTCCTATCTCTTTGAGAATTTTCCACAGTTTATTGTGATCCACACAGTCAAAGGCTTTGGCATAGTCAATAAAGCAGAAAAAGATGTTTTTCTGGAACTCTCTTGCTTTTTCAAAGATCCAACGGATGTTGGGAATTTGATCTCTGGTTCCTCTGCCTTTTCTAAAACCAGCTTGAACATCTGGAAGCTCACAGTTCATGTATTGCTGAAGCCTGGCTTGGAGAATTTTGAGCATTACTTTACTAGCATGTGAGATGAGTGCAATTGTGTGGTAGTTTGAGCATTCTTTGGCACTGCCTTTCTTTGGGATTGGAATGAAAACTGACATTTTGCAGTCCTGTGGTCATTGCTGAGTGTTCCAAGTTTGCTGGCATATTGAGTGCAGCACTTTCACAGCATCATCTTTCAGGATTTGAAACAGCTCAACTGGAATTCCATCACCTCCACTAGCTTTGTTCAGAGTGATGCTTTCTAAGGCCCACTTGACTTCCCATTCCAGGATGTCTGGCTCTAGGTGTGTGAACACCATTGTGATTATTTGGGTCGTGAAGATCTTTTTTGTACAGTTATTCTGTGTATTCCTGCCACCTCTTCATAATGTCTTCTGCTTCTGTTAGGTCCATACCATTTCTGTCTTTTATCGAGCCCATCTTTGCATGAAATATTCCCTTGATATCTCTAAGTTTCTTGAAGAGATCTCTAGTCTTTCCCATTCTGTTATTTTCTTCTATTTCTTTGCATTAATTGTTGAGGAAGGCTTTCTTATCTCTCCTTGCTATTCTTTGGAACTCTGCATTCAGATGCTTATATCTTTCCTTTTCGCTTCTCTTCTTTTCTCAGCTATTTGTAAGGCCTCCCTAGACAGCCATTTTGCTTTTTTGCATTTCTTTCCCATGGAGATGGTCTTGATCCCTGTCTCCTGTACAATTTTATGAACCTCCATCCATAGTTCATCAGGCACTCTATCTATCAGATCTAGTCCCTTAAATCTATTTCTCATTTCCACTCAGTAATCATAAGGAATTTGATTTAGGTCTTACCTGAATGGTCTAGTGGTTTTCCCTACTTTCTTCAATTTAAGTCTGAATTTGGCAATAAGGAGTTCATGATCTGAGCCACAGTCACCTCCTGGTCTTGTTTTTGTTGACTGTATAGAGCTTCTCCATCTTTGGCTGGGAAGAATATAATCAATCTGATTTTAGTGTTGACCATCTGGTGATGTCCATGTGTAGAGTCTTCTCTTGTGTTGTTGGAAGAGGGTGTTTGCTATGACCAGTGTTTTTTCTTGGCAAAACTCTATTAGTCTTTGCCCTGCTTCATTCCGTATTCCAAGGCCAAATTTGCCTGTTACTCCAGGTGTTTCTTGACTTCCTACTTTTGCATTCCAGTCCCCTATAATGAAAAGAACATCTTTTTTGGGTGTTCTAAAAGGTCTTGTAGGTCTTCGTAGAACCGTTCAACTTCAGCTTCTTCAGCATTACTGGTTGGGACATAGACTTGGATTACTGTGATAATGAATGGTTTCCCTTGGAAACGAACAGAGATCATTTTGTCGTTTTTGAGATTGCATCCAAGTACTGAATTTCAAACTCTTTTATTGACCATGATGGTTACTCCATTTCTTCTGAGGGATTCCTGCCCACAGTAGTAGATATAATGCTCATCTGAGTTAAATTCACCCATTCCAGTCCATTTTAGTTCGCTGATTCCTAGAATGTTGATGTTCACTCTTGCCATCTCCTGTTTGACCACTTCCAATTTGCCTTGATTCATGGACCTGACATTCCAGGTTCCTATGCAATATTGCTCTTTACAGCATTGGACCTTGCTTCTATCACCAGTCACATACACAACTGGGTATTGGTTTTGCTTTGGCTCCATCCCTTCATTCTTTCTGGAGTTATTTCTCCACTGATCTCCAGTAGCATATTGGGCACCTACTGACCTGGGGAGTTCCTCTTTCAGTATCCTATCAGTTTGCCTTTTCATACTGTTCATGAGGTTCTCAAGGCAAGAATACTGAAGTGGTTTGCCATTCCCTTCTCCAGTGGACTGACCATTGGAAACATCAAAAAGCATATCTCCTTCAGCTTGGTTTGAGGCAGTGGCCTGTAGCTGTTTATTACCTGAGGTTTCATGCAAACCTGATTAGCAGCCAACAAACAAGCTATTTATGATTCAGTATTATTCTTGGGAAAAAAATAGTAGGATTTTTTTAATAGAAAATTTTGGAAATAATTGCATATTAACATACAGAGATTCCCTGTAGACTTTACTATTTCCTCCAATGGTAGAATTTTGTAAGACAATGCAGTGCCTTAAGTAGAATGTTGACATTGATTCACCTATCTCATTCTGATTTCCGAAGTTTACCTGTAGTCATGTGTGTCTCAGTGTTTGTTTACTTCTGGACAATTTTATCACATAGTAGGTTTTTGTGTATACCACCCCAATATACGAATATACAGACAGTATACAGAATAGTTCTAGAACAATAAGGATACCTCAGATTTCCTTTTTATAGCTATATCTATTTCTTTTCCACTCTCCCTCCTTGGTCCTTAACCTAGCAATCTCTAATCTCTTTTCCATTTCTATAATTTTGACATTTCAAAATTATATAAATGAAACTGTACCTTTTGAAAGTAGCATTTTTTCCCACCCAGCATGCCCATGGGATTCGTCCAAGTTGTTGCCTGCATCATTTGTTTTTGTGGTATGTATGTACCATGATTTGTTTAACCACTGACCCAGTGAAAGACATCTAGATTGCGTGTAGTTATTTGGCTAATAAGGAAAAACATTTTATGAACATCTGTGCACACGTCTTTATCACTCCGGTTATAACATAGGATTTATGAGCAAAGTGATTACCCTAACCCTAACCCTAAAGTGATTACTCCTATTTTACTCTTCCATGTCAGGATTGTTTTAGCTATACTAGGACCTGTAGTTTTTAATTATCAATACCTTTTAGAATAAGCTTGCCTATGTCTACAAAAAATTGCTGAGACTTTGGTAAAAACTGTGTTAAGTCTATATAATAATTTCAGGAGAACTGACTGCTTTACTGTGTTGAACTCATGGTGTTTTTTTTTTTTTTTTTACTTATTGGAATATATTTGACTTACACCATTGTGGTAGCTTCAGGTGTATAGCAAAGTGAATCACTTACACTTTTACATATACCCACTCTTTTTTAGATTCTTTTCCATATAGGCCATTACAGAATATTGAGAGTAGGTCCTTACTGTTATTTATTTTTATATATCAGATCAGATCAGATCAGTCACTCAGTCGTGTCCGATTCTTTGCGACCCCATGAATCGCAGCACACCAGGCTTCCGTGTCCATCACCAACTCCCGGAGTTCACCCAGACTCACGTCCATTGAGTCAGTGATGCCATCCAGCCATCTCATCCTCTGTCGTCCCCTTCTCCTCTTGCCCCCAATCCCTCCCAGCATCACAGTCTTTTCCAATGAGTCAACTCTTTGCATGAGGTGGCCAAAGTACTGGAGTTTCAGCTTTCACATCATTCCTTCCAAGGAAATCCGAGGGCTGATCTCCTTCAGAATGGACTGGTTGGACCTCCTTGCAGTCCAAGGGACTCTCAAGAGTCTTCTCCAACACCACACTTCAAAAGCATCAATACTTCGGCGCTCAGCCTTCTTCACGGTCCAACTCTCACATCCATACATGACCACAGGAAAAACCATAGCCTTGACTAGACGAACCTTTGTTGGCAAAGTAATGTCTCTGCTTTTCAATATGCTATCTAGGTTGGTCATAACTTTCCTTCCAAGGAATAAGTGTCTTTTAATTTCATGGCTGCAGTCACCATCTGCAGTGATTTTGGAGCCCAGAAAAATAAAGTCAGCCACTGTTTCCACTGTTTCCCCATCTATTTCCCATGAAGTGATGGGACCGGTTGCCATGATCTTCGTTTTCTGAATGTTGAGCTTTAAGCCAACTTTTTCACTCTCCACTTTCACTTTCATCAAGAGGCTTTTGAGTTCCTCTTCACTTTCTGCCATAAGGGTGGTGTCATCTGCATATCTGAGGTTATTGATATTTCTCCCGGCAATCTTGATTCCAGCTTGTGTTTCTTCCAGTCCAGCGTTTCTCATGATGTACTCTGCATATAACTTAAATAAACAGGGTGACAATATACAGCCTTGACGAACTCCTTTTCCTATTTGGAACCAGTCTGTTGTTCCATGTCCAGTTTTAACTGTTGCTTCCTGACCTGCATACAGATTTCTCAAGAGGCAGATCAGGTGGTCTGGTATTCCCATCTCTTGAAGAATTTTCCACAGTTTATTGTGATCCACACAGTCAAAGGCTTTGGCATAGTCAATAAAGCAGAAATAGATGTTTTTCTGGAACTCTCTTGCTTTTTCCATGATCCAGCGGATGTGGGCAATTTGATCTCTGGTTCCTCTGCCTTTTCTAAAACCAGCTTGAACATCAGGAAGTTCACGGCTCACATTGCTGAAGCCTGGCTTGGAGAATTTTGAGCATTAATTTACTAGCGTGTGAGATGAGTGCAATTGTGTGGTAGTTTGAGCATTCTTTGGCATTGCCTTTCTTTGGGATTGGAATGAAAACTGACCTTTTCCAGTCCTGTGGCCACTGCTGAGTTTTCCAAATTTGCTGGCATATTGAGTGAAGCACTTTCACAGCATCATCTTTCAGGATTTGGAATAGCTCAACTGGAATTCCATCACCTCCGCTAGCTTTGTTCGTAGTGATGCTTTCTAAGGCCCACTTGACTTCACATTCCAGGATATCTGGCTCTAGGTCAGTGATCACACCATCGTGATTTTTATATATAGTAGTGTGTATATGTCAATCCCAGTCTTGCAATTTATCCCCATCCCTCCTTCCTCCCTGGTAACCATACACTAGTTTTCTATATCAGTAACTATTTCTGTTTTGTAGATAAGTTCCTTTGTACCCTTTCATTAGATTCCACATATAAGTGATATTGTATATTTGTCTTTTCTACACATGGTATATGTTTTTACATTTATTTAAGTCCTTAATTTCTTTCATCACATTTTGTAGTTTTTAGTGTATGTATCATGTACATATTTTATTAAGTGTATACCTAAGTATTTGAATTTCTTTGGATACATTGTAAATTACATTGGGTTTTGATTTTGAACACCAATTACATTGGGTGTTCATGTAGATATATGATGCGTGTGTATGTGTGTGTGTTGATTTTTTATCCTGCCACACTGCTGAATTTACTAGTTCCAGTGTTTTTGTGTTTTGTATATTTTCTATGTATTCAATCATGTCATCTGCAAATAGGGACAATTTTATTTCTTTCTTTCCAATCTGTATGCCTTATTTCCTCTTCTTGTCTTATTGTAGTGGTTAGAACTTCCAGAAATAAATTGAGTAAGAGTGGTGAGAGTGGACGTCTTTGCTTTTTCCCAGTCTTGTGGGGAAACATTTAGTCTTTCATCACTAGGTATGATGTTAACTATAGGTTTTTTAAATAGATGCCCTTCGTCTAGGTTCAGGAACTTCCCTTCTATTCATAGCTTTTTTTTTTTTTTTTGAAGTTGCTCAGTCATGTTATGTCTTATGTTCACAGCAAAATTGAGAGGATGATACACAGATTTCCCCAATATTCTATCCCTATGCACAAATAGTCTTCCCTATTATCAACATCCCCTACCAGAGTGGGCTATTTATAACAACTGATGACCTTACATTGACACATCATAATGACCCTAAGTTCATAGTTTGCATGAGGGTTCATCCTCCGTGTTGTATGTTCTATGGATTTGGTTAAATATTGATATCTAATGATATGTAACCATCATTATGGTATCATCCAGAGTATTCTCATTGCCTCAAAAATCCTCTGTGTTCCACCTATTCATCCTACCCCTACTCAAGCTCAGGCAACACTGATATTTTTATTGTCTCCATAGTTTTGCCTTTTTCTAGAATGTAGCATTTTCAGATTGGCTTCTTGCACTTAGTAATGTGCATTTAAGATTCTGTTGACCTAAAACAAGTAGACTATCAGATATCTCTCAAGCAAAAATGAGTTTATTCAATATCAGCAGAGAATTGCAATTTGGAGTCAGTAACCATGGTGAGTCATGTGGAAGTCCTCCCACAGCAAGGAAAGGAGAACACTTTTATAGAGAGGAAAAGAAAGTTGGGAGGGCTATAGTAAACAGAATTTATGACTTTTCTTTGTCAGAGTTCTTGCCAGGAAAGAAGGCCTTCTTTCTATTGGGCTCTGCTATCCTCACAGGGCATGAGAGCTCCTCCTTCTAGTCTCCCAACTCTATTTAATTGAGGGTTCTGTGGTTTTGTTTTTGCTTTTACAGTTCCTGTATGTCTTTATATTACTTAATATCTCATTTCTTTTCAGTGCTGAAGAATTTTCCAATGTCTGGATGTTCCACAGTTTATTTTTAAGTTCACCTATTGAAGAATATTTTGGTGACTTTTAAGTTTGGGAGATTATAAATAAGGCCGCTAGAAACATCTGTATGCAGGTTTTGTGCAAAAGAAAGGTACCGAAAAGTGTTAGTCACTCATTTGTGTCCGACTCTTTGTGACCCAGACTGTAGCCCACCAGGCTCCTCTGTCCATGGAATTCTCCAGGCAAGAATACTGGAGTGGGGAGCCATTCCCTTCTCCAGGGAATCTTCCTGACCCAGGGATCAAACCCATGTCTCCTGCATTGTGGATGGATTCTTTACTCTCTGAGCAACGAGGTAACCCCATCTGAGGGAATATAAATTATCAATTCCTTTGGGTAAATTCCAGAGTTTGATTGATGGAATTGTATGGTAAAATTATATTTAGCTTTGTAAGAAGCTTCCAAAGTGTCTTCCAAAGTGGCTGTACCATTTTGCATTCCCACTAGCAATGAACAAGAGTTCCTATTATTCCAGATCCTTCTCAGCATTTGGTGGTGTCAATATTCAGGGTTTTGACCATTCTAATAGGTGTGCAGTAGTATCTTATTGTTTTATTTTGCATTTCCCTGATGACTAAGACATAGGCATCTTTTTATATGCATATTTGCCATTTGTATACCTTCTATGGTGAGGTGTCTGTTACAATGTTTGTCACATTTTTTAATTGGGTTGTTTGTTTTCTTATTGTTGACTTTAAGAATTACTTTTGAAAGTAGAGGGAAAAACAGTGAATTCTTCCAAGGAGGTAATTAAAAATAGCCTGGCAGTCTGGAGGCTGAGGGATCAGATAGAAGTGATAAATGATAGAAGTTTATAAAATCATAGAGACCGTGAATTAAATGACACAGAATTGTTAAAAGCAGATGCTCTGGGGCCGGATTGTCTGGGTTCAAATGTTGCCTCTGCTGCTTTCCAGCTGTGTGACTTGAGGCAGATTACTTAATCTGTCTGTATTTCTGTTTCTGCATCTTTCAAGTAAGGCTAATAAAAGTACCTACTTACAGAAAAAAAAAAAAAAAAAAAGAAAGAAAGAAAAAAAAGAAAAAGTTATTTTTGTAATTTCTATATAAGTCTTTTATCATGGGTATCTTTTAATTTTTTTTTTATTGGAGTATAGTTGCTTTATGGTGTTGTATTACTTTCTGCTGTACAGATGTTTCTTTTGTAAAAAATTTCTCCAAGTCTTTGGCTTTTCATTCTTTTACCAGTGCCTTTTGCCTATCAGACTTAAAAAATTAAGTTCAGCTTATCAGTAATTTTTTTCATGGAACCTGCCTTTGGTTTGTACCTAAAAAATCATTGCCATACCCAAGGTCATAGAGGTTTTCTTCTAGGTTATCTTCCAGGAATTTTATAGTTTTCCATTTTACACATAGGTCTGTGATTCATCTTTAATTTTTGTCAAAGTGTGAGGTCTTTGTCTAGATTCATTTTTTTAACATGTGGATATCCAGTTGTTTCAGCACCATTTGTTGAAAAGACTATCTTTGCTCCATAGTATTGCCTTTACTACTTTGTCAAAGATCAGTTGATTATATTTACATGGCTCTACTTCTAAGCTTTCCATTGATCTATTTGTCTATTATTTGCCAATAATTGGAGAAGGCAATGGCACCCCACTCCAGTACTTTTGCCTGGAGAATCCCATGGACAGAGGAGCCTGGTAGGCTGCAGTCCATGGGGCCGCTGGAGTCGGACACGACTGAGTGACTTCACTTTCACTTTCATACATTGGAGAAGGAAGTGGCAACCCACTCCAGTGTTCTTGCCTGGAGAATCCCAGGGATGGGGAAGCCTGGTGGGCTGCCGTCTATGGGGTTGCACAGAGTCGGACACGACTGAAGTGAATTAGCAGTAGCAGTTGCCAATAATACACTTTCTTGGTTACTACAGCTTTATAGTAAGTCTTGAAGTTGAGTAGTATCAGCCCTCCATTGTTCTTCTCTTTCAATATTGTGTCAGTTATTATGGATCTTTTGCCCCTCTATATGAACTTTATAATAACTTTATAATCAGTTTGTTGATATTCCAAAATAACTTCCTGATATTTTGATTGAGATTGCATTGAATCTATAGATCAAGTCGGAGAGAACTTAAAACTTGACATTTTGTCTTCTATCCATTAACATGCACTCTCTCTCCATTTATTTCCTTCTTTTTTGATTTCATACATCAGGGTTTTGTAGTTTTCCTCAAGTAGATCTTGTATTTATTTTGATAAACCTGTCTCTATGTATTTTTTGGTGCTAATGTAAATGGCATTGTGTTTTGAATTTCTAAATTCTTATTCTTTGCTGATATATAGGAAAATGGTTGGCTTTTGTATATTAACCTTGTGTCCTGAAAGCTTGCTATAATTCTTATTAGTTCCAGGAGTTGTTCCATCCATTATTTTGGACTTTCTATATGCAATAATGTCATCTAGTACATAGACAGTTTTATATCTCCCTTCTGAATTTTTATACCTTTTATTTTCTTTTCTTAGCTGAGACTTCCAGTATGATGTAGAAAAGTAGTAAGGAGATATCCTTGCCTATTGATTCCTTCATAGGAATGCTTTGCGGTTCTTACCATTAGGTATGATGTTTGCTGCAGGCTTTTCAGATATTGTTTATCAAATTGAGGAAGTTTCCCTGCACTCCTATTTCAACTTTTTTTTATCATAAATGAGTGTTTGATATCGCAAATGTTTTTTTTTTCCTGCATCTATTGATATGATGATGTGATTTTTATTTATCAGTGTGTTGCTATGATGAATTACATCAATTGATTTTCAAATGTTGAACCAAACTTGTGGTCATTCCACTTGTTAAATGTTGCATTATTCTTTTTAAACATTGTTTGATTTGATTTGCTAATATTTTGTTGAGGGGTTTTACAGCTATGTTCATGATAGATAATTGATTTGTAGTTTTCCTACGAAGTTTTTTTTTTGTCTAGGTTTGGTATTAGTATAATGCTGGCCTCATTGTATGTGTGTGTGTGCGCACGTGCACAATTAGCCATGTCCAACTCTTTGCGACCCCATGTACTATAGCCTGCCAGGCTCCTCTGTACACAGAATTTTCTAGAAAAGAATACTGAAGTGGGTTGTCATATCCTACTCCAGGCGATCTTCCTGACCCAGGGATCAAATCCGTGTCTCCTGCATCTCCTGTAGGGCAGGCAGATTCTTTACCACTGGTGCCACCTATGGTAAACCCCTCATAGAGTGAGGTAAGTATTCCCTCTGCTTCAATTTTTGGAAGAAACTGCAGATAATTGGTATAATTTTTTTCCCCTTATTGTCTGATAGAATCCATCAGTGAGCCCATCTAAGACTAGTGATTTGCTTTGTAAGGTTATTAATTTTTTTTAAAATTATAATTGATATACAATGTTATATGAGTTTCAAGTATAGAATAGTGATTCACTTTTTTTATAAATTATAAAATGATCACCATGATAGATCTAGTTACCATCTGTCACCAGAGGTATTAAAATATCATTAACTATATCCCTATACTGCACTTTACATTCTCATGACTTATTTATTTTATAGCTGGAAGTTTGCATCTTTTGATCCCCTTTATCTATTTGCCCATCCCCCAACACACCTCCCCTCTGGCAACCACCAATTTGTTCTTCATACCTATGAGTCTGTTTATGTTTTACTTTGTTTGTTCATTTGTTCTCTTTTATAGATTACAAAACGTGTAAGTGAAATCATATAATATTCATCTTTCTCTGACATTTCTTTCCATCCACATTGTTGCAAATGGCAAGATTTCATTCTTTTTTATGGATGAGTAATATTCCATTATTTATATATACTACCTCTTCTTTATCTATTTGTCTATCGATGGACACTTAGGTGGCTTCCATATCTTGGCTATTGTAAATAGTATTGAAATGAATATAGGGGTTCAGTTCAGTCACTCAGTCGTGTCCGACTCTTTGCGACCCCATGAACTGCAGCACTCCAGGCCTCCCTGTCCATCACCAACTCAAGGAGTTCACCCAAACTCATGTCCATCGAGTCGGTGATGCCATCCAGCCATCTCATCCTCTGTTGTCCCCTTCTCTTCCTGCCCCCAATCCCTCCCAGCATCAGAGTCTTTTCCAATGAGTCAACCTGTCGCATGAGGTGGCCAAAGTATTGGAGTTTCAGTTTTAGCAACAGTCCTTCCAAAGTCTATCTCAATTAGTTTGTTTCTTCAAATAAGTACTCAGAAGTAGAATTGTGGATTAGATCGTAGTTCTATTTTTAGTTTCTTGAGGGTTATCCATACTGTTTTCCATACTTGGTGTGCCAATTTACATTCCCACCAACAGTGTATGAGTGTTCTCTTTTTTCTACATGCTCACCAACAATTGTTTCTTGTTTTTTTGATAATAGCCATTCTGACAGGTGTGAGGTGTGGTATTTTTTGTGGATTTGATTTGCATTCCCCTGATGATTAGTGATGTTGAGCATATTTTTATGTGCCTGTTGGCCATTTGTATGCTTTCCCTGGGGAAAAAAGAGTCTATTCATCACTACTGCAATTTTTAATAGGGTTGTTGGTATTTTGATATTGAGTTGTATACATTTTTTATATATTTTTGATATCAACCCCTTATTGGTTATATTGTTTACAAATGTCTTCTCCCATTCAGTACGTTGCCTTTTTGTTTTGTTGATAGTTTTTTTCACTGTAAAAGGCATTTTACCTTTCTCTCCTGGTGTGCATCTCTGCCTTGCTTCTATCTTAAGTAAACAAAGCATTACTCTATGTGCCCTCCCACTTGTTGTTGTGCTATGTCTCAAATAATAAACTTTGTACCTGCAAAAAAAATAGGCATTTTAGTTTTTAGTCTCATTTGTTTACTTTTTCTTTTGTTGCCCTTGCCTGAAAAGACATGTCAAAAAAACACTGCTAAAACCAATGTCAAAGAGCATACTGCCTGTTTTATTGTAGGAGGTTTATGGTTTCAGGTTTTACATTTAAGTCTTTAATCCATTTTTAGTTTATTTCTGTATATGGTGTAATGAAGTGGTCCTGTTTCATTCTGTTGCATGTAGCAGTCTAGTTTTTTCATTACCATTTATTGAAGAGACTGTCTTTTAACCATTGTCTCCTTTCTTGTAGATTAATTGAACATATGCTTTATTTAATTATGGTTTATTTCTAGGCTCTCTATTCTGTTTCATTATTTCTTGATTCAATTCATTAATAGGTATAGGCCCATTCAGATCGTCTATTTCTTCTTGTGTGAATTTTTTTTTTTTTTGGTTTTCTTTTTTTTTACACTTGTATGATGTTTTAATTTATTTTTTAAATATAAATTTATTTAATTGGAGTTTAATTACTTGTGTGAATTTTTGTTGCTTTTGTCTTTCAAGCAATTGGTCTATTTCATCTAGGTTATCAAATCTGTGGACATAGAGTTGTTCATACTATTCTCTTATTACCCTTTTATTGTCCAAATAATAATTTATATCTTCTCTCTTCTTCACAAGTTAACTTCTAGGCTAGATCCCCTGAACTTATTAATTTTGTAATTGAAAGTTTGTACACTTTGACCAATATCTCCCAATTTCCCCTATCCCTTAGGCAACCACCATTCTACTGTTTCTATGAGTTGAATGTTTTTAGATTCTACATGTATGTGAGATCATTCAATATGTCTGTCTGACATTTCACTTAGGATAATGCCCTCAAGGTCCAACTGTGTTGTCACAGTTGGCAGGATTTCTTTCTTTTTAATGGCTGCATACTATTATGTATCTATATCTAAAATTTCTCTTTATCTATTTATCTGTTGGCTGAGATGGAAAGAGTCTGCCTGCAGTGTGAGAGACCTGGGTTCGATCCCTGGCTTGGGAAGATCCCCTGGAGGAGGGCATGGCAACCCACTCCAGTATTCTTGCCTGGAGAATCCCCACGGACAGAGGAGCATGGTGGGTTATAGTCCCTGGGGTCTCAAAAGAGTCAGACAGGACTGTGCGACTAAGCACAGCATAGAACACTTAGGTTGTCTCCATGTCTTGGCTATTGTGAATAATGCTGTTATGAACATGAGAGTACAGATGCCTCTTTGAGACAATGATTTAGTATCCTTTGGATATACACTTAAAAGTGAAATTATTGGATCATATGGTAGTTTTGCTTTTAATCTTTTGAGTAACTATATATATATTTTTTTAAATCAAGGACCTTTTATGGTTAGAAACCATACTGTTTTTATTAGTGGCTCTACTAATTTATATTCCCACCAGCTGTGCACCAGGGTTCCCTTTCTCCACATCCTTGCCAGCATGTATTACCTCTTGTCTTTTTGGTAATAGCCCTTTTGACAGGTGTGAAATGGTATCTCATTGTGGTTTTGATTTGCATTTCCCTGATGATTAGTGACACTGAACACCTCTCATGTACTTATTGTCATTTGTATATCTTCTTTAGAGTCATGTCTAAGTTCTTTGCCCATTTTTAATCAGGTTCATTTTGTTGTTTTTGTGTTTAAGTACTAATCCCTTATCAGATATATGGTTCACAAATATTTTCTCTCATTTCATGTTTTGCCTTTTCATTCTCAGTAATAGTTTTTTACAGACAAAGTTTTTGATTTTGGAAATCCATTTATACATTTTTTCCTTTTGTTGTCTCTACTTCTAATGACATATACAAGAAATAATTGCTATATCAAATATCATGAAACTTTCCCCTATAACTTCCAATTCGATTCTTTGGTATGTGGATATAATTTTACCAACAACATTTGTTGAAAAGACATCCTTTCATCCTTTCTCTGTTGAATGATCTTAGTGCTTCTATTGATAATCATTTGATCATATGTACGAGAGTTTCTGCTTTGGCCCAGCTGAGAACCAAGAACTTCCAGATGTACAAGCTGGGTTTAGAAAGGGCAGAGGAACCAGAGATCAAATTGTCAACCTTATTGGATCATAGAGTAAGCAAGGGAATGCCAGAAAACAAAACAAAACAAAAACAAAAAAACACACAACATCTGATTCTCCTTCATTGATCACACTGAAGCGTTTGACTGTGTGGATCACAGCAAACTGTGGAAAATCCTAAAAGAGATAGGAGTATCAGACTACCTTACCTGTCTTCTGAGAAACCTGCATTCAGGTCAAGAAACTGTTAGAACCAGACCTGGAACAACTGCCTGGTTCAAAATTGGGAAAGGAGTATGTCAAGGCCATATATTGTCACCTTGTTTATTTAACTTATATGCAGAGTACATCATGTGAAATGCTGGGCTGGATGAACCATGAGCTGGAATCAAGATGGCTGGGAGAAATAACAAAAACCTCAGATATGCAGATTATATCATTCTAATGGCAGAAAAGCGAAGAGGAACTAAAGAGCCTCTTGATGTGGGTGAAAGAGGAGAGTGAAAAAGCTGGCTTAAAACTCAACATTAAAAAAAAGAAGAAACACATATGTACACCTGTGGCTGATTCATGTTGATGTATGGCACAATATTGTAAAGTAATTATCCTCCAATTAAAATAATTAATTAAAAATAAGATCATGGCATCCAGTCCTATCACTTTGTGGCAAATAGATGGGAAAAAATAAAAACAGTGGCAGATATTATTTTCTTGGGATCCAAATCACTGCAGATGGTGACTGCAGTCACGAAATTAAAAGATACTTGTTCTTTGGAAGAAAATCTATGGCAAATCTAGACAGTGTATTAAAAAGCAGAGATATCACTTTGCTGAAAAAGGTCCATATAATCAAAGTTATGGTTTTTCCAGTAGTCATGTACGGATGTGAGAGTTGGATCATGAAAAAGGCTAAGCACCAAATAATTGATGCTTTTGAACTGTGGTGCTCGAGAAGACTCTTGAGAGTCTGTTGGACAGCAAGGAGATCAAACTAATCAATCCTAAAGGAAATCAACCCTGAATATTCATTGGAAAGACTAATGCTGCAGCTGAAGCTCCAATGTGTTAGCCACATTATGTAGAGGTGACTCATTGGAAAAGACCCTGATGCTGGGAAAGATTGAGGGCAAAAGGAGAAGAGGGTGGCAGAGGATGAGATGGTTAGATAGCATCACCAAGTCAATGGACATGAATCTGAGCAAACTACAAGAGATAGTGAAGGACAGGGAAACCTGGCATGCTGTAGTCCATGGGGTCACAAAGAGTCAATCATGACTTAGCAACTGAACAACAACATGAGAACAACAACATTCTATTCCATTAGTGTATTTCCCTATACAAGTACCACATTGTTTTGATTATTGTAGCTTTCTATGAAGTGTGAGGTTTTGAGCTTTGTTTTTCTTTTTCAAGATATTTTTGTCTCTCTGGGAATACTTAAAATTCCATATGAATTTTTGGATGGAGTTTTCTTTCTGCCAAAAAAATGCCTCTACAATTGTGATAGGGATTGCATTGAACTTGTGGATTACTTTGGGTAGTATTGATACTTAACAAAATTAGTTCTTCCAGTCCATGTATATGAATATCTTTCCATTTGTGTCTTATTTCTTTCAGCATCTTTTTGTGGTTTCAGTGTACATTTCTTTGACCTCCTTCATTAAATTTACTCCTAGGTATTTTATTATTATATATGGCTTTGTAAATGGAATTGATTTCTTAATTTCCTTTTCAAATTGTTAATTATTAGCACATAGAAGTGCAAATGATTTTTTGCATGTTGATTTTGTATTCTGCAATCTTGTTAGACTCACTTATCCGTCCTAACACAATATTATCTATTTTATTTATTTTTTTGTTTTCATATTTATTTATTTTTTTTAAAATAATTTTTAACATTTTTAAATTTCAGGTATTTTATTTAAGTATTTACATCTTCAAACATATTTTGCCTCTTCCTTTCCAGTTTGTATCATATATATATATATATATATATATACATTTTTTTTTTTTCCTTGCCAACTTCTCTGGTTAAAACTTCCAGTACAATGCTGAGTAGGAAATGGTGTAAGCAGTCACTACTCTCTTGTTGCTCACTTTGGAGAAAAAGATTTTACCATTGAGTATGATGTTAGCTCTGGATTTTTTGTATGTGGCCTTTTTTGTGTTGAGATAGTTTATGTTTTTTAAAATCATGAAATACTGTTGATTTAAAAAAAAAGTTTTTTTCCTTCATGAATTGAGAAGATCATATGATTTTCTCCTTCATTCTACTAATGTAACAGGGAAGAGCAAATCTGACTACTTATTAGAACTGTTCCTTTTACTTTGTGTGAGAGTTGCTCAGTCATGTCTTCCTCTTTGCAACCCCATGGACTATACAGTCAATATAATTCTCCACTCCAGAATACTGGAGTGGGTAGCCTTTCCTTTCTCCAGGGGATCTCCAATCCCTAACCCAGGGATTGAACCCAAGTCTACCTGCATTGCAGGTGGATTCTTTACCAGCTTAGCCACAAGGGAAGCCCTGGAGTGGGTAGCCTATTCCTTCTTCAACGGATCTTCCTGACCAAGGAATTGAACTGGGGTCTCCTGCATTGTAGGCAGATTCTTTACCAACTGAGCCATCAGGGAAGCCCTGATACTTTACTTTTACTTTTAACCCTGATACTTTCCTTTTACTTTAACCTTACTTTAATTTTTAAAAATTTATTATTTTAATTGGAGGCTAATTACCTTACAATATTGTAGTGGTTTTTGCCATACATTTAATCTTTGTACTCTGTTGCCTGTGCTTAGTCATGCTGGCTCTGCACCTTTTCTAAAAGAATGTTGCCTATAGCTTGAAAAACACAAAATAGCCTGATCATGACCTGACTTGAAGAGAGAATAGTTTGTCTTGTTGGAGGTTTACAGGAACATTGTGACCTGACCTTGGGCTGACCTACCTGGACAGCTGCAAGAACAAAGGAGCCTACACCAAGGAGTTTGCAACAACTAACTACACCGTTCCCTCACCTTGCCTCTAAAAGTGCCTTGCTGAAAGCCTTATAGAGTTCAGGCTTTTTACGGCATGAGCTATCAGTTTCCTTGCATGGCCCTTCAATAAAACTTTCTCTGCTCCAAACTCTGACATTTGGGTATTGTTTGGCCTCACTCAGCATTGGGAACACAGACTTATATTCTGTGACATAAATGTGATATATTACCTTGATTGATTTTAGTATGTTGAACTATTCTTATTTCTGGTAGCTTTGGGTTATATCTTTCTAATGAATTGACCCTTTTAGTATTATATACTGTCCTTCTTGGCTTTTTGTAACAGTTTTTATGTTAAAGTCTATTCTGTCTGATAGTAGTATAGTCACCCCTCCTCTCTTTTGGTTACCATTTTGATGGATACCTTTTCCAACATTTTTCAATCTATGCATGCCCTTCGATCTAAGTTGGGTCCCTTGCTGATAGCATACAATTAGATTCTGTTTTTTTAAATCCATTTTGTCAATATATGTCTTTCTATTTGGGAGTTTAATTCACTTACATTTAAAGTAATTGCTATTGGTGAAAAGCTTGCTATTTCAATTTTATTGTTTTCTACGTCTTATGCCTTTAATAAACCTTTCTCCATTATTGCCTTCCTTTGTGTTCAGTTGACTTTTTTTGTAGTGACACATTTTGATTCCTTTCTCATTGCCTTTTGTATATCTTCTATATTTTCTTTGTGGTTACCATGGTGATAACAAAAACATCTTAAAGTTATAACAATCGATTTTAAATTGTTACCACCTTAACTTCAACTGCATATGGAAACTACCCTTTACATCTCTGCCTCCCTTACTTTATGTTAGTGTTGTCACAAGCTACATCTTTATACAATGTAACCTACTGACATAGATTTCCAATTATTTTTTAGGCATTTCTCTTTTAAATAGTGTAGAAAATGTAAAGCTGAGTTTTAAACCTAATCACAGTAATACTGGTTTTTAGATTTGTCTACATATTTACCTTCAATGGAGAACTTTATTTTTTGTATGACTTTGAACTCCTTTCAAGAATTCTTTCACTTCAACTTGAAGGACCTCTATCTAGTATTTCTTGTAGGTCAGGTGTTGTGCTAACAAATAGCTGCTTGATGGCATCACCGACTCGATGGACATGAGTCTGAGTGAACTCTGGGAGTTGGTGATGGACGGGGAGGCCTGGTGTGCTGCAATTCATGGGGTCGCAAAGAGTTGGACACGACCGAGCGACTGAACTGAACTGAAATATAATAACTTCCTTAAGAATTAACATCCCAATTTCTCAAGGTCTTTGCTTTTATATTGTATTCCTCTACCAGTATTTTCTTGCCTCCATTATCTGTGGCTCTGTAGTCTTTCTGTGGCTTTCATGAACTGTGCTCACTGTTTCACATGGTTTTTCCTAATCTGGAATCTGAAATCCATTTTAAACAATACAGAGACCAGTCCTTCCTATAGCCCACAGGAAGGTTCAGATCAGATCAGATCAGTCACTCAGTCGTGTCCGACTCTTTGTGACCCCATGAATTGCAGCACGCCAGGCCTCCCTGTCCATCACTGCTGGAAGCCATCTCCTGGCATATTGCATATTGAGTGCAGCACTTTCACAGCATCATCTTTCAGGATCTGGAATAGCTCAACTGGAATTCTATCACTTCTGGGAGCCAGCGTGAGGAACTCCGCCCGTGGCAAAGGTCATGAGGAAGGAGGCTCGGCATACACAAAGGCGGGATCGAGCCTCAGGAGTCCCCCTGGAAATTCTCGAGCATCTACCCCAAAACCAGAGTCTGCCTACTTTACTGCTTTGTGCTCTCACCTACACCTCTGACTTTACAGGGGGCTGTCTCCCACTGCCTCTCTCTGAAAAAGAGTTAACTTATAGCTCCAGTTAATAAAGTTCCTGGGTCTGATAGTGTTTCAACCTACAAACTCCTTTGCAAGTCCTCTAGCCTGCCTGAATAGGTTTTTTTCGGCCACATGTGATTGCTCAGAGCCTCCCAACTGTGAGAGGCATGAGATGTTCTAAACTGTCTAAATACAGATTCCTTTGATCAGTTAAAAGATTGATTAGAAATTGTATTGGTGAGGGGTTTTTCACTTGTTGGGCCAATGCTTGCTGCTAAGTCTCCATATCCCTTACCTGCGGTGTCCCTGGCAGTGTTTGTAACCTTGGACCCTTGAGTTAATTCTTTTACTTGTTATAGCCCACCACACCTTTGCCCTATAGGAATGCAACTTTATCTAATGCTTTTGGAGGGTGGCTTGCATATGATTAAGTCTGCAGGAAGAAAGCCTGGCATACTGCATGACTCTACCCCTTCCCCCATTATCCTCTATGCATATCTTAAGGTATAAAAACTACTTTGGAAAATAAAGTGCGGGCCTTGTTCACCGAAGCTTGGTCTCCCCATGTCGTTCTTTCTCTCACTTTCTGGCTGAATTATTCAGCCTCTTTTCTCCACTGAATTTCCTCACTGAGCTATCCTTATTCTATTACTCTTTATATCTTTAATTAACATTTAATTAAGCAATTGTTTCCTGATCTTCACCGACGCCATCCCCGCTTCGAATTCCCTGGATCCACCGGGGCTGGACCCCGGCAAGAACTGTGCTGTTTCACATGGTTTTTCCTAACCTGGAATCTGAGATCCATTTTAAACAATACAGAGACCAGTCCTTCCAATAGCCCCCAGGAAGGTTCAGACCAGATCAGATCAGATCATTTGCTCAGTCGTGTCCGTCTCTTTTCGACCCCATGAATCGCAGCATGCCAGGCCTCCTTGTCCATCACCAACTCCTGGAGTTCACTGAGACTCACGTCCATCGAGTCAGTGATGCCATCCAGCCATCTCCAGCCATCTCATCCTCTGTCGTCCCCTTCTCCTCCTGCCCCCAATCCCTCCCACCATCAGAGTCTTTTCCAATGAGTCAACTCTTCGCATGAGGTGGCCAAAGTACTGGAGTTTCAGCTTTAGCATCATTCCTTCCAAAGAAATCCCAGGGCTGATCTCCTTCAGAATGGACTGGTTGGATCTCCTTGCAGTCCAAGGGACTCTCAAGAGTCTTCTCCAATACCACAGTTCAAAAGCATCAATTCTTCGGCGCTCAGCCTTCTTCACAGTCCAACTCTCACATCCATACATGACCACAGGAAAAACCATAGCCTTCATTGCAAATTAATTCCTCTCTGTTTTCTCTGGTTTGAAGAACTAACTGGGGACTGGGCCACCACTTCTCTACATCCACACCATGCTAGGGAGGGAGTAGATCAAGGATGAGTAAAAACATCACAAATTTTTCTAGCTTTTTGAATGGGGCTTTTTTTTTTTGATTGGGCATTTGCTTGGATGTTACAGATATCTGTCTGATTTCAAGAAACCTTGTAAAGTCATTTTATTTACTCTCTGATTGTTTTAAAAAATGCTCCTATGGGGGAATGAGGATTTGGATCTTCCTATTCTACCATCTTGCTTTAAGCTTTTATCTTCACATTGGAAGAAAAATTTCACTGGTACAGAATTTTAGATTGGTTGTTTTCTACTTTTAATGATTTAAATATTTTATTCTATTCTGTCTGTGCTTGCAAGATTTTGAAGAGAAGTTTGATATAACTCTTACCCTTGCTTTGTTATAGGTATAGGAATTCTCCCTCTCTTGTTCCTTTCAAGAATTTGTCTTTGATCTTCTGCATTTTAAATATGATTTACGTATGTGTAGACTTTCCTGGTATTTATTCTTTTTGGTATTCTATGAGCTTCCTGGGTCTGTAGGTTGGTGTCTATCATTAATTTTCAGAAATTCTTAGTCATTATTGCTTCAAATATTGCTTGTCTTCCTCCTTTCCTCCCTCCTTTTCTTTCTTCCTCCCTTTTTTTTTCTTTCTTGTCTTTCTTCTTCTTCTATATTCCCCTTACACCCACGTCATACCTTATGTAACTCTTTCACAATTCTTGGTTATTCTGTTTTGTAATTTCCATTTTTAAAATCTCTTGGGATTTCAGTTTTGGAAGATTCTATTGATGTCTCTTCAAGTCACTGATTCTTTCCTTGGTTGTGTCCAATCTGTTGATGAACCAGTCAAAGGCACTTTTCATTTCTATTAAGTTATGCTTCATTTCCAAAACTTCTTTTTCATTCTTCCTCAGAGTTCCCATCTATCAACTTAAATTACCCATCTGTTCTTGCATGTTGTTCATTTCTTCTTTCTGTTGAAGAGCTTCATTTAAGAGTAGGTCCAACAAATTCTTTTATTTTGCCTTCATCTGAGGATGTCTTTTTCCTATGCATTCCTGAAGGATAGTTTCAATGAGTACAGCATTTCCAGTTGGCAATTTTTTTTTTTTTTTTTTTTCCTTTCAGCAGTTGAAAAAATACCAACTCTTTTCTGGTTTTCACAGCTTCATATGAAAAATTCACTCTCACTTGAATTGGTAGCTCCTACAGATAATGTATCATTTCGCTCTGACTGTTCTCAATATTTTTTGTCTTTAGTTTTTAGAAGTTTAATTATTATGTGTCCTGGCATGGATTTCTTTGAGTTTATTCTTTTTTTTTAATTTTATTTTTAAACTTTACAATATTGTATTAGTTTTGCCAAATATCGAAATGAATCTGCCACAGGTATACCCGCGTTCCCCATCCTGAACCCTCCTCCCTCCTCCCTCCCCTACCCTCCCTCTGGGTCGTCCCAGTGCACCAGCCCCAAGCATCCAGTACCGTGCATTGAACCTGGACTGGCGACTCGTTTCATACATGATATTATACATGTTTCAATGCTATTCTCCCAAATCTCCCCACCCTCTCCCTCTCCCACAGAGTCCATAAGACTGATCTATACATTGGTGTCTCTTTTGCTGTCTCGTACACAGGGTTATTGTTACCATCTTTCTAAATTCCATATATATGTGTTAGTATACTGTATTGGTGTTTTTCTTTCTGGCTTACTTCACTCTGTATAATAGGTTCCAGTTTCATCCATCTCATTAGAACTGATTCAAATGTATTCTTTTTAATGGCTGAGTAATACTCCATTCTGTATATGTACCATAGCTTTCTTATCCATTCATCTGCTGATGGGCATCTAGGTTGCTTCCATGTCCTGGTTATTATAAACAGTGCTGCGATGAACATTGGGGTACATGTGTCTCTTTCCCTTCTGGTTTCCTCAGTGTGTATGCCCAGCAGTGGGGTTGCTGGATCATAAGGCAGTTCTATTTCCAGTTTTTTAAGGAATCTCCACACTGTTCTCCATAGTGGCTGTACTAGTTTGCATTCCCACCAACAGTGTAAGAGGGTTCCCTTTTCTCCACACCCTCTCCAGCATTTATTGCTTATAGACTTTTGGATTGCAGCCATTCTGACTGGCGTGAAATGGTACCTCATAGTGGTTTTGATTTGCATTTCTCTGATAATAAGTGATGTTGAGCATCTTTTCATGTGTTTGTTAGCCATCTGTATGTTCTCTCAGACATATGTCACAGCAGGATCCTCTATGACCCACCTCCCAGAATATTGGAAATAAAAGCAAAAATAAACAAATGGGACCTAATTAAACTTAAAAGCTTCTGCACAACAAAGGAAACTATTAGCAAGGTGAAAAGGCAGCCTTCAGAATGGGAGAAAATAATAGCAAATGAAGCAACGGACAAACAACTAATCTCAAAAATATACAAGCAACTCCTACAGCTCAACTCCAGAAAAATAAATGACCCAATCAAAAAATGGGCCAAAGAACTAAATAGACATTTCTCCAAAGAAGACATACAGATGGCTAACAAACACATGAGTTTATTCTATTTGGGGTTTGCTCAGTTGAAATCCTTAGGTTTGTACTTTTCACCAAATTTGGTGAAAGTTTTCAGCCATTACTGTTCCACATACTCTTTCAGCCCCATTCTTTCTACTTTCTTTCTCTGATTCCAAAGATATGAATGTTGGCTTAAAAAATGTTACACAGGCCCCTGAGGCTCTGCTTATTTATTTTTAAAGCCATTTTTACATGTTTTTCAGATTTGGTAAATTATATTAACTTGTCCTTAAGTTCACAAATTTTATCCTGTTATATTAATTTTTTCATATATTCATGTTTTCTTTTGTTTCAAAATAATTTGCCTTTTTAATAGTACCTATGATGACAGTTTTAAAATCCTTTTCAGATAATCTGATTCATTTCAGTGTTGATGTCAGCTGTTTGTCTTTTCTTATTCAAATTGTGATTTTCCTGGCTTGGTATTATGAGTGACTTTCTGTTTTATCCTGAACATTTCAGTTTAGTATGTTAGGAGACTCTGGGTCCTATTTAAATCTTTTTTAGTAGGCAGTCACCTTAATTTTAGCATGCTGATTCTGGCCTACTTTTGTCAGCTGTGGTTACAATGGAAGTCTAGGCTTCAGAGCCTTTGTAGTGCTTTTTTCTTCCTGACTTATCTGGTATAATGAGTGCTACCAGTGATTTCTGCTTGTGTTAGCTCAGAGAGTGGAAGGGCTTTCTCCAGGCCTGTTGCCCTGTGTCTCTCACTAGGGAATGGAAATTTCAGGTCTTCAAGGACAAAGAGGCTTCCCTGGCTGGTCCTTTATTTTTACAGTGTTCTCCCTGCCTGTGGAAATGGAGGGAGCTTCCTGGGATGAGCACTTGTTGTGGCAAGCAATCTCTTGTTGATACCTCCTGGCTACTACAGTGTCTCTCAGTGGGAAAGTCAGGGATGGAAAGCTCTTCACCTAGTTTATTATTATTAGTGGGGGATAGGGTCTTAATCAATCCCTCTTGCTGATTCTGCCATGCTCACCTGTCAGAGGGACTCTTTTTCAATCTGGGGGAGAAATGAGCCTTCCCAGGCTGCCCTTCTGTTCTTAAATTAGAGGTCAGGAAATAGCTAAGTTGGACTGCCTTCTTCTTTTGGGCTGTTGCTCCAGTACTGGAGTCCCAAACCAGTTCTCTTACCACCTTTCAGAGTTTTCCTTTGGTTGGCTCTTGTGTTATTCACAGGGTTTAAAAGTTGTACTTAATTGGCAGGAGCAGTGATAAATGAGTCTACAACATCTTTTCTGGACCAGAAGTCCAATAAACAGGATTTTAGAGCACCGAATTCTGAAGAGAGACAAAATTTTAAGGCGGCCTTGGGTTCCAAGTAACTTACATACTCGTTTGGTGTCTTACACAGGATTTCAGTTATTTAAGCCACATGAAATACATTTAAAGCTCCTACCTCAAGGCCTGACACAGATGAGTCATTCAATAGGTATTTAATATCTTTCCCTAGAAATCATCTAGTTCAAATCACCTATTTTAAACACAAGGCAACAGAGGCCTAGAGAAATGAAGAAGACTTTCAAATGTGCTGTGACTCACATATATCCCTTGTGACATTTTCCCCTTAAAGAATTGACATTGCCAATTCTTGATTATTTGGTTCCTTGCTTCTATGCAATAGCTTCTATGTGGTTCAGTTTGACAGGATTTGCCAGTTTATATATGAAAAACACCTCCAATGCTTTTGCAGTTACAACTTCCCTTGCTTTCCACAATCATAGTGTGAAACTTACAGGAAAGAGATTATTAGTATTTTGAAAATAAAAAAACATAGTAAGTTGAGGGGCTGAGACTTATCCAGAAGTGATTTCCCAACCAGGGCCTTCCATTGATACCTTTCCCCCTGTGAAACCAGATCTCTATGGGTGACAGGAGGCTGTGGAAATAGCTGATTTAAGGGGACTTGGCTTGCCATGTCCTCAGCTGCAACTAATGCAATGTTACCATGCGACTATACAGTGGATAAATTCCAAGTAAAAACTTATATTCCATATAATACCCTGATTTAGAGATCAAATTACCCTTAGAGAATCTGTTGGTAAAAATCCTGCCAGATAGATGAAATTATCCATTTGAACAGGTCATCTCAGGGAAGAGGATATGTTATATCAGAAAAGATGTTGAGGATTCCAATAGAGGAAAATAGGCTATATGTGAATGAACAAAATGTGTTGTCAGACAGTATGGTTTATGAGTTAAGTGGGTGTCAGTCTTGCTCTCCCAGCTCATCAAAGCTAGCTAGACTCTGCACTCCATAGTGCTGTCCAGAACCAGGCACCCTCTCTGATGCTTGTCTTATTTTAACATTTAACCTACCTGCAGATTTTGTCTTTATAATGAGGTTCATCCATTAAGGCTAGGTCAGTGTACCTTTCTTTTCCTCTAATTTGTAACTATTACATGGTAACCTTACACACATAAAAAATTGAAGCTTTTAAATTCTAGGTCAAAAAACTGTTATCAAATATCTTTAAATTGGACACAAGTACAAAATTGGGCCAGTGAACAATTTGACACTGGATTAAAGAAATAACAGTGAATATTTTTACACATCACACACCCATACCCCACTGGTATGACAGGTTCAAGATAACACACAATAGGAAATTTAAAGTCAATCATATACACTGTTGTACCTTATAAAGTTCAGACTTGAGCTGCTGTGATAGTCATTCTGTAAACCTGAGGCTAATGAAAAGTCAGGTTTTCAAGAACCTACACAGCCTGGGTTCTGATTTATATATCAGTTACATGACATTCATGCAGGTATATGGCTAATATTATCACACTACAGGTAACAGTGATCATATATTTGAATAGTACTTCTTTTTTAAAAAAAAACTTTTATTTTGTATCGAGGTATAGCTGATTAACAATGTTGTGATAGTTTCAGGTGAATGGTGAAAGAATTCAACCATATATATTCATGTATCCATTCTCCCAAACTCCCCTCCCATCCAGGCTGCCACATAACACTGAGCAGAGTTCCATCTGCTATATACCATACAATAGGTCCTTATTGGTTATCCATTTTAAGTATAGCAGTGTATATGTGTCCATCCCAAACTCCCCAACTATCCCTTCCCTCCATCCTTCCCCACCAGCAACCGTAAGTTCATTCTCTAAGTCTGTGAATCTCTTTATGTTTTTTAAGTTCATTTGTCTCCCATTCCCTTACTTTCAGTTTGTAAGTGTCTGTAGGTCTGATATGGGTCTCTTGTCTTGTTTTTGTATCCACCCATTCAGTCTATGTTGATGCATTCAATCTATTTACATTTAAGGTAATTATTGATATGTATGATCCTATTACCATTTTCTTAATTGTTTTGGGTTTATTTTTTGTAGGTCTTTTCCTTCTTGTGTGTTTTCTGCCTAAAGAAGTTCTATTAGCATTTTTTTATAAAGCTGGTTTGGTGTTGCTGAATTCTCTTAACTTTTGCTTGTCTGGAAGGCTTTTGATTTCTCTGTCAAATATGAACTAGAGTCTTACTGGGTAGAGTACTCTTGAGTGCCACAAAACAGAATATAGAATAAAGAATTTAAAGAAATAAAGACAGTCTAAAAGATCTTTGGGACAACATTAAATGTACCAATATTCACACTACAGGAGTCACGGAAGGAGAAGAGAGAAAGGATCTGAGAAAATATTTGAAGAAATAATAGCTGAAAACTTCCCTAACATGGGAAAGGAAATAGTCAATCAAGTCCAGGAAGTACAGAGAGTCCCAGGCAGAATAAACCCAAGGAGTAACATACCAAGACATAGTAAGCAAACTGACAAAAATTAAAGACATATTCTGTATGTCTGTTCCTCCATTGATGAATAGTACTTCTAAAGATGCCTGATTGATACAGTGAAAAGGACAGTTGCTTCACCATTTCTTTGGTTTGTATGTCTGGCTTAACATGTCCTAAATTTCTATGGCACTCAGTTGGACATTATCAAAGTTAGAGTACATGCATGTGTGCTAAGTCACTTCGGTCAAGTCCAACTCTTTGTAACCCTATGAACTTCCTGCCAGGCTCGTCTGTCCATGGGATTCTCCAGGCAAGAATACTGGAGTGGGTTGCTGTTCCCTCCTCCAGGGGATCTTCCTGACCCAAGGATTGAACCTGCATTTTCTGTGGCTCCTGCACTGCAGTAGGATTCTTTACCTTTGAGCCACTAGGAAAGCCCCATAGTTAAGAGGTCTAGAACTAAAGCAGCTTTTTATTCTTGGATAAATTCTCTTCATCTTAATGAATGCCCAAATAACCTGTTCAACCAGATGCTACTAAAGTTACAGTAAACACATACACATATACAAACTCTGAGTTACATTCTAAAAAACTGAATTTGTTATCTGTTCCTAAGCCTGATACACTGTTAACTAGAATATAGGACATGCTCTATTTCAAAACAAGGGGAAAAATTTAGGATACATGCTCTGTACCATCTATTGACATTTGCAAAATATGGAAACAACCCTGTCAGCAAATGTGAGGTTGGAGACATAGAAAGACTTTATGTGAACTGGTGTGGCCAACTGAATGTGAGGTGGGATCAGAGATGTGAGTCTTTGAACAGTGATCACCTAGTGACTTTGGTGTATATAGTTTCATCTGACTCTGGGAGAGGGCTGTCAAGTGGTGGTTTATCTACAAAGAGGCAAAGAAGGAACTCAGGACACATAAGCCTTGGAAGCATATTGATGGGAGAGGATACCACCTACCATCCTTTACCCTTTAAAAGAAAAGAAAACCCAGGACCACATACCCTAGAAGTGCAAATTGTTGAGACACAGAAAATACACAGAGCATTCTAAAGGAAAACAATTCTACCAGTGTAAAATATAACTTTAAAAGAAAATATGCCAGCCATAATACTAACTGGAAAAGAGGACCTAATTTGGACCTTATTGGAGCACATTCAATCTTAATTAATTGGCATGCTGGTCATCCTGGACTGCCATATGCTCCTTTTGATTAACTGGACAGATGTATTTCTGTACCTTCTCTTTCCTCCTCCTTTTCTTCTACCTTCTCCACAACTGGTATTCTATAAAGGCTAGTGTACAGCTCTCTAAGAGTCAAAGTCATGAAAATGGTTGAAAGGCAACAAAGCTTTGGAAGAGAAAGAGGCTTTTAGGTAACCCCCAAAGCTTTAGAAAATGCCCCAGCAAGACACATGGGCATAAATTAGATAGCTTTCAAAGAGTACTTGCCTTTTGTGAAGACAAGTCACAATCACAGAGCATGTAACACACTTCTACTTGCACTGACATCGAAAGGAGACATGAGCTGCTGTGATTGGTGATGAAATCAATACTTCTCATTTAAGAGGAAGGCAAAGACTGTCAAATGTCATAGCCAGGGAATTAGAGAAGACATGTTCTGTATGGCTTGAAAATCATTTTTTTTTTTTTTTTTTTGGCCTTGAAAAAGCTTCTATTGCTGCCATCAAATGCTGTAAAAACAGAACTTCCTCCAAAAGGGCAACAAACTAAGAGCCCTTTATGACCCCAAATCTTTTCTCTTATCCTTTTCCTATTTGGTTTCATCTAACAGCTGTCATCTCTTTACATTATATTAAAAAAAGTAACCTCATAGGAAATTTAAGGCTTAATCCATTTCTAATTTTTCTTTTGAAATGTCTATATAAAATGTCAGGTCTAGATTTGGCACTTAGAAGACAGTAACCAGATTTGGTTATAATCATATCTGCGTGAATCATACATAGAATTCTGGGAAGGAGAGGCCTGAGGGTGGGGGAATGATTTGGTACAACAGACATCATTAAATCATTTACTTTGGAAATTGAGAGAGAAAGTGAGAACAATCTTCCTAGGAAGAAACCAATCTGAAATATAATATTCCCCTTTTGAGACAACTTTATCTTTTCTCACACACCTGTTTTTTAAAAAAAGCCACTTTATAAAATGTTCTCATAGAAAGATTTCCCAGTGGTATATCAACGCTTAATAGCATCAAGAAAAGGTGTTATGTGTTAATAAAAATCACTATGTAACAAAGATCTGATATAGTTATTAAACTTCTCTTTCTGCTAAATTCAGGCCAAGCTTAAATATTTACAAATTTTATTTGAAAACATCTCTTAAAAAGACTCTGATTCCTTCTTGTTCAAAGTGCTCAAGGAAAGATTTTACTTTCAGTGAAGTTTGAGGTGTGTCTCAGAAAAAAATATGCCGATGCATGTTAACAGGCATGACAACTATGTTGGTAGTAATTGAACACAGTTTCTAGGGTGACTTTCCAAAAGATACCTGTGCCTAATACATGTACCATAAGCTTTCTAGTCTTGCCAAATTAGTGCTAAATAAATCTTCATGCTTTCTTTCATACAGCAAACCCCAGCCTTAAATTTTTTCTTTAAAAACTTGGACTATTAACTGTTACTTAGGTTTGTTATTTAGGATTGTTTTACTTATTACCATGAGGAATCTGTTATTCTATAAACTAATAATTAATGAATTTTTAAAACAAAGTGTTCATGTAAAATCTGAGAATGGCCACACTCCCAGGCACAAAGACTGTTTCAGGCTTGGAAAAGATAAGCAGTGACCCCAGACCTGTGAAAACTGTATAGGAAACAGGCAGGTGTCAGGTTCATGCATAAGACAGTGGCAGGTGGTTAAATGCCTTCCTAATTAAATGGGCAGTCACACAAGAATGGAATTTTCTGCTCAGGGAACTGGAATGGTAGGGCAGTAGTGGAGGGAGTCACATTTCTGTAACAGCATAGATGCTATATGAGGATATGAAATTAAAGCCATTAATAGATGATCTTTTCTAGTACACTCAGTAACTTTCCTTCAGGACTCTCCCCTCTATTGCTAGGCTCTTAACTACAGATAGCTACTGGGTTTTTACCAGTGCATAAATATCTGGATTCTACTGAACATTTTTCCTTCCTTAGATTTTCAAATCCAACTGTAAAACAGTAGGTATTAGGTGTTGAGAGTAAATAGGGGATTTTTGCAAGGTTTTCCTTAGTTCTATGTATGTCATATACAAGTAATATAGGACATATTAAGGAATAAACATAATAACCACCAAACAAGTTGACTGGAAACACTGTGTTTTTCTTCATCACTTCTCAGTTTAGAATTGTATTGAAAAAAACTCGTCACTAATAATTAATTTTGTTTTGGATCTAAGAAATAAAGTTTGGTACTATGTACATCCTTGTACAGGTCTGTAGAAATAAATATGAGACTTTAACTTTTATAGGATTTGCAAAAGTTATTTGCCTTTTTCTTTTTTATAGAAAACTCTTAACACACTATTGGAAATATCATGCTAGTTAATGGACTATAAAATTCAGATTGAGATGTGGGAGAAAGTCTTTGGTATAAAGCAAAATCCAGAATAAACTCACTTGTGGCAGATGATTGGTATTGTCATTGTCTTTGACATCTTTCTTATTGTCAATGTCTTTGGCATCCTCCTTCACAGAGCCAGAGTTAGATGGAGCTTCCAGATCAAAATGACTTGCACAAATCCCATTTTTTTCAATAAGTAACAAGTCAAATGACAACTGGCAACATCTGATGATTTATGTTATATAAGCCAAAGATCCCTGGGCTTCCCTGGTACCTCAGTCGGTAAAGAATCTGCCTGCAATGCAGGAGACCTAGGTTCGATCCCTGAGTTGGGAAGGTCCCCTGGAGGAGGGCATGGCAACCCACTCTAGTATATCTTGCCTGAAGAATCCCCATGGACAGAGGACCCTGGCAGGCAGCAGTCCATGGGGTCGCAAACAGTCAGATATGACTGAGCAATTAAGAACATAAGTGAAAGATCAACTAGTGGAAAGAGGGGGATCAGAGAAGATACGATAGGAAATCACATTGATGTTTTAACATTAAAGGAAGAAGGCAGCTATCAAGAAGAGGTAAGTAGAAAAATGGCTCCTATTTACATATAAAAAAAGACAACCAAAATGACTTAGAGTTCTTCTTCTAAGTAGGGCTATTTTTTTGTCCATAGTTTAGCTCTTCTCTGCTACTTCTAACACTTTGATTAAAAGGCCTATCTTTCTTATACTTTTCAATTTGTTAATGTGGTGTATTACATTGAGATTTGTGGATATTGAAGAATCCTTGCATCCCTGGGATAAAGCCCACTTGGTCATGGTGTATGATCTTTTTAATGTGTTGTTGGATTCTGATTGCTAGAATTTTGTTAAGGATTTTTGCATCTATGTTCATCAGTGATATTGGCCTGTAGTTTTCTTTTTTTGTGGCATCTTTGTCAGGTTTTGGTATTAGGGTGATGGTGGTCTCATAGAATGAGTTTGGAAGTTTAACTTACTCTGCAATTTTCTGGAAGAGTTAGTAACTAATGAGGTGATCCTTTAGAGATATCTGTATTTACAAATGGATGTGATAGTAACAGAGATGGCTCTTTCACTAAGAATCTCAGGGTTTTTTTTTTTTTTTTTAGCTTAAACCAAATACATGGTATACAAAATAGACATCCTGGGTGAATATATGGATTCTACTGCCAAAGGAAATTCTGAAAGTGCTGACAATATATTGCATGACCCAAACTATGCAAGGCTTATCCTACTCCGACATGTGGAAGTGGGTAAACTATGACTGTATATCCAATAGGAAAGTGTACAGCAAGTGTATCAACCCCAAATTGGGGAAAGTTTAGTTTCCCCTTCCCCTGGAGTAGCTGGGCATGCTTTAAGAACAGACTTTTTTCAAAAGTCTACATTAGTACAAGATGTTAAGCCTACCAGATTTTAAAAGTAGTGCCAATTATGTCTAAAAATCCACAAACTAATGTGATCTTTAGGGAAGTAAAACCACGGATCTTCATAAAAATGCCTAAGAAGAGGGACTTCCCTGGCAGTCCAATGATTAAGATTCCATGGTTCTACTGCACAGGGAATGGGTTCAATCCCTGTACAGAGAACTAAGATTCCACAGGCCATGTGGTATGGCCAAAAAAACAAAAAACAAAAAACAAGAAGAGTCCTATTTTAGGAAAACTTAGGTGGGCACACATGCCATGTATAAGCCAGGGTCTAAAGCACTAAGATTTTCAGTTGTCTCCTGAACTGATGTTGAAAATGCTATTGATCAACATTATTAATTCAGACCCCACTGTTTTGGAATTGATCATTTTAGAATGTAGTGGATTCAAGTTTATTGATGGGCTATCTATAAAAAAGGGAGTTGGCTAAGTGAGTATTATAAGACCTAGCTAGGGAACGAACTGGGAAAATTTTCCTTATATGTTCTAAATCACCAAGTACCCATGTACCATTTTGATTTATTCTCAGGCAAATGTTGGGGGTCTCTACTGGCAATAATGTGAGTTTACATTGTATGACTATATATATACCTTCAAGTAAAATTTTCTTTCAAGTCATTCTGCAATTCAGTTACCTTTGCACATACCATCCCTTCAGCAGGGTCTTAATTCTTCAGTATGACAATATTTCTACTTGTTCTTGTGCTAGAATAGTAAGGGTGGAAAAGTAAGGGAGACTGACCTTTAAGGAAAATGGAATAATGGAACCAATCTAATATCTCAACTGAAAAGCAAGATATTTTTAAAGTTAAATCCCATTCTAGAACTATAATGTATTCTTTCTTTTGCCTATATTCTAGGCTGCTTGACATGCATATGTTGTTTGTTCTTGTTGTTTAGTTGCTAAGTCATGTCTGACTCTTGCGACCCTATGTTCTGGAGCCCATCAGGCTCCTTTGTCCATGGGATTTCTCAGGCAAGAATACTGGAGTGGGTTGCCATTTCCTTCTCCAGAGGATCTTCCCAATCCAGGGATCGAACCCATGTCTCCTGCATCGGCAGGTGGATTCATTACCACTGAGCCACCAGGGAAGCCCTGAGGTACATACACTGATTGCTTAACTAGTTAAGGCCCTAAATCCCCTTCTAGAATCTTAAGCCTCAGCCATTTAATCCAGTTAGAAAAGCAGCAAAGCCTTTTTGAGACAAGGATCACTGTGGGTGTTGTAGGTACAACTCACATGGAAACAGATGAATAGCTCACTGTTGCTTAGAGAAGCCTGTCTTGGTGCTGGCCTTAGATAGCCCTATGTCTTCAGAGATGCCCATGATCCCAGAGAAGCTCATGGTCTCAGAAATGCTGGTGTCTTCATAGAAGCCCATAGTCTCAGTGGTGCCCATGTTGTCAGAGATGCCCAAGAACCCAGAGATGCCTGTGTCTCCAGAGAAGCCCACATCCCTAGAAATGTTTATGGCCCTAAGGTTGCCCATGATCCCATAATAGTCATGGTGGAGGTCTGCACACTGACTTTTTACTTGATCCATCTGAACTAGAGGGCCTCCTTCTCTAGAAAGAGTGCCATTCTCCATCAAGGTATTCAGGTCTCCATTGGTACCCATAAAACAGACAGGATTTGTCAAAGGAGTTCCCAGGTGCTGAGATAATAAATGCCCTAATTGAGAGCAGGTACAGACTTCTGGTGGCTCATCATGGGCTTTCAGTTTCTGTCATGGGAGCAAGGAATGGTTGAAAAGAATTAGAAACTGGAATAAAACTAGGCAAATATCATACTGACATATAGGGATCCTGTCAGCTGTCACTTATATGGTAGCCAATGACTTTTTGCCCCCTCCTCATCCTCAAATATCTTTTATTCATCACTTAACATAGTGCTTTAAAAGCCCTACCACTAAATATCCTCAAAGGTCTTGTATCTATAAAAGTTCCCTTTTCTGATAAATGCTATTTTATTACTGAGAACAGGGAGGGCAAGGGAAAGGATCACTAACATTTATTGATTACTTCCATGTGCCAACCACTATAGTATTTCATTTTATGCTTAAGTCCTATTAGTTAAGTATTAGCTATATTTTACAGATGAGGAAACTGAGGTTCAGAGAATTTAAATAAGTTCACCCAAATTCACACATTTAAGAAGTGGCAGAGCTGGGATCTGACCCTGCCTCCACTTAATGCCAAAGTCTATGACCTGTCTACTACTTCATGCTGTCTCCAATGGATATTTTCACTTTCAGGGATAACATAATGATTCACTGATATTTTACAACAGTGATTCTTAGCTTTCTTGGGAGGTCACTGACACCTTTGAAAATCTGGAGAAAAGGATGAACCTTCTTCTCAGGAGAAAAGGATGAACCTTCTTCTCAGGAGAAAAGGATGAACCTTCTCAGAAAATCACATGAAGGCATAAATGAGTGAATGAGATGGCACACAAACAGTTTTTAGGGATAATTTCAGGGGTTTCACAGATCCCTTGAAGGTCATCTGTGGATGTCTATGGGTTTATGGACTCCAGTTAAGAGCTCCTGCCTTAGGGATAAGCATACCATCCTTATTTTCCTGGAACTCACAAAATTATACACACACACATACACACACATATACAGTGATAACACTTGGAGAAAGAAACTGACTGCATAGGTGGCTGGGAGAGTTTTTTAAACATTTCATTTTGTACACTTTTGTATTGTGCATATTCTAACTTTATATTTGTATTGCCTTTTAAAAAACATCAACAGGGTATCTGTAATATAATATGGGCTGCTTTTGTTTTTCTTCTCTGTATTAAAAAAGGAATGTTAATAATAGTTATTGTCTTTTTTGCTTTCTTTTTCTTTAATTGGAGGATAATTGCTTTAAAATATTGTATTGGTTATTTTAAAAGGAAGCCTTACTTACTTTTTAACTTTAGAATCAGAGAGTGATATGATTCTATTAACAGAATGAATCTGATTCTCTTAGGAATTAAACAGGAATAAATAAAAGGGCTAGGTTTATAAAAGGGGAACTGCTCTGGAGACCCTGTGGAGAAGGTTGCTAAAAGGTAAAAGAGGAGTCAGGAGAAAGGTTCCTTACTTCTCAATTCTGCCTAGGGCTTCTTTCCTGGGACTGCTTGTTTCCTTTATTTCCTGATTTTAAGTCATATTTCAGTTTTCTTCCTTCCCCTCCCTCTTCTTCATCTTTTTTTTTTTTTTAATGGAACTAAGTAACTGACTGTTGCTTTTCAAGAGGACATTCAAAAGTTTAAGATTTGATGCAACCACAATACATTTATTTAAAAAATAAAAGGATATTTGTTTACTTACAGGGAGCAGCAGAAATGCTATGACTTATCTGGTGGAAAGGAGGTTCACATCCAGTTCCTAAGCAGCACACCCTTTCTAAGAATTCTTTTCTAAGAAGTATCCCTCCCCTTTACTTCAAACATACCCTAGGGACCTCTGGATTCCAGAAGCAGCTCAGCATTTTCCATTTTTTTTTTTTTTTGGAAAAGAAATCCCTGTTGACTTGTTCAACTCTAATTAAAAACAAGTGTGTGACTTTGGTTTTTTTGGTATCATAAAGGAAATCAACACATAATCATATCCTAAAGCAAAAGAACCATTCAACGAACAAAGTTTATCATATGCATGGGAAAGAAATCAGATTTTTTAAAAGGTTTTGATTGTTGGAAATAGCAATGCCATTGTTCTCATTAGTACACCCAAGAAGTTATACTTATTTTCTTGATGGATAACAAATACCTGCATTATTTCCCTGAAACTCCCTCTTGCTCCTCCTCATAATTCCATCCAGATCCAAAAAGGGAACAAATTGGCTTAACTATCTGACTGTGATATTTACCATTTAATATGGGAGGTTACGGAGAAGGCAATGGCAACCCACTCCAGTACTCTTGCCTGGAAAATCGCATGGGCGGAGGAGCCTGGTAGGCTGCAGTCCATGGGGTCGCACAGAGTCGGACACGACTGAAGCGACTTAGCAGCAGCATGGGAGGTTAAAAAAAAAAGAAGAGCTGTGCATCACAGGATGCTTGCAAAGCAGAGAGGATAACAAGCCAGCCAGGTAGCTTCTCACAAGTACCAAATCAATTCCAAGTGAGTTAGGACTACTCAGAAGGTGTAAGAGATTCTCTTTTTGAGATTCAACTTTTCACCTTTTCTAGTTTGTGCACATCTGCCTCCAGCATTGATCTCTGCTTCTTAATTTCCAGGAGGCTCTCTAGCATACTCTGCTTGGGCTGCAACCCTTTGTCAAAGCGGTTATACATCCCACACCAGAACCTTGAATAAACAAAAAGAAAAAAAAAAAAGTGGGTTAGTTTAGCTAGAGAAATAGATTATTTATGTTTTGTTCATGTCAAGAAAATATCAGCTTGGTAGGTAGGCAGATCTCAAAAGTAAGGTAACATGATAACATTAAAAACATAGGACATGCTCATAATTTAAAAGTAATGTTCTTAGCAGAAAGATCTCTGCTGAAGACAGGCCACCTAAAGTTGTACTGAGCTCATAGCCACCTCTAACACACACCCCTTGACATACCCTGCCTACCCCAAAGAATAAGACCCAGCTCCACCCACTAGTGGGCAGGCACAAGCCCCAGAATCAACCTCATCCACCAGAGAGCAGACACTAAAAGAAAGAAGAGCTATAGTCCTGCAAGCATACAGAAAGGAAACTACAAACACAGAATATCAGGCAAAATGAGATGGCAAAGAAGTATGTTCCAGACGAAGGAACAAGATAAAACTGCAGAAAAACAACTAGGTCAGGTGGAGGTAGACAATCTACCTAAAATAATTCAGAGTAATGATAGTAAAAGTGTTTCAAAATCTTGGAAAAGGAATGGAAGCAGACTGAGAAGACAAAAGAAATATTTAACAAAGAGCTATAAGATTTAAAGAACAGAGATAAATAATACAATTACTGGGATGCAAAAATATACTAGAAGGAATCAATGGCATAATAAATGAGGTAGAAGAGCTAATGAATGAGCTAGAAAACATTGTGGTGGAAATCACTGCCATGAAACAGAATAAAGAAAAAAGAATGAAAACAAATGAGAACAGTCTCAGAGACCTTTTGGACAATGTTAAAAGCACCAATGTTTACATTATAGGAGTCCTAGGAGGAGAAGAAAGAGAAAAAGAGTCTTAGAAAATATTTGAATAGATAATAACCAAAAACTTCTCTACCATGAGAAAAGAAACACTCACTCAAGTCCAGGAAGTACAGAGTACCATATGGGATAAACACAAGGAGGAACATGCTGAGACACATATTAATCAAACTGACAAATTAAAAACAAAAAGAAAATATTGAAAGCAACAAGGGAAAAGCAACAGACAACATACATATATACAGCTGATTTTTAAGTAGAAACTGCAGGCCAGAAGCTTGTGGTATGATATATGTAAAGTGATGAAAGGGAAAAACTTCCAAACAAGAATATTCTACCCGGCAAGGCTCTTATTCAGATTTGACAGAGAAATCAAAACCTTTGCAGACAACCAAAGCTAAGAGAATTCAACATCACCAAAAAAGCTTTACAACAGATGATAAAGGAACTTCTCTAGGAAGAAATGAAAAGTCCACAATTAAGACAATAAAATTATAAATGGGAAGGCTCAGTGGTAAAGGCAAACATGAATCTGGTAAAGTTGTAGGATACAAAATTAATACATAGAAGTCTCTTCCATTCATATACACTAACAATGAAAGATCAGAAAGAGAAATTAAGGAAACAATCACATTTATCATCACATCAAAAAGAATGAAATACCTGGGAGGAAACCTACTTAAGGAGGGAAAAGTACTCTGAAAACTATAAGACAATGATGAAAGAAATTGAAGATGACATAGACAGATGGATAGATATGCCATGTTCTTGGGATTGGAGGAATTAAAATTGTGAAAATGACTATACTACCCAAGGCAATCTACAGATTCAAAACAATCCCTTCAAATTACCAATGGCATTTTTCAGAGAGCTACAACAAATTTTTAAAATTTGTATGTAAACATAGAAGACTCCAAATAGCCAAAGAAATCCTGAAATAAACACAGCTGGAGGAATCAGGCTCCCTGACTTCAGACTATACTATGAAGCTACAGTAATCAAGACAGTATGGATCATATTGGCACAAAAACAGAAATATTGATCAGTGGAACAGGATAGAAAACCCAGAGATAAATCCACACACCTATGGTCCACATAACTTTGATAATGAAGCAAGAATATACAATGGAGAAAAGACAGCCTCTTCAATAAGTGGTGCTGTGAAAACTGGACAGCTACATTTAAAAGAATGGAATGAGAACTTTCTCTAACACCATACACAAAAATTAAACTCAAAGTGGATCAAAGACCTAAATTTAAGGCCAGACATTATAAAATAAGAGAAAAACATAGGGAGAACACTCTGACATGAGGTTAGCTCAAGATGGTGGAATAGAAGGAGATGAGAAGATGGTGGAATAGAAGGAGATGAGCTCACACCTTTTTATGAGAACACCAAAATCACAACTATAAACAACCAGCAGCAACAACAACAAACAAATAAACAAATATTGCAACCTATGAAAAAAGATACCCTACATCTGAAGACAAAAAAGTCACACGGAGATGGTAGGAGGGGTGCAATCACAATAAAATCAAATCTCATTCCTGCTGGGTGAGCAACCCACAAACTGCCAAACAATTATAGCACAGAAGATCTCTCACAGGAGTGAAATTTCTGAGCCCAACATCAGACTTCCCAGTATGATGGTCTGGCACTGGGAGAATCCCCCAGAAGATCTGATTCTGAGGGACACTGGGATTTGATCAAGGAATTCCACAGGACTGGGGGAAACAAACTCCACTCTTGGAGGGTGCACAAATGTTCTTGTGTGTACCAGGACACAGGAGAAAATAAGTAGTGACCATATAAGTGACTGGGCCAGACCTACCTGCTAATATTAGAGGATCTCCTGTGGAGGCAGGGGTGGCTGTGGCTCACTCTAGGGACAAAGACACTGGCAGCAGCAGTTCTGGGGAGCACTCATTGGTATGAGCACTCCTGAACATTAGCTTCACCAAACAGCCTGTAGGCTCCAGTGCTAGAATGCTTCAGGCCAAACAACCAACAGGGCAAGAACACAGGCTCACCCATCAGCAGAGAAGTAGCTTAAAGCCTTCCTGAGCACAGCCCTGCAAATCAGAGAGACAAGACCCAGCTCTCCACACCTCTGGGCAGGAACCAGAATATCAAAGCAATATTTTTTTATTTACCTCCTAGAGTAATGAAGATGAAAACAAAAAGTTTTAAAATGGGACTAATTAAAATTAAAAGCTTTTGTACAGCAAAGGAAACCATAAACAAAATGAAAAGGGAACATACAGAATGGGAGTAAATCTTTGTGAGTGACAAGGGATTAATCTCCAAAATATACAAAGAGCTCATGCAGTTCTATGTCACAAAAACAAACAACCCAGTTAAAAAATGGACAGAAGATCTAAATAGACATTTTTTTCAAATAAGACATATACATAGCCAAAAAGTATGTGAAAAAATGCTCAACGTCACTAATTATCAGAGAAATGCCAATCAAAACTACAACGAAGTATCCCCTCACACTGGTCAGAATGGCCATTATTAAAAAGTCTATAAACAACTAATGCTAGAGAGAGTGGGAAGAAAGGGTGCCCTCCTACAGTGTTGATGGAATGTACTGATAAGTTGGAACAACCAGTATGGAGACCAGTATGGAGGTTCATGAAAAAAATTAAATATAGATGTACCATATGATCCAGAAATCCTACTCTCTCTCTCTCTCTCTCTCTCTCTCTCTCTCTCTATATATATATATATATATATATATATATATATCTCCAGAGAAAAACACAATTTGAAAAGATACATGCACAGCAATGTTCATTGCAGTGCTATTTACAAAAGTGAAGACATGGAAGCAACCTAAATATCCATTGACAGAGGAATAGATAAAGACATGGTACATATATACAATGGAATATTACTCAGCCATAGAAAGAACAAAATGATGCCACTTGCAGCAACATGGCATAGACCTAGAGATTATCATATTAAGTGAAGTCAGGCAAATACAAATATCATATGAAATCATGCAAGAGCTTCCCAGGTGGCTCAGAAGGTAAAGAAACTGCCTTCAATGCAGGAACCCCAGGTTAAATCCCTGGGTTGGGAAGAACCCCTGGAGAAGGAAATGGCAACCCACTCTAGTGTTCTTGCCTGGAAAATTCCACATACAGAAGAGCCTGGCATTGGGCTACAGTCCATGGGGTTGCAAAGAGTTGGACACAACTGGGCAACTAAAATTAACTCACAGATCTCAGATTTCAAAAACAAATCAAGGTTACCTAAGGGGAAACATGTAAGGGGAGGGATAAATTACGATCCTGGGATTAACATACATAAACAACTATATATAAAATAGGTAACCAACAACAACCTACTGCACAGCACAGGAAACTGTACTCAATATTCTTTAATAATCTATATGAGGGAAGAATCTGAAAAATAAAAAAAATATATGCGTATGCATAACTGAACCACTATGCTGTATACCTGAAACCAATACAACACTGTAAACTAACTATAATTTAAAAAAGGACCTGAATAGACAATTTTTACAAATAAGAGATACATATGGACAATAAGCATACAAAGATATCATCACTAATCATTAGGGTATCACATGCTATCAGGGTAATATTCAAAATCCTTAAAGATAGGCTTCAGCAGTATGTGAACAAAGAACTTTCAGATGTACAAGCTGGATTTAGAGAAGGCAAAGGAATCAGAAATCAAATTGCCAACATCCACCGGATCAAAGCAAAAGCGAGGGAATTCCACAAAAACATCTACTTCTGCTTCATTGACTAAGTGAAAGCCTTTGACTGCATGGATCACAACAAACTCTGGAAAATTCTTAAAGAGATAGGAATACCAGGTCACCTTACCTGTCTCCTGAGAAATCTGTATGCAGGTCAAGAAGCAACAGTTAAAACTGGACATGGAACAACAGATTGGTTCAAAATTGGGAAAGGAATACGTCAAGGCCATATATTATCTTGGGCTCCAAAATCATTGCAGATGGTGACTGCAGCCACGAAATTAAAAGACATTTGCTCCTTGGAAGGAAAGCTATGACAAACCTAGACAGTGTATTAAAAAGCAGAGACATCACTGCTGACAAAGGTCCCTACAGTCAAAGCTATGGTTTTTCCAGTAGTCATGTATGTTTGTGAGAGTTGGACCATAGAGAAGGCTGAGTGCCAAAAAATTGATGCTTTTGAACTGTGGTGTTGGAATCCCTTGGACTGCAAGGAGATCAAACCAGTCAATCCTAAAGGAAATCAACCCTGAATATTCAGTGGAAGGACTGATGCTGAAGTTGAAACTCCAATAATTTGGCCACCTGATGCAAAGAGCTGACTCATTGGAAAAGACCTTGATGCTGGGAAAGACTGAGGGCAGGAGGAGAAGGGGGCAACCGGATAAGATGGTTGGATGGCATCACCGACTCAATGGACTTGAGTTTGAGGAAAGTTCAGGAAATAGTGAAAGACAGGGATGCCTGGCATGGTGCAGTCCATGAAGTCGCAAAGAGTTGGACATGACTTAGTGACTGAACCACAGCAACCCATTAAGTAAATGGAAACTAAAACCATGACATATCATTCATACCCATTAGAATGGCTAGTATTTCAAAACAAGCAAACAAACAAACTATTGGCAAAAATGTGGAGAAATTGGAACTGTTTGTGTCATGGTACAGCTTCTATGGAAAACACAATGGTTATTCCTCAAAAAAATTAAAAATAGATTTACCATATGATCCATTAATTCTACTTTTCAGTATATATCCAAAAGAATTTGAAAAGAGGGCCTCGAAAATAAGCCAATGTTCATAGAAGCATTAATTTCAAGAACCAAAAGGTAGAAGTTATACAGTTGTTTATATACAGGTGAATGAATAAACACAATGTGATATGCAATCAATGAAATTAATTCTACTTTTCAGTATATATCCAAAAGAATTTGAAAAGAGGGCCTCAAAAATAAGCCAGTGTTCACAGAAGCATTAATTTCAAAAACCAAAAGGTAGAAGTTATACAGTTGTTTATATACAGGTGAATGAATAAACACAATGTGATATGCAATCAATGAAATATTACTCAGCCTTAAAAGAGAATGAAAATTCTGACAGAAGTTTCACGTGGATGAACCTTGAGGACATCATACTAAATGAAACAAACCGGGCATGAAAGAACATATAATATATGGTTCCACTCATATGAGGTATGTAGAGTGTTCAGATTCATAGAGACAGAAAGTAGAATGGTAGTTGTTAGGGGATGGAGTGAGAGGGAAATAGAAAACTTAATGGGTACAGATTCAGTTTCATAACATGAAAAATTTCTGGAGACTGATTGAACAATTCAGATATACTTAACATTACTAAAGTGTACACTTAACAATGATCATTGTGCTAAGTCACTTTAGTTGTGTCCGACTCTGTGTGACCCCATGGTCTGTAGACCACCAGGCTCCTCTGTCCATGGGATTCTCCAGGCATGAATACTGGAGTGAGTTGCCATTTTCTTCTCCAGGGGATCTTCCTGACCTAGGGATCAAACTTGCATCTAGTACATCGCCTACACTGGCAAACTGGGTTCTTTACTAGTGCTACCTTGGAAACCCCTAAAAATGGTTAAGATGGTAAATTTTGTGCTATGTGTATTTTACCAATTTTAAAAAGGAATAGTAAAGAGTAATCCCCAAAAAGCTGTATCCAGTTTCCTCAATGGATAACTGTAGTATAATATCACAACTAGGCTAATATGATATATTCAAGATAACAATTCCTTTATAAGGAATATTGCTACTGTACTTTTATAGCCACACACAGCTCTGTACCTTCTACCCCTCAACCTTGTCCTTAACCCTTGGTAATCATTATCCTAACCATTTACTATTAATTTTGCCTTTCAAGAAATTTATATAAATGGATACATAAAGTATGTAATATTTTGAGATTAGCTTTAAAATTTAATCCCAATTCTCTGCAAGGTGTTGCATGTATCAATAGTTCATTCTTTACTGCTGAGTAATAATCACTGGCATTGATGTACCAGTTTGTTTACATACGAACAATTTAATTATCGAAGGAAACTTGGGTTGTTTTAAGTTTTTGGCTATTTTGTATAACACTGCTATGAACACTAGTGTATAGGTTTCTTGTGAACAAAATTTTTTATTTGTTTGGGATATATGTCCAGAAGTGCAATTAGTGCAAATGTTAGATCAAATGGTAGTTGCATGTTTAGCTTTTTAGGAAATTTAAAAACTGATTTCCACAGTGATTATACTATTATAGATTGCTGTTATATAAATGAGCCAAAAAAGGCCTCTGCATATGGCTCTATATAGTTTACTTCTTAATAGAAGGCTGGGACCTGTTAGCTGCAAAGCCCATCAGTGCCAAACTCAAAATTTTACCCATCCAGTCATTTTCAACATAGCCCAAATAAGCAGTTTTTAGTTATTTAATGCCTACTTGCTTTGCATACCCTGAAAAAGTACACTCAGTATCCGCAAGCCATAAAGAAGATGAATTTCTGTACAGTAACTGAACAGGTGCTTCTGAGCTCAACTAGCTATGTGTTGAGTTCTGCCAGAGGGAGCTTCTCACCAGAACACTGCCTAAAGATGAGGTTGAAGATTAAACTTCTGGGGGAGATGAAATGGAAGGTAGGACCCTATGAAGTTTCCACTAGAGGGAAAGGCAACACAGTACCATCATGATAGTGATGAGGATAACTTACCCTGTTTTCCTGGTAACCGATTGCAAAAGTAAGAGATATTGAAACAGCAAAAGGGGAGGGGCAAAAAGGAGGGGCCGATCTCAGTTGGATAAAGAGATATGTCATCTCTTTTCCCCTGAGGCCTCAGGTCAGTTGAGTCTCTCAGTAGCATACGACACTTCGTGACACCATGGACTACAGAAAGCCAGGCTTCCCTGTCCATCACCAACTCCCAAAGCTTGCTCAAACTCATGTCCATCGAGTTGGTGATGCCATCCAACCATCTCATCCTCTGTTGTTCCCTTCTCCTCCTGTGTTCAATCTTTCCCAGCATCAGGGTCTTATCCAATGAGTCCATTCTTCGCATCAGGAAGCCAGAGTGTTGGAGCTTCAGCTTCAGCATCAGTCCTTCCAATGAATATTCAGGACTGATTTCCTTTAGGATGGACTGATTGGATCTCCTTGAAGTCCAAGCGACTCTCAAGAGTCTTCTCCAACACCGCAGTTCAAAAGGATCAATTCTTTGGTGCTCAGCTTTCTTTATGGTCCAACTCTCACATCCATAGAAGAGTACTAAAAAAACATAGCATTGACTGATGGACATTTGTTGGCAAAGTAATATCTCTGCTTTCTAATATGCTGTCCACGTTTGTCATAACTTTTCTTCCAAAGAGCAGCTTCTTGTAATTTCATGGCTGCAGTCACCATCTGCAGTGATTTCGGAGCCCAAGAAAATAATGTCTGTCACTCTTTCCATTGTTTCCCCATCTATTTGCCATGGAAGTGATAGGGCCAGATGCCATGATCTTTGTTTTTTGAATGCTGAATTTTAAGCCAACTTTTTCACTCTCACCTTTCACTGTCATCAAGGGCCTCTTTAGCTCCTTTTCAATTTTCTGCTATAAGAATGGTATCATCTGCATATCTGAGGTTATTGATATTTCTCCCAGCAATCTTGATTCCAGCTTGTGCTTCATCCAGCCTGGCATTTCACATGATGTACTCTTCATATAAGTTAAATAAGCAGGGTGAGAACATACAGACTTGATGTACGCCTTTCCTGATTTGGAACAAGTCTGTTGTTCCATCTCCAGTTCTAACTGTTGCTTCTTGACCTGCATACAGATTTCTCAGGAGTCAGGTCAGGTGGTCTGATATTCCCATGTCTTTAATAATTTTCCATAGTTTGTTGTGATCCACATATTCAATGCTTTGGCATAGTCAATAAAGCAGAAGTAGATGTCTTTCTGGAACTCTCTTGCTTTTTCTATGATCAAACCTGATGTTGGCAATATGATCTCTGGTTCCTCTGCCTTTTCTAAATCCAGCTTGAACATCTGGAAGTTCTCAGTCCATGTACTGTTGAAGCCTGGCTTGGAGAATTTGGGGCATTACTTTGCTAGCGTGTGAGATGAGTGCAATTGTGTGGTAGTTTGAACATTCTCTGGCATTACCTATCTTTGGTATTGGATGCAAACTGACCATTTCCAATCCTGTGGCCACTGCTGAGTTTTTCAAATTTGCTGGCATATTGAGTGCAGCACTTTAACAGCAGCATATTTTAAGGTTTGAAATAGCTCTCCTGGAATTCCATCATCTCCACTAGCTTTTCTCGTAGTGATGCTTCCTACTGCTACTGCTAAGTCGCTTCAGTCGTGTCCAACTCTGTGCGACCCCATAGACGGCAGCCTGCCAGGCCCCACCGTCCCTGGGATTCTCCAGGCAAGAACACTGGAGTGGGTTGCCATTTCCTCCTCCAATACATGAAAGTGAAAAGTGAAGGTGAAGTCGCTCAGTCGTGTCCAACTCTTAGCGACCCCATGGATTGCAGCCTACCAGGCTCCTCCATCCATGGGATTTTCCAGGCAAGAGTACTGGAGTGGGGTACCATTGCCTTCTCCCGATGCTTCCTAAGGCCCACTTGATTTGAACATTTCAGTATGTATAGCTCTAGGTGAGTGATCACACCATTGTGGTTATCTGGGTCATGAAGATCTTTTTTGTACAGTTCTATGTATTCTTGCCACCTCTTCTTAATATCTTCTGCTTCTGTTAGGTCCATATCATTTCTGTCCTTTATTGTGCCTATGTTTGCATGAAATGGTCCCTTGGTATCTCTAATTTTTTTTGAAGAGATCTCTAGTCTTCCCCATTCTATTGTTTTCCTGTATTACTTTGCAGTAATCACTGAGGAAGGTTTTCTTATCTCTCCTTGCTATTCTTTGAAACTCTGCATTCAAGTGGGTATATCTTTCCTTTTCTCCTTTGCCTTTTGTGTCTCTTCTTTTCTCAGATATTTGTAAGGCCTCAACAGACAACCATTTTTCCTTTTTGCACTTCTTTTTCTTGGGGATAGTCTTCATCACTGCCTCCTGTACATTGTCACGAACCTTCATCCATAGTTTTTCTGGTACTCTGTTTATTAGATCTTATCCCTTGAATCTGTTACTTTCACTGCATAATTGTAACGGATTTGATTTAGGTCATACCTGAATGGTCTAGTGGTTTTGCCTACTTTCTTTAAGTCTGAATTTGGCAGTAAGGAGTTCATGATCTGAGCCACAGTCACCTCCTGGTCTTGTTTTTGCTGACGCTATAGAGCTTCTCCATCTTCAGCTAAAAAGAATATAATCAATCTGATTTAGGTATTGACTATCTGGTCATGTCCATGTGTGGAGTCGTCTCTTGTGTTGTTGGAAGAGGGTGTTTGCTATGACCAGTGTGTTCTCTTCACAAAATTCTGTTAGCCTTTGCCCTGCTTCAGTTTTTACTCTAAGGCCACACCTGCCTGCTACTCCAGGTATCTCTTGACTTCCTACTTTTGCATTCCAGTCCACTATGATGAAAAGGACTTTTTTTTTTTTTTTGGTGTTAGTTCTAGAAGACCTCATAGGTCATCATAGATTTATTCAACTTCAGATTATTTGGCATTACTGGCTGGGAAATAGACTCGAATTTCTATGATATTGAATGATTTGCCTTGGAAAGAACAGAGATCATTCTGTCGTTTTTGAGATTGCATCCAAAATACTGCATGTCAGACTCTTTTGTTGACTATGAGGGCTACTCCATTTCTTCTAAGGGATTCTTGCCCACTATAGTAGATATAATGGTCATCTGAATTAAATTCACCCACTCCAATCCATTTTAGTTCACTGATTCCTAAATTGTTAATGACCACTTCCAATTTGCCTTGATTAATGGACCTAACATTCCAGATTCCTATGCAATATTGTTCTTTACGGCATCGGACTTTACTTCCATCATCAGTCACACTGACAACTGGGTATTGTTTTCCCTTTGGCGCCATCTCTTCATTCTTTCTGGAGTCATTTGTCCACTCTTCTCCAGTACCATATTGAGCACCTACAGACGGGGGCAGTTCTTATATCAGTGTCCTATCTTTTTCCTTTTCATACTGTTCATGGGGTTTGCAACCCAGGAATACTGAAGTGGTTTGCTATTCCCTTCTCCAGTGGAGCACATTTTGTCAGAACTCTCCACCATGACCCGTCCATCTTTGGTGGCCCTACACGGAATGGCTCATAGTTTCATTAAGTTAGAGAAGGCTGTGATCCACGTGATCAGTTTGGTCAGTTTTCTATGACTGTGGTTTTCATTGTGTCTGCCCTTTGATGGATAAGGGTAAGAGGCTTGTTGAAGCTTCCTGATGGGAGACACTGATTGTAGGGAAGCTGGATTTAGAAAAGGCAGAGGAACCAGAGACCAAATTGCCAACATCTGCTGGATCATCAAAAAAGCAAGAGAATTTCAGAAAAACATCTATTTCTGTTTTATTGACTATGCCAAAGGCTTTGACTGTGTGGATCGCAATAAATTGTGGAAAATTCTAAAGGAGATGGGAATACCAGACCACCTGACCTGCCTCTTGAGAAACCTGTATGCAGGTCAGGAAGCAACAGTTAGAACTGGACATGGAACAACGACTGGTTCCAAATAGGAAAAGGAGTACGTCAAGGCTGTATATTGTCACCCTTCTATTTAACTTATATGCAGGGTACATCATGAGAAATGCTGGGCTGGAGGAAGCACAAGCTGGAATCAAGATTGCCAGGAGAAATATCAATAACCTCAGATATGGAGATGATACCACCCTTATGGCAGAAAGCAAAGAAGAACTAAAGAGCCTCTTGATGAAAGTGAAAGAGGAGAGTGAAAAAGTTGGCTTAAAGCTCAGCATTCAGAAAACGATCATGGCATCCAGTCTCATCACTTCATGGCAAATAGATGGGGAAACAGTGCCTGACTTTATTTTTTTGGGCTCCAGAATCACTGCAGATGGTGATTGCATCCATGAAATTAAAAGACGCTTACTGCTTGGAAGGAAAGTTATGACTAACCTAGACAGCATATTAAAACGCAGAGACATTACTTTGCCTACAAAGGTCCATCTAGTCAAGGCTGTGGTTTTTCCAGTAGTCTTGTATGGACGTAAGAGTTGGACCATAAAGAAAGCTGAGCACCGAAGAATTGATGCTTTTGAACTATGGCATTGGAGAAGACTCTTGAGAGTCCCTTGGACTGCAAGGAGATCCAACCAGTTCATTGTAAAGGAGATCGGTCCTGGGTTTTCACTGGAAGGACTGATGTTGAAGCTGAAACTCCAATACTTTGGCCACCTGATGCGAAGAGCTGACTCATTTGAAAAGACCCTGATGCTGGGAAAGATTAAGGGCAGGAGGAGAAGGGGACGACAGAGGATGAGATGGTTGGATGGTATCACCGACTCGATGGACATGGGTTTGGGTAGACTCCGGCAGTTGGTGATGGACAGAGAGGCCTGGCATGCTGTGGTTCATGGGGTTGCAAAAGTTGGACACGACTGAGCGACTGAACTGAAATGAATGGGTCTTTTTCTGATGGGCAGGACTATGCTCATTAAATCTTTAATCAAATTTTCTGTTGATGGGTGGGGCTGTGTCCTCCCTCTCCCAAGCCCATTGTTTGGTCTGAGGTCAAACTACGGGAGGGGTAATGGTAGGGTAAAAGGACTGTTGTATTCAGTGCCCCTGAGGCCTAGTCTCTCCTTGAAGAACTAACCCTAGAGTGAAGTAAAAAAGAGGCTGCCTGGCCATATAGAATAGATCTGCTGAATAAAATTCACCTTATGGGTGCTAAATTTAAGCAGTTGGTTGCTCAGAATAGAAAAGTGGTGTCCCTAATAAAGGATCCTATACAATTAGTGTGAAAGGTGGGACTGACCAATAGAGAAAGCTTTGGACTCCGGTCCACATATTCCTTTTGATGTGAATTTTTATGGCTTATAGGGTTGACCATTCTATATTAGGACTCATAAAGGCCTAGGCAAACTGTTAATAGAAAATATTAGCTGAGGCCAAATATTTCCTCTGTCAGCTGTGATGTTGGAGTGGACTTATTAGGCAATAGATGGATGCAGCATGGCAGGTAGTATGATGACTCTACAAGTCAAGAAGTGACTTAATTATGTCTTGAGTCTATCTAGTTCTTTGTCAGGAGGTCTTCCGTTAAGTATGCACATATGCATGCTCAGTCGCTTCAGTCGTGTCTGACTCTTTGTGACTCTATGGACTTTAGCCCGCCAGCCTCCTCTGTCCATGGGATTCTCCAGGCAAGAATACTGGAGTAGGTTGCCATACCCTCTTCTCTGTTAAGTGTAAGTTCTCTTTATGAGTCATAATAGCTAAAGGTAAAACAATTGAAGAAGTCACAGCTACACTACATTTAATAGAAACACATGAAAGAGAAACTCAGAGTCAAGCATCACTTGTTAATTATACAAATAATACCCTAATTGCTATCAATAGGGATGTCTCTTTCCTCTACACTATACAAAACAATTATAACCAGGTCCTTGCTTAAATGTGAAGTATGAAATGAACAAGAGAGGTTATATTGGATCCTAAGAAACAAGAGAAATCCAAATTGGATGCTGTCTGGTAAATTGGTGGAGCAATTACAATATTTACTAGGGTTAGATTACAATCCACAACAGGCATCACCTTCAAAAGTGCTACCCTTGCAAAGCTACCTCTGATTTCCTCCAGTAGCAGGCACCAACCTCCATATAGTGATCTGGCAGTCACATAAGGGGTGGTTGTAGAAGATGGCCCCTTCTAGTGGAAAATCACCCTTTTGCCACCTTAACTATAGTTTTTTTTTTTTTTTTTGGTATTGAGCTGTATGAGCTGTTTGTAAATTTTGCAGATTAATCCCTCATTGGTTGCATCATTTGCAAATATTATCTCTCATCCTGTGGGTTGTCTTTTCATATTATTTATTGTTTCCTTTGCTAGGCAAAAGCTTTTGAGCTTAATTAGATCCAATTTGTTTATTTTTGTGTTTATTTTCACTACTCTAGGAGACTGATGGAAAAGGTATTGCTTCAAATTTATGACAGAGATGGTTCTGTTTATGTTTTATAGTATACAGTATTACATTTAGGTCTTTAATCCATTTAGAGTTTAACTTTGTGTATGGTATTAGAAAATGTTCTAATTTCACTCTTTTATATATAGCTGTCCAGTTTTCCCAGCAACACTTATTGAAGAGATGGTCTTTTCTCCATTGTATATTCTTGCCTCTTTTTGTCAAAGATTAACTGACTGCAATGGCACCCCACTCCAGTACTCTTGCCTGGAAAATCCCATGGACGGAGGAGCCTGGAAGGCTGCAATCCATGGGGTCGCTGAGGGTCGGACACGACTGAATGACTTCACTTTCACGCATTGGAGAAGGAAATGGCAACCCACTCCAGTGTTCTTGCCTGGAGAATCCCAGGGATGGGGGAGCCTGGTAGGCTGCCATCTATGGGGTCGCACAGAGACAGACACGACTGAAGCAACTTAGCAGCAGCTGCAACTGACCATAGGTAGGTGAGTTTATATCTGTACTTTCTATCCTGTTTCATTGACTTATATTTCTGTTTTTTTTTTTTTTGCCAGTACCATATCGTTTGGATTACTGTAGCTTTGGGGTATAGTCTGAAGTCAGGGAGCCTGATTCCTCCAGTTCTGTTTTATTTCTCAAGTTTTTTTTTTTTTTTTTTTTTTTTTTTTTTGCTATTTGGGGTCTTTTGTGTCTCCATACAAAATTTAAAGTTTATTCTTCTAGTCCTATGAAAAGTGCCATTGGTAATTTGATGGGAATTGCACTAAATCTGTAGATTGCCTTGGGCAGTATAGTCATTTTGACAGTATTGATTCTTTGAGTCTAAGAACATGGTATATCTTTCCATCTGGTTGTGTCACTTTCTTTTTCTTTCTTTGTGATCCCATGGATTGTAGCCTGCCAGGCTCCTCTGTCCATGGAATTCTCCAGGCAAGAATGGTGAAGTGGCTTGCATTTCTTTCTCCACTGGATTTTCCCAACCCAGGAATCGAACCTGGGTCTCCTGCATTGAAGACAGATTCTTTATCTTCTGAACCATCAGGGAAGTCTATTTTTTTCATGGGCATCTTAGGTTTTGGAGTAAAGGTTTTTTTTTTTTTTCCCTAGGTATTATTTTTTCTTTATGATGTGATGGTAAATGGGATTGTTTCCTTAATTTCTCTTTCTGTTCTTCTATTTTTAGTTTACAGAAATGCAACAGATTTCTGTATATTAATTTTGTAATATACATCTTTATCAAATTCATTCATGAGCTCTAGTAGTCTTTTGGTAGCATTTTTAGGATTTTCTAAAAAACTCTAAAGACTGAAAACCACAGTCACAGAACACTAACCAATCTGATCACATGGACCACAGCTTTGTCTAAATCAATGAAACTATGAGCCATGCCATGTGGGCCACCCAAGATGGATGAGTCATGGTGGAGAGTTCTGACAAAATGTTATTCACTGGAAAAAGGAATGACAAACCACTTCACTACTCTTGCCTTGAGAACCCCATGAACATTATGAAAAGGCAAAAAGATAGGACACTGAAAGATGAACTCCCCAGGTCGGTAGGTGCCCAATATGCTACTGGAGATCAACGGAGAAATAACTACAGAAAGAATGAAGAGATGGGGCCAAAGCTAAAACAACACTCAGATGTGGATATGACTAGTGATCAAAGTAAAGTCCAATGCTGTAAAGAGCAATATTGCATAGGAACCTGGAATTTTAGGTCCATGAATCAAGGCAAATTGGAAAGGGTCAAACAGGAGATGGCAAGAATGAACATCAACATTTTAGGGATCACTGAAATAAAATGAACTGGAATGGGTGAATATAACGCAGATGACCATTAATATCTACTACTGTGGGCAAGAATCCCTTAGAAGAAATGGAGTAGCCATCATAGTCAACGTAAGAGTCTGACATGCAACTTGGATGCAATCTCAAAAACGACAGAATGATTTCTATTCATTCCAAGGCAAACCATTCAATACCACAGCAATCCAAGTCTATGCCCCGACCAGTAATGCTGAAGAAGCTGATGGTGAATGGTTCTATGAAGACCTACAAGACCTTCTAGAAACAACACCCCCAAAATATGTCCTTTTCATTATAGTGGACTGGGATGCAAAAGTAGGAATACAAGAGATATATGCAGTAACAGGCTAATTTTGCCTTGGAGTACAGAATGAAGCAGGGAAAAGGCTAATAGAGTTTTGCCAAGAGAACAGACTGGTCATAGAAACACCCTCTTCCAACAACACAAGAGAAGACTCTACACATGGGCATCATCAGATGGTCAATACCAAAATCAAATTGATTGTATTCTTTGCAGCCAAAGATGGAGAAGCTTTAATACAGTCAGCAAAAACAAAACCGGGAGCTGACTATGGCTCAGATCATGAACTCCTTATTGCCAAATTCAGACTTCAATTGAAGAAAGTAGGGAAAACCACTAGACGATTCAGGTATGACCTAAATCAAATTCCTCACGATTATAAAGTGGAAGCGAAAAATAGATTCAAAGGATTAGATCTGATAAAGTGCCTGAAGAACTATGGATGCAGGATCTCTAAGAAAAAGAAATGAAAAAAGGAAAAATGGTTGTCTGACAAGGTCTTAAAAATAGCTGAGAAAAGAAAGAGAAGCTAAAGGCAAAGGAGAAATGGGAAGATATACCCATTTGAATGCAGAGTTTCAAAGAATAGCAAGGAGAGATAAGAAAGCCTTCCTCAGTGATCACTGCAAAGAAATAGAGGAAAACAATAGAATGGGAAAGACTAGAGATCTATTCAAGAAAATCAGAGATACCAAGGGAACTTTTCATGCAAGGATGGGCACAATAAAGGACAGATGCATGGACCCAACAGATGCAGAAGATATTAAGAAGAAGTGGCAAGAATACACAGAAGAACTATACAGAAAAGATCTTCATGACCCAGATAACCATGATGGTGTGATCACTCACCTAGAACCAGACACCTGGAATGTTCAAGACAAGTGGGCCTTAGGAAGCATCACTACAAACAAAGCTAATGGAGCTGATGGAATTTTCACTGACGTATTTCGAATCCTAAACGATGATGCTGTGAAAGTGCTGTACTCAACATGCCAGGAAATTTGGAAAACTCAGCAGTTTCCACTGCACTGAAAAAGGTCAGTTTTCATTCTAATCACAATGAAAGGTAATGACAAAGAATGTTCAAAGTACCACACAATTGCCCTCATCTCACACACTAGCAAAGTAACGCTCAAAATTCTCCAAGCCAGGCTTCAGCAACACGTAAACCAAGAACTTACAGATGTTCAAGCTGGATTTTGAAAAGGCAGAGGAATGAGAGATCAAATTGCCAACATCCGTTGGATCATCAAAAAAGCAAGAGAATTCCAGAAAAACATCTACTTCTGGTTTATTAATTATGCCAAAGCCTTACATGTGGATCACAACAAACTATGGAAAATTATTAAAAACATGGGAATACCAGACCACCTGACCTGCCTCCTGAGAAATCTGTATGCAGGTCAAGAAGAAAGAGTTAGAATTGGACATGGAGAAAGAAGGTGAAGATGGCGGCGGCCAGGGTGGGGGTCCTGGGAGTCCGATGGCTGCAAAAGGCAGCCCAAAACGTGGTGCCACTGGGTGCACGGACAGCCTCCCACATTACCAAGGACATGCTCCCGGGACCCTATCCCAAGACCCCAGAAGAACGGGCTGCCGCCGCCAAGAAGTATAATATGCGGGTGGAAGACTACGAGCCGTACCCAGATGATGGCATGGGGTATGGTGACTATCCGAAACTGCCTGACCGCTCACAGCAGGAGAGGGATCCATGGTATGACTGGGACCACCCAGACCTGCAGTTGAACTGGGGTGAACTGATGCACTGGGACCTGGACATGTATATCAGGAACCGTGTGGACATGTCCCCGACTCCTGTTAACTGGAACCTCATGTGTAAGCACCTCTTCGGCTTCGTCGCCTTCATGCTGTTCATGTTTTGGGTAGGGGAGACTTACCCCGCCTACCAGCCTGTGGGGCCAAAGCAGTATCCTTACAATAATCTGTACCTGGAACGAGGCGGCGATCCCAACAAAGAACCTGAGCCAGTGGTTCACTATGAGATCTGAGGAGGCTTCATGAGTGTTGTGTTCCCTAACTGACTCCTTCAATCCTAGAAATTTAAGTTTAATGAAATCCTTAATAAAACTTAGTGCTGTGGTAAAAAAAAAAAAAAAAAAAAAAAAGAATTGGACATGGAACAACTGACTTGTTCCAAATTGGGAAAGGAGTACGTCAAGGCTGTATATTGTCACCCTGCTTATTTAACTTATATGCAGAGTACATCATGAGAAATGTTGGACTAGATTAAGCACAAACTGGAATCAAGATTGCCAGGAGAGATATCAATAACATCAGATACGCAGATGACACCACCCTTATGGCAGAAAGTGAAGAACTAAAGAGCCTCTTGAACAAAGTGAAAGAGGAGAGTTAAAAGGTTGGCTTAAGACTCAACATTCAGAAAACTAAGATCATGGCATCTGGTCCTATCACTTCATGGAAAATAGATGTGAAATAGTGACAGATTTTATTTTCTTGGGCTCCAAAATCACTGCAGATGATGAATGCAGTCATTAAATTAAAAGATGCCTGCTCCTTGGAAGAAAAGTTATGACCAACCTAGACAGCATATTAAAAAGCAGAGACATTACTTTGCTGACAAAGGTCCATCTAGTCAAGGCTATGGTTTTTCCAATAGTCATGCACAGATGTGAGAGTTGGACTATAAAGAAAGATGAGTGCCGAAGAATTGATGCTTTTGAACTATGGTGTTGGAGAAGACTGTTGACAGTCCCTTGGAAAGCAAGGAGATCCATCCTAAAGGAAATCAGTCCTGAATATTCACTGGAAGGACGGATGCTGAAGCTGAAACTCCAATACTTTGGCCACCTGATTCGAAGGACTGACTCATTTAAAAAAATCCTGATGCTAGGAAAAATTGAAGGTGGGAGGACAAGGGGATGACAGAGGATGAGATGGTTGGATGGCATCACCGAATCAATGGGCATGAGTTTGAGGAAACTCTTGGAGTTGGTGATGGACAGGGAGGCCTAGTATGCTGCAGTCCATGATGTTGCAGAGTCGGACACGACTGAGTGATTGAACTGAACTTAGGATTTTCTATGTATGTATCATGTCATCTACAAACAGTGATAGCTTTACTTCTTTTCTAACTTGGATTCCTTTTATTTCTTTTTCTTCTTGATTCCCATAGTAGGACTTTAAAAACTATCTTGAATAAAAGTGATAACAGTGGACATCTTGTCTTGTTCCTGATCTTAGAGAAAATGCATTCAGTTTTTCACAGTTGAGTGTGATGTTAGCTCTAGACTTGTCATATATGGGTTTATTATGCTGAAGTAGTCCATGGAGTCCATGGAGTTCACAAAGAGTCGGACACAAACACATACATACATACACTACTATGCAGAAGTAGGTTCTCTCTATGCCCACTTCCTGGTGTGTTTTCATCATAAATGCATGTTGAATTTTGTCAAAAGTTTTCTTTTGTACATATTGCAGAAGATGATCATGTGGTTTTTATTCTTTAATTTGTTTATATAGTGCATGACACTGATTAAGTCTGTGAATATTGAAAATTCTTTGCATCCCTAGGAAAACTCCCATTTGATCATGGTGTATGATCCTTTCAATATATTGTTGAATTCAGTTTTCTGGTATTTTGTTGAAGACTGTTACATCCATGTTCATCAGTGATATTCACCTGTAATTTTCTTTTTTTTTCCTTTGGTATCCTTGTTTGGTTTTGGTATCAGGGTGATGGTGGTTTGAAAAAAACAAATGAACCAATCAAAAAATGGAGAGAACACCTAAATAGACATTTTGCCAAAGAAGACATACATATAGCCAAGAGGCACAAGAAAAGATGTTCAGCATTGCTAATTATTGTTGTTGTTTAGCTGTGAAGTTGTGTCGGACACTTTTGTAAGCCAATGGATTGTAGCCTGCCAGGCAATTCTGTCTATGGGATTTCTCAGGCAAGAATAGTGGAGTTGATTGCCATTTCCTTCTCCAGGGGATCTTCCTGACCATAAGGATTGAACCCCATCTCCTGCAAGTCTCTTGCATTGCAGGTGGATTCTTTACCACTGAGCCACTGAGAAATGTAAATCAAAACTGCAATGAGCTATCACCTCACAACAGTCAGAATAGCCATCATCAAAAAGTCTTCAAACAGTAAATGCTGGAGAGGGTGTAGAGAAAAGGTAACCCTCCTACACTGTACAAACTGGTAGAGCCACTACAGAGGATAGTATGAAAGTTCTTTAAAAAACTAAAAATAGAGCTACCATGTGATCCAGCAATCCCACTCCTGGGCATATATCCAGAGAAAACCATGGTTCAAAATGATACATGCACCCAAATGTTTGTTGCAGCACTGTTTACAATAGCCAAGACAGGGAAGCAACCTAAATGTCCATCTACAGATGACTGGATGAAGTAGAGGTGGTACATATGTACAATGGAGACTCAGCCATTAAATAGTATGAAATAGTGCTGTTTTTGGCAACATGGGTGGGTCTGGAGATTATTTGACTAAGTGGAGTAAGTCAGAGAGAGAAAGACAAATATCATATAATATCGCTTATTTGTGGAATCAAAAAAAAAAGAGAAAGATACAAATGAACTTATTTATAAAACAGAAAGAGACTTGCAGAGACAGAAAATGAAGTTTTGGTTACCGGGAATGAAGGGTGGGGGTGGGAGGGATAGATTGGGTGATTGGGATTGACATATACACACTCCTATATTTAGAATAGATAACCAACAAGACCTACGGTATAGCAGAAGGAATTCTGCTCAATATTCTGTAATAACCTAAATAGGAAAGTAATTTGAAAAACAATAGATATGTGTATAACTGTATCACTTTGCTGTACATTTGAAACTAACATAACATTGTAAATCAAGTATAGTCAAATATAAAGTTAAAAATTAAAAAAAGAAACAAAAGAAACTATAGCTTTGTATTTCAAAATCTACCCACCACTGGCTGGCTCTGTTGCACATGGTTTTTCAAACCTCCCTTACCCCAGAAATCACTCATCTTTTAAAGGGACCCCTCAACTCTCCTCCCAACACAGGAGGTGATCAGCTTGGGAGAAGGAAAGATTAAAGTAATAATTACCCACTTATCTATTAAAATTGACCCAGTTCTGCAAAAAAAAAAAAAGTTTGTTTGTTTGTAACTGCTATCCCTTCTGCCAAGACTATCCCTCTATCCATTACTGGAATGGAGCTCTTCAGTTAGCAAGTATTTCATGGAACAAACTAAAGGCTTTTATGCTATTGGTGGGCAATGCATGGTAAAAACCAGTTAATGATCCCTTACATATGAGACAGTATCAGCTAAGACAAGGCGCTGAAGGATTATGGCTTGACTTAAAGAATGGGTACTGATTCCTCATATCTCACCTTTCAGTTCCCTGGTACGACCTGTGCTCTAAAGCCACTACTAATAAGTGGAGGCTAATTATAGACTATAGAGAGTTGAACAAGGCTGTTCCCTTTTTTAGAGCATCCCTACCAGATATCTTCACCTTAACATTCAAAGAAATATAGATAAACAGTTTGAAGTAACAGACTTGACTAGTATTCATTAAAAATATTGCAGGAGAGAAACAATTCATCAGAGGTCAGACACACAAACCATAATTGCAGAAAACTAGTCAATCTAATCACATGGACTGCAGCCTTGTCTAACTCAATGAAACTAAGCCATGCCACGTGGGGCCACCCAAGATGGGCAGGTCATGGTGGAGAAGTCTGACAAAATGTGGTCCACTGGAGAAGGGAATGGCAAACCATTTCAGTATTCTTGCCATGAGAATCCCATAAACAGTATGAAAAGGCAAAATGATAGGATACTGAAAGAGGAACTCATCAGGTTGGAAGGTGCTCAATATGTTACTGGAGATCAGTGGAGAAATAACTCCAGAAAGAATGAAGGGATGGAGCCAAAGCAAAAACAATACCCAGTTGTAGATGTGACTGGTGATAGAAGCAAGGTGCAACATTGTAAAGAGCAATATTGCATAGGAACCTGTAATGTTAGGTCCATGAATCAAGGCAAATTGGAAGTGGTCAAACAGGAGATGGCAAGAGTGAACGTCAACATTCTAGCAATCAGTGACTAAAATGGACTGGAATGGGTGAATTTAACTCAGATGACCATTATGTCTACTACTGTGGGCAGGAATCCCTTAGAAGAAATGGAGTAGCCATCATGGTCAACAAAAGAGTCCAAAATGAAGTACTTGGCTGCAATCTCAAAAACGACAGAATGGTCTCTGTTCATTTCCAAGGCAAACCATTCAATATCACAGTAATCCAAGTCTATGCCCCAACCAGTAATGCTGAAGAAGCTGAAGGTGAACGGTTCTATGAAGACCTACAAGACCTTTTAGAACTAACACCCCCAAAAGACATCCTTTTCATCACAGGGGACTGGAATGCAAAAGTAGGAAGTTAAGGAACACCTGGGGTAACAGGCAAATTTGGCCTTGGAATACAGAATGAAGCAGGGCAAAGGCTAATAGAGTTTTGCCAAAAGAACACACTGGTCATAGCAAACACCCTCTTCCAACAAAAAAAGAGAAGACTTTACACATGGACATCACCAGATGGTCAACACCAAAATCAGATTGTTTATATTCTTTGCAGCCAAAGATGGAGAAGCTCTATACACTCAGCAAAAACAAAACCGGGAGCTAACTGTGGCTCAGATCATGAACTCCTTATTGCCAAATTCACACTTAAACTGAAGAAAATAGGGAAAACCACTAGACCATTCAGGTATGACCTAAATCAAATTCCTTATGATTACACAGTAGAAGTGATAAATAGATTTAAGGAACTTGATCTCATAGATGGAATGCCTGATGAACTATTGATGGAGGTTCGTGACATTGTACAGGAGACAGGGATCAAGACCATCCCCGTGGAAAACAAATGCAAAAAAGCAAAATGGCTGTCTGAGGAGGCCTTACAAATAGCTGTGAAAAGAAGAGAAGCAAAAAGCAAAGGAAAGGAAAGATAAAGCATCTGAATGCAGAGTTCCAAAGAATAGCAAGAAGAGATAAAAAAGCCTTCCTCAGTGATCAATTCAAAGAAATAGAGGAAAACAACAGAATGGGAAAGACTAGAGATCTCTTCAAGAAAATTAGAGATACCAATGGAACATTTCATGCAAAGATGGGCTCAATAAAGGACAGAAATGGTATGGACCTAACAGAAGCAGAAGATATTAAGAAGAGGTTGCAAGAATACACAGAAAAACTGTACAAAAAAGATCTTCATAAGCCAGATAATCACGATGGTGTGATCACTCACCTAGAGCCAGACATCCTGGAATGCGAAGTCAAGTGGGCCTTAGAAAGCATCAGTACGAGCAAAGCTAGTGGAGGTGATGGAATTCCAGTTGAGCTACTTCAAATCCTGGAAGATGATGCTGTGAAAGTGCTGTACTCAATATGCCAGCAAATTTGGAAAATTCAGCAGTGGCCACAGGACTGGAAAAGGTGTTTTCATTCCAATCCCGAAGAAAGGCAATGCCAAAGAATGCTAAAACTACCACACAATTGCACTCATTTCACATGCTAGTAAATTAATGCTCAAAATTCTCCAAGCCAGGCTTCAGCAATATGTGAAGTGTGAACTCTCAGATGTTCAGGTTGGTTTTAGAAAAGGCAGAGGAACCAAAGATCAAATTGCCAACATCTGCTGGATCATCGAAAAAGGAAGAGACTTCCAGAAAGCATTTATTTCTGCTTTATTGACTATGCCAAAGCCTTTGACTGTGTGGATCACAATAAACTGTGGAAAATTCTGAAAAACATGGGAATACCAGACCACCTGATCTGTCTCTTGAGAAATCTGTATGCATGTCAGGAAGCAACAGTTAGAACTGGACATGGAACAACAGACTGGTTCCAAATAGGAAAAGGAGTACGTCAAGGCTGTATATTGTCACCCTGCTTATTTAACTTATATCCAGAGTACATCGTGAGAAACGCTGGGCTGGAAGAAGCACAAGCTGGATTCAAGATTGCCCAGAGAAATATCAATAACCTCAGATATGTAGATGATACCACCCTTATGGCAGAAAGTGAAGAGGAACTAAAAAGCCTCTTGATGAAAGTGAAAGAGGAGAGTGAAAAAGTTGGCTTAAAGCTCAGCAATCAGAAAACTAACATCATGACATCTGGTCCCATCACTTCATGGGAAATAGATGGGGAAACAGTAGAAACAGTGTCAGACTTTATTTTGGGGGGCTCCAAAATCACTGCAGATGGTTATTGCAGCCATGAAATTAAAAGATGCTTACTCCTTGGAAGGAAAGTTATGACCATCCTAGATAGTATATTCAAAAGCAGAGACATTACTTTGCCAAAAAAGGTCTGTCTAGTCAAGACTATGGTTTTTCCAGTGGTCATGTATGAATGTGAAAGTTGGACTGTGAAGAAAGCTGAGCGCTGAAGAATTGCTGCTTTTGATCTGTATTGTTGGAGAAGACTCTTTAAAGTCCCTTGGCCTGCAAGGAGATCCAACCAGTCCATTCTAAAGGAGATCCGTCCTGGGTGTTCTTTGGAAGGACTGATGCTGAAGCTGAAACTCCAATACTCTGGCAACCTTATGTGAAGAGTTGACTCATTGGACAAGACTCTGATTCTGGGAGGGATTGCAGGCAGGAGAAGGAGATGACAGAGGATGAGATGGCTGGATGGCATCACCGACTCAATTGCCAAGAGTGTGGGTGAGCTCTGTGAGTTGGTGATGGACAGGGAGGCCTGGTGTGCTGCGATTCATGGGGTCACAAAGAGTCGGACACAACTGATCGACTGAACTGAACTGAACTGAACAATCCGTCTTCAGCTTTCAGGGTTGAAGGTATCTTTTCTTGTTTGCCTATGGTATATGTAAATAATCTTGTAATAGTACATGTGCTTTGCAGATAGGACCTAGATCCCTGCTGCACATCCCACTAGAAATTTGGCTCTGACATTATATTGATGACATCCTCCTCACTGAACCTGACCAACACTCTGTTTTATAGACCATCACAACTGTGAGCAAACTTGTCACAGATAGGGGATGTGCAAATATCCTGCATAAGGCATAAGACCTCTTCCAATCTGTTGACATTTTGGGACTACATTTGGAATTCAGAAGGGTAAACTATTTCCCAACCTAGTAAAAGACAAGCTCCTAGCACTTCAATCTCCCATACTGGTAAAGAAGGTCGAATATTGGATAGGAATGTTTGGACTCTGACTTTAATACATTTCTTATCACCAATATTTGCTGGTCCCCAGCTATCATGTCACCTGGGAATATCTGCTTCTTAGTGTGTATCTGAGCAACAACAGGTACTAGATAAACTAGTAGGGTAGACCTCAAAATTGGAAGTTTCTTGACACGTGATTTTGCTTCATGGATCCTCTTGACCAGACAGATAAATGTCTACCATGATCTTTAGGGTAAGCAAAGTCCCAAACTCAGCCCATAAGTATTCACCACAAGAGAGGAAACTCCTAGTGGTGTATTAGGCATTTATCAAAATGAAGCTCTTACTAGAGCAGAGGCTTTCACTCTGTAGACCAATATTCCTACTATGACCTGAGTAATGGAAAAAGTTCCCTGAAAAACTGGATCAGCAATAGAGGTTTACTAATTAAAATAGAAGTGGTATCTGCAAGATTAGGCTAAATCCAGTTCTACTGGAGTGTCACAATTCCATGAAGAAACAACAGTCACAAACCTTGCCACTGAGGTTAACTTGTCAAACCCCCAAGAAATGTCTCTGACTTTTGCTAACCAAGGAATTAAGTAGGAGTCATCAGCACTCATGGAACAAGAAAAGCAATAGTATTTCTTTGCTGATGGATTGAGCATAGAGCATAAGGTGGCCAGGAAGTTCAATGCATAAAATTTACCCTTTTTAAACACTCCGATTTTCAAACAGGGATAGACAAAAGTATCCAATTGGCTAAGCAATATGCAATACTTCTAGCAATAGAGCATGCCCTTGACAGACATTTTCCTAAGATTCATATTTTCACTGATCCCTGGTTGATGGCTTGTGTGCTAACTACTTGATCAAGGCTGGAAAACACAGGCTGAAACATTTGGGGGTAAACAGTTCTAAAAATCACCACATTGGCTACCACTCTGAAGATATTCATGCATCATACCTTGTCTCATATCAAACAAGACACAGATGGGGCACAGTATAATGCTGAAGCTTACTAACTAATCAAAGCAGCAATTCAGGTAACCACTTAAAGAAGGGACAGTTCCCAAAACTTTGGGAGGAGCCACCCTACTACTTCCATTTGTAAGCATACCAGAAGTCAGTCAAGGCATTTGGGTATCATGGGGTTGCAAAAATAGATTGTTAATAGAGGAGTCAAATCAGCAGAGAAACATTTACACAAAGCTATTATGGATTGTACCATGTGCCAGAAATCTAGACTCTGGGCCTGTGGCATGGGAGGAGAAATTTATAGTAATGACCACATCAGAACTAGCAAACCAGTTTCACTGGGCCTCTCCATGTAGCAGACAGAGCCATTATATATGTGTTAACAATGATGGATACCTACAGAGGTCTTCTATTGGCTTCCCTATGCAAAGATAAAACTCTAATGTTGTGAGGGGTTAACAAAACAACTTTTACAGTCTTTGGGTGTGCCACAGTTACATAGTTCAAAGCACCCACTTCATCATAAAGCAAATGTAACAGCGGGCACTACAAAATAATATTGCTTGGGTTTTTCACCTACCCCATTGTCCTATGACAGCAGATATCATAGAAGGAAATAGTGAGCTTTTAAAACAAGGGCTCCTGAGAGATCTTAGAGGACAGTGGTCCTCCAAGTGGCCAAAACTACTGCACATAGTCTTGCTTACATTAACTCACCCCCACACCCTTATGGCATAACTACACTATGTTGACATCTTTGACAAATGAAGGGAACACCAACAGAGATGCTGCAACCCTTGCTGATATATACACTCACAACAGATACAACCCAATTACCACTTTTCTTGGACTTGGGAGTCCTGATATTGCTATCTACAGCAAAGTAATATCTTCCCTGTACTTTCACCCTTCTCTTCTCCCTCATAGAAAAATCCAGAGCCTAGTTACTTCCCCATCAGTCGTGACAAGGACCTAACTTGAACCATTGATTCTGGGACCATCCTCAGCTTGTGGTCACTCATGACTCAATGCAAGCTAAGCAAACCACCTACCATTGTCTGGAGATATGACTTCATATGCTGCCCACTAAAAGTACTGTGGAACAAACCAGAACTTACTTCCAACATCTAAGAGGTTAGAACTAATCACCCCTGGACTGAATAATACCATTTGGGTGATACCCAGTGTGCAATCATATTCCTTAGTGCTGGCTGCAGGTGACATCTAACTTTAATCCCTACTCTGTTGCTGTGCCACTCCTACTATCACCAGTGTCAACTACACATTGATCACCTAACCCTGAACCATACATTCCATGGTTGACAAAGTATGTCTGTAAATAGCATGCCACATACACACCATTGGAAACACACAACATGGGTCAGATTGAGGACAACAGAGACCATGCTATTACTATCTGGGTCAGTCAATCCCACTAACGCAATCACAAACATCAATACTGAGGCTAATCCTCCTCCTCAAGTCTAGTCTACTACATCAATAACACACATTCTGACTAAGCCAACTTTAAAATATCACTTATGACTCATAAATGACTTGTAAGCCCTACGTGCTAACTTTTACTTCAAATCAGATGAATCTAACTATTATTAAGGCCATCTAACAGAGCAGCAGGTCATGACCTATTGGGTTTTATTTAAGGAATTCCTAGAAATAGTATGTACCTAATACTACAATCAGTATGCTCGAGATTGGTGTAATCAAATAAAAAATGCTGTAATGCAGAGTCAATACCAACAAACTCTGTGGGATTACAGAGATAAAATTATAGTTTTTATTATTCCGTGGCAGGATGATGAATGTAGAAACCTGCCAATAATGTACATTCTTACATTACATTATGGGGCTATAGGCCCATTTTTTCGTGTAACATTAATTATAATATTCTCTTTCCCCCTCCATTATGAGTCTTATTTATTGAAGCAGAGAGAAGCTGTACTAACCATATGACCAAGGGAACTGTACCAAAAACTTCTTCCTTGACCACTAATTAATATATTATATGGAAGGCAATGTATACTATATAGCCTAAGTCAAGGCATATCTAAAAAACTGGGGAGTATTACCAGCTTGGAGTTTCCCTGGTGGCTCAGCAGTAAAGAATCTACCTGCAATGCAGGAGGCACAGGAGATACGGGTTCAATTCCTGGGTCAGGAACACCCCCTGGAGGAGGGCATGGCAACTCATTCCAGTATTCTTGCCTGGAGAATTCTAAGGACAGAGGAGCCTGGTGGGCTACAGTCCATAGAGTTGCAGAATTGGACACAACTGAAACAACTGAACACACACACATGCATAATCAGCTTGGGAATTCTTCCCTAATCTAACCTCACAGGACCAACTGCAAATTTTATATAATACAGATGCAACGCTGCCTGCCCATAGTAAATAGCCATAGCTCTTGGGTATCACTGAAAAGATAATTCTTATGAAAATCATACTTGATCCCATATAAAGATCTAGCCTCTCTCTACATGGGAATCCCCAATCAAATTGACATCTATGTGTTTATGGCTGTTACAAAATCTGCTGGGCCTACAAAGGTCACTGTTAGAAGGATTTGGAAAATACTTGAGGCAAATTAAGACCCAAAGGTACTCTTCTGGGGTCCTAAAAAACATACACAACCCACCTTTGAGGAGATAGAAATGATTATGAGAAAGAAACCTAGTAGCAAATTTAGCATGGGAAGAAATTTGTTCGTTTGGTTACACCACTACTCCCAAGGGTCCACTATGAGGTTATTAAAGCTATAGAAATGCCTGTCCTAGAGAGATTTCCCCTAGAACACAAGCAATGGAGCAGCTGGTCCTGCACTGAAATACAGCAATGTTGTGATAAACAGAGACAGAAATAGGCTAAAGTGTACAATACAATTGGTGTCTATTTTTGAAATAATGTGCCCACCCATGAGGATCCCATGTTGTAATGTCCCATAATTTAGGATCTAATTTGGTGTCTTATTAATAAATTAATAACTTAAAACAAAAACAAAAACAAAAACTTCTGAGTGCACCTGTGAAGCTTATCTCACAATTGTGGAAACATATTGTTTGCCACTGTAACTGGCAAGAAACCAAAACACCAAAGTATACCAATATAAAAGAGGAGGAATATAGTTATCCATAAAACCCAACCTTCATATAGGTTTAGCCACAGAAATAAATAAGATGGCAAATTTAACCACATTCTGAGGTTGCTTCCAGCAACCTAATTTTAGTACACACAACATATTAACTTTTCCCTAGCCCAGCTCACACATAAACCTTACTTATCAAGATGTACCTATTCCCCTAACCAGTGATACTCAACAACAAAACTGAGAGGCTTATCTCACATAGGTAAATGGACAATGGTGGGCTAAGACCTTTACCAATTTAGCTGACCTAGGTGCTGAATGTAAGGTGGAAAACATACATGTTTGTTTGACTATCATGTTATATACACCCAAACCTAACTAGAGAACTGTTGCAGTCCTGTAACCCATCCTCAGTCATGTTTACTGCAGTTCAGCCAGTAGTTCTATCCACTGGTAGAGCTGAGCCAGTGGCCCTATCTGGCTGGGGAGATAAGTGGGTAGATCTACCTGGTTCTGATACTAGAAAGCCAAATCAGCTATTAATTTCTTTCTGTAGCTCCACCTGTGTAGGGAACCAAATGCAAAGCTTTGTGTGCTGCTGAATATAGCCACTAGTCCCACCCGACCAGGAAGCCTAACTAGAGAATCCAGAAAGCCTCAACGCCCATCCTAAAGTAATACTTGGGCAGGGAACCAAGACAGCAGTCTTGCCAAATTGTATAGACTCTGCCTTGCATAACCAGGGAACCTTATCAGTGACCATGGACAGTCTAAGAATCCAGCCTATGGTACCACCAGGTGACGAAGCCTAGTCTACAGGCAACAGAGGTCAGCCAATAGCTGTGCTCAGGCAGGAAGCCCAGCCAGGCATGTCACCCCATCATAGAGCATAGCCTGCAGCCTTGTCTCATGAGGGAGCCTAACCAGCTACCTTGCTCAATTGCAAAACAATACGTAGCCCCTCCTACCTGTGGTATACAGCTGGAGTCCTCTCCTGAGCCAAGGCCCCAATCAGAAAACTTGTTGAGCAGCAGGATGTTGTTGTTTAGTCACTAAGTCATTTAAGTCTTTGCGACCCCATAGACTGCAGCATGCCAGGCTTCCCTGTCATTTACTATCTCCTGGAGTTTGCTCAAACTCATGTCCATTGAGTTGATGATGCCATCCAACCATCTCATCCTCTGTCAATCCCTTCTCCTCTGCCCTCAGTGTTTGCCAGCATGGGGCTTTTTCCAATGAGTTGGCTCTTGGCATCAGGTAGACAACATATTGGAGCTTCAGCTTTAGCATCAGTCTTTCTAATGAATATTCAGGGTTGATTTCCTTTAGGATTGACTGGTTTGATCTCTTTGCAGTCCAAGGGACTCTCAAGAGTCTTCTCCAGCACCACAACTCAAAAGCATTAATTCTTCGGTGCTCAGCCTTCTTATGGTCCAGCTCTCATATCCGTACAAGACTACTGGACAACCATAGCTTTGACTATATGGACCTTTTTCAGCAAAGTGATGTCTCTGCTTTTTAATACACTTTCTAGGTATGTCACAGCTTTCCTTCCAAGGAGCAAGTGTCTTTTGATTTCATGGCTGCAGTCACTGTCTGCAAGTGATTTTAGAGCTCAAGACAATGAAATCTGTCACTACTTTCACTTTTTTCCCATATATTTGTCACAAAGTAATGGGACCAGATGTCATGATTTTAGTTTTTTGAATGTTGAGTTTTAAGCCAGCCTTTTCACTCCCTTCTTTCTATTCATCAAGAGGCTCTTTAATTCCTCTTCGTCTTTATATCATTAGAGTCATATAATCTGCATATCTGAGGTTGTTGATATTTCTCCCAGCCATCTGGATCCCAGCTTTTGAGTCATCCAGTCCTGCATTTTGAATGATGTACTCTGCATATAAGTTAAATAAACAGGGTGACAATATACAGCCTTGACGTACTCCTTTCCCGATTTTGATTTTGTTCTATGTCTAGTTCTAATTATTGCTTTTTGAACTGCATACAGATTTGTCAGGAGACAGATAAAGTGATCTGGTATTCCCAGCTCTTAAGAATTTTCCATAGTTTGTTGTGATCCACATGGTCAAAAGCTTTCACATAGACAATGAAGCAGATGTTTTTCTGTAATTTCATTGCTTTCTCTATGATCCAACAAATGTTGGCAGTTTGATTTCTGGTTCCTCTGCCTTTTCTAAACCCAACTTGTACATCTGAATAGAAACATACCTGACTACCAAACCCAGCATATGGCCCATTCTACTCTGCAGCACAGTCTGAATCTCAGCTTGTTTACATAGCACTGCCTGCATATCTGTTCAGCACTGAAGTCCTGCCAGTGGCCCCACTTAAAAAGAGTCCAGCCAGAAGCTCTGTCTAGTTGGGCATCACAACCTAAATCTCTACTCAACCAGGACTGATTGTGGAGCAAAGCCTATATCCCTGCTCAGTTGAATAATTCAACCAGTGGCATCACACTAAAAGGGAACAGAGCCAGTGACCCTGCGTGAACAGAGGTGACTGCAGAACCCATCTAATGGCCCCATATTACTGAGGAACACAATCAGCAGGGCCCCTGAACAGGAAGCCTAAGTATCAGCCCTGCTTAAACATGAAGCCCAGCCAATAATCTCATGCAACCATGGAGCTGAGTTAGTAGTGTACCTGCCACTCTCAGAGTTCAGGCAGTGGCTTCACCCTAATAAAGAACCCAGTGGGAAGCCCTGTATGCCAAAGGATGCTACAGCTGAGCCATCTAGAACCTCAAGGTATGCTGATAACTGAAGGAATATCCTTGTTGAAGAGAATCTGTGAAGTCTGGGAGAGGAGACTGCTTACTCAAATGTATAGATACCTACAAAAGGAATCAAGGATCATGAAGAATCAGGTAAACATGACACTACCAAATGAAAGTAACAAAGTTTTACTAACTGACCCTAAATAAATAGAGATCTGTGAAATGTCTGGTAAAGTATTCAGAATAATCCTCTAAAAATTTCAGTGAAAAACAAGAACACACAGAGAGCCAAATAAAAACAGGAACATAAAAATCCATGAACACAATGAGAAATTTAACAATGAAAAAGAAATCATTAAAAAAAAGCATATGCTAGAGGAGGGTCAAAATTGCATTTACAATCAAACCCCATACCCACCAGAGAGGCTCAGAAGGCTCAAACAAAACCTTGTGCACACCAGGAGACCCCACAGAGACTGAGCAAGACCTGCCTTTAAGTGTTTGAGGGTCTCCTGCAGAGGTACTGGTCAGCAGTGGCTCTGGATACAGCAGAGCTGGGTGTGGCATAAGCCCTCTTGGAAGAGGCTGCCATTAACTCTACTGTTGAGCTGTCAAAACTTGTACAGGACTGGGAAAACAGACTCTTGGAGGGCACAAACAAAACCTTGAGTGCACCAGGACTCAGGAGAAAGGAGCAGTCATCACACAAGAGACTGATCCAGACTTGCCTGTCAATGTCCAGGAGTCTCCGGTGGAGGCGTGGATCAGCAGTGGTCTGCTGCAGGGTCAGGGTCACTGAGTGTGGCAGTACCTGCACAGGACCTTATGAAGGAGGATGACATTATCTTCATTACCTCCCCCATAGTTTGGTCTCAGGTCAAACAATAGGGAGGGAACACAGCCCCACCCATCAACAGAAATTGGATTAAAGTTTTACTGAGCATGGCCCTGCTAATCAGAACAAGACCCAGTTTCCCATACAGTCAGTCTCTCCCATCAGGAAGATTCCATAAGTCTCTTATCCTTATCCCTCAGAGGGCAGACAAAATGAAAACCACAATTAAAGAAAACTAATTAAACTGATCACATGGACCATGCTGCTGCTGTTGCTGCTGCTAAGTCGCTTCAGTAGTATCTGACTCTGTGCGACCCCATAGACGGCAGCCCACCAGGCTCCCTGTCCCTGGGATTCTCCAGGCAAGAACACTGGAGTAGATTGCCATTTCCTTTTCCAATGCATGAAAGTGAAAAGTGAAAGTGAAGTCACTCAGTCGTATTCGACTCCTAGCGACCCCATCGACTGCAGCCTACCAGGCCCCTCCGTCCATGGGATTTTCCATGCAAGAGTACTGGAGTGGGTTGCCATTGCCTTCTCCGCACATGGACCATAGCCTTGTCTAACTCAATGAAACTATGAGCCATGCCGTGTAAGGCCAACCAAGACAGATGGGTAATGGTGGAGGGTTCTAACAAACTGAGGTCCACTGGAGAGGACAATGGCAAACCACTTTAGCATTCTTGCCACGAGAACCCCATGAACAGTAGGAAAAGGCAAAAAAAAAAAAAAAAAAAAAAAAAGACACTGAAAGATGAACTCCCAGGTCAGGTAGGTACCAATTATGCTACTGGAAAGAATGGAGAAATGACTCCAGAAAGAATGAAGAGATGGAGCCAAAGCAAAAAGGATGCCCAGTTGTGGAGGCAATTGGTGATGTAAGTAAAGTCTGATGCTGCTTAGAACAATATTGCATAGGGACTTGGAATGTTAGATCCATGAATCAAGGTAAATTGGAAGTGGTTGCAAGAGTAAACATTGGCATTTTAGGAATCAGTGAACTAAAATGGATTAGAATGGGTGAATTTAACTCTGATGACCATTAATTACATCTACTACTGTGAGCAAGAATCCCTTAGAAGAAATGGACTAGCCCTCATAGTCAACAAAAGAGTCCGAAGGCAGTACTTGGATGCAATCTCAAAAATGACAGAATGATCTCTGTTCGTTTCCAAGGCAAACTATTCAATATCATAGTAATCTAAGCCTATGCCCAAACCAGTAAGGCTGAAGACACTGAAGTTGAATGGTTCTATGAAGACCTATAAAACCTTTTAAAACACCCCCAAAATATGTCCTTTTCATCACAGGGGACTGGAATGCAAAAGTAGGAAGTCAAGAGATACCTAGAGTAACATGCAAGTTTAGCCTTGGAGTACAAAATTAAGCAGGGCAAAGTGAAACAGAGTTTTGCCAAGAGAACACACTGATCATAGCAAACACCCTCTTCCAAAAACACAAGAGACGACTTTACACATGGACATCACCAGATGGTCAATACCTAAATCAGATTGATTATATTCTTTGGAGCCAAAGATGGAGAAGCTCTATACATTCAGCAAAAACAAGATTGGGAGCTGACTGTGGCTCGGATCATGAACTCCTTATTGCCAAATTCAGACTTAAACTGAAGAAAGTAGGGAAAACCCCTAGATGATTCAGGTATGACCTAAATCAAATCCCTTACAATTATATAGTGAAAGTGACCAATAGAGTGCCTGAAGAACTATGGCTGAAGGTTAGTGACAATGTACAGGAGGCAGTGATGAAGACCATCCCCAAGAAAAAGAAATGCAAAAAGGCAAAATGGTTGTCTGACGAGGCCTTACAAATAGCTGAGAAAAGAAAGAGAAGCTAAAGGCAAAGGAGAAAAGGAAATATATAGCCATTTGAATGCAGAGTTCCAAATAATAGCAAGGAGAGATAAGAAAGCCTTCCTCAGTGATTACTGAGCCCCAAAAGTTTGAACCCTTTTGACATCAAAAGCAAAGGCAATGAAAGCAAAAATAAAGAAATGGGACTACATCAAATTAAAAAGTTTCTGCACAGCCAAATAAATCATCAGTAGAATGAAAGGTAACACATCCACTGAAAGAAAGTATTTTCAAATAATAAATTTGATAAGGGATTAATATCCAAAATATATAAAGAACTCATGTAACTCAAGCCACCAACAAAAAACAAAGAACCCATTTAAAAATGAGCAGAGGATCTGAATTGCCACTTTTCCAAAGAAGATATACAGATGAGCTACAGGCACATGAAAAGATGTTCAGCGTCAGTAATCACCAGGGAAATTCTAGTCAAATACACATTAAAATATCACCTTACACATTAGAATCACTATTATCAAGACAAGAAATAACAAGTGTTCCAAGGATGTGGAGAAAATGGAACAATTGTGCATTGTTGGTATATTAGTTGGACCACTATGGCAAACAGTACAGAAGTTGCTCAAAAAATTAAAACTAGAACTATCAGATCTAACATCTCCACTTTTGTGTATATACCTGAAAGAAATAAACTCACTATTTCAAAGAAGTATCTGCACCCTTTGCAAGAAATGTTTACCAAAGACCTAGAAGAACTAAAGAACAGAGATGAATAATACACTAGAAGGAATCAATAGCAGAATAACTGAAGCAGAAGCATGGAAAAATGATCTGGAGGACAGAATACTGGAAATCACTGCCACATAATAGAATATTAAAAAAAAAATAACAATGAAAAGATATGAGGACTGCCTAAGAGACCTCTGGGACAGCATTAAATTCATCAACATTCACATTATAGCGGGTCTCAGAAGGAGAAGAGAGAGAGAAAGAACCTGAGAAAATATTTAGAGATAATAGCTGAAACTTTCCCTAATATTGGAAAGGAAACAGTGAATCACGTCCAGGAAGCACAGAGAGTCCCAGGCAGAATAAACCCAAGGAGAAACACACTGAGACACATAAAAATCAAACCAACAAAAATTAAAGACACAGATAAAATATTAAAAGCAACAAGGGAAAAATGACAAATAACATACAAGGGAACTCCCATCAGGCTATCAGCTGATTTCTCAACAGAAACTCTACAAGCCAGAAGAGAATGGCATGATATATTTAAAGTGATGAAAGGGAAGAACCTACAACCAAGAATACTCTGCCCAGCAAGACTTTCATTCAGATTTGATGGAGAAATCAAAAGCTTTCAAGACAAGCAAAAGTTAAGAGAGTTTAGCACCACCAAACCAGCTTTACAACAAATCCTAAAGGAATTTCTCTAGGCAGGAACCACAAGAAAATGAAAAGGTCTACAGAAAATAAAGCCAAAACAATTAAGAAAATGGTAATAGGATCATATATATCAACCATTACTTTAAATGTAATTGAATTAAATGCACCAACCAAAAAACATAGACTGGCTGGGTAGATAAAAACATGTGTATGTATGCACTCCCACTGACCAGATCACTCAGTCTGACCCTCCCAAATTATATGTAATTATTTTATATTGTTAAGTTAATTATGTCTCCATTATGATTTGCAATTGTAATTATCTTTTACTTTTTGTCTGGATATTGACTGTGACAACTGGTAAACATCTTTTACTACTGTTATTATGTAACCATTTTACTCACTTAATACCATTCATTGTATCATGACTGGTCAACAGAAAAACAGTAGAATTCTATATCACCAAAACTAGTATCTAACAGAAAAACCTGCAATCACTTTTTAAAATAAAGATGCATAGCAGAAGTATGTCAACATTTTTTGAAAAATAGAAATGATCAGGAATTTTTTTTCTTCAGAGCTCCAGATATGTTTCAAATGAGCAGTCATGTTTAAAAACAACTGGACTATATGATGTTGTTTTACTTTTATCTAATATGTTTCACTTTTTATATTTCATATTCAGTGCTGCTATTTCATTTAGTTTATGTTCTCCAATTTCTCCATCTCTTCTTTTTTTTGGATGTTCTTTCTCAAGACTTTATCAAGTGTAGTGGAAAAGCTTTAGTATACATATATATATATAATATATACATTTTAAAAAACATGACTTTTTGCTTATCTAAAAAATTTATGACATTTTGATCCTGCTTGTTTGACTTAGTACGAATAGAATGACACATTTCTAATTAAAAATATATATGCAATAAGCAACAAAGGTTTACTGTATAGCATAGGGACCTATAGTCAATATCTTATAATAACCTATGATGGAAAATAATTTCAAAAATATTATATGTGTATTTGTATAACTGAATCACTTTGCTGTGCATCTGAAACATTGTAAGTCAACTATACTTCAATAATATATATATTTAAAAGCAACAAAAACGACAAAACAAAAACAACAAAAAAAGACATATCTGTATCATCTCTATGTTCACTGAAGCATTATTTACAATAGCCAAGACATGGAAATAACTTGTTTCCATCAATGGATAAATAGATAAAGAAAGAGTGATATGTATACTAAGTGGAATATTGGAGGAAGAGGAAGGAAGTGTTAATCACTCAGTCATGTCTGACTTTTTGCAACCCCATAGACTGTAGCCTGCCAGGCTCCTCTGTCCATGGAATTCTCCATGCAAGAATACTGGGGTAGGTAGCCATTTCCTTCTCCAGGGGATCTTTCTGACTCATGATTGAACCTGCGTTTCCTGCATTGCAGGTGGATTCTTTACCATCTGAGCCACCAGGGAAGCCTTCCACTGACTAATTTCACTTAGCATAATGCCCTCAAGTTCATCCATGTTGTCACAAATGGCAAGATTTCCTACTTTTTATGACTGTATAATGTTATTCAACAACCTCCAATATGCAGATGACACCACTCTAATAGCAGAAAGCGAAGAGGACCTAAAGAGTTTCTTGATGAGGGTGAAGGAGGAGGGTGAAAAAGCCAGCTCAAAGCTCAATATTAAAAAAACTAAGATCGTGGAATCCGGTCCCATCACTTCATGGCAAGTAGAAGGGGAAAAGGTGGAAGCAGTAACAGATTTTCTCTTCTTGGGCTCTAGTCACTGCAGATGGTGACTACAGCCATGAAATCGGAAGATGACTGCTTCTTAGAAGGAAAGCTATGACAAACATAGACAGTGTATTAAAAAGTATAGACATCACTTTGCTGACAAAGGTCCATATAGTCAGAGCTATGGTCTTTCCAGTAGTTATGTATGGATGTGATAGTTGGACCATAAAGAAGGCAGAGTGCCAAAGAATTGAAACTTTTGAACTGTGGTGCTGGAGAAGACTCTTGAGAGTCTGTTGGACAGCAAGGAGATCAAACCAGTCAATCCTAAAGGAAATCAACCCTGAATATTCATTGGAAGTACTGATGCTGAAGCTGAAGCTCCAATACTTTGGCCACCTGATGCAAAGAGCTGACTCACTGGAGAAGACCCTGACACTGGGAGATTGAAGGCAGAAGCAGAAGAGAGGAACAGAGGATGAGATAGTTGGATGACATCACCGAGTCAATGGATATGAACTTGGGCAAATTCTGGGATATGGTGAGGGACAGGGAGGCCTGGCGTGTTACAGTACATGGGGTCACAAAGAGTCAGACATGGCTTGGTGACTGAACAACAACAATATTGTTCAGTCATGAATATCTATAGTAAGTAATATTATTCAGTCATAAAAGTAGAAAATCTTGCCATTTGTGACAACAAAGATGAACTTTGCAGGCATTATGCTAAGTGAAATAAGTCAGTGGAAGAAAATACTGTATGCTCTTACTTATATGTGAAATCTTAGAAAACTTAAATCTAGTACTAATACACTATTAAATGTCAATCATATGTAAATAAAAAAAGAAATGGAAAAACAATTTGAATAGACACTTCCCCAAAGAAGACATACAAATGGCTAATAATTACATGAAAAGAGGCTTAGTATCACTAATCATTAGGTAAATGCAAATAAAAACAATGAGATACGATTTCATATCCATTTGGATGGCTATTATAAAACAAACATATAAACAAACAAAAAAAAAATAGAAAATTACAAGCATTGGCGAGGATGTTGAAAAACTGTACCCATTATCCAATTTTGGTAGGAATGTACAATGGGAAGTTACTATAAAAACAGCATGGAAGCTCCACAAAAAACTAAAAATAGATTTACTATATGACTCAGCAGTTTCATTATTGGGTCTAGGCCAGAATTAAAAGCAAAACTCAAACTGATATTTGTGCAACTATGTGATAGCAGCATTATTCACATTAGTTAAAAAGTGGAAGCAACACATCCATCAACAGATAAACTGACAAACAAAATTTCATGGATACACAAAATATAATATTGAGCCTTAAAAAGGTAGGAAATAATTTTTATTCAGTATAGATGATGTAAAATATTATATTAGTTTCAGGTATATAATATAGTGATTGACAATTTTTAAAGAATATATTCCATTTACAGTTACTATAAAACAGTGGCTATATTCCATGTGTTGTACAATATATCCTTGTAGCTTTTTTATTTTATGCATAGTAGTTTCTATTTCTTAAACCCGTGCCCCTATCTTACCCCTCCCTCTTCCCTCTCCCCATTGGTAATTACTACTTTGTTCTCTATATCTGTTCATCTGTCTCTTTTTGGTATAGTCACAAGTGTGCTTTATTTTTTAGATTCCATATAGAAGTGATATCACACACTATTTGTATTACTCTGACTACTTTCACTAAGCATAAAACCAACTAGGTCAATTCATATTGTTGCAAAAGGCAAAGTTTCATTCCTTCTTTTGCATGAGCAGTATTCCATTGTGTGTTTGTGTATGTGTGTGTGTTTTAGTTTCCACATACAAGTGATACTATATGATACTTCATTTTCTCTGTCTGACTTCATGCAATATGACAATCTCTAGTTCCATCCATGCTGCTAAAAATGGCATTGTTTCATTCTTTTTTAAAATTGTATTTATTTAAATTGAAAGATAATTGCTTTAGAGTATTGCATTGGTTTCTATCAAACATCATATTTCATTCATTTTTATGGCTGAGTAATATTCCATTGTATATAAGGGCCACATATTCTTTAGGGGTTCATCTGCCAATGGGCATTCAGGTTGCTTCCATATACTGGCTATTGTAACTAGTGCTGCAGTGAACATTGGTGTGCATGTATATTTTTAAATTATGTTTTTTTCCAGACACATGCTCGGAGTAGAATCAGAAGATCAAAAGCTAATTCTATCTATAGATTTTCAATGAACCTCCATAATGTTCATATAATGGTTGTGCCAATTTACATTCCCACAAACAGTGTGGGAGGGTTCCCCTTTCTCCACACCCTCTCCAGCATTTATGGTTTGTAAATTTTTTGATGATGACCATTCTGACCAGTGGGAGGTGATATTTCATTTAGTTTTGATTTGCATTTCTCTAAAAGTGATATTGAGCATTTTTTATGCACTTTTTGGCCATCTGTCTGCCTTCTTTGAAGAAATGTCTACACAGATTTTCTGCCCATTTTTTGATTCAGTTGTTTGATTTTTTTAATTTTAAAAAAATTATTTTTTATAATTAACATATTTTATTGAAGGATAATTGCTTTACAAAATTTTGTTGTTTTCCATCAAACCTCAACATGAATCAGCCATAGGTATACATATATCCCCTCCCTTTAGAAACTCCCTCCCATCTTCCTTCCCATCCCACACCTCTAGGTTGATATAGAGCCTCTGTTTGAGTTTCCTGAGCCATACAACAAATTCCCATTGACTATCTATTTTACATATAGTAATGTAAGTTTCCATGTTACTCTTTCTATACATATCACCCTCTCCTCTCTTCTCCCTATGTCCATAAGTCTATTCTATATGTCTGCTTCTCCACTGTTGCCCTGTAAATGAATTCTTTAGTACCATTTTTCTAGATTCCATATATATGTGTTAGAATATGGTACTTATCTTTCTCTTTCTGATTCACTTCACTCTGTATAATAGGTTCTAGGTTCATCCAACTCATTAGAACTGACTCATATGTGTTTCTTTTTATGGGTGAGTAATATTCCATTGCGTATATATGCCACAAGTTCTTTATCCATTCATCTGTCGATGCAATCTAGGTTGCTTCCATGTTCTAGCTACTGTAAATAGTGCTACAGTGAACAATGGGATACATGTGTCTCTTTCAATTTTGGTTTTCTCAGGGTATATGCCTAGGAGTGGGATTGCTGGGTCATATGGTGGTTTTATTCCTAGTTTTTTAAGGAATCTCCATACCATCTTCCATACTGGCTGTAACAATTTGTATTCCTACCAACAGTGCAAGAACGTTCCATTTTCTCCACACCCTTTATAGCATTTATTGTTTGTAGACTTTTTGATGAGGGCCATTCTGACCAGTGTGATGTGATATTTCATGTAGTTTAGATTTGCATTTCTCTAATAATGAGTGATGCTGAGCATCTTTTCATGTGTTTGTTAGCCATCTGTATGTCTTCTTTGGAGAAATGTCTGTTTATGTCTTTTCCCCACTTTTTAATTGGGTTGTTTGTTTTTTTGGTATTAAACTTCATGAACTGCTGTATATTTGGAAATTAATCCTTTGTTAGTTGTGTCATTTGCTATTATCTTCTTCCATTCTGAGGGGTGTCTTTTCACCTTGCTTATAGTTTTCTTTGCCATGCAAAAGCTTTTAAGTTTAATCAGGTCACACTTGTTTACTTCTGTTTTTATTTCCTTTACTCTAGAAAGTGGGTCATAGAGGATCTTGCTTTGATTTATGTCATTCAGTGTTCTGCCTATGTTTTCCTCTAAGAGTTTTATAGTTTCTGGTCTTACATTTAGGTCTTTGATCCATTTTGAATTTATCTTTGTGTATGGTGTTAGGAAGTGTTCTAATTTCATTCTTTTACATGGAGCTGTCCAGTTATACCAGCACCACTTATTCAAGAGGCTGTCTTTGCCCCATTGTATATTCTGACCTCCTTTGTTAAAAATAAAGTACCCATAGGTGCATGGGTGGAGAAGGCAATGGCACCTCACTCCAGTACTCTTGCCTGGAAAATCCCATGGGCGGAGGGCCCTGGTGGGCTGCAATCCATGGGGTTGCGAAGAGTTAGACATGACTGAGTGACTTCACTTTCACTTTTCACTTTCATGCATTGGAGAAGGAAATGGCAACCCACTCTAGTGTTCTTGCCTGGAGAATCCCAGGGACAGGGGAGCCTGGTGAGTTGCCATCTATGGGGTCGCACAGAGTCAGACACGACTGAAGTGACTTAGCAACAGGTGCATGGGTTTATTTCTGGGCTTTCTATCTTGATCCATTGGTCTATATTTCTGATTTTGTGTGAGTACCATACTGTCTTGATGAGTGTAGCTTTGTAGTATAACCTGAACTCAGGAAGCTTGATTTCTCCAGGTCCATTCTTCTTTATCAAGATTGCTTTGGCTAGTCAGGGTCTTTTGTGTTTCCATATGAATTGTGAACTTTTTTGTTCCAGTTCTGTGAAAAATGCCACTGGTCATTTGATAGAGATCACATTAAATCTGTAGATTGCATTTGTTAGTATACTTATTTTCACAATATTGATTGTCCCTACCCAGGAACATGGGACATCTCTCCATTTGCTTATTGCATATTTAATTTCTTTCATCAGTGTCTTATAATTCACTGTGAACCATTCTTTCATCTTCTTAGGTAAGTTTATTCCTAGATAATTTATTCTTTTTATTTGTAATGGTGAATGGGATTGATGCCTTAATTTCTCTTTCTGATTTTTCATTGTTAGTATAAAGAAATGAAAGTGATTTCTGTGTACTGATTTTGTATCCTGCAACTTTGCTAAATTCACTGATTAGCTCTAGTAATTTTCTGATACTATCTTTAGGGTTTTCTATGTACAGTAGCATGCCATCTGCAAACAGTGAGAGCTTTACTTCTTATTTTCTGATCTGGATTCGTGTTATTTCTTTTTCTTCTCTGATTACTGTAGCTAGGACTTCCAGAACTATGTTGAATAATAGTGGCGAAAGTGTATACCCTTTTCTTGTTCCTGATCTTAGGTGGAATGCTTTCAGTTTTTCACCATTGAGAATAATGTTTGCTGTAGGCTTATCATATAAGGCCTTTACTATGTTGAGGTAGGTTCTTTCTATGCCCATTTTTTGAAGAGTTTTAATCAAAAATAGGTTTTGAATTTTGTCAAAGACTTTTCCTGCATCTATTGAGGTGATCATATGGTTTTTATCTTTTAATTTGTTAATATGGTGTATCACACTGATTGATTTGCATATATTGAAGAATCCTTGCATCCCTGGAATAAACACAACTTGATCATGGTATATGAGCTTTTTGATATGTTGCTGAATTCTGTTTGCTAAAATTTTGTTAAGGATTTTTGCATCTATGTTCATCACTGATATTGGTCTGTAGTTTTCTTTTTTTGTGTTGTCTTTGTCTGGTTTTGATATCAGGGTGATGGTGGCCTCCTAGAATGAATTTAGAAGTGTTCCTTCCTCTGCAATATTTTGAAAGAGCTTTAGAAGGATAAGCATTAGCTTTTCTCTAAATTTTTGATAGAATACTCCTGTGAAGCCATCTGGTCTTGGGCTTTTGTTTTCTGGGAGATTTTTGATCACAGCTTTGATTTCAGTGCTTGTAATTGGGATGTTCATAATTTCTATTTCTTCCTGGTTCAGTCTTGGGAGATTGAACTTTTCTAAGAATCTGTCCATTTCTTCCAGGTTATCTATTTTATTGTCATATAGTTGTTTATAATAGTCTCTTATAATCCTTTGCATTTCTTCATTGTCTGTTGTAACCCCTCCTTTTTCATTTCTAATTTTGTTGATTTGATTCTTCTCTCTTTTTTTCTTGATGAGTCTGGCTCAGGGTTTGCCAATTTTATCTTCTAAAAGAACACAGCTTTTAGTTTTGTTAATCTTTACTGTTGTTTCTTTCATTTCTTTATCATTTATTTCTACTCAGATCTTTTTAATTTCTTCCCTTCTACTAATTTTTTTTTTCTTTTTCAAGTTGCTTTAGGTGTAAAGTCAGGTTGTCTATCCAATGTTTTTCTTATATCTTGAGGTAGGATTGTATTGCTATAAACTTCTCTCTTAGAACTGCTTTTGCTGCATCCCATAGGTTTTGATTTGTCGTGTTTTCATTGTCATTTGTTTCTAGAGATTTTTTAAATTTTTTTCAGTATCCTGTTGGTTATTTAGAAACGTGTTGTTTAATCTCCATGTGTTTGTGTTTCTTACATTTTTTTCCTTGTAATTGATATCTAGTCTCATAGCGTTGTGGTTGGAGAAGGTGCTTGAAACAATTTCAATTTTTTAATAAATTTACTGAGGTTTGATTTGTGACCCAAGATGTGGTCTATCCTGGAGAATGTTCCATGTGCGCTTGAGAAGAAGGCATATTCTTCTGCATTTGGATGGAATGTAATGAAGATATCAATGACATACATCTCATCTAATGTATCATTTAAGACTTGTGTTTCCTTCTTAATTTTCTTTTTTGATGATCTGTCCATTGGTATGAGTGGGGTTTTTAAGTCTTCTACTATAATTGTGTTACTGGCAGTTTCTCCTTTTATGTCTGTTAGTGTTTGTCTTATGTATTGAGGTGCTCCTATGTTGGTTGCACAGATATTTACAACTGTTATGACTTCCTCTTGGATTGATCCCTTGATCATTATGTAGTGTCCTTCCTTATCTCTTGTAATCCTCTTTATTTTAAGGTCTATGTTGTCTGATATGAAGATTGCAACTCCAGCTTTCATTTGCTTTCCATTTGCATGAAATATATTTTTCCATCACCTCACTTTCAGTCTATATGTGTCGTGAGGTCTGAAGTGGGTTTCTTAGTAGACAGCACATATATGGGTCTTGTGTTTTTTTTTTTTTTTTTTTTATCCATTCAGCTACTCTGTATCTTTTGGCTGGAGCATTTAATCCATTTACATTTAAAGTAATTATTCATACATATGTTCCTATTACCATTTTCTAATTGTTTGGGGTTGATTTTGTAGATCTTTTTTCTTCTGCTGTATTTCTTGACTACATGAGTCAGTTTAACATTTGTTTTAAAGCTGGTTTTGTGGTACTGAATTCTCTTAACTTTTGCTTGTCTGACAAGCTTTTTATTTCTCCATCAATTTTGAATGAGATCCTTGCTGGGTACAGTAATCTTGGTTGTAGATTTTTCCCTTTCAGTCCTTTAAATATATCCTGCCATTTGCTTCTGGCCTTCAGAGTTTCTGCTGAAGGATCAGCTGTTAAGTGTATGGGGTTTCCCTAGTATTTTACTCGTTGCTTCTCCCTTGCTGCTTTTACTCTTCTTTCTTTGTGTTTCGTCTTTGTTAGTATGATTAGTATGTGCCTTGGCATGTTTCTCCTTTGTTTATCCTGTATGGGATGCTTTGTGCCTCTTGAACTTGATTGGCTATTTCCTTTTCCAGGTTGGGGAAATTTTCAACTATAATCTCTTCAAAACTTTTCTTATACCCTTTCATTTTCTCTTCTTCTTGTGGGACCTGTATAATTAGAATGTTGGTGCGTTTGATATGGTCCCAGAAGTCTCTGAGACTGTCCTCAGTTCTTTTCATTCTTTTTACTTTATTCTGCTCTTTAGAAGTTATTTCCACCATTTTATCTTCCTGCTCACTGATTTGTTCTTCTGCTTCATATATTCTGCTATTGATTCCTTATAGAGTATTTTTAATTTCAGTAATTGTGTTGTTTGTCTCTGTATGCTTATTTTTTAATTCTTCTTCTGCTGCTGCTAAGTCTCTTCAGTCGTGTCTGACGCTGTGCGACCCCATAGACAGCAGCGCACCAGGCTCCACCATCCCTGGGATTCTCCAGGCAAGAACACTGCAATGGGTTGCCATTGCCCTCTCCAGTGCATGAAAGTGAAAAGTGAATGTGAAGTTGCTCAGTCATGTCCAACTCTTTGTGACCCCATGGACTGCAGCCTACCAGGCTCCTGTGTCCATAGGATTTTCCAGGCAAGAGTACTGGAGTGGGTTGCCATTGTGGTCTTTGTTAGTTGATTCATTTTCTCGATTTAGTTTTAAAGACTTTTGATCATCTTTACTATCATTACTCTTAATTCTTTTTCAGGTAATTTTCCTATTTTCTCTTCATTTATTTGGACTTCTGTGTTTCTAATCTGTTCCTTCATTTCTGCAGTATTTCTCTGTGGTTTTTTTTTTTTTTTTTTTAATGTTATTGTGTTTGAGGTCTCATTTTCCCAGGCTTCAAGGAAAGTTGAATTCTTTCCTTGAAGCAGGTTGAATTCTTTCTTCCTTTTGGTTTCTGCTCTCCTAAGTTTGGTTCAGTGGTTTGTGTGAGCTTTGTATAGGGTGAGATTTGTGCTGAGTTTTTGTTTGCTTCTTTGTTTTTCCTGATGGGCAAGGCTGAGTAAGGTGGTACTCCTGTTTGCTGATGATTGGGTTTGTATTTTTGTTTTGTTTGTTGTTTAGATGAGGCGTCCTGCAAAGGGTACTACTGAAGGTTGGCTGATGCCTGATCTTTTATTAAAGTGGTTTCCATTGTGTTCTCACTATTTGACGCTCCATAAGGTCAGTTCTCTTGTAGTCTAGGGTTTTGGAGTCAGTGTTCCCACTCCTAAGGCTCAGGGTTTGATCTCTTGTCAGGAACGAAGATTTCACAAGTGGCCTGTTATGGTATTAAGGGAGAGTAAAACAAATATCCAAAAAGGAGAAACCAAAGATTAACCCCAGGCAAATGGCAGTTACAAAATCAGGCAAATAATAATTCAAATAATGGAATATACACATATCCATATACATGCATGAGCAAGGTGTTAACGGTCAAACAAAAAATAAAGTATAATAGATTGATCTGGTGAACAAAGGAAATAAAAAATTATATTTACCAGTTAAGAATAAAACTAACTTAAGCACAAACTGGAAAACAAAACTAAAGCAAGGTGCCAACTGGGGAATAAAGCAATGAAAACAAAACTAACAAATATGTTGAGGGGAAAGGAAAGAAAGAAAAGAAAGAATAGATATGCAAATTTAAATAAGGTAAATGAAGATTTATATACATTAAAGGTTAACTCCAAGGGGAAAAGAATAGTTGGAAAGGTTACCAAATAATAAATGTAGAAAAAATGTAATAGGTTTTAAAAAATTAAAATTATAAAAAAGAGAAAAGAGAAAAAGATGGAAGAAGAAAGAATAAAGGGGAAAAAATGGAAAACACCACAGAACTGCAAAAACCTAATGTAGAGGCAGAGGTTTATAACAACAACAGAAAGTGTGACTGAATATATACATATACATATACACCCATAAACAAAATCAAAACAGTCCAACAAAAATTAAGTACAATAGATTGACCTAGAGAGCAAAGGAAACCAAAAATTATATCTACCAGAACAAAACTAATTAAAGCACAAAAAAGAGTCCCTTGGACTACAAGGAGATCCAACCAGTCCATTCTGAAGGAGATCAGCCCTGGGATTTCCTTGGAAGGAATGATGCGAAAGCTGAAACTCCAGTACTTTGGCCACCTCATGCGAAGAGTTGACTCATTGGAAAAGACCCTGATGCTGGGAGGGATTGGGGGCAGGAGGAGAAGGGGATGACAGAGGATGAGATGGCTGGATGGCATCACCGACTCGATGGATGTGAGTCTCAGTGAACTCCGGGAGTTGGTGATAGACAGGGAGGCCTGGCGTGCTGCGATTTATGGGGTCGCAAAGAGTCGGACACGACTGAGCGACTGATCTGATCTGAAAACAAAACTAAAGGAAGTTTCCAATTGTGGAATAGAGCAATGAAAATAAAATTAACAAACATGTTGAGAAGAAAGAGAGAAAGAAAGAGATATGCAAAGTTAGATAGGGGTAGATAAAGAAGATTTTTATACCTTAAAGATTAACTTCAAGGGGAAAAGAACAGTAGGAAAAGCAAGGAAAGGAATAAAAGTAGCAAAAACAATAATAGATTTAAAAAATAAAATTAAAAAAAAAGAGAAAAAAAGAAAAAGATGAAAACTCCACAGAACTGCAAAAACCCAACACAGAGGCAGAGGTTAATGACAACAATAAAAACTGTGACTGAGGAAAAAGTAAGAAAAAAGGAAAAAGCTCAAAAGCTTAGTAGGATTTCTTAATGCTAACAAAATCGACAACTACAACAGATGGAGATATAAAGGGGAAAAAAAGGAAAAAAAAATCCAAAACAATCTACAGAACAAGTCAAAAAAATAAGAATAATAAATATTTTTCTTGAGTCACTGCTGTCAGAGTCCTTTGCCATGCTGGGCATCACAGTTCACCTTACCTCCCTACCATGCCATCCAACACTGTACTGATCTATGGACCTGCTGTGGGGGCTGCACAGATTCTAATCTGGTTCTACTCCTGTGGGTTCTTGCCTCCAGTGTCCATAGATATTGGAACTAGCATGTTTTCTTTATGGGAGCTCTCAAAGGCCTTTTATATATTCCATAGGCTCAGAGTCTGCTTAGTTGATTGTGTGGACTTAATCTGCAGCTTGTACAGCTGGTGGGAACGTTTTGGGTCTTCTTCCTTAGCCACACTGCCCCTGGGTTTCTATTGTGCGGGGAGCCAGCATGGGAGTCCCCACCCATGACAAAGATCATGCGGAGAGGCCTGATATGCAAAGGCGAGTCAGGGCTCGAGGGACCCCCTGGATCTGCCTGAGGGTCTACCCCCAAACCAGAATCTGTCTGTTTTACTATTTTACGACTTTCACCAACTCCTCTGACATTAACGGGGGGCTATCCCCGACCACCTTTCTCTGAAGGAAATAAACTTAAAGCTCTAGTTAATAAGCCTCCTGGGCATAATAGGAGTGTTTAAATCCAAACCCCTCAGACGGATCTCTAACTTGCCTGACAGGTTTACCCGGACTCCTATAGCTATGCATACAATTGTTTACAGTCTTAGTATAGAGCCTCTCTGGGAGTTAGAAATTGTTAGAATAGGACTTGTAGAAGATTTCATTTTTGAGCCAATGCTTGCTGCCAAGTTTCCACATCCCCTGTATTGTATCCTTGGAAGTGTATTAATTTAGTTGGTATATAGAAAAAATAAGTAGTGGCCTTGGTGTTAACAACTTTAGACCCTTAAGATAATGAATTCTTTCCTTTGTTGTAAGCCCACTGCACCTTTGCCCTATAGGAATGCAACTTTATCTAACACCTTCCGAGGATGGCACCAAACTTTAAAATAATTACTCTTAGAGAAAATAAGTCTTATGGTTGACAAACCTTTATCAGAGTCATAAAATGTTAACAGGCCTTCTGGCCAAAAGATGATGTAAATCACCTAAACCATTTGTATACGATAAGTCTGCAGAAAAGAAAAGCCTGGTCTTGATGAGGATCAAAGACTGCTGACTTTGCATGATTTTACACCCCCTATTATCCTCTATGCACAACTTAAGGTATATAAGCTTCCTTTGAAAATAAAGCTATGGGCCTTGCTCAAAGCTTGGTCTCCCCGTGTTGTTCTTTTTTTGTTTCTTTCTCTCTCCTTTTCTTTTCTATTCTTCCTTCAGGACATTTAATTGGAGCACAGGGGTCCTCTGGGACCACTTACTTGCCTGGGCTTCTAAGACCCACTCGAGAAGGTGCCTAAGGTGGGGCACCTTCAGCAATTTGAGAGGGAGCCTGTGGCCTCCATGGTCAGAGCAAACCTGATGTCACAGGTTTTATTGATTTTCCACATAAACCAGTTATAATGAGCCTCTAATCTCTGCTTTGCTATCCTTTAATCGCTAATGTCGTCCTCCCGAGGGAATCCCTGGATCCAACTGTGTCTGGACCCCGGTACTATTGTGGTTTTATTTCCATCTCTACATGTGGGTTGTCCACTGGGGTTTAGCTGCTGAGGCTCTCCTGGAGGGCTTGGGTTTGCCCCTGTGAGGGCCAGCTGTAAAAGTGGTGCAGCTGCTTTGGTTGCAAGGGTTCTGGCAGCACCAGGTACTCAGGGGGGTTGGTGGCTAGGGCAGCAGGTAATATAGTACTCTAGAAGAGTATGTATATTGTCACCCTGCTTATTTAACTTCTATGCAGAGTACATTATGAGAAATGCTGGACTGGAAGAAACACAAGCTGGAATCAAGATTGACGGGAGAAATATCAATAACCTCAGATATGCAGATGACACCACCCTTATGGCAGAAAGTGAAGAGGAACTAAAAAGCCTCTTGATGAAAGTGAAAGAGGAGAGTGAAAAAGTTGGCTTAAAGCTCAACATTCAGAAAACGAAGATCATGGCATCTGGTCCCATCACTTCATGGGAAATAGATAGGGAAACAGTGGAAACAGTGTCAGACTTTATTTTTCTGGGCTCCAAAATCACTGTAGATGGTGACTGCAGCCATGAAATTAAAAGACGCTTACTCCTTGGAAGGTAAGTTATGACCAACCTAGATAGCATATTGAAAAGCAGAGACATTACTTTGCCAACAAAGGTCTGTCTAGTCAAGGCTATGGTTTTTCCTGTGGTCATGTATGGATGTGAGAGTTGGACTGTGAAGAAGGCTGAGCGCCGAAGAATTGATGCTTTTGAACTGTGGTGTTGGAGAAGACTCTTGAGAGTCCCTTGGACTGCAAGGAGATCCAACCAGTCCATTCTGAAGGAGATCAGCCCTGGGATTTCTTTGGAGGGAATGATGCTGAAGCTGAAACTCCAGTACTTTGGCCACCTCATGCAAAGGGTTGACTCACTGGAAAAGACTCTGATGCTGGGAGGGATTGGGGGCAGGAGGAGAAGTGGACGACAGAGGATGAGATGGCTGGACGGCTTCATCGACTCGATAGACATGAGTTTGGGTGAGCTCTGGGAGTTGGTGATGGACAGGGAGGCCTGGCGTGCTGCGATTCATGGGGTCGCAAAAAGTCGGACACGACTGAGCGACTGAACTGAACTGAAGTGAGAAGGGTATGGCAACCAGTACTGGGCAATACACTCCAGTATTCTTGCCTGGAGAAACCCCTCTCTGACAGAGAAGCCTGGCAGGCCACAGTCTACAGGGTTGCAAAGAGTCAGACAGGACTGGACTGAAGCGACCCTGCATGCATAAAGACAGGACTTTTTTTTTTTTTTTTTTGGTCTGTGGCAGCTCTGCCCCAGGGAGAGTTGAGAGTGAAGGTGGTGCAGCTGCTTGGCTTGTGGGGACCCTGGTGGCGCCAAGTGTTCAGGGACACAGAATGCCTCCACGGCAGGAGGTATGGCCCTATCAGAGTCATTTTTTGAGCCTCTTGTAGCTGGCGATCAGAAGGCCTCTTTGGCCAATCTTTCTCTATAGCTCTGCCCATTCAGGCACTTAGAGGGATCCCTTGCCTGGGGCCCTTCTCTGTGGTTTGTCATGTCAGGCACATAGAGGGGCCCTCCTGACTGGGGTCCTACTCTGTAGATTGGTGCATCAGGCACATAAAGGGGCACCCTGGGTGCGGACTTTCTCTGTTGTTTGGTGTATCAGGCACAAAGAGGGGCCCTCCTGACTGGGGTCTTACTCTGTAGACTGGCACATCAGACACTGAAAGGAGCACCCTGGGTGGGGTCCTACTCCATATTTCAATGCATCAGGTGTTTGATGGGCCAGCCTTTCTATTGTTCAGCTGTTCATACTGGCATGTGTAGAGAGAGAGGCTATGGTGACGGCTCCACCCACTATGCATGACTGAGCAGTATCGCTTTGCTTCCATGGCTGCCTGGCTTTCTTCCACAGGCATTTCCCACCACGATCCCCTCCCTCACATCCCCTCAATCCATCTCTCTGGAGTCAACAGCAGCCCTCACACTGGGATTGCTTCACAATCCCTAAACTCCAGCTCCCAGCTGCTGCCTCTTCCAGGAGACCCGTGTTCCTGTCCGGCATATGTATGGCTGTGGCAAGTACTGTCTGATTCTCATTCCATTTAGGCTGCCACAGATCAGCTGTTTCACTCTAAGCCTTAAATGTTTCTCCTCTGACTCAGACAACTGCCCCGATGTGGGGATTGGACCCCTGTTTCAGTTCCCCCAACAGTAACACTCCTGTTTTTCCCCCTCTTTCCTTCATCCTGCCGAGTTTTGCATGGTTCTATATATTCTTTTCCACTGGTCAAGTACTCCTGTCCACTCTCAGCTGGTGTTCTGCATGCACTTCAGAAGGTGTATTCTTGAAGTATCCATGGAGAGAGACTCCACATCCACCTACTCCTCTGCCATCTTGTTCTCTCCCAGTTGTTTGTTTTTGTGATACAGAGATGTATGAGGTATTTATATATCTTGGAGATCAATTCCTTGTCAGTCACTTTGTTTGCAAATTTTTGTTTTCCCATTTTGTTGGGTTGTATTTTGTTTTGTTTATTGTTTCCTTTGCTGTGCAAAAGCTTTTAAGTTTAATAAGATCCTGTTTGTTTATGCTTGTTTTTATTTTCATTACTCTAGGAAGTGGATCAGAAAAGATATTGCTGTGATTTATGTCAGAGAGCATTCTGCCTATGTTTTGTCAAAGGGTTTTTATAGTATACAGCCTTAAATTTAGGTCTTTAACCCATTTTGCTATGACAAACTTAGACAGCATATTAAAAAACAGAGACATCACTTCACTAACAAAGGTCTGTATAGTCAAAGGTATGGTTTTTCCAATAGTCATGTACGGATGTGAGAGCTGGACCATAAAGAAGGCTTAACGCTGAAGAATCAGTGCTTTTGAATTATGGTGCTTGAAAAGACTCTTGAGAGTCCGTTGGACTTCAAGGACATCAAACCAGTTAATCCTAAAGGAAAGCAACCCTGAATATACATTGGAAATACTGATGCTGAAGCTGAAGTTCCAGCCACCTGATGTGAGGAGCTTACTCATCAGAAAAGACCCTGACGCTGGGAAAGATTAAAGGCAAAAGGAGAAGCGGGTGGCAGAGGATGAGATGGTTAGACAGCATCATTGACTCAATGGATATGAATTTGAGCAAACTCTGCAAGATAGTGAAGGACAGGGAAGCTTGGCATGCTGCAGTCCATGGAGTCACAAAGAGTTTGACACGACTTGGCAACTGAACAACAATCCATTTTGAGTTTACTGTGTATGGTGTTAATGTTCATCGCTCATTCATGTTCAACTCTTTGCAGCCTCATAGACTGTAGCCCACCAGGCTCCTTCTGTCCATGGAATTCTCCAGGCAAGAATACTGGAATGGGTAGTCATTCCCTTCTCCAGAAGGGTCATCCTGACCAAGGTATCAAACCAGAGTCTTCTGCATTTCTGGCAGATTCTTTACTGCCTGAGCCACCAAGGGAACCAGAATGTTCTAATTTCATTCTTTTCGATATAGCTATCCAGTTTTCCCAGCACAACTTATTGAAGAGACTGTCTTTTTTTCCTTTTTATAATCTTGTTGCTTTTGCCATATTAATAGATTAGCTGACCACAGGTGCGTTGGTTTATCTCTGGACTTTTTATCCTGTTCCCTTCATCTATATTTATGTATTTGTGCCATCACAATACTGTTCTGATGACTGTAATTTTGTAATATAGTGTGAAGTCAGGGAACCTGATTCTTCCAAGCTTGTTTTTCTTTCTAAAGATTACATTCAGATATTTGGTGTCTTTTGTGTTTCTCCACAATTAATTTTTTTGTTGTTGTTCTGTGGAATTTGCTCAGTCATGTTCAACTTTGTGACCCCATGGATTGTAGCCCACCAGGCACCTTTGTCCATGGAATTTTCCAGGCAAGAACACTGGTGTGTATTGGCATTCCCTTCTCCAGGGGATCTTCTTGACCCAGGAATTGAACCCGGGTCTCCTGCACTGCAGGCAGATTCTTTACCATCTGAGTCAGAAAAATGCCATTGCTAATTTGATAAGGATTCCATTAAATCTGTTGTGGTTGCTTTGGACAGTACAGTCATTTTGACAATATAGATTCTTTCAATCCAAGAAAGAATGTTATATCTCTCCATTTGTTTGTGTCATCTTTGATTTCTTTCATCAGGATCTTACAGTTTCCAGAGTACAGGTCTTTTGCCTCCTTAGGTAGGTTTTCCCCTAGGTATTTTATTTTAATTTTTTTGATATGACATTAAGTGGGGTTTTTTCTATAATTTCTTTCTGATCTTTTGTTGTTAGTATACAGGAATGCAACAAATTTTGATGTACTAATTTTGTATCCTATAACTTTACCAAATTCATTGATGAGCCCTAATAGTCTTCTGGTATCATCTTTATAATATCACGTCATCTATGTATAATATGTCATCTGCAAACAGTGACTGTTTTACTTTTTTCCAATTTGGATTCCTTTTATTTCTTTTACTTTTTTGGTTGCCATGGCTAGAACTTCCAAAACTAGTTGTATAAAAATAGCAAGAGTGGATATCTTGGTCTTGTTCCTGATCTTAGTGGGAATGCTTTCAATTTTTCACCATTTGAGTATGATGTTAGCTGTGGGTTTGTCATATATGGCATTTATTATGTTGAGGTAGGTCCCTCTATTCCCACTTTCTGGAGAGTTTTTTTTTTTTTTTTTTAATCACAAATGGGTATTGAATTTTTTCAAAAGCTTTTCCTGCATCTATTAAGATGGTCATATTGTTTTTAATCTTCAATTGGTTAATGTGGTGTATCACACTTATTGATTTGATGATACTGATGAATCATTACATCACAGGTAAAAACTCCACTTTGATCATGGTGTATGATCCTTTTAATGTATTGTTGGACTCAATTTGCTAATACTTTGTGGTGGATTTTTATGTCTGTGTTCATCAGTGATATTGGCCTTTAATTTTCTTTTCTTTTTTTGTATCTGTTTCTGGTATCAGGGTGATGGTGGTCCTGTGGAATAAGCTTAGTAGTGTTTCTTCCTCTTCAATTTTTGGAAGAGTTTCAGAAGGATATTTGCTAACTCTTCATGTTTGATAGATTTTGCCTTTGAAGTCATCTGGTCCTGGAAATTTATTTGAAATTTTAAACCACAGCTTCAATTTCAGTACTTGTGATTGGTCTCTCATGTTTTCTATTTCTTACTGGTTCAGTCTTGGAAGTTTTTACCTTTCTAAGAATTTGTCCATTTCTTTGGGTTGTCTGTTTTATTGGCATACAGGTGTTTATAGCAGTCTCTTACGATCTTTTGTATTTCTGTGGTGTCAGCTGTAATTTCTTTTTCACATATAATTCTTGATTTGAGCCATGAACTGTGGCAAACGCAGTGTGGTCCATCCACTGTGAGCACTCCCCACACATGTCAGCGGTATTTGTTTGCAGTGTCCCTCCCTCCATATAACACCACCGAACAAGTGAGCCTAAATAAGTGACCACTTTTGCCCCCTTGTGTCAAGGTAGAAATTAGACACTAAAGAGACTTGCAAACAGAGGATGCCCCCCCACCAAAAAAAAAAAAAAAAGAGGGCCGCTATGGAAGTAACTTGTGTATCAGAATAAAACCCTGCATTTAACACTGGAGACTGTGCATTTGAAGGGCACCTATAGACCTTGAGAACAAGTAGAAGCCCAAACAGGGGATTATCTGACACTGAACTGACCCACACTGCCCATAACAGCTCCAGAGAAATTTCTAGGTATATTTTTACTATTATCACTTTTTAATTTTTTAAAAAACTTAGTTCTTCATTACTTCTTTACCTGTCATTTTTATAACCTACTATTACCTTTCAGAAAAACCCTGTTTTTTAAAACAAATTCCATATATATATTTTAAAATTTGGGGGACTGATTATGTTTTGTACTTTTATATTGTATTTTTGAGAGTCAAACCTCTAACAAGTCATCTATATATACTACCTACAGGAGACCCACCTAAAACTTAGGGACACATGCAGACTGAAAGTAAGGGGCTGGAAAAAGACATTTTATGCAAATGGATGCAATACTCATATCAAATAAACTAGACTTTGAAATAAAGACCATGATAAGAGACAAGCACACTACATAATGATCAAAGGATCAATCCAAGAAGAAGATAGCACAAGTATAAATATATATGTACCCAACATAGGAGCACCTCAATACATAAGGCAAATGGTAACAACTAAGAAAGGGGAAATTAACAGTAACACAATAATAGTGGGGGACTTTAATACCCCATTCACACCTATGGATATATCAAATGAACAGAAAATTGGCAAGGAAACACAGGCTCTAAATGATACAATGGGCAAGTTAGACCTAATTGATATCTATAGGGCACTTCACCCCAAAACAATGGAATTCACCTTTTTCTTAAGTGCACACAGAACATTCTCCTGGATAGATCACAACCTGGGCTATAAATCTAGTCTTCATAAATTAAAAAAAAAAAAAAAAAACTGAAATCATTTCAAGCATCTTTTCCAATCATAATATGGTAAGACTAGATGTCAACTACAAGGAAAAAAAAAAAAAACTATTAAAGACACAAACATAAGGAGGGTAAACAACACGCTTTTGAATAACCAACAGATCATGGAAGAAATCAAAAAGGAAATAAAATATACACAGAAAAAATGAAAATGAAAGCACGACAACCCCAACCTATGGGATTCAGTAAAAGCAGTGCTAAGAGGGGGGTTCATAGCAATACAAGCCTACCTTAAGAAACAAGAGAAACATGAAATAAACAACCTAACTTTATACCTAAAGAAACTAGAAAAAGAAGAACCTCGAAGTTAGTAGAAGGAAAGAAATCATAAAACTCAGAGCAGAAATAAGTGAAAAAGAAATGATGTCTCAAGCAAAGAGTATCTTAAAGCATATATATGGAATTTAGACAGATGGTAATGACGACCCTATATGTAAGACAGCAAAAGAGACACAGATATAAAGAACAGACTTTTGGACTATGTGGGAAAAGGTGAGGGTGGGACAGTTTGAGAGAAAAGCATTGAAATTTGTATATTCAGTTCAGTACAGTTCAGTCGCTCAGTCGTGTCTGACTATTTACGACCCCATGAATTGCAGCATGCCAGGTCTCCCTGTCCATCACCAACTCCCAGAGTTCACTCAGACTCACGTACATAGAGTCAGTGATGCCATCCAGCCATCTATCCTCTGTCATCCCTTTCTCCACTTGCCCCCAATCCCTCCCAGTATCAGAGTCTTTTCCAATGAGTCAACTCTTCCCATGAGGTGGCCAAAGTACTGGAGTTTCAGCTTTAGCATCATTCCTTCCAAAGAAATCCCAGGGCTGATCTCCTTCAGAATGGACTGGTTGGATCTTCCTGCAGTCCAAGGGACTCTCAAGAGTCTTCTCCAACACCACAGTTCAAAAGCATCAATTCTTCGGCGCTCAGCCTTCTTCACAGTCCAACTCTCACATCCACACATGACCACAGGAGAAACCATAGCCTTGACTAGATGGACCTCTGTTGGCAAAGTAATGTCCCTTCTTTTCAATATGCTATCTAGGTTGGTCATAACTATTCTTCCAAGGAGTAAGTGTCTTTTAATGTAGGCTGCAGTCACCACCTGCAGTGATTCTGGAGCCCCCAAAACTAAAGTCTGACACTGTTTCCACTGTTTCCCCCCCTATTTCCCATGAAGTGACGGGACCAGATGTCATGATCTTCGTTTTCTGAATGTTGAGCTTTAAGCCAACTTTTTCACTCTCCTCTTTCACCTTCATCAAGAGGCTTTTTAGTTCCTCTTCACTTTCTGCCATAAAGGTGGTGTCATCTGCATATCTGAGGTTATTGATATTTCTCCCTGCAATCTTGATTCCAGCTTGTGTTTCTTCCAGCTCAGCATTTCTCATGATGTACTCTGCATAGAAGTTAAATAAGCAGGGTGACAATATACAGCCTTGATGTATTCCTTTTCCTATTTGGAACCAGTCTGTTGTTCCATGTCCAGTTCTAACTGTTGTTTCCTGACCTGCATACAAATTTCTCAAGAGGCAGGTCAGGTGGTCTGGTATTCCCATCTCTTTCAGGATTTTCCACAGTTTATTGGGATCCACACAGTCAAAGGCTTTGGCACAGTCAATAAAGCAGAAAGAGATGTTTTTCTGGAACTCTCTTGCTTTTCTGATGATCCAGCGGATGTTGGCAATTTGGTCTCTGGTTCCTCTGCCTTTTGTAAAACCAGCTTGAACATCTGGAAGTTCACAGTTCTGAAGCAGGGCAAAGACTAATAGAGTTGTGCCAAGAAAATGCACTGGTCATAGCAAACACCCTTTTGCAACAACACAAGAGAAGATTCTACACATGGACATCACCAGATGGTCAACACCAAAATCAGATTGATTCTATTCTTTGTAGCCAAAGATGGGGAAGCTCTATACAGTCAACAAAAACAAGGCCAGGAGCTGACTGTGGCTCAGATCATGAACTCCTTATTGCCAAATTCAGACTGAAATTGAAGAAAGTAGGGAAAACCACTAGACCATTCAGGTATCACCTAAATCAAATCCCTTATGATTATACAGTGGAAGTGAGAAATAGATTTAAGGGACTAGATCTGATAGATCTGATGAACTATGGACTAAGGTTCGTGACATTGTACAGGTGACAGGGATCAAGACCATCCCCATGGAAAAGAAATGCAAAAAAGCAAAATGGCTGTCTGGGGAGGCCTTACAAATAGCTGTGAAAAGAAGAGAAGCAAAAAGCAAAGGGGAAAAGGAAAGATATAAGCATCTGAATGCAGTGTTCCAAAGAATGGCAAGAAGAGATAAGAAAGCTTTCCTCAGCAATCAATGCAAAGAAATAGAGGAAAACAACAGAATGGGAAGGAATAGAGATCTCTTCGAGAAGATTAGAGATACCAAGGGAACATTTCATGCAAAGATGGGCTCGATAAAGGACGGAAATGGTATGGACCTAACAGAAGCAGAAGACATTATGAAGAGGTGGCAAGAATACAACAGAAGAACTGTACAAAAAAGATCTTCACAACCCAGATAATCATGATGGTGTGATCACTGACCTAGAGCCAGACATCCTGGAATGGGAAGTCAAGTGGGGCTTAGAAAGCATCACTACGAACAAAGCTAGTGGAGGTGATGGAATTCCAGTTGAGCTATTTCAAATCCTGAAAGATGATGCTGTGAAAGTGCTGCACTCAATATGCCAGCAAATTTGGAAAACTCAGCAGTGGCCACAGGACTGGAAAAGCTCAGTTTTCATTCCAATCACAAAGAAAGGCAATGCCAAAGAATGCCCAAACTACTGTACAATTGCACTCATCTCACACGCTAGTAGAGTAATGCTCAAAATTCTCCAAGCGAGGCTTCAGCAATACGTGAAATTTGTATATTACTGTATGTGAAATCGATGACCAGTGTAAGTTAGATGCATGAAGCAGGGCACTAAAAGCTCCTGCTCTGGGACAACCCAGAAGGATAGGGTGGTGGGGAGTTTGGAGGCGTTTCAAGATGGTCGGACATATGTACAGCCATAGCTGATTCATGTTGATCTATCGCAAAAACTACTACAATACTGTAAAGTAATTAGCCTCCAATGAAAATAAATTAACTAAAAAGGAATAAATTCATAAAAAACAAAAAGGAGAGAACATAAGTGTAAAACAACATCAAACCACAAAAAGAAAAACAAAGAAAAAATGAAGAATCAACAGGAAAACAAGTTTTAAATTGGATATATATATAAATCCTATATATTAATTATATATAAATCATATATATATATGATTGCCTTAAAAGTCAATGGACTAAATGCTCCAATAAAAAGACAGAGTGACAGTTTGTATAGGAAAAAGAAAGCAAACAAACAATACCCTATAATATGTTGCCTACAAGAGACCCAATTTAGGGCAAAGGATATGCATAGATAGATATCAAGGGGATGAAAAGGCATATTTCATGGAAACAAACAGAAATGAAAAGAAAGAGGACGTTGCAATACTCATATCAGACAAAATAGACTTTAAGTTAAAGGCTTTATAGAAAGATTAAGAAATACATTGTACAATGATAAAAGCATCAATACTAGAAGAGGGTTTTACAATTGTCAACATATATTCACCTAATATAGAAGAACCCAAATACATAAAACAAATATTAACAGACATAAAGAGAGAAATTGATGGGAATACAATAACATTAGGAAAGTTTAACACTCCACTGAGATCAACGGGCAGATCTTCTAGAGAGCAAATCAATTAGCCAAGAGAGATCCTAACTGGTACAATAGAATAGCTACACTTAATTGTCATTTTCAGTATGTGCTAAGTCGCTTCAATCGTGTCCGACTCTTTGCAATCCTAAGGACTGGAGCCCTCCAGGCTCTTCTGTCCATGGGATTCTCCAGGCAAGAATACTGGAGTAGGTTGCCATTTCCTTCTCCAGGGAAACTTCCTGACCCACGGATCAAACCCAGGTCTCCTGCATTGCAGGGAGATTGTTTACCAACTGAGCCACTAGGGAAGCTCACTAGGGAAGATGGCAGTGATGGTTGCACAAAAAATATTAGTGTACTAAATGCCTCTGAACTGTACATTGAAAATGGTCAAAATGATACATTTTAAGTACAATTTATCACCATTAAAAAAAAAAAAAAAAAAAAAAGTAAGAAAACCCCAGAAAATCCTACAGGGTCTCAACGGATAAATCTGAGGATTGAAATTTGAGAATAAGTTCTTAAATGGGAACCCCCAAATCACTCCTTTCCTTTCCTCTCCCTGCCATATCCTTTCCA